>NC_062284.1:122481916-123106916 GCF_902655055.1 Lutra lutra
CAAGGACAACTAGAAGAATGTTTACTTTCACTGATACAGTAATGGTTTTGATAAAAATTAGCAACTTAGCTTAATACATTTGGTCTGTTTGAACCAAACAAGGTAATTGGCAAGAAGGGAAACATTTCTTTATGAACTAACATGGATAAAATGTTGCAGTTATTGCTGCTATCTACTTTTACATATATTCATGGAATATATTCATGGAATAATAACTAGAGATAATTAACATTTCTCTAAGGACCAAAATGGAATAGAGAACAAGGTTTGCACATATGGTATTGGCATTCCTGATCTATCCAATTGGAATTATTAAATTTTCTTTTTCTCTTCTTTTTTTCATTTGGATAAAGTGACCTTGGTATTATGTGACAATTCTGATTTTTCTAAAATTCAAAAATACAAATGTTCAAGTCATTGCAGTGATATAGAAGGGATTTTAACAAACTTGAGAAAAGCAAGTACACCATCTCCTAGAAAGCCTATATGGGATTTTGTCATTCATTAACTTGGTCAGTTTATCTCAGACCAGTATCTGGCCCTCAAACTTGTAGGCTATGAATTTTATTTGCTCAGCACACCAAGAATGCATTCATCAACCAAGACTGATCTATAACTCTGAAAAAAATCTATTATTTTATAATGAGAAATACGGCTATCTCCAAGTCTAGGATATGCACATCAGCAGATCAGTGTATCTCATCCTCATAAATTATTCACAAAGCAAAATCTAACTTAGATACTTCTTGTTGAGGGGAAGTCAGATCTAGGAGTCATCGGTTGGCCCGACTAGTAGGGCTTGATTAAATTGTGTTAGCTTGAGTCAGGATGCTGTCCATTAGAACCACTGAATACTGCCCCTTCCCTCTTAAAAGCTTTGTTGGGACGTGGGTACATTGCCTGTATAATCTCCTTTTCTATGCTTCCATGGCTGTCCCATTTCATCTTTGATGAGTGTATTTTTATTTAGACATCTTAATACATTTGTTTGAATCACAGGCAAACCTTGAAGGGTCAGAAACTATACCATTCCTTTAAATTGTTGGGGTTTTTTTTAATATCAATATAGTTTATGATATGAAAGTTTAACTCTCCGGGTCTCTGGGTAGCTCAGTCATTAAGCTTCTGTTTTTGGCACAGGTCATGATCTCAGGATCCTGGAATCGAGCCCCACAATCGAGCCCTGCTGAGCAGGAAGCCTGCTTCTCCCTCTCCCACTCCCCCTGCTTATATTCCCTCTCGTTGACTCTCTCTCTCTCTGTGTCAAATAAATAAATAAAATCTTAAAAAATAATAATAAAATAAAATAAAACTTTAACTTTCAAAAACAATCTTATTGTAGTTCTAGAGATGCTTCCATAGTAACCCTAAAATCAACCACAGTTAAGAAAACAAACAAATAGAAAGTTTTCCATTGTTTTAACTGATGGCCAGAACTAAATCAGCAGGTTGTATTTATTAATTGCTGGATAAGCTGACCTGAAAGTCTTTTCCATTCTTGGTAGACACTGGTGGATTTTTCATCCTCTTTGTTTTGCTGAGGCCCAACCTGAGGTCTCCTTTAATGTCTGCTTATATCAACCCAAGAAATATGTTCATATTGGTTATTCTAGTAGGTCCAGATACATAAAATTTCAAATATGTTCATTTTTTAGCACAATCTTTCTCTAAGTTATTTCTGAACTCTTCTAACATTTGAATTAAAAATTATAGGATTTACATGTTTAATTGAAAAAAGGGAAGTCAAAGAATATAGATAGTCAACTCTAAGTTACCCTAAAAATATGTGACAAAGTTTGAGGGTAATTCCCTGGCTGATTTCTCTTTTCTGAAATAGAAAGTTGTGTATGATAATCCTCAATCTCTTCCCTTTTTTCCTAAGGAAAGATTTTGATATGAATTCATGTTATTAAAAATGGAGTTGGGTATAATTTTTCCTTAATCCTTCCTTAATTATGCCTGTAGGCCAATAAAAAAATAAATTTTGGTATTTTTTACCCCCAATTGTAATTCATATGTTGCATAGAAAGCTATCTTTGCAAGGACCATGTTCCCCAATAATGGTGGCTTCTTCATGTGCCATGTGACTAGTTATTGATAACAGATTTTGAGCAGAAAGAATATATACTATCTCTACACTGTTCCACTATCTTCTACCTAAATGCAGAGTAGCAGGATGCCCTCAAGGATTAGGGAGTCATAAGACAGAAGGAATCTGGTAACTTCCACCACCATACAAAATGCTGATTGCTGAAAACCCACATTGAGTTCTTGTGTGAGTGAAAGATTACTGTCTTTTGTTCACCAATACAACAGGTGGTGTTACCTGTAATAATTATTGAACAACATAGAATCTGAAATTCTATAAAGTTAATGTCAAAAGAAACATTAGAAGTCCTTTAATATATCCCCACCTCAGCATGACCCACGATTAATCCCTCAAGGAACATATTTGGGTTTGAGAAAGGAGGGAACATAACTAAGGAATGTATCTTCCAAAGCTGACATATCAACTCTGGGTAAATTAATTTACATTTTCTCCACTTATCCAGCTGATTTCATAGACCCTCAAAATTTATACTGGGATCTGAAGTAGAGAAAGAAATACAGAATAAAGTGAGGGGAAATAAAGGCTACTTTTCTGCTGATTGAACAAGGGGAACAGACTAATGAATGAAGAAGAATTTTATTTCTAGGCTTCTCAATCGCCCACATGACCTTGAATGATTCCGGGTACTATGTTTAATTGAGGGAAACATAAATAATGAGTGTAAGATCAATGGAGAATAACCAATACTAAGTGTGCAAAAACATCCTAAAATGGAAAAATAAAAGTTGAGGAATGGCTGAGGAGAAGGCAAAGGAAATGGGTCAAATCATGTCAATAAATGGGAACAGAGATCAAATTCTAGACCCAAATTCCTCAGTTTTATTCAATTTGTATTGGTTTTCTGTCCAAGCAAGCTAATGTAGTTGAATATTCATTGTTTTAAATGCTTTTTTGGATTGTGTACAAATCCATTGTGAAAATCTGAGGGTGTACCTAAGTACTAAAACAACAACAAAAATTTTTATCAGATCCTTTACATGTCCTTAATTGTCCAAAAGTGCACTAAAACCTCCATGAGAATCGCCTTCCAACTTTTACTTAAATGTAATTGTTCACACATATGAAAAACTAAGCATGGATGTGATTCCTCATGGCCAAAGGGGGATGGTAGCCTTTAGCCTGTGCCAAGGTAAAGATGTTTTCTCATTGGGAGGTAACTTTTTGTAGCTATTGGGCAAGCTGATAAGAATATTTCCTCACTTCTTAAGACCCTGTACATCTTCTGGGAGCTCAAGGAAATGACAATAGAATATGTGAGTAGATAAAAATCCCCACGTTACTACTAAGTAGGTTCTACTTAACATAGAGGTAGAAGCACTGAGTAGGGTTTTATTCCATGTGTTTTTATGAAGATTAAATACAAGAATTCATGAAATGTATTTTCAGTACAGTACCTGGAATAGAGTAATAAATAGAGTAATAACTAGTTTTGTTATTGTTATAACTTGAGTGTATGTTTTCCTATCTTCCTTAACTCAGTCCCCTGTGAGTTCAGTGCCCTCCCTTAAACACATCTGAGTCCTTGTATACCTTGACATGTTTCCGTTGGACACCCTTCTTTGGCACCTAATTTTCTATACATCTCACTCCTGTCTGACCTGCCAATATTTTTCGTGCAGCTACTACTGCTCTAGCTCATCGAATGTGGTCCAAAACATGAGGCGATCCTCTCTCTTTTCATTCCCTGGTAAACAGACCAGTAGAACTCAACCAACATTACAACAAACATGGGGTACCTGGGTGGCTCAGTGAGTTAAACCTCTGCCTTCAGCTCAGCTCATGGTCTCAGGGTCCTGGGATTGAGCCCCGCATCAGGCTCTGCTCAGCGGGGAGCCTGCTTCCTTCTCTCTCTCTGCCTGCCTCTCTGCCTACTTGTGATCTCTCTCTCTCTCTCTCTGTGTGCCAAGTGCATAAATAAAATCTTTTAAAAAAATCCAGTAAACAATTTACTATATAGAATCATATGTTCTCTCTCTCTCTCTCTCAAATGAATAAGTAAAATCTTTAAAAAAATAAAATAAAATAAAATAAAATAAAGGGGGTTGCCTGAGTGGCTCAATCGGTTAAGCATCTGACATCTCAGGTCATGATCCCAGGGTCCTGGGATGGAGCCCCACATCAGTTACCCTATTCAGCAGGAAGTCTGCTTCTCCCTCTGCCCCCCACCCTTGATGCTCATGCTTGTTCTCTCTCTCAAGTGAATAAAAAAAATCTTTAAAAAACTCAACTAAAATAAATAGAATCACATGGAAAACAATAGTTACTTTTAGTGTATCCATGCACTGGGTTCCCAGTTTCCTAGCCTGGCTCCCTGTTGCTTGCACCCACTATTGTTAAGGAGTATTAGTATAACCTAATTTAACTGGAGAAAAGAAATGTATAAGGATTAATGGAAACAGAATATGTAAAATCATAACGCAGGAGAATGACCTTTGATGATCTTCCAGGATTCATAGAATGGACAAAAGAACACAGAAAATAGATTGCAATCTTGCCTAGCTAGAGTGAGACAAGCCAAGGGCACAGCTCTGGCCATACCCAAACTGAACTGAATACGTGTGGCTCTCCACTGCCCTATACTCTAACTAACACATGGATGTGAGGTGTAGAAACACATGACCATCCAGCTCCACCTTGGGGGAAAACCTGCAGTGAATATTGCCAAGTTTTAACATAGGAAGCAATATGATGTCACGAAGGAAATACACTTGCGTGAGTGGGGAGAATTTAGGTTTAAGAGAATCTTGGCTACCAGAAAACCACTGAAATCGGCTGACCTTAGAGGCAGTCCATGGATGAACCCAATATTTCCTGGATGCATAGTTCCTCACCCATCTTAGAAGTCAGTACTACCAGACAGGAAACATTTCTTGCTCCCTCTATTCCTAAAGGCTGACGAACCCAAGCTTCTAGGCGGCTCTCAGGAAAGCAATTGATCAGTGACATTCAAATCACTTCCAGAGACCTTGCCCACCCCTAATAAAACAAACAATGGACTGATTTTTTTTTTTCATAAAGCAGTTTACAAACTCTTTGCTCAACTTTTGCCATCCTGAACTTTGCCTTTCATCTAGTTCTTCATTCAACAAATATTTAGTTAACTTCAACTCATTTTCTCATGAATAAGCATTTAGCAGTACATAAACCAGAAAAAATCTCTGTCATCAGGGTGTTGTTATTATAGGAAGAAAGACAGGTAACATTAAATAACAAATGTGTAATAACAGGTATTTATAACCACTATAAATAATAATGTTGGTGACATGGGATAGAGGGGATTAGAGAAGCAATGTTGGACACTATTTTGTATAAGGTGATCAAGAAAGGCCTCTCCAAGGAGGTGCCACTTGAATGGTGTCCAGAAAGAAATACCTACAAGTGGGGTATTGGTGCTCTAAGCAAATCATTAAGGGCCTTGGCCTGGAGCTTGATTAAGATGCTTATCCTTTCACATCCAAATGTTCTTTAGATGTGCTTTTCCCTAAATAAAAGGACCATTTCTGAAAAATTCAGAATTTGCAGCCCCCTATGGGATACAGATAATACTATATAATACAGATACTGTTATAGTGCTAACACTCCCTTTGGTCCCACTACAATGTGTTATAATAATGATCAGATCATGATCATTATCATTGTTATTATTAACTATAGACCAAAGCTAACCCCAAATTAGATCCAGTATGAAAGTAGACAAAAGGGAAGCATAAAGAAAAGGAAGCCTCATAGCTTAAAATACTCATCAACCAACATTATCCTGAACCACATCCCCTCAATATGCCTTTAGCTTGTATCAGAATGATGCTCTGTCATATTGTGCTTCTATGACTTAAAGATATGTGGCCCTTTCCAGAGGTAAACAAGCTTAAATCAAAGAGGAATCAAATTAAGCATGTGTATGTGCAAAGACAAGGTGGTCAGAGATATTCTACATATAATTAGAGATAGAATTATAATTCTTGAATTCATATTTTGAGATATTTATAATCTGGCTTAGGAAACAACATGTGTGCTCAATAAAAGTAGAAATTTACAACATGTGCATTGTCAGCAACAGCCATTTGTTGGAGGAAGGGATATACCAGTTGTTAAATCCTGTTATAAAGGTCATATAAAAAAGTCACTCAGAAATGAGAGCTCAGAGTGACGAGCAGTGAAAGTCTTCACATGGAGCAAGAGTGCCTTTGAAATTTCACACCAAGCATTGTGCGGTGCCTGGAGAACAGGAATTTAAAATTCCAAACCCTAAAGATACACAGTAGACATCTCCCCAACTTCTCCACCTACATCTTTCCCCAGCTCAATAAGTGGCAACTCCATTCTTCTAGAGGCTAAAGCCTGAATGTTGGAATCATCATCCTGTTGTTCTTAAGTCACACATCTAAGTCATCAGCTTATTCACTTTACTATGCTTTCAAAATATATCCAGAACCTATTTCCCCAAATTTCCACCATAGCCACTTCTGTCCAAGTGTCAAAGTTTCTCATCCAAATTACTGCAGAAGCTAAATCACTCACTTCTCTGCTTCCACACATGCCCCTCAAGAATCATTTTCACAAGAGCGGGCAGAGAGATCTCCTCAAAAATTACACAATGCAAGGGCAGCAAAAGCAAAAATAAACAAGTGGGGCTACATCAAATTAAAAAGTTTCTGAAGAGGGGAACCTGGGTGACTCAGTGGGTTAAGCCTCTGCCTTCAGCTCAGGTCATGATCTCAGGGTCCTGGGATCGAGCTCTGCATCAGGCTCTCTGCTCAGCAGGGAGTCTGCTTCCCCCTCTCTCTCTGCCTGCCTCTCTGCCTACTTGTGATCTCTCTGTCAAATAAATATATAAAATCTTTTTTAAAAAAAGTTTCTGAAGATACTGAAGATAAGAGAAAATAAATATCTTCTAATCACATCTCTCATATAGGGTCAGTATACAGAATATATGAAGAACTCCTACAACTCAACACAAAAAGATAAATAAACAACTGGATTTTAAAAAATGGGACATTTCTCCAAGAAACATACAGATGGCCAACAGAGGCATGAAAAGACGCTCAACATCATTCATCATCAGGGAAATCCAAATCAAAACAACAATGAGATATTACCTAACACCTGTCAGAATGACTAGCATCAAAAAGACAAGGAATAACAAGTGTTGGCAAGGTTGTGGAGAAAAAGGAACCCTCTTGCACTGTTGGTGGGAATGTAAATTGGAGCGGCCACAATGGAAAACAGTATGGAGGTTCCTCAAAAACAAAAAATAGAGCTACCATAATCCAGAACTCCACTTCTGGGTATTTATCTGCAGAAAATGAAAACACTAATTCAAAAAAATACATGCACCTTCACATTCATCACAGTGTTTACAATAGCTAAGATATGGAAACAACCAAATTGTCCATTGATGGATAGACAGTGTGTGTGTGTGTGTGTGTGTGTGTGTATAAAATGTAATACTTAGCCCTAAAAAAGAATGAAATCTTTCCATTTGTGATGACACGAATAGACCTTGAGGATATTAAGTTAAGGAAAATAAGTCAAGCAAAGAAAGACCAATACATATGATTTCACTTATCTGTGGAATCTAAAAATGAGAGCAAACAAACAAAACAAAACTCATAGACACAGAGAACAAATCGGTGATTGCCAGAGGGCAGAGGTGTCGGGGGTTGGATGAAATGGGAGAAGGGGGGCAAGAGGTATAAACTTCCAGTCATAATATAAATAAGTCATGGGGATATAATGTCCAGTATGTTGACTTTAGTCAATCATACTGTATTGCACATTATGTATCTTTATATGATGAAGAGGGAAACTAGACTTATTATCTAGTTATTAAACTTATTATCTATACTTAGTGATCACTTTGCAATATATACAACTACCAAATTATTATGTTGTATACCCAAAAACTAATATAAGGTTATATGTCAATTTTACCTCAGAAAAAAAAATTGTTGGATCATGTCATTTCTCTGCTAGAAATCCTGCAATAGCTGCCCAGTTCACTCAGATTAAAACCCCAGATCCATAGAATCAGCTAGAACATTTAGGTATCTCATCTGTGGCCACCTCTTTGAACTCTGACCCCACTTCTCTCCACCCTCGCTCATTTGGCTCCAGCCACCTGGTCTCCTTGATACTCTTCAGACACAGGTTTGGTCCTATGTTTTATTTGTATTCCTTCTGCGTGGAATGATCTTCCCCAGGTATGGACAGGGCTCATTCCCTGTTGCATGTCTCTGGTCAAATGTTACCTTCCTAGAGCAGATTCCCCCTAGCCTCCCCTCCCAGGCCTCCCTTAGCTCTCTATTATCTCAATCCTGAACTTCCCCTACATTATACTAGTTTCAGGGTCTCAACACATCAAATCAGTATTTGTGTAAACTGCCGAATAATCACCGCAGTAGGTCTAGTTGCTATCTGTCACCATACAAAGTTATAGTATCTTTGTGGATGATGAGAACTTTTAAGACATACTGTTTAAGCAACTAAATACCCAATACAATATTATTGACTATAGTTATCATGTTATATGCTATATCCCCATGATTTATTTATTTTATAACTTTAGCATTATGAAAGTATTTAATATTCTATTCATTTTAATTTTTGTCTCACCCCAAATTTACAGTGCTCTATGTATTTCTTTATAAGCATGGACATGCACTCTTTTTCTTTCTCTGTTTAAAATTTACCTGCTCTCCACCCTCAATTTTTAAATGTTTTACCTTTCTGGCCTCCTTGCTCTTAAGAATGTTTTAACATGAGAAATAACACTGATATAAAATTAAAGTCACGAGATTCTATTCCTGAAAATAATATTATATGCTATGTTAACTAACTAGAATTTAAACAAAAACTTGAAACATTAAAAAAAATAGAAATTAAAAATAAAATTAAAGTTCTTAAATGTAAAAAAATAAAGGAAAAGAATAGAGTGGAAAAGAAAAGAAAAAATAGAAAAGGAAAGGAAAGGAAAGGAAAAGAAAGGAAAGGAAAGGAAAGGAAAAAGGAAAGGAAAAAAATACGATGGAGAACCCAACCCTATGTGACATTAAAATATGGAATAAAACCTCTATTTTAAATCAAACAAACAAAAGCACTGATATGGTTCTAAGGAGTTAACAAATGTTTTGCATTGTTATGTAAAACTATGGCAAAAACCCTTCTGCCAAAAGCAGAGGGAGGCAGAAAATTTACTGAGGCTCAGAGAAATTAAGTGATTTACCTAATTGCATAGAGCTTATACTTGTCAGAGTCACACCCTTAACCCAATTCTAACTTTAAACACTGGGCAAACAAAATATCGTTCAGACCATCAATCCTAACCTATCAAAATGCAGTATAATTTGAAGTTTGCTTGAGGTTCTTAGACTGTGGTTGAGGATATAAAATGTACGTGCAAGAAATCAAGTACAGGGAAAGTAGATGTTTCCCATTGACTTAAAAGCTTCCCATTAAAAAAAAAAAAAAAAAGGTTTCCCATTACATGTCTGTAGTTGATTTTCACTCCAGCCCTATAAGGGTAATGGAGCTTGCCTGAGCATCGTCATCAAGCAAAATAGAGAGTTATGCTGTAGTGACAAACAACCCTCAAATCCTAGTGACTTTCCACACCAACACTGATTTCTGGCTCACGCCGTATGTCCTTGCAAAACAGTCCTGGTTACGCGGTCTGATTTGGGATACCGCAGTTTCCAGGGACAGGAAGAGAAGCGATGTGGCAAACCACCACATCTCAGACATGGCACAACTCAATTCTGCCCATATTTTATTGGTCAGACTCTGGAGTTTTGAGCGAGATGTTTTACTTTCCATACGAAGGGGCACAAGCAAAGTCCCAAGGCCAAGTCTAGTGTCAGTGACACTGGAAATCGCCATTGTTCCTTAGGGAGTACACTCGAGATATAAGACAACCCACTGCACAAACCCAGATTACTCAGTTGAAGAAACTGGAATTCAGAGAGAGGAGGCCGTAACTGGACAGAGTGTGGAATTCAGCTCGAAGTCAGGATCCAAGTCCTGGTGTTCCTGCTACTACAGGGACTACACTGCTGAAGAAGTCAGCCAGGGAACCTGAATATCCCTGAACTCAGGTCAGCCTGGCCAACCGAAAACGAAAAATCAGATTCTGCCTGTGTTCTGTGTGCTGCCCACACTAACGTCCCCACCTCCAATCCTATGAGGCAGAGCATGTGAGGAATCTGGCCATCTCTAGGACCTCTAGACTTCCAAAAGAGCAAAGTCTCACAGTTAACATTCTTATTAGAGTTCCATGAGCTTCAGTTTTTACAATAGTCAAGACCAACTGAACAGACAGTTCCCTAAGCTACTTCCCAACTGTAACCATCAATGTGAACAGACTCACTTGGCCTCAGACAATGAATAAAGTATCACTCCTTTGCCATAGTGTTCTTGTGTTGTAAGACATCAACATAAAAGAAAAGAATGTTTCTCAATGGAGAAAAATAAGACATATACCTAATTTGATATAAATAATCTCCTTATTTTTGTTATTTAAAATGATGAATCTTCTACCAAAAAAAAAAAAAAGCTTCTTTACCTTTTTGTGTTTTTTGCCATAAAACGAAGGAAGTTCAAAGTAGTGTTTGAGTCATTCTTAGCAAAATCCAGACTGTGGGAATTCTGCATCACCAGTGACCTGAGTTTTTCAACAAAGCACAGAGAAACAATGTATACATTTTAAAAACAGTCTTAAAAAGCATATGAAATATGAGTCATTCTTTCTGATTTGAGAAAATGAGCTGCAAAAAATTTATGGGATAAACAAGGAATATTTGTAAAATTGCATGTTTAAAATCATAGAACAGCTATTATTATTTCTAATTTAATAATATTGTAAGTTTTAAGGAGAC
The DNA here is from genome assembly GCF_902655055.1 of Lutra lutra. Classification (NCBI taxonomy): domain Eukaryota; kingdom Metazoa; phylum Chordata; class Mammalia; order Carnivora; family Mustelidae; genus Lutra; species Lutra lutra. The sequence goes on from NC_062284.1 coordinate 122,492,897, forward strand.
ATCCTGCAATATTTACAGATGAAATGAAATGATGTCTGGGAAACACATTTCAGGAAGGTAAATGAGCATGTCCCTGAGTTGATAATGGTTAAAGCTGGTGTTGGTGAAAACATTAGCATTCATTATACCCTTTTCTCTTCTTTTGTAGATTTGAAATTTATCATATTAAAATAGTTATGGCAATTTATGGTAGCAATCCCTGTCCAATATTCAAGACCACAACACCAACTTTGTTATGCCTTTTTTAATGTATGAAGTTTCATCCATCTTCTAAATCTGATCATCCTAATTATGTATTTATAAGTTGAAACCAGAATACTAAAAAGTGAGGTCAGACCCCAAACTTCTATGTTGTGACATTTAGATTATTAGAGACATAGAACCACATCAAAGCCACTCTATTTCCCAGTCTGCAGCCAGACTGAACCAAAATTAACATTTTTCTATTTGGAAAATAAGTTTTTAGGACAGTGTTAACTACATTTTAATGTCCCCATTGACATTGAGTACAATTTGCTGGTACTTGAAACACATTAAAGAAACAATGTTTCTCTAGCTTCTCAAGTATTCCACTTTATTTGCAATGACATAACACAAGTATTTGGATATGAAGAGGAATATCTTAATACTTAATATCTTCATCAATCACAGTGTAAGAAAACTCAGAACCATAGTAACTCCATTTTTTTTTCTTCTTAACTCCAAGAAGTTCACTCATAGGACATATATTGGTAACTTAGGCTCAGCTTTGGTTTGTGATATCAACATGAGGTTCCTTCTAGTCACCAGTATATCCTGCAAATTCTGTACAATAATATATAAATTTTATTTTACTTTTTTATAAGATTCTATTTATTTATTTGACAGACAGAGATCACAAGTAGGCAGAGAGGCAGGCAGAGAGAGAGAGGAAGGGAAGCAGTCTCCCTGCTGAGCAGAGAGCCCAATGCTGGGCTCAATCCCAGGACACTGGGATCATGACCTGAGCGGAAGGTAGAGGCTTTAACCCACTGAGTCACCCAGGCACCTCATAAATTTTATTTTTAAGGCAATACTCACATATCTGGGATGTCAGCTTGCCAGCAAAAATCCAAAAGGAAATCTTTGAATAGATTTAATTTGAATCACTTGCGGCTGGCCCAGGAAAGATTCAATACTGGAGTGTTTAATAGGGTCTTGAACAAGATGCCATATTATGCTCTGAAGCAGCTTAGTCAGATGCTGGAGAAATCCAGCTCCCTGCAACGTTGAGATGGTTACTTCACCAACTCTGGTAAGACGAGAGGGCTGTACATTTTGTGCAAGCACGTGGTCTTTCCGTGTGTGGTATTTTATGACTGTCTGCTCTTGTGGTGTTTGTATGTTAAGCCTAACCACAGGAGAGATACACACCAGGCGTGTGAGAAGCCCTGGGATGAGGAATGTTCATTGCAGAATTTCAAGCCACAGCACATAGTTGCATACAGGTTAACGTGGGGAAACCATGCACAACCAAGTCAGAAACACTTGGCTTAGATTTCTTTGGTTTCTAGATCTGAACTAAGATAGATTCAAATGGCTTTCTCAGAATCTCCTCAAATTTCATGCACTTTTCCTTTCTGTATCATTTTTCCATTTCCTATTGGGACCTGCCCACAACATTATTCCCTTATGATATGGTAGAGAGAATAAATCATTTTAAACAAAATTAAGTAGCATAATTATTTTCAATATAACAAAGCACAGTTGTTAAGACTGGTCCTGAGCCCACTTTTCCTTGGCTTTTATCGTTGACTTGCTGTGTGACCTTGTACAAATAACTTCTCAAGGCCTCACTTTCCTTACCTGTGAAATGTAACAAAGCATAGAATGTGCTGCATAAAGTTGTTATGAAGTTTAAAATATAATTAATGAGGGGCGCCTGGGTGGCTCAGTGGGTTAAGCCGCTGCCTTCGGCTCAGGTCATGATCTCAGGGTCCTGGGATCGAGTCCCACATCGGGCTCTCTGCTCAGCAAGAAGCCTGCTTCCCTCTCTCTCTCTCTCTGCCTGCCTCTCCGTCTACTTGTGATCTCTCTCTGTCAAATAAATAAATAAAATCTTTAAAAAAATAAAATAAAATAAAATAAAATAAAATTAATGAAAATGTCTAGTTCTCTGACTGGTGTGTAGTAGATGCTCAGAAACTTTTATCTAGACAGAAAAGGACAGAAAAGAAGAAAAGATTTTAGTTTGGTTCAACAAAGCTGTATCGTGAGAGATGAGGGGATAAGGATAATAAGAAAAGGGGAAAGAATAGATTAAAAAAAATAAAAAGGATATGTGGCACCTGGGTGTCTTAGTGGGTTAAGCCTCTGCCTTCCACTCAGGTCATGATCCCAGGGTCCTGGGATTGAGTCCCGCATCGGGCTCTCTACTCAGCAGGAAGCCTGCTTCCCTTCCTCCCCCTCTCTCATTCTCTCTGCCTACTTGTGATCTGTCTCTGTCAAATAAATAAATAAAAATCTTAAAAAAAAAAAAGGATAAAAAGCAGAGAGAAAAATCTATACAGCACCCAAGGTGAAAGACAGTGATGCAGAAAAGGCATCAAGGAGAAACATGCTCATGAAGAAAAACAAGTCCTCCATTTTGAATCTCTTTAATTCAATTCCATCGTCCAAAGCCTACAGTATAATAGATACTAGACGTGACAATGGACTTGAATAAACATTGTAATAATCACAATAATGAGATGAAATGCTACTTGCCTGCAGGAGATCACAGTCCAGTGGAGGGGGTGGGACAGACAAGAAAACCAGCCACTACCTCAGCAAACAGTAAGCACCCTCTCAGGGGCAGGCTTGGCGTCTATTGGAGCTCGAGAGATGGAAAGTAGACCCAGAGAGATTCAGAGGAGGTTTGACTGAGGAAGTTGCTCTTGACGGGCATCTTTGTGTTACTATTTTTCCCAACCAGCAAGTAGGATTTCTCCAACCAGATTTAATTTGCTCAGTACCAAAAGTAACATCACATAATTCACTCTTACCCCACTGTTCCCTCAGCATAGTGTTGGGTATACTTATAATATGTATAATAAATAGGGAAACAAAATTTAATTTGGTAGAATAGAAACCTAGTTCTTGAGCAGGAAAGTCTCTTGTTAGGCTGTCAGTCAATTGAAATACTAAAATAACACATAAAATAAAGGAGACCAGTTACTAATAAATGCCCTCTTGAGTTTCAAGGCTTCAGTTTCAGTTCTAATGGAGTCATCTAGTTTCCCTGAAAATACAGTATAAGACCCATATGTCTTAGAGATAAAAATTATTTACAATATCTTAATGCCCAGTGACCTTTCTTTCTTTCTTTTTTTTTTTTAAACTTCCTTTTCTAGTGATTTTCCACTCAGAGATTAAAGTGTATCACCTGAGAGAGAGGTCTCAAATTCTTCCAGGTTCACTGTTTGCTGCGTACCTCCCTTTAGACAACTTTCTGAACTCTCAGGCTCCTCATGTCCTGGTTTGAACTCTCCCTCCAACATAACTTATCTCTGCTAATGATACCCATTGTCCCCAGCTATCCAGGTTTAAAAACCCTGAAGGAACCGCGACTTCTACTCCCCTCCTGTCTCGTGTCCCATCGTTTGCCAAGTCCCCACACTTCTTCATACCTTTTAGCCTTGATCATTTTTTTTTCCTTTTTATGTTTCCCACCAACACACTTGCTTTTGCATTGTTTCCTGTCTCATCGGTCAATCTTTTACCCATTACAGATGTATGAGTGTCTGCATGCATATCTTTGAAATGCATGAGCTAATTTTATCCCACAAGGAGAGACTATTGAAAGGAAGGGTTATCAACACAGAATAGAGATATAGTGATTCATCAGTTTTTTCTCACTCCAAAGCCTGAAACCACAGGATGAACAATTTAGAGGTCACCAACTGCCATTATAATTTCTGACCCTGGTTGTCTGGCTATACTGAAACTCTGACACTTTCAGCAACTGAAAGTTGTGTGGATGGAGGGCAGACCACTCAGAATGTTGTGCAGCAGGGAGAGGCATTGTAACAATCTGCACTTGTTTTGTATTAGCAAGTATTTTTAGAGGATTAAAATGGAAAACTGACTATAATACATAGCACAGGAGACCTTCTTAGAGACCACAGGGGAATTCCCTTTTATTTTTATAAGTAGGGAAATAATAAAATGAAGAACACGTCTACTCACAAACAAAGTTAAACACACACACACACAAGTGCCTTCTGACCTTTTTTGTTTGGAGGAAACGGGTGCAGGAAAGAAGTCATAGAGAATCACAAAAGTTTAGAGCTAAATGAGACCACAGGGATCATTCCTTCCAAAGCCCTCAAATTACAGATGAGGAAACAGGCTAAGGGGTGTGCCATTTTCCCAAGGTCACAGCTAGTTAACTTTTCAGCAGGGACTAGAATTTGAATCTCTTAAATCCCAGTCCAGTCCTCTTAAATCCTAAGAAAAGGTGGGAAACAAGTGCTATTTCCCAAGGAATCACTTATCTTCTTGCAAAAGGAGTCTCTGCCTACCTGAAAAAGACACAGTCTGCATTACCATATGGTTTAAAATATGAAGCAGTTATCTTGACAATTCTGGAAAGTTCTTTCAGGCAACTTCAGTATCTTCCTGCTGGGTTTCCTGGCTGTCCTAAGAAATGAATCCCAGGGCCCATAGTGACTTCTACAGACTTTGCCTACAAGAGACTAAACCAGCAGCTTCTGAATTATGATCCCTGAGCTATTTGGGGTTTGGCATGCCTTGCAGTTTTGCAGAGAAGTAAATTTTCAATTTCCAGAAGAGTGAGTTTGGAAAGGGGGGGAAAAAGAAATGTTTTTAACTGAAAAGTGAAACACAAACTGTAGGTTTTATTATGAAAAGTAGACAGTAATTTCATTGTATATTATATATACATGCGTGTGTGTGTGTGTGTGTGTGTGTGTGTGTGTATAGAGAGAGGGAGTGGGAAAGGGAACTAGAAAGACCATCAGTGATCATTTTAAAACACACACACACACAGCATCATGCCTGTGTGCTCTAGCTGGAGGACTGGATACACCACTTGCTAAAATTCTCAGAGCTTTGACAGAAGGCCACTGGGATGAAAGAAAATCCCATCTGTATACAGAGAAATGCAGTCTCTTTTCTGAAATGACTTAGAAATATTTATTCTCAAAGATACTGTGGTCTTTGCCTTAACTCCTTGCAACAGAAGAAAACAAAGCATAATAGCAGTGACTAGGGAGAAATCCTATATGTCCCTGGCAGTGTGTTGGAACATACCAGAGAAAATTAACAGCTTCAAGTCAGATAGGTTCCTGGATCACAGAAACCTCCTGTTGAGCATTCATCATTTAGGCTTATTTTTTTTTTTAACTGGCCATATTTCCAATCAAATACACATACATGCTATCAATAATCATACATGCATGTGCATCCCATGTGCAAACACACGCACACACACATGCACACACACAGCCCTAAAGTCGACACATGGCTACAATTTTCTTATTGTCCCAAATTGAATTTGAATATACAGTAAGCCAGCTGGATGATGATAGTTTTACAAGGTCTGGAGATAATTTATCAATTGAACTTCAAAGGTCTCTCAGCCTTTCTGCACTGGTCATTATTAAGTAGGAAAATATGTAATCATTTGGGAAGAAAAATATTAGATTTAAACTAAGGTCAACTTATCTTGAATCAGTGGAAGTTTCCAATATATCATCCACCCTCATTTTATTTTTCTAACCTGCCATTCCTTCAAATACAGTCGTCACCTCTCTCATGTCTTCAGATCTGGGCTCAAGAAGTCTAATGAGGGAAAGAAGAAATGAATTACATTTAGCAAGATGTCCCTCTTCTTAGGCTGACTTGGCAGAGAAGAGTTGCGAGTTTGAAAATCTTTGTCTGCTGAGGTTCTAAGGCAAAATGTATCTAAAATTCAGAGATGTGCAGGGCTGAAAAACATGGGTAAGGCAGGGAAGACTTTAAATATTCAACTGTCCCTCATAAACTTTAGAGGCAACTGGATTCTTGTGGAACATTTGATATAGACGGGTAGTATGTAAAGCCATTTGCCAGCATGTACACATTCAATCTTCATAACAGCCTGGGAAAGAAGAACTCTTTCAACCTCCATCTTACATTTGAAAACAAATTATCTTCAGGTGGTTAAATGATTTTATTTAGCAACCAGTGAAGCTGGCACACAGCTATAGATCAGTTTGACCCACAAGTCCATCCTCTTACTAGCATACTATGGCTGAGAAACCACAGGAACTCTGGAACTGTGCTTTTGAAAGTAACAACAAATGCTATATTTGGCAGATGCTCCATTTCTAGATCATAACTGCAGTGTGCAGAGAACGCAGATAAATGGTAGGTTAAGTAACAGTTCAGAACTGCTCTTGGTTTTATCAACAATTTACGGTTAAGTTGACAATTTAAAGTAAAAACAATTTAAAATAAAGTTCCAGGTTATCAAATACTTATTTAATACTTGTATTTCCCAAGACTTCTTTTTCAGGTATCAGAAACACAAGAGATTAAGAGAAGAAGAAGACACAATATCTGCTTCCTGTCATCACTATTAATAATTTATTAGTAAATGTAACACAGGAACCAAAATAATTTCAATACAAGCTAGATGAACATCATATTCTAATGGGAGCATTACAAATATTCCCAGGAGGGATGATATTTTAATTGAGAACTAAAAATAAAGTGATAGATTTTGAGAGGCTGAGATGGGAACAAAATTTTCTCGGTAGGACCAATGCTAACATTAAAGGTCCAAGGCATAAAACCTTGGGCCCAATTCAAAGGTCATTGGGCGTACCTCCTTTATTAGTTGATCATTGTGCACAGATAGTAATAGAAATAGAATAGAATAGAAATAGTGGGGAGTAGTAAGATCAAGTCCATGTTGTAGAGAAAACTACATTTGTCTGGATTTTGTTTTGCTTTGGTTTTCTTGTGTTGTTCCAAGTTGGTTATTTGTAATAGTATTGTATGGAAGTATCATAAATCTCCTTGCCAATAATCACTAAAACTGGAAGTCTCCATAAAAATATTCTATTTATGATTTTAATTTGGACACCTTTAATGACTCCTAGCATTATTCAGGACTCAAATACCCTAAGGGAACATCAATATTAAAAATTTGTTTTATTATTCTTTATAAATCAATATAGTGTTTGAGACCATTTCTTTTTTAAAACAGTCATTATTGCATAATTACCTGGGGATATTCCCATGACCTATCAAGAAGGTTCAAGTCAGTAACTAGTTGGGATAATCACTGCAAATTTCTCACCAAAACAACCCAAAAGAGTTTTTGTTGTTGTTGTTGTTGTTGTTGTTTCCATTTGGCTGTACATAAGCAATCACATAGTGCTAAATTATCTGCACACATTATGCGAAAGGGCACAAACTTACCAAAGTCTTAAAACCTTGCAAATTTCATTCAGGCATTGTTATTGTTGTTGTTGTTGTTTTAATCAGTGTGCTTGGACTTGAGAAATGAAAAGATTGAAATGCAGTTTGCCCTTGGATTCACCACTAAATTATCATCTTTATTTCCACATGTGTTACATGTTTAAAGTCCTTTACAGTTCCTGGTTTCTTGTCCACTCCCATGTGGGGTACCACTTAAGTTTAACCACTGGGAAAGTCAAGGTATTGAAACATCAAGTTGTCTCGAATGTTAAAGACTGTAGGATACAAAAACCTAGTTGGAAATAAACAAGGTTGGAAAAGCTACATTAAAAGTTGCCCTTGTCTGGAGAGGTCAGTGGAAAGCCCCTAGAAAGTGCAATAGTTAATGGCCCAAAGGGTAAAATAAAACAGAACCCCAAACCAGTGTTTTGCACCTAAAAACAAATTTCTGGTTTGTTAATTAGGAAATAAACTACAATGCAAATGCATGATCTAAATCTCAGTCCTTGGCTTGATTTATCATGTGACTAAACTCGGGGTATGAGAAGAATCAATATAAAAATCTTCATACTGATGAACTTGAAAAGATAGGCTTACCTCTTTTTTCTCCCCTATCTAGACACATTTACGGGAAGATTTTTTTTTTAATTTTTCTTTTAACTCACACCTCTGATACTTGCATTAAGGTAATAAAAAATAGAGTTTTTCATAGGAATTTTCTTCATATCAGACTTACTTAAAAATACCTTTATTGTAGGTGTACTACAAAGCTAAATTCTTAAGAGTAGGGGTTCAATTTAAGGCTCAGTTTAAATTTGACTGCCATCAGACCCAAATCCCCAGTGGTGCAGACAATAGTCTTTAAACTCCTTTCTACATTTGGACTTTCTGTTTTCCTTCTAATACATATTTTCTACTTTGCTACATCAGTGGAACAAATATCACTGCCAATTATGATTGTCCAAATATCATTCTCCTGCTCAGAAAAATAAATGTTTTATTTCTCTTACATCAAATCTAAATTCCACATTCCTTGAGTGAATTTGAAAACCTTCCTTAATCTAATCCTTTGCTACCTAGGCAAGCTTGCTACATCCAAATAAAACATTTTCTGCCTCTTTCTCCTCAACCTGTGCCTCCCCCCATACATGCATTGTCACTTCTCCCACTTCGTCTATTTTGCCTTCGTTTCCATGAAATCCATGTGTTTTGCATCTCTAAATTCAACAAATCCTTCAAGGGCCAACTTCAATTCTCTCTCTTCCAGCCCATCACAGACAGTGACTTTGGTGAAAAGAAATTGCATTTACTGACCGTATGATACAATTTTGCATACTTGAAAATATCATATCTTATGTTTCTCTGGTTTTGTGAAAAGTCATTATCACAGTGCTGTTAGCCCAGTATAAGTTCTTTTCTTTATAAATATGGATTGATCGACACTTCCAGTTAATTTCCCTCTAGCATTTCTGTAAAGATATAGATAGTAAATTTTAAGACATCACTATGTATTCTATCCTTGTATGACAGTGAATAAGTCACCCGGCATTTGTGTCCAGTTGTTTCAAAGCTTCACTATACTATTCACTATCATTATACATCAAAAAAGTTTGCAGTTTCAGATCCAATGGTGAGTCACCCTTGCAAAAAAGAGCATAATTAGATGTGTTATATACTAGAGTGATCACATGTATTAAGATCCTTCTACTGCAGTCTCTTAAAAACTGAAACACAAGCCAAATAGAGTCAATTATTATAAATAAAACATAATTCTAATGACACAAGCTTTTCTAAAGCATTATTGATGCACATTAGGTGATGTTCTTTGGAACTAAAAAATAAATAGTAAAATATGACCATTTACAAGGGCTGCACATTATTAGATTTCTGGGTAAACTACTGTTCTACCTTCATATTTCAGAGAACCACATCACAGACAGGATGTTTCCATTATGTGATAAGTTTCTGCCTAAAACGTTGTATGTGTATGTGTGTTTTGTACATTTTATTGAAAATTCAACTCTTTTCCTCCATTGATTCACAGTAGATATATATTTCAGATTTTTAATGCCCCTTTTCCCTTCTCAGGAAACTCTTAATTCCAAATGTTAAATATTTCTGCCCTACCTTTCACATTTATGTTTTAAGTTTAATCCACGATCAAATGATTAAATGCATTCCAAAAGTTGTATTTTTTAAAAGTCTGGTAATAAATATTTCACAATAGTTATTTTACCAATTTACATGCTTTGTCACTTAATCCGTATTTTCCTCAATCGCTCATGTACTGACACACGCTTTGGTCAAAGCTTCCTTTCTTCTGGACTCTGTTTTTACCACCTCTTTCTTGTTTGCTTAAAAATTTTGGAAAGTCAAAGAGAACCGTAAACTTGCTAAAATTCCTCAAATATTTAGAAGGTTTAGCTCCCTTATCATAACTAGCAAGAAGAAAGAAAAAAAAAAAGGAACACTTGTGCTTCCCACCATTGTTTTTGCTTTAAAGTCCTCTTAATTTTGAATGAAAATTATTGTTTTAACAGCAGGAACCCATGGAGATTGACAGAGAAGGAATTTATGCAGAGTAGGCAGATATGAAATTCTCCAGAGCACATGTCTATCAGTAAGAACTTGTCAAATCAGGTGAAACACTGATAATACAGCACTTATCAGCATGTAGCCATTTTTGTCACGGTGATTGAAGTAAAGACCTGAGCTTTTGCCAAAAATAATTTTCCACAAAGTCTCCTCCACACATGCTTTTCTGAATATTGAAATAAACTAAAACATTTTCCCATACTTGTGCAGCATAACTGTGGGCACAAAAGCTTAAAGCTGGATTAGGGCTAACCAAGAAGTGTCAATGTAAATCCTCTTGGGGGCAGAATGATAAGGACCCAGAGACAGAAAACCTTATTCTCTAGAACCATAGATAATAGGGATGCTACCCACTTGAGTTTCACATGGTGATTTCTGTAACCAACCATAAAAGAAACTAGGTCAAAGAAACAAAGGAGACCAACAGATCAAAACTGATGACCTTATTTGAACATTCAGATTGAGACATGCCTAAAATCAGCCGCAGTTCCTTGGGCTTCCCAATTTTATGAGCCAATAAATTCACTTCTACTGTTTCAATTTGTATGAACTGATTTTTTATCATGTAAAAGTCCCATTTTTTCTCTCAAATAAACAAGAATGATTGTATGCTCTGGGCTGGACTTGGCTTATTGCTGTCTTCTGGCCAATTAGCCCCCTTCATGTAATGTAAAGGTGTTGAAATTGCAAAGACTTTCAACAGAATGGCTCCATGGAGTTGGCACCACCATAATTTTCCTTCAGTTAAGTGTGTGCTTTTTGCCTAGGATGCGGAAGAGCAATCGTTGCCTCTGATGTCAGTCCATCATGAAGCAACATCAGGAGAACTAACATCAGACTCAATGCTTTCCTGGAGTCACATTACTAAACAGTCCAAAATATTCTTTGTGTTTTCCTTCTAGCCTTAAATCTTTACCTCAGGGTGCCCTTTGGGTGATTTCCCTCTGCAGCCTCTGAGGCATATTCTTGAAGGGACTTGCTCTCAGCTGGCTATCAGTCCAAATCCTCCTAACTATGAAATAATCTCTCTTTCATCATGATAGTCAGGTACCATGGCAGGCTGTGCAAGCAAGAATCTGGCAGTTGGAGACCACTGAGTATCCTTTAAATTGCATCTTGTATGGAGCTTGCTAGTCTGTCTTCTCTGAAGTCTGCCTGTGCTAGAAGAGAGACGAGTCTACGTAGAAGGAGGACCCAGGATGCACATAAACCCATGGGGTTTTCCCACTTTTCATTATAAGCAACTTCTTAACATCTAAGGCTAATGCTTTGTTCTAACCATCAGGTTCAAAAACCTGTTGCAGTGTTTTACTTTCTGAAAATAAAAAAAAAATCTAATTTTTGTCTTTGCATGGGTTGTTATAGATGATATTGATTTGCATTCCTTAACTAGACGTAAACTTTCAAGTCTCACTTCATTTGGTTAACAACAAAAAATATTTCTCTTCTGCATGGTTTCCTTTCACTTTGATAAATGGTGTTTCTTTTAAATTTAAAAAAGTATTGCAATCCAAGGAATAAAAGACTAGATACCTGAATTATCGAACTAATCTTAAAATATCCTACAAAACTCATTTACAAACAGAAACACACACACACACACACACACACATTCACATATTCCCCTAAATCCTAAATAAATAACAAGGAATAAAAACTTACCAAGGAAATGGAAAAGGACCTCTCATGGCTTAAATGGTTTTGAGAATATGCCTGTTAAATAAATTTTACACGTGATCTGAAGTGCGAGCCAAGGAAGTACATATGGTGAAACTTTAGCAAATACTTACTGGGGGAGTAACCCACAAAGGGATTAAAGATCCTAGCCACATATTTAATTTTTTCACCCAAACTGTTAAAAGTTATGTCATTTTTCACTGGAGAATGTAGGTTGGTTAATGGATTTAACACTACCATTTGGTCTAATTTCCTGATGTCTGCTCCAATCATTGTATAAGCCTCTTTATGAGGGGGGAAAAATCTTAGAGCTTTATCTCCTTGTTTTTTTTGTGTTCTCATGTAGGCACTCTGTTATTTTTTTTACCCACTGATAGCTGAGGTTGATCGAAAAAGAGACAATACAGGACAGAGACGAGTTTTAATGTGCTCTACCTATTCCTGAAACCAAAACGACTAAGATAAAAACATTTTCCAACATAAACCATACTTTGTAGGTCAGGATGGAAAATCTGGAAGAAAAAAGTAAGTGCTTTACTCTATTTATATAAAATGTGTTTTCTGGTTTTCATAATTTTCATTCCCTCCTATCGGAATATAGTTGTATCTTCTCAAGTTTATGTTGCTCTTCCTAGCAAAGTTTCAGAAGACTGGGGCACACTATCTTCTGAGCCCATTTTTTCCTTGGTAAATCTGTAGACTTCTGAAACCATTTATCTGTGCCTTCAAGCCACACTCCTAGTTGCCTTTGGAGTATTGACTAGATCCCTGTTGTGAAGCCATATGACAGAGTATAAAAAACTTAGATTCAGTGTAGAGCAGAGAGGCATGCTTAGGCAATTAGTCAACCTCTCTGAAGAGTCATCTCCTGAAGAAGAGAGGAAATGGCACTATTACTTCAGAGGATGAAATAAATTGATACATTCCAGGCACAGAAAAAGTGATCAAACTTGAATTAATTATGCCTTGGAAGGTTCTGGTATTACTGACCAGGATAAGAATGGTGAGAAATGAGAGGCTGAAGTGTGCTTGAATGCTTAGAAATGTCCTCATGGCCAACACTTTTACTTGAAAGTGGTATTTTGGAGAGTTAAAAAAGAAATGTGAGGGACAGTTAGGTGAGATAAGTCACATATTCAAAGACAAAATGGAAATGGTCAGAGTGTGTGCCAGCACCTACCCATGCTAATGGAAGTGAATGCACCTTGGAAATGTGGAAAAACCAGTATGGGGGATAAGTTGAGGCCAGTTATCACCAATTCCTTTTCTAATATAAAATTACAAAAATTTTACTTAGCGACATTAAAAATTTAAAACTCAGTCTACTTATTTATATTTTGATGATATATTTTCAAAGTATTCAAAATAGTAGTTTGGAAGTTTCAGAAAGTTAACCTGTTTTCTTATCCATTTATTGATTGTTTGCAGTTAGAAGTAAGAAGGAAAAAAAAAAACAAACCTGCGTACCGTATCCACTTTAGAGAGAAAAAAGAAATCCAATAATACTGTGTGAAGGAATCATGAGATTTATTAAAGACTGGAGATTACTTTGACCAAGTGTTGACAGTCTAAGTCTTGGATTTAAAATTACTTTAATAGCTTAACCAAATGCATCTTAGGCTTTAATTAATGTGAAATGTTGAAAAATAAAGTTTGGGATCAAAATATGTCTTAATTTCCCAGCCCTAATCTAGTATTTACCAAATCTGGAAATAATAAAGAAGTTTCTAGGATTTATTTATTCATAAGTAAATAGCATAACAATCAAAAAATTTCTAGCTCATCAAGCTTAAGCAACAATTCCTCATAAAAAAAAATGTGGACAGGCAGCAGGTGTCAAAGAAAAATTTCATCAGACACAAGCATGACCTACATGCCTCCTATGATCCTTTCTACACCCACAAAATATATTGGAAAAATTAATCTTGTACAAGATTGCAGGACCCACCAATGACCTTAGCTGAGTTTCATAACTTCTCAAAACACAAACAGTGCCATCATCATGTAAAGAATGTCATGGGTCAGAGTGCCATTTCACTCTCTGAATCATAAAGAAGGTGGAATTACTGCTTTGCTAAGTATGCTCCCTAGATAAACACACTCTCTACAGAAATATGCTTTATTTGGTTATTTTCCTGAAGTGTGAGGTATTTTGTTGTCTTTCATCAGAAAGAGAATACTCACCCTGGGACGATGCTTGGTAAAGTAATACAGGAAACTACTCTTTCTAATTAGCTGCTCAAGCATTTAAAACATTTTTAATAGTGTTATCAAAATGTATCTGACATTAATTACTACTTTGCTAGGATGGGGTCAAAGGTTCAGATTCTGTTACAAATTTTTGAGGCAACAGATAATAGAGCTAATGCTTCAGTAGTTAACTGATCAAAAGGTTGCATTAGCAAAGTCTAAACTAGGTAAGCTGAGTGCAAGGAAAATATGCAAAAACATTCTAGAACACAATATTGTGAATATTTTTAATCTTAAGGTAAAAAGATGCTAAGGCAGATTTGAACTAATTTGACTGCTAAAGCACTTCAACACTGATATAAATCTGACAGTAAATAGGTTATGAAAACTGAGTTTGCAGATTTTTTGTGTCAGGACAGTGTCTGTTGTGTCAATGCAGAATTACCCCGAATGCACCAAGTACCAATCCAGCAGAACATTTTACAGCTAAACTTCAGAAAGTCCTCCTGCCATATCATTAAATGCAAAGACTTCTAAAACAGCTCAGAGCTTCAGGATTGGGGAAGCCCCTTAATTTAGATTAGAGGTGAAGTTATTTTTATATTTGAGCAACCCGACTTTTCCTATCCCATTCTTCTCTCATTTGGACAGTCCTGAAAATACTGCAGACACAATTTTTCAAACGTTTTCTGTATTCCTTATATTGGACTTGAGTGGAAAAAAAACTGGAGTCTGGGGAAGGGATTATCCTTCAGACTTCTATAAAGCAGAATATGAGGAAATCATCCTATCAACCAACCTTGAAACAAAAGAAGTATCCCCAAGGTCAGGGCACTAACTTGAAGAGAAATTTCTCACTAAGCACTGAAACAACCATTTAGGAAGGGAAATAGCCATTTGCAGGATGGTCTGAAACTTAAATCCAATATACTTAAACCATTGGTAGATAAATGATGATGGGAAACTTCTATTTTTAAGGCTCAAAACATTTTTCTATGTCTTTAGGGAAAGATTTCAATTCCTTAAGCTGGATTGATTCTTAATTTGATTATTTTTGCCTATTCAAAAAAATTTTAAGTAACCAGTTCTAGGAGGGAGACTCTGAGTTAGTTAAGATTGCCAGAGAATATACAGAATGCCTGGTTAAATGAGAGACTATGGACTCTGAAAAACAATCTGAGGGGTTTGAAGCAGTGGGGGGTGGGAGGTTGGAGGAACCAGGTGGTGGGTATTGGAGAGGGCATGGATTGCATGGAGCACTGGGTGTGGTACAAAATCAAGGAATACTGTTATGCTGAAAAAAAAATAAAATTAAAAAAAAAGAATGCCTGGTTAAGTTGAAATTTCAGAGAAAGAACAAATAATTATTATATAAGGGTAAAGTATATATAGTACTTCTGTTGCTAAATCTGACAACCCTCAGTATAGTGAGTTAACTTTATGACATAAAATGTTACAGGGGCACCTGGGTGGCTCAGTGGGTTAAGCCTCTGCCTTCAGCTCAGGTCATGATCTCAGGGTCCTGGGATCGAGCTCCATATAGGGCTCTCTGCTCAGTAGGGAACCTGATTCCCTCCCTCTCTCTCTGTGCCTGCCTTTCTGCTTACTTGTGATCTCTCTCTCTCTGTTAAATAAATAAAATAAAATAAAGTTATAAAAACATAAAAATGTAAAATATCTTCATGAAGAGTCAAGGTCTATCTCTGCAAATTAAAATTATATGGCCTGGGAAATGGATTGACAATTGGGAACAAGAATTAAACAGTTTTGTTCTTTTCCCTTCCTCTTGCTCTACAGATTTGGGGTAGTAAGGGCAAGATCAAAGTCATCTCCATGGATGAAAAATGGCCCCTGCAACATCTGTGCTGGAAGTCCAGGACAGAAGAAGACAGGGGGTTAGTTAGAGTTACTTTGGGGATGTCATAGCCTATAGACATAAGAGCTGGGACAAGTGACAACCAGGAAAAATTTATAAAACAAATAAACATTATTTAGAATCACCCAGAAATCTTTGGGGAGTGGAATCTTACAAAAGACTGAAGATTTTGTGGTTAAGCAAGATGGGGTTTAGACCGTTGTCTAAAGGGTCATTTTAAGGAGAAATGGATCACTGAAGGTTAAAACACAAATGTATTTATTTAGCCCAACACCCCAAATTTGATACTACTATGTCACCTCAACTCATATGTGACAGAAATACTCACAAGTATGTTCCATTGACTCAAAGTCTGGGTTATATTTAGATGTAGCCTTACACATTACACACATTTTAGATTTTCAAAAGTCAAGACATATTTATTTGTCCATTATTTGTCTAGGTGGGGCCCCAAAAGGCCCTTATCCTATATACCGTTGGGTCTAACTTGACTGCCAATGTGTAATATGTCAATGTAAGTGGGACTCACTCCTACAAAAGACTAATTCTATAAAGACCATTAGGAAAACTCCTTCTAACTTAAAACCATACTTATGGATGGCTTTTGATGCTACATTTAAGTATTCATACCTCACAGACAAAGGAGAGTGACCAAAATTGATTTCCCAAGTTCCCAGAAACATTTTCTAAGGTATACTAAATTAATTTCTATCTTTACTTCTTACACTAACTTAATTCACTTTATTAATTAGCAATTTCAAAATATAACAATAAAACATCTCATCACTATGTGGTATCTTTTAATGTTTTCAGGCACTTTCTGATAATCTGCTTTTGGAAGATGTTTATGACCTTTCTATCAGTTTATATTTGTGCAATATTGCCATAATAAATGCTCATATAAGTGGCCACTTAGAGAACTCTGTGAAAGATTTAATCAAGAATAGAGGAGTGCTATTACTATCTTATAAGCTCCTTGAGGTTTTTTTTTTTTTTTTTTCCTTTAACTGTGTCTAAAACAGTGAGTGAATGCATGGATGAAGAATGAATGAATGAATGACATAGATGGATGAAAGATACATAAATTTTAAATGTCCATTTTAATTTTTTTTAAGATTTTATTTATTTATTTGACAGACAGAGATCACAAGTAGGCAGAGAGGCAGGCAGAAAGAGAGAGAGAGAGGAGGAAGCAGGCTCCCTGCTGAGCAGAGAGCCCAATGCGGGGCTCAATCCCAGGACCCTGAGATCATGACCTGAGCCGAAGGGAGAGGCTTTAACCCACTGAGCCACCCAGGTGCCCCTAAATGTCCATTTTAAACTGTAGTGAAAACGAGTGACAAAGTGTTCTGTAACATGAATAACTCCTTTAAAGAATTACTTTTTCAGATGACTATCAATACGTTTGGAAAAGAAAGAAATTAAATTAAAAACGAACATGTGAACATTAACTACGCAAGCATTCTTTGGGGGAAAAGTCCTGAACCTCCAGCAAAGGTTGTACTATTGCACTTCTTAAACCCATAGGGAACAAATTGTTTGCTTTGGTTGCTTCTTCCCATATTTTCCATTGAGCTGAGATGCCAGAAGGTGCCGCTAGCTCAGAGAAAATGGTAAAGATGATTTTATATCTTTATGTACTTGAGCAAGGTTCATAGGTAAAGAGAAAGCAATGGTAAGAAGCACAATACACTAATGAAATTGCTCCACACACATGAAATTTCCACCACAGATTCTCTAATGTTGGGTCATCTCCATGTCCGAAATCTTGTGGACTTCAGTTAATGTAGCCTTTTCCAGCAGGTTTTTTTTTCCCCCTGAAAGCAAGGAGAATAAATCCATAAAATGCTGCAACCACAAAGCCTAAAGTCTGATGGTAAAGCTATTGCTTAGCTTAGGGTTTAATAATATTATTTTAAGCCATTTTACCTCAATATTGAAAAAAAAACAAATCTACTTTAATAAGGTTAGAGAACAAAAGTTATTGCCTTGTGATAGCTGCTCATAAGCGAGGTTGGGCTCTGTCACTAAAAAGAACATAAATTGGTTGAAAAACTCCAAATTTTGGTCAACCGACCACTTTGTTTTTCTTATCACAAAGCTAAACTTATTGTTTAAATGACTTCTAAGATAAATCCAAAGAAAGTGGTTATTGATCAAAAATGGGCAACGATAATTCCAAATAAAACATTTCTTCATCATTAATCAGGAAAACAACCAGTTGAATTAAGCAGTTACCTGGAGCAAATTACTAGAATGTGTGCCGGGGGGATAAAGTAGAATACAAGATATAGTCCTTTTCCTCCAGTCCCTGTAATATAATGATAGCAAGTAAAATGTTTAAGAAAAATCTAAGATTTGGTTGACTAGATTCTAAGGTTGTCATTCTAAACTATTTTGGACCACTTCCTCCATTAAGAAACACAGTTTACACCATAAACTAGTACACATAGAACAGTCACCAAGACAGACACATAAAACACACAAAATAGGTAACACTTACACCTATTATATGTAAAGAATTCTGACATTTTTCATTCTTTTTTTTTTTTAATTTAAATGATGACTTATACCCTACAATTTCAAAAACATTGGTCTAGGGGACAAGACTGTGACATCATTAAGAGCAGGAAGCTTGTCTTAAATCTCTCCATTCCAAGGAATTAGTTCAATGTCTCAAGTTGGATGAACGGGTAGTACATTTTTAATGAGTAACTGAATGAATGGATAAATATATGCATCGCATTAAAAATAAAAGAGTGGTACTTTTAGGAGTAGTTATTACAATATAACCTACAGCGTATCCCTACTATTGTTCACAAAGTAGGTAGATTTGAGAGATGGGAAGATGAATCTGTAGACAGATAATTGATAGATGATAGACAAATAGATTGATAGAGTGAATGAACTAGAGCAAGTCTTCCCAGCTAATCAAACAGGCTTTAAAGTCTTTCATCTCTCTCTAGATTAAGGGTTTTCAACTAATAAATACTGTATTATTGTATTTAGTTAAGAACATGGGTTTAGGAACAGTTGGATGGCTCAGTCAGTTTAGCGGCTTCCTTCACCTCAAGTCAGAGATCCCTGGGTCCTGGGACTGAGCCTGGAGACTTCCTGCTCAGCGGGGAATCTGCTTCTCCCTCTCCTTCTGCCTGCCACTCTGCCTACTTGTTATCTCTCTCTCTGTCTCTCTGTCAAATAAATAAATATAATCTTTTTAAAAAATAGATTTAAGAACCAGACTAGCTGGATTCCAATTCCTAGCTCTGCCAATTTCTTTGTGACCCTTACCTTGTGCAAGTTACCTCAATTATAAAATGCAGATGTTACTAGATATAGCTTCATAAGCTTGAGTAGAGTATTAAACAATTATATACATGTAAAACACTTAGAACACTTCCTTTTACATAATAAATAATTAAATAAATGTCTCTCAGATTGCCTTGGTCAGTCCAGAATAGCGGACATCTATTTTGTTCAAGCTCATTCTTGAACACATGAGACATACTGATCAAGATCTGTCAACAACCAAAACATGTGACTTGGGTTGTTTGTAGTAAGTTTCTGATGACCAAAAATATTCACACTCTGATCATACCCCAAAATGCATTTTTTTCTTAATTTTTAGGATTTTACATATGGTCTTTGTGGAAGACATTGCAATTTTTGCCACTGAACAAAAACAGTGTTGACTGAGTAAGATTTACTCTAGCCCCACTCAAAGATAGGTCAGAAGAACATAAGTAAGTTCACTACCACATGCTATCTTTTATACCACTGGTTGATTCAACCATTTAATCCCAGATTATATCTCAGGATAAACCATCACTTTGATTAGAAGGGATGGGCATGTGATCTCAGGTGGTGCTATCCAAGGAAAGGAAAGGGCTTTTTTTTTTAAATATTTATGTGGAAGAAAGTCTCATATTTTAGATGGTGAAATACATAGTTGTAAACCCAGGACTTATAAAAGCCATTTTGTTACCTTGAGTGAAGTCAGCATGAAGATGAAACCAATACATGGAAGAGGGTGGAGTCTAGCAGATTCTTGAGAAATGGAATTCATCAACCACTTGAGAACTTCCCTACCACTGGCCATCTCAGTTATGTGAATCTGTAAATGTCTTCATAAGTCAGTAGGAAGATAATTCCCTGCTGAATCAAGTTTCAAGCATCTGATGAGAGGGTCATCTGTATGACTTATAACATCACATCCAAAACTCCAAACAAACTGGGACTCCCTTTTTCTTCAAAAATGGAGGCAAGTTTTTGTTAATAGATTAATTTTGTTTAAATATTTATTATTTTTCAATAAAAATATACTAAGAATTTAAAAATCAAGTGTTCACTATGTAATAATAACAGTGCTAAGAAATTTGCAAACATTCTTTTATTCAATTTCATGACAACCCAATGAGATTGGTATTATAATTATCATTTATTTCAGATGAAGAAAATTAGGCTACTAGAAATTAATAAATTTGCATTTAAGCCACATAATTAGTCAATTAGGAACTAAAATTCAAGTATTATTTTATCTAGCTGTTAAGTCTTTAGCCATTATACTCTGCTGCTTTAAACTAATTAGGTAAAAGGTGCTGTGTTAGATAGATGCAGGAAGCACAACTCAGTCTGGTTCAACAAAAAATTTTTGAGAGAATATTATGCATGAGGTAAGATATACAATTGAATAATTAAATCAGATGAACTTGGAACGGCACAATCAGAGGTTTTTTCCCCCCCTCACCAATGCCTTCAAGTGTAGTCTGAAATATTTACATTTTTTTCCTCACTGTGTCACTGTGGGCAGATTATGGTAAATTTTAGCTCTAAGGACAGTGAACTTTCACATATTAGAACTCTAGACCATCCAAAGTCATAGGATGTACAACTTCAAGGATGAACTTTAAGGTAAACTATGAATTTAGGAGGGATTACGGTGTGCTAATATACACTCATCAACTGTAACAAAAATGTCACTCTGGGGGAAATATTTAAAATGGAGGAGACTATACATATATAGAGGCAGGAAGTATATGGGAATTCTTTGTACATTTCTCTCAATTTTTCTGCAAGCCTAAAATTGCTCTAAAAAATTAAATTCTTAAACAAAAATTAAAAAAAAAAAAAACTAAACTAAACCAATGTTTCTGTTTTCAGGCATACTGTGGTAACTACTTAGAACCTCCCCTCCCAACTGTAAACAACTGGAAAACTAAGAAAAATATTTTTAAAAGGTGTTTTCAGATATTGAATAAAAACCCATGCAGGACATGATACTTCAAAAAAAAAGAATAAATGAGGCTAATCTACAACAATCCTAGTGTTCCAACTGGAAGCAATTATTAGCAGGGAGTGGAAATCCAAACAAAAACCTACAGTCATGCTGAGTTCAGGCGAGCAAGATCAGAGTTTTAGGACACTAAAGCAGGTGAAATCTGTGTGGCAGAATTCCATAACAAGAGAGAGCTACAAAGGAAATGAACTCAAGAAATTTACATAGACATCCCTTATAGGATTTGATAAATATTACAGATCAGCAAGGGTTAAATTACAGAAGCAGAATGAATAAGATGGAGATGTACATGGACATGTAATATATTGTATTATACTAGTTTAGTTTAGTATAGATAATATATAGGTAAATACATATTTTTTTAAAGATTTTAATTATTTATTTGAGAAAGTGACAGAGAGAGAACAAGTAGATGAAGGGGTCGAGGGAGAGGGACTAGCAGACTCCCCACTGAGCAGATTCTCCCCCATCTTCACCCCAGTGCAGGGCTCAGTCCCAGGACCCTGAGATCATGACTGAGCTGAAGTCAGGTGCTTAACCAACTGAGTCACCCAGGACCCCCAAAAGGCATATATGTGTTTAAATATATATATATGTATATGTATATATAATCACTATAATGAATTGGCTTATGCAATTTTGGGGCTGGTGAAATGAGGCTGTAACAAGGCATATATATGTGTATATATATATATGCAAAATATACTTATGTATAATTAATATAGATAATATGTATGCATGATTAATTATATAGAATTATTACAAGGAATTGGCTTATTAAGTTTAGGGGACTGGTAAAGTTAACCTGAAGCAAGGTGGTCAGTTAAGAAGAGAAGATCATGGTCAGGCTGGAACCTATGAGCTTGAGCTGAAGGCTGGATCCACAAGCAGGCAGTTAGGAAGAGGGGATCCAGGGGAAAGGGAAAGCTCTATGAGGCCTAGAGGACTTGGAGTCCTCTCCTCAGGGGACGCCTACACATTCTTTCGAAGGCTTCTATGTGATTAAATCAGGTCCACCTAAGATAACTGTCTTTTGATTAACTCAAAGTTAACTGATATGATTTTAATTCCATCTGGAAAATTTCTTTACAGCAACAGTCAGCTTACCATCTAATTAATAAACTGGGAGAAGATGGGCACATGTTATAAGATGGCTATTGCCTCCTTTGTTGCCCATTCTAACTGGAAATACAGTAGAGAGGAGATTCTAAGGAGTCTTGTTTAGTGTAGAAAATTTGGCATATCAAGAAGAGAACACAGAAGTGAAAATTAAACTTCAAAAGGCAGGCAGAGAAGGAGCAGAAACTCATAAGTTGAGCAATCTCTATATTCATGTAAGAAGGGGAAATATTTGAGTTTCCACAAGCCAGAGCTAAGAAACCAATATATCTCTGGATAAAAGGCTACTCTTGCCATGCCCTAGCAAAGTTTCAAAATAGGATTAAAGAGATTAAATTGATCTGCCAGGAACAAGACTGGCTGCCAAAACAAACCTCAGTGATTCTTAAAGAAAGAAAACAAAATCCAGACACTAAACAACATAATGTCAAAATGTCTAACAAATATCCAAAAATTAATAGACATGCAAAGAAAAAGGAGAATCTTACCCATGAGCAGAAGAAATGTGAATTGGTTTGAATTATTATTATTATTTTTTAGTTGGTTTCATATTATTTGGGAATAACTATAGTCAGCTTTCATTAATGTGAACGTTGACTGATTAACGTTAAAAATCCAAGAGTAGAATAAAGCCAATACTCATATTCAACATTGTAGTTTGCTTTTAGCTATATTTTTCTTTAGAATTTCTTCTCCTCAAACATCCACAGCAGAAGTATTCACTTTACTTGCCTATTACTTTACTTGCCTATTTACTTGCCTATCGAGATACCACAAGAGTTAGTGTTGGTAACTGTGGTAACAGAAATGAAAGAGATGATGGAATTAGCCAACAAGAACATGAAAACAGCTATTATAACTACATTCAAGTATCCAAAGGAACACTTGAACACAGTTAAGATATAAGTGGGAAGTATAAAAAAAATCAGATAGAAATTATAAGTATGAAACATAAAATATCTGAAATGAAAATATTACAGAATGACATTAACTACAGATTAAATAAACACTGCAAAAGGGGGCTCCTCAGTAGCTCAGTCAGTTAAACATCTTACTCTTGATCTCTGGGTCATGAGTTCAAGCCTCATATTGCACTCCAAGCTGGACCCAGAATCTATTTAAGGGAAAAAAAAAAAAAAGCTGCCAAAGAAGATTCCATTGGTATTAAAAACAGCAATAGAATCTGTGAATAATGAGCACAGTAAGAAAAATCAAAAACTGAAAGAAAATAAACAGAACCTAAAAAAATTAGTAGAAAAATATCAAGAAGCCTAAAATATGTGACTTTGGGGTTCCAAAGGAAAAAAGGAAGCAAAAATTCAAATGCCAAATGCAAAATTGCAATAATAGCAACAAGAAATAGCAATAAAATATTTGACATATGTGAAGAAATAACAAACATTTTTTGCAAATTTGATTTAAAATATATACACACATAAGTCAAAGAAGCTCAAAGAACTCAAAGCAGAATAAATACAGACCCAGACATGCACACTCCAAAGTATATCAAAATCAAGTTATTAAAAATCAATGATAAAGAAAAAATCATAAAGGCATCCAGGAAAAGTAAGGAACACTTGAAAAAAACAAAGGTAAGGATAATCACAAACTTCTCATCAGAAACTATGCAAACCAAAATAAATATTATGACATCTTTCAGCTGATGAAAGACAAAGACCATGAAACTAGAATTTTTTACTAAGCAAAATATCATTCACTAGCATGGTCAAATTAAAGATTTTTTCAGAAAAACAGACATCAAGATAATTCATCACCAACAGTTTGACAATATAAAAAATGTTTGAAAAATTCTTCAGCTGAAAGACAAATAATATGAGATGGAAATTTATTACACAGTGGGGTGAAAAATGCTAAATTGGTAAGTATATGTGGCTGAATTTAAAAGTTTTTGCTTATTTTAAGTTTTTCTCCAGGATAACTTACTGTTTAACACAAAAATAATAGTAATGCATTTGGGAGAAAGGGAAATGGAAGCATTTGGTTAAGATCTATTAAGTTACGGGGTGCCTGGGTGGCTCAGTGGGTTAAGCCTCTGCCTTCGGCTCAGGTCCTGGGATCGATCCCCGCATTGGGCTCTCCGCTTGGCAGGGAGCCTGCTTCCTCCTCTCTCTCTCTCTCTGCCTACTTGTGATCTCTGTCTGTCAAATAAATAAAATCTTTAAAAAAAAAGATCTACTAAGTTACATGAAATGGTAAAATTTAATATTAAAATAGAATGCGCAAAGTTAATGGTGATATTTCAAACCTGAGGACAACCATGGGAAAACACAGAAGTATAGCTAAGAATTAAACAGTGGAAATAACACTGAATGGTGAAATGCACTTCACAAATACCAAAGAAATCAGGAAAATGGAAAAAAAAGGAATAAAAAATGGGTGTTATAAATGGAAAACAACTAGCAATGTGATAAAGTTAAGTACAGCCTTCTTAATAATTTTATATTAAATGCAATTGTTGTACACACACAATTAAAAAACGAAGATTGTCAGAATAAGTCAAAATGGAACCTGCTGCCCCTAAGAAATTCATTTTACAATGAAGACACAGAATGATTAAAATTACAGAATAGAAAATACATGCATGCAAATTCTAAGCATAGGAGAGCTGGGGTTCTTGTATTAATATTAGACTTAGGCTCAAAAGAAATCATATTACTAAAAGTAAAGATAAACATTTTACAATAATAAGAATGTTAATTTGTAAAGAAGACACAACAATAATAAACGTGTATCTTAAAATAGACCTTCAAAATACAGAAAGGAAAAATAGTAAGTAAAAAGAAGTAGACTAATCTAAAATTGAGTATTTCTGCATTCCTCTCTCAATAACTGGTACAGTTAGTAGATAGAGAAGGAGTAAGGGTGCGATAGATTGAAATGACATCCATCAGCATTACCCAACCAACATTTCCATAACACCCCCTCAATACATATTTACAGGTTCACAAGAAATTTCCAAGAAGATAGAAAAGTATTGGAAACATAGAATATTCTGTACCTGTAAAAAAAATTAAACGAGAAGTCAGTAACAAAAAGGCATTTGGAAATTCCCCAAATGTTTGGAAACTCAAACAATATATGTCCAATGAATAAACATGAGTTAAAAAAAATCCCAAGCAAAATTAGAAAATATTTTAAGCCATATAAAATGAAAACCACAACATATAAAAAATATGGACTGTAATTAAACCCATGTCTAATGGAAGACTTACTATCTTTAAAGATTTATACCAGAAAAGAAGCAATGCTTAAAACCGATGATGTAAGCTTCCACCTCAAAAATAAATAAATAAAATTATTAAATCCAAAGTCTTTTAAAAAAAGAAGTGATAAGGTAAGAGCATAAATCGAA
This sequence comes from Lutra lutra, assembly GCF_902655055.1. Classification (NCBI taxonomy): domain Eukaryota; kingdom Metazoa; phylum Chordata; class Mammalia; order Carnivora; family Mustelidae; genus Lutra; species Lutra lutra. The sequence goes on from NC_062284.1 coordinate 122,518,451, forward strand.
GAAGTCAAAACCTGAAAAAAGATAGAGACAAAAGTAATGAAACCAAAATGAAAAATTAAAAATGAGAAAACTTCAGGTAGACGGATCAAGAGAGACACAACCTAAAATTATCAAAAATGAAAGAGAAAAATTACTAGAGGTCAAACAGTGAAAAAATAAGAAGGAATATTGCAAATAGTAAGACATTAATATCAAAATTTTAGTTCACATGGACAAACACCTTAAAAGATCCCAACTACATAAACAAGCAAAAGAAGAAACAGAAAAGAGAATTACCTATATGTCTAGCACATAAATGGAAATCATAATCAAAAGCTTTCTCTGTTGGTTTGCAAACTCAGAGCTTCAGGGGTGAAATCTGAAATTGGCCCCATTCTGGGAGGGGAAGCAGAGAGAGAAGGAGGCAGGCCACTCCAGATTGCTAGCTGGCAGGTTCCACAACCAAAAGAACTTACCTACGAGGCTTGTCTTGGTAACTGCAAGCCCAGCAGATCTCTACATCCACCCGTCAGAATCTTAGAAGTTTATATGAAAGCCTTACCTGGGTTTAGTGCCCCCATGGACCCTTGGGATGGCTCAACAACACATTGCTTTCATAAGGCTGCATCCTTGAAAAAGACTCTCACTGTGGGAACAATGGGCAGAACATTCCTTCCAGAGAGGTGGGGGTGAGGGGAAGAATTTCTGATTCCTTAGATTTCCTGGGGTTTAGCTCACATGTCAGTTGGTGGTCAGGTCATCTGAATGACCTCTTACATTTCACCCCTCTGTAACTGGCTCTTAGGATCTCACATGCTCTCTCTTCTGCAATGTGCCCTGAGCAATCAGCGAGGGTTTTCCCTGGTTCTTTTGGAGGCTCTCTGGTTGTGCTGGGGACAGATACCACAGCAACAGCAGCAGAACATGCAAGAGAAGACACAGATCAAGGTAATGATTTCCAAAATAAATAACAATGCTTTTCCACCAAGAGCCTCATGATCCAAACCACTGATTTAAGTCCCTTAGGCTCTGGTGGGATAACTCAGGTTCCTCACTTGTGATTCATGTGACTTTAGAAAGTGCATACATTAGCAGACTTCTCAGATATGAATATACGACATTCTGGAATAAGGCTCAGGTGCCTCCTTACCAGGCATTAATAATGTTCAAGGCCATTCTGTTTTGGAGAACAGCTTTTATCCTTAGAGACATTTCATTGTTCAGTACAGACAGGTTTTGCTGGTTATCATTTAAGGCTTGTTGGGTGAATTCAATAAGGACTTCTTTGTATACCATAACGTCCTTCAGGCCAATGGAGGGGACAGAGATGGCAGCCAAATGATCATATAGTGGAATTGGAATGTGCCCATCTGGCATTGAGGAGAGGGAGGTTAAATACTGTTGTTACTATGGGGTGAATTCTCCTCTATGTCAGGGAAAACCCGAGGCCCAACCACCCAAGTAGAAACCATGGTCAAAGATTTATGCTACACAAAAACTGGGTCTCATTTGGCGGTCACCCCATAAACACACAGGAGACACTACCAAACCAGCTGCTTTCCTTTACTGTGACAGAATGACTGCATGGTTCTGACAAGACACATCCTATATCCTTGGTATAATTGGGTTGATTCTGTTTAGAGTGATTTTTCTGTTCCCAACATAAGGGGGCCCAGGTGCTCAAATGTCCGTAACACAGGGTGAGCCACAGGAACTCGTGCCAATCTCAGTATAACCACCGTGGCTCTAATGGTGGTATTTTTAGGACACTTCTCGGTTAGCAACGTGGTGAATGGCCTGTGTAGTTTGACTGACAGAAGGACAGTACCCATGCCCAGTGTTACTGATAGTGTGTGCCCCAGGGCGGGTTTCTAGATCAGTGTTGGTACCAGCAGGTGAATTGAGAGTACTAATCCTAGCTTATTCTCACTTAACATACTGTTTTATGGCCTTCCAACACTTACCCTGGTGGGGCAATTCCCACCATGGCAATCCTGACAAGTTAGAGGGGACAGCTGCCAACATCTGGAGTGGTTTCTCCAGATAGTAGACCCACTGTGGAAAGGTATTTCCATCAGGAATCCATCACGTGACTGGACATCACAGGAGCAGCAGAAGTTCAATTTCAAAAAGACAGATATTTTGTAGGAAATTGTATGTTAAGTTCTTCTCCTTTTATAAGAATTGCACTTGTGGTCTGATCTTTAGATGTTAATGTGGCTGTAACTTTAGGAATTTGACCTAGTTGTGCATACCACACATGTTTGCTGAGGGAAGCAGCGCTATCAGATGTGAGGAGATGGGCTGGGGGTTGGATATGCCAGAATACGACTCTCATGTTCTCCCCTCTTCCAATGGTGTATGCTCAATTGCACATTTAATGCATATGAACAGGTCCTGCTTATGGCAGGACAATAGTATTCTAACGGAGATTGAATCGTTTCCCTTCACCCAGGGGTACAGAGTTACTTACATATTTTGGTAGAACATCCTCTTGCATCTTCCAGTAGATGACTCCTTTCCCAGGTAGGATGGGACTTGGTTTATTCAGTGGCATAGCACATGACCCAAGGTGAGGGGCAGGGCAATGGCTGTCTCCTGTGACTCCATGCTTTTAAGGGGTTGGGTGTTTTGGCAGGGTTCCTCAATCTGGCATATGAAGGAACAGACTCTACCGTTAATCATCCATATGTGTAAAAACTTGGGATAGTATACTTTAGTTTACCAGGTCAAAGCAGTTTTACCTTTAAATTAATCTCCTACTTAATTTAGGGTGATAGGGGTGATAGAACCTCTGTTCAATACCATGTTCCTTTGCTTAGTTTTGCACATCATGACCTTGGAAAAATGACCTCCAATAATTGTCTAGTCAATGAGGATATCTGCTTCTCCAATCTCCTATTGGTGGCTGCCTGGTTACATGGTGACGGGGAAAGCTTGAGTTAGGCCAGACATCTCCACCCAAACCAAGGCATATTTAGAATCTACACCCAGAGGGAGGAGTTGCCTTTGGCAACTCATTTGGCAGTTGCCTTGTTACATTGTTTAAAACACAAAGGACATGTTGTTACTTTTATGGGCACTATCAGGCTACTGAAAGGGCTCTGGGCAGAGAACACAATATCCATTTGGTGCAGTTCTTAAATGGTGTCTGTCTCCTACTTGTTTATGCCTTCCAAGCACCAGTCTTTCTAGGAGCAGGAAACTTAACCTGCTCCCAGATGATGTTTCCCCTCAGCACTGGTCTGTTTACTCTAACCTGGAGGTGGAACTCACTGAGAGTTTGCAGGGTTTGACCTTGTAGGATATCAGCACCCAATATGTTCTCTGGTATTGGAGAGATACTTTAGTATTCTCAGGGGCAGGGGAGAACACCCAATTTCCAATGTTGAAGGACCTTCCTTGGTAACCATTTGCCTTCCATAATTACTAATGATGATGCAAGGCCCCCAAATTTCTAAAAAATTACCATGTATTAGAATACATTTAGCTCTAGCACCCACCAGAGCTGTCACCTTTGTTTATTTCTGGGGGACCTGTGAGTAGTGAGCTCAGCATGGGCCTCCAGTCCCCTGCAGCAGCCCTCACCTGAAGGTGAACTTGGCCTGCCTCTTACACCTGGGGCATGACAGGCACTCATCCTGAATAGGACTGGATCCTGAGGTCTTTGCGGGAGCAGGCAGGACATCAGGGATGGTGAAGGCAGGAAGGGCAGATTTGAATTGTTGAGGTTTTAAGGCTTTCCACAGGCTGACAAACAGTGACAAATTGCCAGCCTGTCTTTTCAGGTGGGGTCCCAGTAGCAATGAGTTCAAACCACATTTGTCTCTTGGTTACTTTCACTGGGCCCTTGAAGACCAACTGGACTACCCTTTTGGCTTCTGAGCTCCCTGTCTATATCAGGTCCCAGAGCCTGCACACATTCCCAGAATTTGTCAGTTTCTTTCATAGCAGCAGTGAATTGCCCAACATCATAAATGTTGTGTCCCATGACTGGGCTCAGCCTGAATATCAGTGTCTCATACCAGGATTGGAATATCTTGGCTTTCATTCCTGTAATGAATATACCCTGATCAGGCTCTTCAAGGGGCATAGAAAGCCTGCCTTATTCTTAACTGCCTAGGATTTGTTGTACTTCCTCTATGACTTCTGGGGTTCCATGTGCCTAGGGAGATGAAGATAAGCCTCCATGCAGGCTTGAGTAATTCAATCTATAAGGGAGTGAACACCAGGGACCCCGGAATTCAGCACAGGCAATGCCCTAGGGCAGGGTGTATGATGATGTTACTCATTTCCCCCCCTCCTTCCTGGTCAGAGAAATGCTTCCCCACCCCATCCCACAGCCACTAACCATACCTGGTTACTTCTCTGAGCTCTTGCTGGAATTTGGCAACTATATCAATAAGCTGTCATCCTGGAAAATTTCTCTTATCAATTGTCTCAAACATTTAAGGAAGAAAAAAATTGCTGTTCCTACCCCAACTCTTTTATGATATAAAGGAGTTATCTTTTCCTAACTCATTTCATAAGGGCAGTATTACACTGATAACAAATCATAAAGATATTTCAGGAAAACTAGAAATTAATATCCTTCATAAAATTCTTAGCAATGTATTAGCTAATTAAATCCAATTTTATTTAAAATATTATACCATATACAAATGGGATTTGTCCCAGAAATACAAGGATTATTTTATATTAAAAAATCAATTGAATACACATTAGCTGGTAAAAAATAAAATCCACTGTAATTAATCAATGGATATAAAAGAAACACTTGACAAAACTCAATACTGATTTATGATAATAACTCTCAACAATTAAGAGTAAATAGAGAGTTCCTCAACCTTTAATGGAAATCTATATAAGAATTACAAGTTAATATTGTAGATGGGAAACAAGTATTCTTACTACTTCTAGTCAGTTAGAGGTAGAAGTCCTGCTAGTGAAATGAGTCAAGAAAAAAAAAGGTAGACTAGAGATTACAAAGGAAAAAGTGGGGGACAAACCATGAGAGACACTTGAAAAAAAACTGAGGGTTGCAGATAGGTTGATGGGTGAAAGGATGGGGGTAACTGGGTGATGAGCATTAAGGAGGACACATGATGTGATGAGCACAGGGTTGTATATGCAACTAATGAATCGTTGAACATTATATCAAAAACAAATGATGGACTATATGTTGGCTAATCTAAGTTAAAAATAAGAATGAATGAATGAATAAATAAATAAATAAATAAATAAATCTTTGATTAAAGTTAAAAAAAAAAAAAAAAACTTTAAAAATAGAACTACCCGGGTGCCTGGGTGGCTCAGTGGTTTAAAGCCTCTGTCTTCGGCTCAGGTCATGATCTCAGGGTCCTGGGATCGAGTCCTGCATCAGGCTCTCTGCTCAGCGGGGAGCCTGCTTCCTCCTCTCTCTGCCTGCCTCTCTGCCTACTTGTGATCTGTCTCTGTCAGAGAAATAAATAAAATTAAAAAATAAATAAATAAAAATAAATAAATAAAAATAGAACTACCCTATGATCCAGTAATTGCGATACTGGGTATTTACTTCCAAACACAAAGATACTAATTCAAGTGGATGCATGCACCCTTATGTTTATAGTAGCATTATTTATAATAGTCAAATTATGGAAGCAGCCCAGTGTCCATTGATAGATGGAAGGATAAAGAAGAAAAAGTAATATATACATACATATATATGTATATACACACACACACACACACACATATATGTGATATATATATATGTGATATATATATGGAATATGTATGTATGTATGTATGTATGTATAATTGGATGTTATCCAGCCATAAAAAAAGAATGAAATCTTACCAATGGATGGAGCTAGAGAGTATAATGCTAAGCAAAATAAGTCGGTCAAAGAAAGATAAATGCCCTATGATTTCACTCTCATGTGGAATTTAAGAAACAAAACAAGTGAGCAAAGGAAAAAGAGAGAGAAAGAGACCAAGAAACAAATTCTTAACCATAGAAAACAAATGGATGGTTACCAGAGGGGAGTGGCTAGGGGGATGGGTGAAATAGGTGATGGGAATTAAGGAGCATTCTCCTGATGAGCACGCTTTTCCATTGTTCTTGGCCCACTCTTGGGACTTTGTCTTCCAATGCTCAGGCCCTTCTAGATTTGGAATAGAATTATAAACAAAGGAGTAAAATGCTGGGTGCAAAGTCAGGTGATTGGTATCCTCTGCTGTGGTAGTTGTAAAAATACCAACCATTGATCGTAGAGTTCCTGTGTGTGTGTGTGTGTGTGTGTGTGTGTGTGTGTGTGTGTGTGTGTGTGTTTGTTTCTTTTCCCCAGACACTGCCTATGCCACTTGCCCTCCAATGACTGAATTAATGTAATAGACTGGTTGAGGTTGTGTGACTTTCTCAGATCCTGACCCAGACAAAGCATACAGACACCCTTTCTGTTAAAGTCCTTTGGCCCACTGGGGAATCAAAGTTCAAGTCCATTTCGAAAGTATCCTTGGTCACCAGTGATAAGGTCTTCTCACTCCAAAAGTAATAAAAATAATGGTTGCACCTAATGCAGAACTATCCTCTTGCCCAGCTTTCCAGGACCAGATTTCCTCCTTCCTTCTGGCTTTTCCAGGCAAAAAGCAAGCGCAAGTCTTTTTGTAGATAAATGTCAGGTTCTGAGAACACTCCCATTCTTTGTCTGCTGCTATATCAGTATGGGATCAGCCTGTATTTCAGCCAGAGTCTAAATGAGAACCAAAAGGTCCCTCACCATTTGGGGAGAAAACAAAACAAAACAAAAAAAAAGCAAAACAAAAACTCAAGTATTCATGAGTGTTTTTTTCTAGTTTTCCCTCTCATTTTGCATGTTGGGAACAGGAGGAGGTGAAGGAAGAAGTATCTGGTTCTTTCCCTCAGCTCTAGATGAAGGCGAAGCACTTTCTCCTTCTCTGTATTTTCATTTAAAAAAGAAAGAAAAATCCACTCTTCAAAATGTCTAGCCTTTTTGTATACGTAGTGGAAGTGGGTAAGGGTGTTGGTGGTCAGAGGACCAGTTTGCCCGACTATTACTAAATCTTCCAGGGATGTGTAGCAGCTGTCATTATAGCCCAGAATTTCTTGTCACCTGTTATCTGCAGCTGTGGGTCCTTAGACGCATTGAGACATGAAGACAAGTTCCACTTGACATTCTGTGACACATACTGGACTTGAGATAATAAGCTGGGGGAGAAGGCAGGAGCACTTTAAAGCTTCCAGGAGATCACAGACAAGTGGATAATGCAGTCAGGTAAACACATCATTTCAATACAATGTAGCGAAGACCAAGGATAGTCACATATAGATTCATAACTTAAGGAACCCACAAGTGATCAGAAAATAGGTCAATAATGAACATTTAGAAAACAGAGTGTGAAAGATGAAATGAAATGAAAGAAGCAGCTGGTTGGGAGGAATTTATGGAGAAGCAGAGCAGGAGCCCCTAACTCCTTACTCATTATATTTGTCCCTACTCCTTTAAATATTTGTTTTGCATAGTGTTTACTAGTCACTTTATTTCATTTCATGCCTTTGCAATTGTTTATTATCTGTTTTTCCGGTTTTTTTAAGGCAGTCAGCATTTGATGTCTCTCTAGAAATTAGATATACACATAGGTTTTTGAAAACACTTAAGTTTCTCTATCTATGGACTGCTGAATTTTACTTGAACATGATTGACATAACTAAAACACTCAATGCCAGTATTACATACAGAGAAAAATTGTATATATTTATGTATATATCCAAATTTATATGACTGTACACAATAACTCTAATCTACCAGTATAATTGAAAGTTCTAAGGATATATATTGCCCATACATAATTGTAAAAATTGGACTTTCCTACCTATATATTTATTCAAGTTAAAGAATATATATCAGATTAATATAATTAAACTTCTTTGACATTAATTATAAAGATTTGAATGAAAGAGAAACGAGTTGGATCCCATGATTTGGAATCATATTGACATGTAACATGTCTGCCTTTTCTGTTGTTTGTTTGTTCCCATGCTCCTACCTCTCTCCCTTAAGCAGTGACTCAAGTATAAAGTAGTATATTAATACTCAAGGAAAAAAAAGTACACAACAGATGCATTGGTTAAAATTTGACCAAGTATCACTTCATTGTCATTCGGTAGTATTAGATTTGCAAACCAATAATAAATTAGGTGACTTAAAAAAGAAAAAAAAGATAGAGAACCAAAAGTATTGGGCTTCTCCCCATCTGAGAGCCTTCTCTCATGAGCCAATCCTGGATTAGCAGGTCTGTGCTTTGATCAACCAAGAGCTGGTTTCACCCACATACTTTATCCCTATAGTATGAAACCAAATTATTTTCAAACTCACACATTACTTAGGTTAGAAAGATAAACAACATATAAATTTGCTACTTCTTTTTAGGTGTCAATGGGCTGAAAAGAGCAAAAAAATAAAAGTAAAAAGAGCATAGCATGAGAAAATTGGTTTTTGTAATGGCTGTTCTGTATTAGATACTATTCTAAGTGAAACATTAGTAAATAATTTTGTTTAACAAATATTTCTCTAGCACTTACTATGTATAGTGCACTGTTTTAAGCCACCTTAAATATAGTAATGTATTTAATACTCATTACTAAATAGGAGTAGGATAATACAGTTCCTACTTTACTACTTGGGAAAGGAAGAGATACTGAGATGTGATGGGACTGTAATTTAACCCTAAGGCCTTCAGGCTTCATCAAGGAACTTTTTTTTTAAGATTTTATGTATGTATGTATGTGTGTATGTATGTATGTATGTATGTATTGAGAGAGAGAGAGTGCACACAGGAGTGGGGGAAGAGACAGAGGGACAAGCATATTTCCCTCTGAGCACAGAGCTCAAAGCAGAGCACAATCCCGGGATTGGGAGATCATAACCTGAGCTGAAGTCAGATGCTAAACCCACTGAGCCACTCAGACGCTCCTCAAGTAACTTCTATCATGAAAGCAGTGTAAACAATTATCACTTCAGTCTTTGGACTTGGTTCTATTTACTATCCATGTTCATGATCTCTATCATACAACACTGAATGGGGCAATTCAGATCAACCAGCCAGATGCAGGAAAAGAGAGTATGTCCAAAGTTTGAATTCAGTAAAAACTGATGTGTGTCAAGCTCCAAGTACATGCATGCTAGCTTTGAGGATTGTAACAAAGAAAATGAAAGGCTCCCCAGTTTTTCCAGCCATGAACATAAGAACATCGACTTGGTAGGTGTTTCCTCCATGAATAAATGATCAATCAGTTTAAAAATTACATCTCCTCAGGGAACTGAATTTGTGGAAGAAGGACTTAGAAAGGAGAATGAGGATCTAATCCATCTTGAGCAAGGCTAGAGGCAGAGGCTTTAAGAGGAAATGACAATTGATCTGAGACTCAAAGAATAAAAACATGCACAAAAAATGAGAAAAACTAGATGACCATTGTAGCATATAAAGTAGTATGCTTCTATTTTTGAATCAAGTTTTGTTCAGTTATTTTTTCTGCTTAAGAGACATTCCCACAAATTAATACCTTAAAACACTAATTTGTTACTAGCTCTCGTAATTGTCCAGTTGACAGGTAGTTGGAAAACTTTTCTTGCTCCAGGTGTCACCTGGGTGACATTCAGCAGGTGGATAGGCTGGTTCAGAGGATACAAACTATCTCTGGCATCTTCAGAACCCCATCTTGAGAGACCCATCTCTGGAGGACCCAAATACTAGACTCAGTTGAGACTGTTGATCTATAAACCCACACATTGATGTTATCTTGGTTTAGGGCAGGGGCAGTTTGTCGAATTTCTTATATGGCAGCTCAGGGTTAACAAAGTAAGCATTTCAAGAGACCTGGGAGCATTTCAAGAGACAAAATGGCCGGACTTCTTACAATCTAAACTTAGAATATCCAACTGCCACTCCCTTCACATCCTAGCAGTGGAATAAGTCATGTGGGCCAATCCAAGGGGAGTAGAATTAGACTTCATCCATCAAAGAGTTTGCATCTTTAATCTACCACACTCTTGTAGCACCTTGAACTTCAAATCACAGCATGGATAAAAACCCAACTGATGCTCCCTGCACTAAAATTCTGATTAAGACAGAAGACTTAGTACCATCCTTACAAACCCCCAGGCAAAGCCAGGCACAGCCTGGAACAGAAGTTAAACAGATCCTATCTCTTCACTTCCACTGATCAGGCAACTGCTATAGATTGTAATTACCGTAACAAAGAAGATGGTAAAAATAAAGAGGTAGATGATAGATGGCTGTTACCCACCAACCTGAAGATAAGGCACCCTCTGGATTCAGCTCTCACCACACTCAAACCCAAATGCAGAAACTGGAGAATTTGATACATGTAAGAAAGATTCCTACATTGGTGTTTTTCTCCTGTTAGTGGAACATGGGTGGAAACATATTGTTCCAGTTACATGAGAAAGAATATTCTGAAAAGTCCCCTCCTCCTTTATCCCCCATCCCTCCCCACCACCTCAAACCCCACTAAATTAAAGCCATATTTGTGGATCCTAAAAGGAAATTTCTCTTAGTAGCCAATAAATAGTATTGGGTTTTGATTCTTATGCGTGTTCAATGTGCCCTGCTGAGAGGTTCACTTCATTTGGCATTGCTGGGAGACTGGTAATGAATTTCCCTGACAGGTACATCCCTAGTCAGATCAGATCAGGGAAATGAGCTCTTTGGGGCACAGGCTTGCAGGAATTATAGCAGTATGTATTCACTGACCCCAAGTTGAAAGAATGTTTCATTCCAATACTCTGAAATGGAAACTGATAGTCTCTGTTGTTTTCATTGCTTAAACTGCATATTATTATGAGGGGCTTTATTACCTTGAGTGGTAGCATAGCTTTCCACGAAAAAAAAAAAAATTAAATCAAATGACCTATATTTTGCTAGCAGCACATTGGTTATCTGAAAATAATTTCTTTATGGAATTCTAGAAAAGGAAACAAAATCCTGGATTTAAAATGAACTAACAGTAATGATTCTCTCTTTCTCTCTGAAACACACACACACACACACAATCTACTGTTCGTCTATGTACTTGAATAAAAGTAATAAATTCTCTCACTTGTCTCTCTGGCCCAACACCTCTGGAAAGAGACCGTGAAAACTTAACTTGGACTGAATTTGTGTTAACTGTCAGAGATTTCTGCCTGAAGTTGGGATCTCTTTGAATTTTAGTTTCCCTTGGATACAGTACTTGCAACCAAAGTAGTCTCCAGAATCAGTCCAAGGACTGGCCAGCCTGTGTCTGACCTTTTCAACAGATGTTCGTAAATGGGATAGATTGCTTTCCCCAACCCAAACTGCGTAATCTTTGGTTGGGGTTGTTTTTTATGGAAATATTCAGACAGGCTGTGGTTTGTGCCGCTTGGTGTTGGTAATAGGATATACACAGAGCCGAGGTCACTGACTAAATCAGCTGAATCAGGAACGATCAGTTTTAATCTTGAGATGAAAGTCTGATACATTAGGGAAATTAGGTGATCTGGTCAGCAAGATTTTTTTTTTTTTCTTTTCTTGCTCAAGCCCAAGATATGATCTGGACAACCACTTGGCTTGGAGAGTAGAAGAAAAACAGAGAAATAACTCAAATCTGATTTGGCCAAAATACCAACTGGCCAACATAAGTACAGATATGTCTCACTGAGTGATACTGGTGATGTGACAAGGTGAACCCATGTATGGCTAGTTAATGGGCATCATCTATCACTAAGTAGAAAGAAGATATGGGGATAGTACCCTCTTAAGGCACCCTTTAGCCCAGCAGTTGCATACAAATGAGAAACCCAGGGAAACAGGACCTCTTCACAGAATGCAGAAAGCACTGGTCAGGGGCTGAGCACACTCTACTTATTTTAAGACAAATACCAGGATTTCTGAAGGGTGCATTAGCTGACCTCCCACAAGGAAGAAATGAGAGCTCAGTTTATGAGGGAGCACACAGAACTGCTGACTGGCAGATAGCCTCTCGAGAAGAGGATTTGCAGCTGTGACTCCCCAGATGCCAGGGAAAACCACATTCAAGGGTATTCCTCTTGAGAGGCGAAGAGACCCAGTGGCCATTTTGGCTCACAGACAACTGGGGCCTCTTAATGGTGCAGAAGGTTTAGTGCGATGAAAGGGGCAGAGATTGTATGGATCAGTATTTGACTTCATTTCTGCAAATTTCAGCTGTATGGCCTTAGGCAAGTCATTTAACTTGCCTCTGCCTACCTTGCAAGTAATACCATTGGTTTTGTAGTAAGGCTTAGTGAAAATGTTTGTAGAGCACTTAACATTATGCCTGGTACTTGGTAGGGCTTTATAAATGGTAATGTCTATGATCACTCAAGTTTTATGTGACAGTATCATTTGGCGAATGAGACAGAGCCAGGTTGGAATGCCAGATTTACCTCTTCATAGCTGTATGAGTTAGAACAAATGTCTTTCCCTCATTGAACTTTATTTTCCTTACTTTTATAGTGGGGGAAACAATAATGACATCGTAGGGATCATTTGATCATTAAATCAATGAAAAAATGAAGTGCCTAGGAGAATCTCTAGCATTTAATAGTATCTGACTATTATGGCATTACTTTCCCCAAAATTTATTTTATTTTTCCCAGATTGGGGCAGAAATGAAGAAGGAGACCTGTTAGGAGCCTTTGCTCACTCTCCAGAGATTGCACACCCAGACCCGAGCTCTGCTCGAAAATAGAGCAGAAGAAAATGTGGCAATAAATTCAGGGCAATTTGTCACAATTTGGGATGATAGAGCACATCCATGGAGAAGCAGCACTTAGGAAAATCAGAATTAGACATTGATAGTCACCAAAAAGATTCCAGACACAGACGTCTTGTAACGGCAAAAAGATTCAAGGAGTAGGGGAGGGGGAGCGACACTTGCTTTGCAGTTGATGGACAGACTTTTGGGGACTTCTATTGTGATGATAGGCAGTTACAGGCTCAAATTTCAGGCACACATCTTCTCTTTCTTTATAACTCTTCGGCCAAGTTTTCAATGACTTACTCTTCTAATTTTATTTCATTTTGGTATTTCTTCATATTTCCTCTTCTACAGCACTCCAGGTCTTGTTTCATACCTCACTTTAAAGGTATAAAGCAAGCCAGGAGCTGCAGAGAGTCAAAGGGTTTCTATTTATGCTGCCGTACTGAAACTTTCCCCCCAAAACTCACACCCAAGAACTTGTCTATAGGCCAATTAGCATTTTGGCCACATTTTCGGGATTTGGCTACAACAGCCACTGTGCAAACTCACACCACATGTGGTACTAATTGGCGCTGTTGGCAGTTTAAGAAGAAAAGCTGGGGATTGCACAGGGCAGGGAAACCTAACAATGCCCTCCCACAATGGCTCTCAACAGGAGTTAGAAATTAGAACTGGGAGGGAAGGATGGGTCTGCGTAGCAAGGTTAATGAGCTGAATCTCTCAACACTGAAAAAACAACCCCCCCCCCCCCAAAAAAAAAGAAAGAGAAAAAAAAGCCACTCTATTTTGTACCAAACTTCAAACATAGATCAAGGCCAGGTTCGTTGTTCATTAGATATGCTCAGTCAAGAAGCATGAAAGTGCAGATGTGGAGGAAGTTTGGACAAAAGGGCATCTTAGCCTATATGGAGACTCCCACATTGCTTGAAACCAATGAAATTTCCCCCCTTGTCAGTTTCTTCATCTGCAACATTGTCACAGGCTTCCATAGCATTTACCTCCTACCAGCTGAAGGGAAAGGGGGGCAGATTTGTAGTTTGTTAAGTGTTTTAATGTTTCAAACTTCAAACCCAAACCAAGGAATCTATCTTTCCTAATGTCTCTGCTGTGGGTCTCTGGAGGTATGAGGAGAGTGGCAGTGGTGTTGGGTTAATTATTCCCGGAGTCCAGCTATAGCAGGTACAAGAAACAGAAAGGAACCTCAGGGAATTGGAGTTAATTGTAAGGATACACTGGGGGGGAATGGAAACAGAGAGCTGCCTCAGAAGCTACATCTACAGGCTCAGGCAACTGGAGAGTTTTGTTTTTTAAGATACAACAGAGGCTTTGGTTTCCCGGGAGCAATTATAATCATCTTAACATTCATTTTCTCTTTTCTTTCACCGTGCTATGTGTGCTTTCTTCCTATCAGAACACAATTAAGCCAAAGAAAGCTCCCTCAACTGACCCTATCAAGTTCTTTACAGAGGATTCAGTTCTATTTTCCCTAAGAAACAGAAATGCAATTTCAAGGACCTGAAATTACAAGTGCACTTACTGCATTTCCTTACCTCTCACCTGCCCCATTTTTCTCTCCCTCCCTGTAAGGCCCACCCCTTAAAATTTGTTAGGCCCAAGGCAAAAAGAAGACCAGAGATCCTGGACCTTATACCTTCCCTTCCCACCCCGGGTTCTGTTACTCAACATGAAGGGCCTCCTGCATATGTGGTGAACACTCTTCTGCTAAAGCCTAAACTTTAGGCTAAACTAAAGCCTAAGTCTGGGCTCATGCACCCGCTCCTCCCAGATTCTGACAATGACCTTTCCTCAGGGCCTTCAGGAGGCCAACAAGGGAAGAAAACCACAGGACTAAAGGCAGGTTCAGGGGCATCTGGTCAGGGAATTCCAAGGCCCCAAGCAATCTAATACGACCTCAAAGAGACCCCTTGTTGCCATACACTTTTGTTCTATGGGACTAAGCTAAGGACCAGAGAACAAGGATGTCTAAAGTGCAGGACCCTGAGATGGGCCTTCTTTTTTCTGGGTCTAAGGCCACCTGTTTGTATTCCCTACTCCCTTCCCGATTACTACTACTGGGACTGCTGCTGGTATTATTACCATATGAGGAATGAAGGGGGGAATAGCGTTTGATACAAAATATCTCCTCAAATGAAAAAGAATGAGGTTGTTTCTCTCTACACAGTTCTGGAGGCTGAGACTTCCAAGATCAGGACTTCAGCAGCTTTGTGTCTGGTAAGACACTGCCTCCAGCCTTGTGGATGGATTCTTTCTTGCTGTATTCTCCCATAGCAGGGGGATAGAAAGAGAAGGAAACTCTTTCTTGTCCTTTCTTATAAGGCATTAAGCCATTAGTGAGAGTTCCACCTGCGTGGTGATCAAAGCACCTTCCAAAGGCCCCACCTCTAAATACCATCGCATTTGGATTTGGTTTCAACATATGAGTTTAGGGGGAAACAAATTTTCAACCCATAGTACAGGCCAAGTAGAGTCTGCACAGCCCGCACAGGAAATACTCAGGAGGCAGTGGTCTTTAGTACTGAGAGTAGCAAGTTAGCAGTAGCAGAAATCATCACTTAAGAAATTTTAATATTGCCCTTCTATTTGAGATCCATGTAGGAAACATTTTTTTTTTCCTTTGCAGATTCACATAAAGATTTATAAGACATTTCAAACTCAAGAAACTGATGAAAGAAAAACACTCATTTGCCCCCCTGCCATTTTGTAATAGTACATTGCTCTAGGGAACAGTGTTCTCTTTTTTTTTTTTTTTTTTTTTTTTGTCCTTAAAGCCATCAAGACTGTGAGGGAGTTATCTGTTACTGGAACATAAGGCATCCCCAAAGCTAACTATTCTACTGAATGTTGACCACTCCCCTTACAGTTTAGGCTGACTATGTGAGCTCCTTCAGGCCAGAAAGACCCTAGGCAAGAGTTTACTGGATTTGGGGTAAGGTAGTAGGCATTCTGGGAAATCTATGTCTTCCTTAAAACAAGGACATATATGGCTGACACAGATTTTTAAGGCTTCTCCCATTTTCCTACTTGGAACTGAAACATGACCATAAAATGATAAGCATAAGGACAAAATGTATCCCATTATAAATGAAGAAGAGAAACAAAGAAAAAATACAGGAGCCCTGATCGCATCATTAAACTATATCTTGGGGGCGCCTGTGGCTCAGTGGGTTAAAGCCTCTGCTTTCAGCTCAGGTCATGATCCCAGGGTCCTGGGATAGAGCTCAGCATCGGGCTCTGCTCAGCAGGGAGCCTGCTTCCTCCTCTCTGCCTGCTTCTCTGTCTACTTGTGATCTCTGTCTGTAAAATAAATAAATTAATTTAAAAAAAAAACTGTATCTTGTACCCTAGTAATGGCTTACCCCTAAATTTCTTGTTATGTGAACAAGAAACTTGTTTGAGTTGCTTTGAGTTTCTTTCTATTTGCTTTTGATTTCATCCATAACTGTACAAGCCTCATCATGTTCAATCCAACTATGTCAGTCAGGGTGGACCCCTCACTGTCCCCAACCACAACTTGCTCATCCATGTGCCTTTGCTCCAGTGATGAGATGCTGCCCCCCCCCCCCTTTTTTTTGACTTAGAGAAATTCATAAGAGCCCATGCTCATCTTCCCCATAGGAGATAAGTGGTTAATTTCTAGGCTCCAGAGTCAAAAGTCCTGGATTCAAATCCATAAACTCCTTGCTGTAGAACTATGAACAATTCACTTAAACTATATGGACATTAGTATACCTACCCCCAAAATGGGGAGGTCACTTAAATTTTACAAGACTCCTGTGCATATTGAACAACATTACTTATAGAACCTATGATTTCAAATGTAGAAGAAATACTCCTGTCAGTTTAAAGTTTGTAATTAAGACTTTTCCACAATCTATTCATTTTTCTCGTCGCTGATAACCTGGTAGTTTTCCTATGGCTTAGTGCCATGTCACCAGATGCAGGATACTTACATCTAATTTGGTATTTCAAATGGGTGTCATGTCTTTATCAAAATACTCTCCTTGCCTTTGACCCAGGAACTTTTAAAAACATTTTTCTACTTGTAACATTACATGGAATCTGCAGTTCTAAACCCACAGTGCATGTTTAGTAATAATAATTCAAGCAGTGACCTTCGTGATTTATACTTACTGTTCCATTACTCCTCACACTCCAGCAGGGAGGTATGATTATTATCCTGCTGTTGCAATGCAGTAGTGCAGCACTGGGGTCCTCATCTCTCGCCAGAGGTCACAGAGTTAAGAAGTAAGGGCAAGGCTGGGGTTCACACTCAGCCCATGTGACTGTGGAGCCCGCAATGTCCTGCTCTCTCATCAGTGATAATAACTCATGCATGCTCAGCCGAACACCAAAGAGCTACAAACCAATACAAGTTGACTAAACAGGATTAACTGCCAGTGAGTGAGCCATCCTTCTTTCTCATTTTCAAGTCAGCATAAAAAGTAGATTAAAGCAGTGTGTCTTAGCAGATCGTTCTACCGCCTTCATTTAGTTCCTATTAGAGTGCACTATTTTCCACCATTGGTCTGAGTACCAGGTGCATGCTATTTATCTCTGAACGCCCAGGACACAGCACCATTTCTGGAACACAAAATATCTCAAAAATTTCTAACTAAAGTAGTACTTGAGGTAGAAGTTTCATGTAAAAAAAAAAAAAAAAAAGTACAAAGACAAGAATATATCAATTTATCTCCTGAAACAAAGTTGATATTGAAAATATGTAACCTAAACAGAAGGATAACAAATTTATATTTTGATATTACTAATTCGACATAAATTCAACTTTATGTTTCCTAAGTTATCGATTTGATTTGAATGTTTTTGTTTCTTTTTTAAGTTGCAATGACTACTCTTTCATTTCTGTGTTTAATAAACAAGATACCAAACTACCCATTAAGTCCAACAGAAACCATTGTGCTTTATTTGAAGCAGAAAATAAATATAATTCCCTTTTCTTTGTAGAAATGTTATCTTAAGACAATGTCACAACAAAACTAATGTTAAAAATAAATATGTAAATGCAAGTGAAGTTTTATACAAGGGAGAATTGTACTAAGATTGAACATAATCATTAATTAAAAGGAAGAGTTTTTCAAATTAGGATTGCTCCCTAGAGTTTTTGCCAAAGCTTAGCAATTGCAGCTGAGGAACCCAAAGTTGGAAGACCATGGGCAACCTCTTTCTACACATGACAAGGCTCTGCTCTAATAACTCTACAGACTTCCCATAGGCAGCTGGACCTGCTATGAACAGGAAACAGTGGAGAATTGGTGCTTTTTCTCTGCTACAAATTCAAGCCAAAAAATAAATGAATCTGGATGCATAGGAATGCTTTCCTTTTCAACTGCCCAAGGTGACCTGCAGCAGAAACAGAAACAAAAATGTTTCTCTCCTCCTAAAGGAGATCACGTCTTCTTGAAATAACATATATGGAAGCACTTGGAAACTCGAGTATTCATTATATTAAGAAGTGTTTTTCATGACAGTGAGACAGTAGTATTTATTTGTAACGAGAAGTGCCTGAAAGAGCAATACATTTAGAAATTAATTTAAAAATACCAAATCCAGGAAATGTCACCCATGCCCCTTGCCACCATCAGGTTCTTTGAAGCAACTGCCCTGTAATCCTAGGACATGCCTACATTGGTTATCTAGAAGACAGTCCTTCCAAAGTGCAATTTTCTAATAATGTGACTGATCACTTACTCCATTCATCAGATAAAAGTATAAACACACAACCTAAAAATTCATCTAAGTGGTTAAGAATTTTCAGTGTTAAAAAAAAAAAAATATATATATATATATACACACACATATATATATATATATATATACACAACCTCCAGTGCTCGATAAAATTAAAAAAAAGTTTCCTGTATGCGAGAAAGATTCAGACATCAAATATTCGTAATAAGTTACATATCAAAATTGGTTGAGAGCTATTTCCCCCAAATAAAAACCCTCTTGCCCATCTTTCTTTTTTTCTGAATTACCATAGTCTCTGTACCTCTACAAGGGAGATTTTATCAAACATTTATTTATGAGATAGCATTGTCTCACCCGCTTTATTGAAAAAAATGTGAAGGCACAGCCTTTGTCTTACTATCTGACAGTTTTTCTCAGTGACCAGTAATGTTGTATTACCAAAAACTCCTTAGAGTCACCTCCTCCATAAACCAATACACATGTAAACACTTAGTTGTATTTCTGAATATGAAAGACTATTATCTATCCTGCCAGATCAGAATTTTCCAAACTAAAGCCAACAAGATTTTCTTGGGGTTTAAGGAAATGGTGTAGAAAGATCCTGAGCTTATTTCCTCTCAAGAACACAGTGAGAATTTCTTTATTCCGCCAAATTGAACCCCTAGCTCTTTATTTTTTATTCTATTATAATATAGCACTGCCAACAAGGCTGGGCATTAAGAATGAATGAAACTGAGGTCCAGTGGAAAAGAGAGAAAGAAGGAAGCAACTCTATTTATGGAAAGCAAAATAGAAATGTAATTTTAAGTATCTGAAAGTCTGTAGGTTTTGTTATAATTCAATTCAAGTACATATTAAACTGTGTTATAGGGGAATAAATAGAAGACATTTTATCAAACACACATAGGTACAGGCTTAGAAAGTTTGCAATTCATGTTATCATATTACATATTGTCATCACTGACAAACAAATCTGGCTTCTTATCATTAACTACAGATTCAGGTGGTATATCTGCATAGTTCCAAAACATACAAATAAAAGCAAATTCAAATCAGTCAGCCATCCAGAATGTTAGTTTATTCAACAGTAAACATCTGTATATTTGAAGCTCTCCAAGTCATTGATTTTCTTTCCTGTTTTTATTGAGATGGTGATACATTTTATACTCAAGAAACAAATGAATTACACAGCTTAGTGAGTATACAAGAGAAAAATGATAAAATAGATTTAGAGGATGAGAATCATAATATAAAATTTACATAAAAGATACTATGAGTCAAATAAGGAGACACATATAAAACACCATCTAGATCATCAGATTATCAGAAACAGTAAATTCAGAATTTTGTTAGTATTCATCGAGTTCTTATTTGCCCTGATAGCAAAGAACACATCTCATGCCCTAAATCCTTGTCTTTGCTCAGCAATCATTTTTACCTTCCCTAGCACTTATGTATCAGTTTTCTATGCTGTGTAATAAATGACTACAAACTTATGAGTTTAAAACAGCATGTATTTATTATCCCGCAGGTTCTGTAGGTCAGGAATCTGAGCATACCTGACTTGGGTTTACTACTCAGGGTCTCACACACTGAAATCAAGATGCTGGCTGAACTGTGTTGTCATCTGGAGACTTGGTTAGGAAAAGATCAGCTTGCAAGCTCTCTCAATCTGTTGGCAGAATTCATTTCACTGCGGCTTTCAGGGCTGTTTCTTGAAAGTCAGAAATAAAGAGAGTGTCTGAGTTCAGGGAAGGACTTGACTGATTAGGTCAGGCCCACCCAGAAAAATCACCCTTAGACTTATTCAAAATCAAATGTTTAAGGACCTTAGTCACATCTAAATACATCCTCTTCACCTTTGCAATATTCTACTGGTTAGAACCAGGTTCCTCCCAACCTCAAGGAGAAGGAATTACATACAAGTTTGTGTACACCAGAGAAGTAACAATCTTGGAAGTCATCCCCAAATACTGCCCATCATATCTTGTCCAGTCAGGGACTGCCACTCTCTTAACCATGGCCAACCACCTCCGCATGAACAGGGATGATAGAAGCAAGGAAGCAAAATTTAAATTGTTAAATTCTTGCAGCCGAAGGGCTGCACACCTAGGAGTGCTCTTTGGTTGGCAGTGGTGTTAGAGTATGGGTAGAGCCCTTCTCAAACCTACTGTGGAGAGATGGCTCCTCACTGGGGCATATTTATTGCCAGATGTGAGACATGGGCTGGGTGGGTTACCACCCATTCTCATCACCCTGCAGAAGACTCGATGTGACTGTAATTAATGAGCTTATTGATTCCGTTAATGCAAAGAAAATTGGTTTTATTTCTGATTTCCAAATAAGAAAACATAATGGGAGATTGTGCCATCATGTAGCCGTTCCTATTACAGTTGACAAATATCCCACTATGAACAATGCTTTCCAAGGACTGATCCTCGAGATGCTGCATTTCTGTATGTGTATGCGTGTGTCTTCGTCATCTGCATATGGCTGACTGTGGATCCTCATATTACTGAAATCGGGATTTCATTATGGACTCAAAGGGGAATATTTACACATTACATTAATTAAATTTGATATGTTTCTGACAATAAAAACAACAAAAAACGCATTCATTTTCTCCCTTGGAATTTCTATCACATTCAGAATATACCACAGTGATTTCTAGCACTTGATAATCTGGTCAGCTTCGCGGAGAGTTTGCCAGTTAATCTTGAAGCTTGAGGAATTAATTTTGTTCCCTGCAGCTGATCAAAACATGGGGAACAGCAAAAATGATAGCACAACCCTGGGTATTGCAGTTATTTCTAGAAATTTTAAAAGAGGTTATTGACTGAATGTGAACTTGCAGTGACTTCTTCCTCCTAGAATCACAGACGCATGCAACAGTTTTTCAGGCACACTGAAACGTTCCTTCAAATCAGGAAAAAAACAGTTTTAGTTTTCATCTCTACCTTTTGCACCATAACCTCTCCCTGGAGACAGGCAGTGGAGTGAGCTCATACTTCTCTCTTCTCTTTCCAGTTTTATTGTAATGCTGTAAACTGCACCCAACTTCCCTCAGGACTGTGTGGACACTGTACACACTTTCTAAAAACTTGTGAGTACTTGTATTGTCCACATCAAAGATAAGAAGGAAAAAAAAACCCACAATTACTTGAAATTACACCAAGATGTAAGGCATCAAATAATATTCTTTTTGGCTTAATAGTGTGGTGACTCATTCAGTAACTCAGAAAATGTTTATTGAGCCACTATGAGCAAGTGGTGTTTTGAAAACCAGAATCACAGCAAGGAGTAACAAAAATGTTCTTGACCTCCCCCCCTCATAGAGTGTACATTCTAGTGCATAATAGTATATAAGGTGGTGATAAGTAAAGAGCCACAGAGTGGAAAGCAAAAGAAGGACTAGGATTTAGCCAGGGTAGTCAGAGAAAGCCTCTCCTTCAGAGGTGACCTCATGCTATATGTTCAATTGTTTATTCATTACTTCTGCCCCTGGGAGAAAGCAAGGTTCATGAGTGACACATCAGAAAGGTTTCATGAAAGGCAGAGAGGAATAGAAAGAAAGAGACATGAGAGGCATGGGAGGCTTTGGGCAGGAGAGTGAAAGAATCTGATTTATGTTTGTGGGAAACAAGTATAAGTGGAAGCAGGGAAATCTGAAAGGAGTCTATTGCAGGAGACCTCAGGTGGGAGGCAGGTGGGCAGAAGGACGAACATGATCAAACCCGGTGTGGATTTTTGAAGATGGAGCCCAGAGCATTACTGGCCTACTGGAGTAATGCTGATGCCTTCATTGACTGAGATGTGGAGGACTGTGGAGGAGAAGAGTCAAGGTGGGGGGATGACACGGGACTGAATGCTTATGTTTTCCAAAATGCATAGGTTGAAGCCCTACCTCCCCATGTGTCCTAATTCGTAGATGCAATTAAAAGGAGGAAGTTAAGGTTAAAAAAGGTCATAAGGGTAGGGCCCTGAACTCAAGGATTAGTGTCCTTACAGGAGGGCAATTCCCTTCATAATGAAACCTGCTTTATCTTTTCTCCATACCCAAAGTTTCAGAATCTTAAGCAGGGAGGTGATGGACTAACTTGTGTCCTTCTAAAATTTGTATGTTGAAGCTTTCACCCCCAATGCAACTATAATTGGGGATAGGACTTTCAGGAGGTCATTAAGGTTAAATAAGGTCATGAGGGGGTTCCTAATCTGATGGCATTGGTGTCTTGGGAAGACAGAGAGAGAGTCTTCTCCCTCCCCACCCAAATGCATCAGGGAAACACCAGGTGAGGAAGCAAGAGGGAGGCCTTCTATACCTCACGTGAAGCACCCTCACCATACGCAACCTAGCCAACACCCTGAACCTGCACTTCCAGTCTCCAGAATATGAGAAAATACATTTCTGCTGTTTAAGCCATGCAATCTGTATCATCTTGTTATGGCAGCACAAGGTGACTAATACAGGAGATGTATCAAGAATTTGGTTTTTAAATTCAAGATCTGCTCTATTCTGAGCCACAGTGGCTGGTATTCAAAGAGTCTGGAGTTCACAGAGGTCAGAGCCAGGAGTATAAAATCAAGTTACCTGCTGATAGATGATATTTGTGTGGATTAACACACTATTTAATCTGGAAGATAGAATGAGATCT
Source organism: Lutra lutra (assembly GCF_902655055.1). Taxonomy (NCBI): domain Eukaryota; kingdom Metazoa; phylum Chordata; class Mammalia; order Carnivora; family Mustelidae; genus Lutra; species Lutra lutra. The sequence continues at coordinate 122,541,575 of NC_062284.1, forward strand.
CTAGGGGTGAGAGAAGGAAGAAAAGAGCCCAGCATAGATGTGTAGGAACTCCAACATTCAGAGGTTGGAGAAAAAAATGGAAAAGCCAAGAGGAAAAAAAATATATATATATATCTGTGAAGTGGCTGGTGAGAGAAAAGGATAAAGGATTACAGAGCAGAAACCAGGCTTGGGGTAGGAGTGGGGAAAAGTGAGGAGGAAGGACAGAAACAGGACAGGAAGTTAGGATACAGAAGACTCCAGAGAGTCTCTTACTGCAATCAGACTGCTTTCTCAAATCCCCCATCAAAAAGAAATTTTGAGCTATAACTGTGAGCAGAAGTAATTCCAAATACTTACTTTCTTTTAGTTCAACCCAGAACTAAGTTGAAACCACATTGTTTTTGTAATAAATAAATAGGGCCATTTCTACAATACTGTGTCACTATCTGTAATTTAAACATGTGAAATTAATTCACCAAACTCCAAATGTCAAAGTTAACTATTAAACATAGAGTGCATCCCAGGGTTATAATCAAAATAGTTAACTAGTCTGACATTCTGTGAAAAAATAAATAAATAAACAACCAAAAAAACAAAACAAAAAAACCATGACCGTAAAACCACTCCAATTAGCTTGACTATATCCCAGCCAAGGAGACAGCTTTTAATTAACTGATTGTTTTGCTTTTAATTAAATAGCCAGGCCACCTGAAGAATTACTTGGAGGATTATTATATCTATATTTTCAGCACAATCTTATTTCCAAACTCTAGATCTATATCCCCAAATTCTGTTGGATTATCTCCATCTGGATGACTGATGGCAAGACATAAACACAACCCTGATCAAGGAGAGTATGCGGTCTTCCCTAACAAAGTAGGTCCTCTTTCACATTCTTTATCTCTCTGTGTCATGTCTTCCAGTGTATCTTACATTATTAACAAATCCATTTCCACCTGTGATCGCTCATGATTATAGCTGCTGGAAAGGGGGCAGGATGAACACCTGCTCAGGAATGATGAGGATCCGATGCTACAGGGGAGTTCCTTACCCCGGACTAGTAGAAAATGTGTAACTGCCTTGCTTTCCTTGGGGTATGAGAAAAAGAAGGGGAATTTTAAGAGAAGAGCCTGGTAAGGCCTCTGTTTCTCCCACACTTTGGGTTATAAAAATGAAGAACTTGAGGACAGTATAGCATGATTCTCCGGAGAAAGCCTCAGAAAGGAGCTCAGTATTTGGTTGGGATCTAGAGAAAGTGCCTCAGAGGAACAGGTATATAGCATGTGTAGGAGAAGAAGTCTGGATGGAGGGCTGGTTGACACAGCCAGGGCCCATAATCAACACAGGATGCACGGGACAACAGAAATTGCCACCTGTCTTGCTGACGGAACCAAAAAATGCTGAGAGGGCAGCTGGACCAACAAAGCCTGCATCGGAAAAGGGAGAACATGGTGAATACAAACATTGGTAACCATGGATAATCGCAGATAGCAGCCACAGAGAGAGTGGCATCTGAGGCCGCACACAAGGGAGGATGATACCTGTCACACCTCAGTAGATTCAACCTGTCATCCTCTGGCAATGCCACTGATACTCAGAGATCCCTGGGACACGATACCCCCCATTCCTTCTCAAATGGCAAAATGACATCTTTCTGGAAGCACAAAAAAGGATATACAAGATAGTGAGCATTGACCGGAGAAAAGGTAGAGCTTCTTGAAATAGACTTTTTATTCTGCTCTAATCATTTATTTCCATGAACTGGCAGTTTAAAGTTCCAGTCACCCCTTGAGACTTGGTGAGTGAGGGCTTAGGAGTAAAGTTACATCACTTGTAGAAAATAAATAACCATATTATTCTGCAAAGTTGAATACATTTTCACTGTAACGCCACTGGAGAGAAACTTAGCTCTCCAAGATAAAATATTCTATATATCACTGGCATTCCCCCCTTCTTTTTCCTGACTTCCAAGTTGTCATCAATCACTTCCAATTAGACATCTGGCTCCTAAAATATGCATCTTACTTCCCTTTTTCTGGAACACCATAACATTCTTTTCATTGTTCTTCCACTATCTTCCCATTCATAATCATCTTCCAAATATTGACAAGGTATTATTATTTTTATTGTATCGATGACTTACTTAAATGTGTCTCTTAGTTGCTTATTGTGTGAGCATCAATTTTCACCTGTTTCTGTGGATACCTAAAGAGTGGCTCTCAGAATATGGCTCCCTACTTGCACTATCAGCATTCCAGGGACAACTTAGGGACAACTTAGAGTGTACATTCCTGGTTGTCACCAGAGACCAACTGAGAATCTGAAACTCTGGGGGTGAGGTCCAGGAGTCTGTCTTCTAACAAGCCTTCCAGGTAGTACTGATGCACGTGTACTTTGAGGAACCATGGAGGTAACTCAGGAGTGACATCGGCTTGTGATGGAGTCCTGCAGGAGGCTCTGGGCAAGGAGAGAAAGACTCTACACCTGCCAGCTCTGCTCCAGACAAGGACAATCTGTTGCCAAGAATCTGTTGTTCAGTCAAGATTTTTTTCCCCCATGGATGTCCAACTGCTCTGTCACAATTTATTGAAAAAGCCATCTACTCCATTGAATTGATTTTGTACCTTTGTTGGAAATCAGCTGGTCATTCCTATCTGGGTCTATTCATGGTCCTCTTCAATTTGATTGGTCTAAGTTCCAATCCCTCCACCATCACCACAGTCTTGGTTACTATGAGAATGCAACAGTGCTTAATATTGCTTGGAATAAATATTCCATTCCAAGTCTTTTGCAAGGTTGTTCTAGTTGCTCTGGTGGCTGTGCCTTTCCTTATGCATTTGAGAATGTTTGACTATGTCTGTGAACATCTTGTTAGGGTTTTGATGGGAATTGCATTAAGCCTATAGATAAATTTGGGGAAAAAAAATTGACATCTCTACCAGAAGTGTCTTTCCATCCATGAGTGTAACTTGTCCTTCCACTTATTTAGTTAGCTCTTTTTTGTTCTCTTTCTTTGGTATTTTATGATTTTAAGCATACAGATTTCATACATATTTTGTTAAGTTTATATGTAAGGTATATCATTTCTCTGGAATGACTGTATATGACATTATGTTTTAAATTTTGGTTTCCACATATTCATTGTTAGCATATAGAAATGTGATTGATTTTTGCTTGTTGATTGTGTATCCTGAAACCTGGCTGAACTCACTTATTAGTTCTTAGAGTTTTTGTTTTATTTTGTTTTGTTTTGTAAATTCCTCAGGCTAATATATTATCTGGAAAAAGAATTTTACATTCTTCAAAACACTTAAGTCCCATGACAACACACTACCATTTACCTTTCCAGCCTCATTCTCAATCATTGTTTTCAACTGACATACTTTCCCAGTGTTTTCTTTCTGGAAAAAAAAAAAAAAAAGTTAAATTGATTGAGGACCTCCCACATCATCATCTGGGATGGTTTAAAAATCTAGTTTCCCAAAACTCACCCTAAACTCTGTGGAGTCAGCCTGAAAGTTTGCACTTTTAACATGATATCCCTGATGATTCTTATATACACATAGGTTTGGGAACAACAAGCTTCTGCGTCAACCAAAAGGAAATTCTCATTTTTCCTGAACTTACCACCCACTTCTAAGGCTTCAAGATCTCATGGTTCATTACTTCTGATCTCACATAAGATCACCTCAACATTCCTTGCACAGATGCTTCAATTGTATTCAACCTAAAATTCCTCAAGTCTGCTTTGAGCTGTCCCATTACCTTTCTTATTTCTGCACCTGGGAGAAAAATCGCCCAATTCTTAATAAAGGTACCATTAAAACTTTATGGTATCTGCCTTTACATGGGCCCTGAAAACTGCCCAGACATCCTCCATGTGCACTTGGTCAAGTCCTTGTGCACTTGACAAGTGAGTCAAGTGAGTGATTATCTCAATTATGTATCCGTTTCTTCAAAGGCCCCTTCTCTTCCCCATATCATAGTAGATGACCTAGTTTCCTAATCCATGGGGGAGGAGGATCCTGAGTGTTTCACTTTTTCATCTATTCTTGCCTTTGTCCATACACTGTTCAAAGACAATTCCATCACCTTCCTTCTAGTATGTGTAACTCATCTTAACTCACCTTCTATCAAATACCCACTTTCTCAAGAGAGTTACTTACTGCTCTCCATTGGATCATTCCCCTAGGAATATAGTTCTACTTGAGATCTCTCACCAATAAAACAAGAACAGAAATAAAATATTCAACAATACAGTTTCTTTTTGGTTATTGCCCTATCACATACTTTTTCTTCATTTCTCACCTTATCAAAACAGAACCCAATACATGATGTCTTCACCTCTCCACTTCGAAGTTGCTGAAAATTGGCTTTGCCCCCATTGCAAATGACTTGATGAAGACTTCAAGGATCTCAAATTCCCAAATTCAATGGACAATATTTTGTTATTAGCTTGCTAGCATATGACAGCATTGAAAACTTTCTCCTTTTTCATCTTCCATTACTCCAGACTCCTCTGAAAACTCCTCTTCATCTTTTATTTCTACCGACCATAAGCTTCCCTTGGCTCCTTACATGTTCAAAGTTTTTAGTGCTCTCTGATCCTTTTCACTCCATAATCTTACCCTGGATACTCCATTGCTTGCCTCCACTTTAATTACCTGTGTTCTTCCAAGTCCTAAATCAACACCTTCATACTCTCTTGAGCTCTTCAACTTTATTCCATCTTCTAAACTGACAGCTCAAGGTGAAAATTCTAAATGTACCTCAAACTCAGCCTGTCCCAAAACAACCTCATTCTTTTGCTTCTTTTACTAGCCTTTTCCCTATTCCCTGTGTTGGTGAATGGACTGCCTGCTTCTCTAGTTGCCCTGTCCCAAACCAAGGAATGGTTTCAACTCCACATCAGCTAGCCACTAAACCCTGCCATTAATAACGGCTACCTCTCTTTGTCCTCAAATCTGGTTCCCTTCTCCAAGATCAAGGACACTGTCATGGTCCATTATTTAATCATGTCTCACTTGAGCCACAGAAGCAATCCTATAATTTTACTCCCTTTCTCAAGTTTAATTTACTTGAAGCCATTCTCTTTCTGCACCACAGCCTGGACAGAGTTTCAGATATACAAATCTCTGCTCAGCTCAGAATTTTTTTTTAGTTCTCCCTTATCCTTTCTGGCCTTTGTAAGACACAAAAGACTTTTTATGACCTGACTTCTACTGCATTTCCTCTATAAGCACCCTGAATCTAACTTTACTTAATCCTTTTTCCCATCTCACAATCTAATTTTCCTAATTTATCTGTTTATTTTCTAGGAGTCTTGCCTCATTTTTGTCTGAATTTTCTCTTCATCTGTAAATTTCTCTTAATCTGTTACTAATGAAGCATTCCCTTACTCTCACAAGCAGACTTTGATAGTATTTCTTCTCTTTTTATATAACATTTTATATATTCTTTTATAAGTAGTTATATCAGATTGTTTTGTAATCATTTGTTTAGCTGTTGAGCCACTGAATTGAAAATAATAACTTTCTTAGCATGAAGATTCTGTTGTATTCTACTTTGTTTCCAAACTCTTAGTTAAATAACATGGCCTACAGTAGATACATACTAAATGTTTTTTAAGTAACTCTTTGGCCAGTGAGAGAGAGAGATGTCCATAAATTATCATAACAGAACCAAGAATAACACGTGTTTTATTGGAATGTAAATGGAACATGAATACATAGAAAAGGAAAAGATCATGACCAGAAGATTTAACTTTGGCATAAAAGGACAGACATTACACAAGCAAGAGAGGGGAGATGTCATTGTAGGGACCAAGTACAAAATGACAAAATGCATGAAGATGCAAAATACAAAACTTACTCAGTAACAACTACAAGTCTTATCGGCAAGCTTATGTGGTCAATAGAGATATGGGCGTCCTGAGAAACAAACAAACAAACAAACAAACAAAAAATGTAAAAGAGAGTTTAAATGTTATTGTGAAAAGTTTCTAATGTCATGGTAAGGAATTAAAACAAGAGGCATTCAAGAGTTGTTTAAGCATTTTTGACAGATTGGGTGGGCAAATTTGCTTTATCATATGTAGGAAATACCAGGGTTTTATACTTTACAAGCACTTTAGAGGGGAGGAGGGTGGGAAGAGCCTCCAGTAACTGAGACACTGGTAATCACGTGGACCTGAACAAAGTCAACGAGCGTTAATAAAGAATGAGCATCAGGAATCTGATCGCTGACTTTGGTTGTTGCACATTTTCCAAGGATGTCCCCAAATACAAAAAAACTTTGTCTTCATGGACATTCACAAAATGAAAGACTGTCTTGCTGTGTGTAACAATAGAGACAATACATACAAGTAAGCCTTGCCCTCACAACAAAGCAAAATGTAATTCTCTATGCATGATTTTAACTTCCTGGATGCTTAGAGATCTTGCCAAACCAGGCAATTCTGATATTGAATTAAATAATCAAGCACAAGGAGAGAAATTAGAAGTCCAACCAGGAAAAACATACTATATTTTTACAAGAAATGAATATGCATGAAGAGTTAACAAAGCAGAGGAAACTGAAAGTTTTTAGTTAAATATTTAGAATGATTACATAACATTTACTGGGCTTTAAAACCTGGGTGGTATTTATATGTCTAACAGTACATTATTCATAATACCACAGGCCCAGAAACACTTGGTAATACTAGAAATAAATTCATACTTGTGTATGTGGATATTCATATTTAGAAATATGATACTTTATACATACACATACACAAATGCAGGAACACATTTAATACAAGCATTCTAGATTTACCCCAAAATGAACCCCAAATGGCCATAGTTTCATAATGCTTAGACACTATAAATTATGACACATATCAGATAAATAAGACCACACTGAGAAAGAATTCATATTCTTATCTGTGCTGAGACAGATGGAAATCCATGAGCATTATAGATAGGGAAGATTTTGGAGGACAGGAATCTTGTTATTCTTGCCAACTCTGCTGCTGCTGTAATTCTCTGTCACTACAGTTTGAAAGGAGTAGATGCTTATACTTCCTTTGGAAAACCATCTCCTCTTACAATCTTTGCAACCCCTGTTTCTAAGCTTGTGGTCTGACCTTCATCTTCTCTAAGCTTTCCTGTTATATAGAGTTCTCTTTCAATGCTTAACACCAGTACCACTCACTGGGCACTTAAACAACAATGCAACACAGTCTGTAATTCATCGCTTAATGGATTTTCATGTCATCTTAACCAGGTGGAAAAGTCCTTGATGCACAGGCCATGTACTATAGACATTTTTCCCTCCATAACACCTAACAATACACTGAGGGAAAAATTCATACTACCATATACAAACATGTTGTTGAATTTAATTTATTTATTTAATGATTGTTATGTAGCCTATGGAGAGTCCCCAAAATGTTTTTTTGTAAATTACCTATGCATGCTGGATGTTCACTATGCATATCTCTCTTCTAGACCTGATTAGATGTCTGTGCAATCTTTGTGTATCTGCCCCCTTACTATCCCCACCCTGCCACTCTTAGAGCAATGTACGTGATGTGTTTGGCTCAAAAGAATCTCTGTGGGTAGAGAAAGCAAGTGCTGCAAGGCTCTCTCTACCTTCTCTGATAAAGCCACTCCTCCATCCAGCTCAGACCTGAAGTTTTTGCCAAGTAATAGTCAGAGAAGGGAGGAGAGACTGAATGAAGATTGTGAGAGATTCATAGATACTGTCAGGTTCTCCGCAGAGAACTAATTGGAAAGAAAAAAAAAAATTAAATGAATTGGCTAGGAGCTATAATTTCAGAAAACATTCAAAAAATCCTTACATTGAGTGATAAGAGAAGAAAAGGCTGGTGAAGTAAGACAGAGGTCAAGCCTCAAACCTAGGTCAGATTCCAGAGAATTCTACCCTGAGCAGATGAATAACTCCTTAGTTGCTGCAGACCCGTGCAATTGGCTTCTAAATCTACATTTTCCTCTATTTTACCCCAACTTCTCTGAACTCCTTATACATTGTGGATCCGTCCCATAAAGTCTTTCTATGTATTGACCCTGTCTTGAACATTGTAAATGGTAGTAACAGAATTTCAAAAATCCAAAGAAAAATGATTAACCATATTGTTTGCCTCAGATAGTTTTGCTACAAAACAGTTGTGAAGGTACCTTAAAAGTTTGTTTTTTCTGTTCTTATGTCTTAGAGAACATTTTTGCCCTTGAAGATCGTCATTGTTTCCATTTCCACTCTGCTATGGCCTCTGACAGAATAGCCTTGTGGATTATATCAAAGGATCTCTTACCCTCTGTCATTGTGTAGGTTTTAGCCAACAAGAGGCTAAAGTGAGTGAGTGAGAGGACCTGAGGTCAGCTTCCTCTCTGCTAGGTGACTGATGTCTGGCTGCCTTCCTCAACCAGGGTCTTGTCCTAACAGTGACCTTTCTCCAAATCCCTTGAACTTCTACAGCCATTTGCCCCTATAGGGCTGTCGTGAGCTCCAGGGTACTCCACATTCCCATATTGATTTTCCTGAATTATGCCCAAAGTCCCTTTTAAATAATCTTTTTACTTAAATTTCTTCAAATCACTGGTTTGACTACGCCATCTGCTTCCTGCCAGGATGCCAATTAATATGTTTCACATCCATTTACCAGGAAATCAATGTTTTGAAGAGAGATGAAAAAGACAGGCAGGAAAAGGGCATGGAAACTTTGTGTTCCTGGGCTTTGTCTTAGGAAAATGAAATGTTGTTCTCCATACTTTGCCCCCACCCACAGGTCATGGTTAATATAGCAAGTGCCAGTAGATCTCTAATCATTGTAGATAAGACAATGAGCAAATTATGGTGTCACCTACGCGATTACAACCTAGAGTAAAAAATGTTGGGAGGGGTGTCCATTTTGGTGTCTTGAGAGAGATTGCCATGTCATCAGTCCATAACCTGATGAATGGAGCAAACTTAAGTCTTAGACACATGTGTAGTTGGAATACTAATGTTGTTGCTTGTGGGATGGCTCCACTTATTTTTTTCTGTGCTCCTGGCCCTCTGTCTAGACAGATAATTTTGATATTAGTATAGCTATTCCTCTCTTCTTCAGAAATATCTGTGCCCCAATTTACTCTTATACTTTTTAGCTATAATCCTTTTATGTCATCACCTCACCTAGTTTATTGAGGTGAACATATAGCATATATGTTTATTCTTTGGCTAATTCAAACCTGCCTTTCAATTTTCCTATAACTATCTGTGTTTATAAACAAAGTCTCACATTATTCTATACTTTATGGTCATTACAAGGAGCTGTAGATAAGAGGTAGTTTGCCTCAACCTTAAAGCTTTTCTCCAAATCCCTCCCTATTCCTCAAAATCTGTTCTGTAATTCAGATTCTAAATATTCATAATAACAGTTGCTTGAAGGAAAGACCAAGAATCTACCCCTGACTTTATGATATTTTGCTTTAAAAATGACCAAATGCAAGTTGGCATAGGGTAGCATATTATTTTGAAAGTAATTTATTCATAGTCTTAAGCTTATATCATCTGTCATGATGCTAGAGCTATATTGACATTTTTCTCTTCAAGGTTAGTTTGAAAGTATTTCTAACCATAATCATGCATTGTATACATATTCATAGCTTGTGTAGACGACATGAAAATAAGTGAAAACCCAGAATTATTTTTCACCTTCATCAAATAGTATGATCATTAGAGGGAAATGGTTATTAGCTTCAGAGGATATCTCCAGACTTCTCTATACTTGTCCCCAGAAAAGAGGAGGAGACATTTTCAGATTTGTTTCTTTAGAGGAGCATGAGTATTTCTTTCAGATCTCCAGAAACGATGTCTAATTGGACTATTTTACATTTTAATAATGGATATGTAATCACTTAAATGTGCATCAAGTGGATTCAAAAACAACTAGCAAAGATAGTAACTCAGCAAAATTGGGATAATATTAGTAAAAGAAATGTAAAAATGTTTTGAGATCTTCACATAGGCTCATACCAGCCATTATTATTACCCTCATACACAACACTTGAATATCTCTGAGAAACAATGGCTTCAGTGTCTTATATTCCATGTCAGTTTTATTTTACATATTGAACAATTTAAAGTGTTGATAAATAATACAAGGCAAACCTCTATTCTTTAGAAGAACTTTAAAAGAAACACTGGGGTTCTATTTAGAAATTATTTAATAATAAAACAATGTAAGTGGTTGGGTCATTAAATCTAGTTTGAAAGCCTAGATACAGGGGAAGAAACGTGCAGTGGCTGGCCCATTCTGCTGACGCATCCACAAAACCTAACACAGAAGGAGCAGGAACAGGAATCTGTTCTTTGAACTAGAATCCAGGTGGTAACTAGTGAATGTGTGGCCCTTACTGACAATGCATATTTTCCATCTACAAAACTCATGGGGCCATTGAGCAGGCAACACACAATGAAAATGCCTTAGGGCAAAATACTCAGGGCTGTTCCTTTAAAAAGGACTCAAAATAGTATGAGAGCTTGTCTTTTCCTAGGGATGTAGACAATTCTATCTCTGCTAATATTTGGAAACATAATTAGATAGAAAAACACATCATCGGATATATTGGAGGATTGGACAAAGTACACAATGGATGGAATTGTACGTTGATGAAATATGATCCAATAGACATGTCACTATGTTATTAAGGATCGTGACTCAATTTAGAGCTGGGAGACTTTCTGTAGTGGTTCAGAAGCAATAAATAAACCCAGAGTATCCTCAAGAGAGAGAAAAGCTAAGGGAGGATCTCATGGAATGGCAGATTTTCAGGTCTGAACATGTGTTTCTTTTTCACACATGCTTTACATTCATGTTGGTTGTAGCTCAAGTTCCATTTTCTTTCGAATTTTTAAGACTATTGCTTGTTAAAATCTCCATGTTCCCAGGCTTTGTTATTTATCACTCCCTTCTGATAAGCGCTCATCCAGTAATTTTAGTGTACAGAACCTCAGACAATCTCACCGTGTTCTGTCTGGACAGACCTTGAAATAGGCCTAACAAGTGTAGTCATAGTCTCTAAAAACTAAGCTCCATAGTACTGACTTAGGTGAAAAGAAAATGCATATTTCTACCATGAGTCAGATCTTAGCTTTAATCCAGTTAGAATACTGGAGGGAAAGATCTTAGATTTACATGGACACATGAGTTTCAGACTGACATCTCCCACATTGTTGAACTTGAACAGATTATTAAAATTACTGAATGACAGTGTTACATCTGTAACTTGTGGGTTTATAGCAAAATTTTAATGTAATCATTTATACAAAATGCATAGCATAGGAGCTGGCATAAAGGAGAGTCTCACAGATTACATTTGCTTTTTTCTAGGATAACACTAATATTTACTACATATAATTATTGCCAGAACTAAATAAACCAATGGATATAGCTTTTAGATTGAATGGTGGGATATATTGGTAATCTTTTAAAACTTTTATTAGCTATTTTTAGTATTTATCAATGTTCCAAGATTACAGCAATATTAATCAAATAATGGGGGAATAAAATGTAAGGGTGAGAGTAAGGACAGATCAGCAAGTGAATCACTCAGACTAGGTATTTATATATAGAAAAGAAAAATTTGAATTTGTGACTCTTTTGGCTGGTACTATAATCTATTCCCTCAGTAAATAAGTACAGAACTAGTAAGAGAAATATATAAAGATATTTCTTATAAGGAATTGGCTCATGAAATTGTGGAGGTGGATAAATCCCAAGACAGTAGGGTGAGTCAACAAGTTGATGATCCAGGAGAATCAATCATGTAGTTCTTGTCCCAAGGCTAGCAGGTTTAAGACTCAGGAAAAACCAAGGTTTTGGCTTAAGTTTGAAAGCAGGAAAAAAATTCAGTGTCTCAGTTTGAAAGCCATCAGGCAGAAAAAATTCACCCTTACTCGGGGGACCATCCATCAGCCTTTCTGTGTGAGTCATGCCTTCAACTGATTAGATGAGGCCCTCCCCTATTCAGGACAGTAATCTGTTTTACTCAGTTTACTAATTTAAATGTTAATCTCAACCACAAACATCCTCATAGCCACAACCGGAACAACGTTTGACAAAACATCTGGGTACCTTGTGGTCTGGTCAAATTGATGCATAACATTAACCATTACCCTCTAGAAATTCCAGTCGGCTTACAGAGACAAGAAATAATACTTTAAAAGTTTATATAACCAACACAACATTAATTCGCCAATTGAGTAGAACCATCCAAATCTTGTAGATAACTCTGACCAGGAATTTACTGAGGTCCCACCATACATCAGACACTATGAATTGAATCTAATTCACAGATTTACAGATATAGATAGGAAATAGATGCAATATATACTTTGCATGACATAATAGGGAGCTTGGACTTTGTCTTACGGAAAGTAGCTAAAGGCAGATTTAAACAGAAAAGCAATTTAATCAGATATATTTTTAAGTCATTTTTTTGAGTCATTTCAACTAGAGTGTTAGTTAATGTTTTGTGGTTTTTCTAATTTCCCGGACTTCTGAATATGAGAATACCACAGGGCTCGGTCTTTGTCATTTACTCATTACATCTACTACACTTAATTATTCTGGGTCTTCCCTACCATGCATAAAAAATGGGTTGGCATTTGGGACCTGCATACCGGTAAAATCTCTGCCCCTCCTGAGAGATTTGTTCACCTACTCCTTCCCAGATCTCCTTACCATTAACCTTTCAATCTTGTTCTAGGTTGCTAACCATGGGAAAAATTCATATCATCACCTCTGACATAGTGTAGATGATACATACCTTAGGCCAAATCTTGATGAAGTGGGAAAACCAGATACTGTCCCCCAAGTCCTGCCCACTGGGAGAATTTTCCTCCACTGCTGTATTACAGGGTCACCCTTAGGTAGAGTTGCATATACTTCTAGCTAGTGTCAGCATATCATGAAGATCCATTTTATAACAAGTCTGATATTTTCCTCCTCCCCTAACTTATAATTGGGAACTCCTGATGAGGTCATACTGTGCAATAAGAGAGTAGGAGCAAAGCAGTAAGAACAGATACCAGGAGAATCTGACCTCCTGCTCATGGTGTTTGCATTAGCCTTTCAGATCTTCTAAGGTTTGGTTTTCCATAGTATTTCCTTTTTTTTTTTTTTTTTTGAGTTTTGGCAGTGAGTAACTCAACTAGTTAAGGTCACTGATCGTCCAACTATCCTATGTGAAGGCATTAATTTCTACTTGGCCCAACATATAAAAATCAAATTTTGCTTTTACAACAGGGAACATTCACTGGCAGTGAAAAGCATCATCCATCTCCAAAAGTGTAGCTATCTGCTCTGTGATTCTCTTAAGAGGGTTTCCCAGAGGCGTCATTCAATATGTCTACGTGACACAGACACCTCCCTTACCGTGCATACTGCTGAGTTTTAAGAACCGAGTGGCAAGACAACTTGAATGACAGTCTATATATCTTCTTCAAAACCATTTTTGGTTTTGTTCTGAACTCCACTTGGAACGGCATCCTTGAAGTTTATACAGTATACGGGTCAGACCCACATAAATGTGTTTCTTTCTTTGTGATGGACAGTGAAGAGTTAACACTTGTTTCTCAGTTTAAAGGTGATACACAGGCTGCATCAGATTCCTACATGCTTAGAAACTTCACCAATGCAACAAGCCTTGGAATCTCTCAAGTATTGTTGTCACTCTCTGAGATGCATAAAGCTTACTAAGTTACCTAGGGTGCTTGCTACTTCTTGCCCACCCAGTCCAATTAACTTCATATCATTAATATAATGGACCATGTGTCTGTGCCATCAAGATTACCAAGCTCCTCCTTATACACTGTTTGTAGGAATATAAATTGATATAGCCATTATGAAAAACAGTAGGGAGGTTCTTAAAAAAATTAAAAATAGAACTGCTAGCAATCTCACTTCTGGGTATATACTAAAAGGAAATAAAAGAGCTATCTTGAACAGGTATCTGAACTCCCATGTTCACTAAAGCACTACTCACAATAACCAAGATGTGGGGACAGCCCATGTTTTTGCTGATAGATGAATGAATAAAGAAAAAAAAAGGGTATATAGATACAATGAAATATTATTCAGTTTTTTAAAAGAAGGGAATCTTGCCATTTGTGAAAACATGGACTAACTTGGAGGATGTCACGTGTGTAAAATAAGCCAAACACAGAAAGACAGATACTGCATGACCATACCTACATGTAGAATCTACAAAAGTTGAACTCACAGAAACAGAGGGTAGAAGAGTGGTTACATGACACATTGGTCAAAAAGGGTACTTCTCATTATAAGATGAATAAGTTCTAGAAACCTAATGTATAGTATGGTGACTATAGCTAATAATAGCTTATTATTTACTTGAAATTTGCTAACAAAGTAGATCTTAAGTATTCTTACCACACACACAAAAATTGTAAATAAAAAAATGATAGATATGTTAATCATTTCTGTATGTATACAGACACACCAAAACGTCATGTTGTACATCTTAAATATATATCATTTTTATTTATCAATCACTCCTCACTAAAACAGAGAGGGAGAAATTAAAAAAAAAAAAGGATCACCAAATTCCCTCTAGATTATATAATGAGAGAGTAGGAGAGCTATCAAAACCCAGAGGCAAGAGAGTAGAGTTATACTGTGGTCCTTGCCAGTTGAAGACAAACAATTTCTGATTATCTTTGATGGAGATGTAGGAAAAAAGAAAAAACTTTCCTAGACCAGTAATTGTATACCAGATGCCAAAAGTTTCTATTTATTTGTTTAGTCAAGATACCACATTTGGATTTATAATTATGAATTATAGCATGACCTGATTATGTCTACAATCATCTGTCATTTTCCATGAGCCATTTAGCTTTTTTACTGACCAAAAATGTGCAAATTAAATAAGGATGATATGGAAATCAAGACTTTTGCATCTCTCAGCACTTTGATAAAAGTACTAATTTGTCACTCTTCCAGAGACCCTCTATAGCTTTGGGGAGGGGCAAAAGCTGTCATGGGAGGGGAATTTCTAGGGACTTCTTCATGCCCTTTCTTATTATAAAAGATGACAGTTCAGGGAACCATTGTGGGGATTCTTTTAATTACTTAGTATATCTATTCCTATAATACAGTCTGGATCTGGAATACAAAACAAGAGAAGGACCCTCGATCCCACTGGAGATATTATGAGATAGATTTATCTAAGTTTCCAGTTATTCACCTGATCTCCAAAATCCTCTTCAGCCAGTGGGCCAGAATAGTACTTTAGATCTAGTGATGCTATAAATTCAAAGCTACTAAATATCAACAAGAAAGTCTGAGCATTTACCTTTTTTTGAGATCCCCGTGACTCTGGAAATGGGCCTGACCACTTTGGGGAAGGCTTAGGGAAACATGCATGGTGTATATCTGTGACCACATTACTGTGTCTTCTTCGAAGGGATAAGGTCTTACCCTCGAGCAATCTGGATCGGTTAACTAGCTTAACTGATCATGGTAAAGATCATGATCTCCAGTGACAATGGCTCAAGTTTGATTTTTCTGTATCATACTTAGAAAATGTCTGCTTCTATATGTGTCACGAAGAATTTTAAGAAGGCTATTCACCTATATATGTCTTCAGGACTCTCTGACCAATTAAACTATCAAAACAGATCCTAATGGGTCCAACACTCTAATTACCACTTTTATGGGTAACTGTGGCTTATTATGATAATTGTACACACCTTGTTTCTGATGGAAAACAATGTCTCTGAAACTTCAGTAGAAAGGGGTAGCCAAACTATGGCAATCCACAAACATTGAGCCCTGGGAGAATACCATTATGTCATTCTTTGTACCCTTTGTTCTACAGCTGATGCCTTTCACTGTTCAAACTCTTCTGAAAGCCAAAAAGGCGAAGACGCATGTTGATACAGTCTGGAATGCAGAACAGAGTGGAGAAGGATGGAGACTGAGTCTAGAAAAACAAAAGGAAAAGAGTCAGTGTGCCCACTAGAAGGTGAGCTCCATGTTGGCAGTGACATTGTCCATTATCTTCCCTGAGGCATACCCAACACTTCTAACAGTCACATAGTACATGCTACATAAATATTAGTTGAATGGATGGATAAATGGATGTATAGAAGGGTGGACATATTTGAGATTGCAGATGTGTAGCTACATATCAGGAAAAGCACAAATAGACAAGGAAAACACATGAAATATATGGTAAATGACAAATAGATACTCTAATAGTTTATTTCCAATAAATGGTGGTTTCCTGTATTAGCACTGCTTTTAAAGGACAGGCTGAGTCTGGCTTCTCTACATAAATAGTGACTCTTTTAAAAGACTACTTGTTATCACTTGGCATTTATGGTAATATCTCAAAATTAAAAGGAATTCCTAATTTTACCTTAAAATATCTGTCTCCAAATTGGTCTGTAGAAATCTGGGATTCTGTTCATATGATAATGACATTAGGCTCAATATACTTTTTCCAAGTTAAAATGATAGAATCCTAGGAAGAGGATGATAACCACCTTAATATAAACAAAATTTTATACCCTTTATCAAGAAAATATTTTATTAATGGTGACAAAAGGAGAGCACTCTACTACTGCATATCCATTGGGAAACAAAGAAAGAACATATTTTAAATGTTGGGGGACCAATAAGAAAGAACGGACTCCAGATGTAATGATAGAATTTATGGTCTCCGGCAGGAAAAAAAAAAAAATTGCCATATTATTTCAAACTCTTCCCATCAAAAAATCAAGTTAATTTCTCAGTCTTTTGATGCCAGGTCTAGGCTTTGGCTTACTTTGTACAATGGGGTATGGGCAATGTGTTGTCAGCAAAGGCTTGTGCGTTTGGGTCTTGCCTGTTGTTATTGCTGGGAACACTTCAACTCAATAAACATGGAGTTATGGGCTATGGGCTAGCCTGCAGGGTGATGAGATATACATGACCTTGTCCTGTGTTACATCAACCCAGTCATCAGACAGGTAGGTGAGGTACCCTAGACCAACCACTGTCAGCCTCCAGCTATGTTCTTGAGGCAGTCCTAAATTATTCTACCCCAAACAACTTGACCCAGACCAGAAGAAACAGTCAAACCGCAGAACCATGAAAAATAAATGTTTATTATTTTAAGTAGTTCTTGGAATGATTTGTTATGCACATTTTTTTCTATTAGCAGAGATTTTTCTCCCTGAATAAAAAGAAATAATGCCTACATATTTGGATTGACAAGAATACAAGAATACATAGTGCTAAGGAGATTTACTTGAGGTGCTATAACTCTGACGCTTGTCCTTTTCTTACTCTGCTTTACTTCCTCTTCACTATGTCTCACTCTTCCCATGGGATTCCAAATTGGTATTGGATTTGTTGTAGGCAGAGCCAATCATATACTTGTTGTGGGTGAAGAAGTCTCCTTGTCACTAAGAGATACTTCAAGATCATTTGTCAACTTCTGCCATAGGACTTTCATTCTTGTTCAAGTTGCAAATTGTCTAAGCTGAGGTCATATTTTAAAGGGCTTTCTGTCACTTTTACTTCTCATGAGAAGAAATTTCGGCTTTATCCTCAAGAAGAGATTTTGATAGAGAAACAGCATGAGATTAATGGATTCCTAAAGGTAAAAAGTGACAGCATAACTGATTAGAAAAAGGAAACATATTGGGGAAGAAAGAGAACTCTAAAGTAATCCAACTACTCTAAATTTTGCAAACTATGAACTATGATCATATGTGCCTATCACATACTGTCAACATTTCCTATAACTGAGTCCTTTGTAAAATTTCTATATATCAAAATCTACCTTTCTCCCTCTCCTTTTCTAAGACAACACCCAAATAATTTCCAAGAATCTAAATATACCAGATACTAAATACAAAACAAGCAATATATATTAGAACCACATTAAATTAGTGCAGTACTTTTTCTGATGTAGCCTTAATTCAGTGTTAGTGGACAATCACATTATTATTGTATCACATCATATTATACACTGTTATACACTATTATACACAACTATGTTATATGCACTATTATATGTAATAATCATGCCATAAGCTTATAGTTTAATTTCCCTCTTCCTTTATCCTCCCTCAGACTTCCAAAATTATTTTATTTTATTTTTTTAAAGATTTTATTTATTTATTTGACAGACAGAGATCACAAGTAGGCAGAGAAGCAGGCAGAGAGAGAGGAGGAAGCAGGCTCCCTGCTGAGCAGAGAGCCCGATACGGGGCTTGATCCCAGGACCCTGGGATCATGACCTGAGCCGAAAGCAGAGGCTTTAACCCACTGAGCCACCCAGGTGCCCCAAAATTATTAAACTCACACTTTAAGCAGTAAATATGGTTATAGTGTGATATATCTTTTATTGTTAGCATTAAAGGCAATTATTATCTTTGAGCAGTGTTATTTGGTTATAGGAGTGAGTTCCATATGAGAATGATAGAACCCTTTTAAAGTTATAAGAAAGACAGCTACCAAAACAATGTATCATTTACAAAATGCAATTTGAGCTTGCCCTTTGCCCTGTTACAGTTCAAGAAAATGTGATACTTTTTGAAATTAAAAGGCAATATCAGAAGGCAAATGAAATAGTGATTGATATTTCTCAGGCACATAGTACCTTCTATCCCAAAAAGCTTTACACCATAATAATTTGCATTCCATAGTACTTTTCTTGAGAGATTCTTCAAAGCCTATTTCATTAATATGAATTTGACTATGATGCTTTCCCTTGAAGTAGGCATTTATTCTTCATATCCCTGTTTTACACATAAGCACATCAGGTGCTTTGCTTATAAGTCAGTTAGGAAATTGATCCTAGAAATCCTAATTTCCTATCTCTTGTTCCAGTACCTTGACAAAACCATTTTCCAAATAGAGTAGCATATTACTCTTCAGTTAAATAGCGAATTAAAGACATGCTGTCTCATGTAATCTTGTAAATAGGCTTTAAAAACCACCAGTACTCCTGAGAGGTTTACCATCTGGTTCCCATGGTAGCAAAAAAGAAATGGAGCTGAGAGCAGAAGAGACATCAGATTGTAATCAGAGGTGGGTTTCTACACAGACTAGAACAACTGGTTCAAAATCTCCAGATTATCTTTGCAATAGAGAAGTCAATTTCACCCACAGCCCTGCTGGAGAACACCAGACTTAGCAAAAAAGTAAAGAAGGCTTGAAGACTCCTAATAAATCTGTGGTAAACACATTTGGAATTAAGTACTTACAACCTGTAGTGACCAACCTCCAAGGTGGCTCCCAGTGAGCCTTGCTTCTTAGCATCCATTCTCTTGTGATTGTCCACTAACACTGAATTAGGGCTACATCAGAAAAAGTACTGCAGTTTCCACCTTGGTCTCTAGAATGACTCCATTTGGGAAGCCAGCCACCATGACATGAGAACACTTAAGTGGCCCCGAGTTTCATGTGGAAAGGAACCGAAACTTTTGTAGACAACCAGCACCAATTTTCCAGGCATGCAAGTGGGTTGTCTCACAAGTGGGGTGCCCTGACCTCAGTCAAGGCTTCAGATCACTGTAGCCCAGTGAACTGCCTGTGCATGAAAGACTCAATGCCAGAACTTGTCAACCAAGCTGCTCCCAAAATCCAAAATCCTGACCTAAAAAAACCGTGAGACATGTGTGAGATAATTAATGATTATTTACTTAGCCACAAACTTCTGGGGGGATTTGATACATACTACTGGATAACTAATATATACTCAAACAATTGATAAGCCTGAGAAAAGTAAGTAGTTAAATTAGTTTTTTTTTAATTCAACAACTATTTAATAAACATCTACTTTCTATCAGGTACCATAGAAAAGACCCAGGTAGGTAACCATCAGTCTTGAGGACAAGCCATTTTCTGCCACTTAGAAAAAGAAACTAAGGTAAATAATCCATTGAAAACCATGTGAGCTTCAAAAGATAAAAGATATTCATTATGAGATTGCATGAAATCCCTTAAGATTTTGCAGTGGCTTTCTATACAGCATTTTTGAGTTAAAATTAAACCCTGTGCCACATCTAGCTCTTAACTAAGACTCCCCTGCTGCTTCTCCAAATATTTGGGACTTCAGTGTCTTGAACATGCTAAGCTCTTTATTCTCTAGAGCTTTAACTGATGCTCTTCCTTCAGCCTCATCTAGCTCCCTTCCCCCAGCCCTAGCCTTGGTCATATCCTTCACATCATTAACTTATTCAGCTCTCAGCTTACATGTCACCCCCTTTATGAGCCTTTTTTGGAGTACCTTTTGTAACTAACCCACTATCACTGCATGTACACATACAAACACAGGAGCACACATTTTTATTATTACATGATCCCTACTTGCTTCCCTTAAATCACCAGTCCAATTTGTAAGACAGAATCTGTTTCCATGGGGCGCCTGGGTTGCTCAGTGGGTTAAAGCCTCTGCCTTCGGCTTGGGTCATGATCTCAGGGTCCTGGGATCGAGCCCCGCATCGGGCTCTCTGCTCAGCGGGGAGCCTGCTTCCTCCTCTCTCTCTGCCTGCCTCTCTGCCTATTGTGATCTCTCTGTCAAATAAATAAAAATCTTAAAAAAAAAAATCTGTTTCCGTTTCCTTTACCAATTTATACACCCATTAGTCTACGTCTTCATATATTAGGTACTTAATAAATACTTTTGAAAGAATAATTAAAAAAACAAAAACAAAAAAATAAACATCACTATGAACATTGAAAGTCTTGTTGGATCACTTTAAGGAAGACTTCCTGGAAGCAGTGGCATTTAAGTGAGACTTACTGATTGCTTTAGGTTTCAGAAAGCTAGCATATGTGATAGAGATCATTCTAAGGGAATCATTGTACATGGAGAAGGACGAGAAAGACCAGTAAAGGGTTTTCAGAGAGTTGTGTTTATTCTTTGTAGCCAGTCTTCATTCTTCTCAGAGTAAACATTAGACTTTATGCTTCTATATAACACAGTATGGCCTGGTAGATTTTGTAGGGAAGAATGGCAGTACAACCACAGCTAAGTTGTGTGGTTATGAAGTGAATCTCTGTTACTGATTCAAAATTCAAAAATGAAATGAGGGAGTCATGCTCTATCAGCTGTGATTCTGAGGTGAGCATATGGGAGGAACGGAGTGGGTTTCTAAAAATGATCTGCGGTATTATGTTTACCTTCTTGCTCCATTCAGGTAGATTGTCAATGTTTGGGGCAATGATGCAAAGCCTGCAAAATTTATTGAGATACTATTAAGAACTACTAGACACAGATCACTTTAAGCAAAATATCTAAGACTAAGATATGAATATGAAATTCTGTCCAATTAAAAATCAAACTACAATATAAAAATATAAGGAATTTAACTCTCAACTGCTTTATGAAGACAGAATCACAGATGCCATGAGTTTAAATTAAGAGCATCTTTTCCACATCGTTCCCAACCTAAAAACAGTTTGGTTTTGCAAAATGTCACAACAAAAGTTCTAACTCCTCTCTATGTATGCAAAATGACAAGTTAAAGGAAAAATACGCATATTTAAGGAAACTAGCTAATCAACAGTTACTACCTTGGGTGGAGTGTACCTTGGGTGGAGAATCTAATCAATGAAGTTGTCCATATTTAGGCATATATGTGACCAAACCTACCATTTTAATTTATTTTATTATTTTTTATTAAAGTATTATTTGTTTCAGGGGTACAGGTCTCAGCACTCACCATAGCCCATACCCTCCTCAATGTCTATCACCCAGCCACCCTATACCTCCCCACTACTGTCCAACAACCCTCAGTTTGTTTCCTGAGATTGAGTCTCTTATGGTTTGTCTCCCTCTCTGGTTTTGTATTATTTCATTTTTCCCTCCCTTCCTCTGTGATCCTCTGTCTTGTTTCTCAAATTCCTCATATCAGTGAGGTCATATGATAATTGTCTTTCTCTGATTGACTTATTTCACTCAGCATAATACTCTCTAGTTCCATCCATGTCATTGCAAATAGCAAGATTTTGGTTTTTTGATGTTGCATGATATTCCTTGGTATGTATGTGTGTACATATATATACACATACATATACATATATATATGTGTGTGTGTGTGTGTGTGTGTGTGTGTGTGTGTGTGTGTGTGTATTTACATCCTCTTTATCCATTCATCTATTGATGGACATCTAGGCTCTTTTGATAGTTTGGCTATTGTGGACATTGCTGCTATAAACATTGGGGTGCACGTGCCCCTTTGGACCACTACATTTGTGTCTTTGGGGTAAATACCTAGTAGTGCAATTACTGGGACATAGAGTAACTCTATTTTTAACTTTTTGAGGAATCTCCACACTGTTTTCCAGAGTGGCTGCACCAGTTTGCATTTCCACCAACAGTGTAGTAGGCTTTCCCTTTCTCTGCATCCTCGCTAACACCTGGCATTTCCTGACTTGTTAATTTTAGCCATTCTGACTGGTGTGAGGTGGTATCTCACTATGGTTTTGATTTGTATTTCCCTGATGCCGAGTGATGTGGAGCACTTTTTCATGTGTAAACCTACCATTTTAACTGAGAAGGCCAGTTATGGGGATCTTAGGCCTGATTTAAGAAATCATAGATCACATGGTTCTTATTCATTCTTTTATTAATGTAGTGTATCACACAGACTGATTTGCAAATATTGAACCACCCTTGTAACCCAAGACTAAATCCCACTTGGTCATGGTGAATGATTTTTTTTTTTTTTTTAATGTTTTGCTGGATCTGGTTTGCTAGGATTGTATTGAAAATTTTTACATACATGTTCATCTGGGATATTGGCCTATAGTACTTTTTTTTAGAGTCTTTATCTGGTTTTGGTATCAGAGTAATGTTGGCCCCATAGAATGAGGAAGTTTTCCTTCCTTTTCTATTTTTTTAAATAGTTTGAGAGGAATAGGTGTTAACTCTTCTTTAAATGTTTGGTAAAATTCACTTGTGAAGCCATCTGGTCCTGGACATTTATTTGTCCAGAGTCTTTTGATTATTGATTTTTTTCTTAAGATTTTATTTATTTATTTGACAGAGAGAGATCACAAGTAGGCAGAGAGGCAGGCAGAGAGAGAGGAAGGGAAGCAGGCTCCCTGCTGAGCAGATAGCCTGATGTGGAGCTCGATCCCAGGACCCTGAGATCATGACCTGAGCCAAAGGCAGAGGCTTTAACCCACTGAGCCACCCAGGAGCCCCTGATTATTGCTTTAATTTCTTTGCTGGTTATCAGTCTGTTCAAGGTTTCTTTTTCTTCCTGTTTCAGTTTGGGTAGTTTATATGTTTATAGGAATATTTCCATTTTTTCCAGGTTGTCCAATTTGTTGTCATATAGTTTTCATAATATTCTTTTATGGTTGTCTGTATTTCTGTGGTGTTGTTTGTTAATTCTCCTCTATCATTGGTGATTTCATTTATTTGGGTCTTTTCTCTTTTTAATAAGTCTAGTTAGAGGTTTATCAATTTTATTATTTTATTATTTTTTTCAAACAACCACCTCCTTGTTTCATTGATCTGTTGTTTTTTTGTTTTGTTTTGTTTTAGTTTCTGTATCATTTCTTTCTTTTCTAATCTTTATTATTTCCTCCCTTCTGCAGGCTTTAGGCATCATTTGTTGGTCTTTGTCTAGCTCCTTTAGGAATAAGGCTAAGTTGTTTATTTGAGATTTCTCTTGCTTTTTGAGGTAGGCCCATATTGTTACATACTTCCCTCTTAGGGTCACTTCCACTGTATCCCAAAGGTTTGGGATGATTGTGTTTTCATTTTCATTTCTTTCCACATATTTTTAAATTTCTTCTTTGATTTCCTGGTTGATCTGTTCATTGTTTAGTAGCATCTTGTTTAACTTCCATGGATTGTGATTGACTTTAGTTTCATCGTGTTGTGTTCAGAAAAGGTGCATTGTATGATTTCAATCTTTTTGAATTTGTTGAAGCCTGTTTTGTGATATTATATGTAATCTACTCAGGATAATGTTCCATGTGCTCCTGCAATAATGTGTATTCTGCTGTTTTAGGATGGAATGTTCTGAATGTATTGGTTAAGAACTATATAATCATTTTAGTAGATGCAGAAAAAGCATTTGGCAAAGTACAACATCCATCCATGATAAAAATCCTCAATAAAGTAGGATTAGAGATAATATACCTCAATATAATAAAGCCTATATATGAAAAACTACAGTTAATATCATCCTCAATGGGGAAAAAAATGGAGAGCTTTTCTTCTATGGTCAGGAACAAGACAAGGATGTTCACTCTCAACTTGTTACTTAACACAGTACTGAAAGTCCTTGTCACAACAATCATAAAGCAAAAAGAAATGAAAAACATCCAAATTGGCAAGGAAGAAGTTAAAATTTCACTATTTACAGATGGTATGATACTCGATACAGAGAAACTTGAAAGACTGTAAAAAAAATCTGCTAGAACTGATACATTAATTCAGTAAAGTTACAGGATACAAAATCAATGTACAGAAATCTGTTGCATTTTTGTATGCAAAAATTGTATTCTCTTCTTAGAAAGAGAAATTAAAGAACCAACCCCATTTACAATTGCACCAAAGACAGTAAGAATTTTTAAAATCCTGGAGGAGAACATAGACATAACCTCTTTGACATTAGCCGTAGCAACTTCTTTCTAGATACGTCTCCTGAAACAAGGGGAACAAAAGCAAAAATAAACTATTGGGACTTCATCAAAATAAAAAGCTTCTGCCAGTGAAGGAAACAGTCAACAAGACTAAAATGCAACCTCCAGAATGGAAGGTACTTGCAAATGACATATTTGATAAAGGGTTAGTATCAAAAATACATAAAGAACTTATATGGAGTGGCTCCTTATATGGGTGGCTCAATTGGTTGAGCTGGTTTCAGCTCAGATTATGATCTCATGGGTCATGAGATAGAGACCTGCACCTGCTCCCCACTCACCAGGGGGCTGCTTGAAGATTCTCTTCCTCTGCCCCTCCCTCCACTTGCACTCTCTCTATATAAAATAAATAATCTTTAAATATATATATATGCAACTTATAAAATTCAACACTCAAAGAGTGAATAATACAATTAAAAAATGGCTGGAACACTTTGGAAAACAGTGTGGAGATTCCTTAAGAAATTAAAAATAGAGCTACCCTATGACCCTGCAATTGCACTACTGGGTATTTACCCCAAAGATACTGATGTAGTGAAAAGAAGGGTCATCTGTATCCCAATGTTCAGAGCAGCAATAGCCACAGTTGCTAAACTGTGGAAAGAACAAAGATACCCTTCAACAGATGAATGGATAAAGAAAATATGGTCTATATATTCAATGGAGTATTATGCCTCCATCAGAAAGGATGAATACCCAACTTTTGTATCAACATGGATGGAACTGGAAGAGAATATGCTGAGTGAAATAAGTCAAGCAAAGACAGTCAACTATCATATGGTTTCACTTACTTGTGGAGCATAAGGAACAGCATGGAGGACATTGGGAGATGGAGAGGAGAAGTGATTTGGGGGAAATTGGAGGGGGAGACAAACCATGAAAGACTGTGGACTCTGAGAAACAAACTGAGGGTTTTGGGTGAGCCTAGTGGTAGGTATCAAGGAGGGCACATATTGCAAGGAGCACTGGGTGTGGTGCATAAACAATGAATTCTAGAACACTGAAAAGAAATAAAATAAATTTTAAAAATGGTTGGAAGACAAACATACACATTTTTCCAAAGAAGACATACAGATGGCCAACAGACACATGAAAAGATGTTCAACATCACTTATCATTAAGGGAATACAAATCAAAACTACAATGAGATATTGCCTCACACCTTCCAGAATGGCTAAAATAAAAACACAAGAAATAACAGGTGTTGTTAAGGATGTGGAGAAAGAATTCTCTTGCACTGTTGGTGGGAATGCAAACTAATGTGGCCACTCCAGAAAACAGTATGCAGTTGAAAAAAGTTAAAAGTTAAAAATAGAACTCTCTACAACCTAGCAATCATTCTACTGGGTGTTTACCCAAAGAATTGGAAAAAAAAAATCACTATGTTTATAGCAGCATTATTTACAATAGACAAATTATGGAAATAGTCCAAGTGTGTGTGTATGTGTGTGTCTGTGTACACACATACATATACATACATTATATATTAGAATATATATAATGTAATATATATAATAGAATATATATATATATATATATATATATATATATATATATATATATTATTCAGCCATAAAAAAGAAAACTTGCCACTTTCAATGACACAGGTGGAGCTAGCCAGTAGTATGCTAAGTGAAATAGGTCAGCCAGGGAAAGACAAATACCATATGATTTCACTTATATGTAGAATTTAAGAAACAAAACAAACAATCAAAGAGGGAAAAGAGAGAGAGAGAGGCAAACCAAGAAACACACTCTTAACTATAGAGAACAAACTGATAGTTACCACAGGGGAGGGGGTTGGGGAATTTGTGAAATAGGTGAAGGAGATTAAATAGTGCATTTATTGTGATGAGCACCATCTGCCGTATGGAAGTGTTGGGTTGCTACATCGTACACCTGAAGCTAATATTACACTGTATGTTAACTAACTAGAACTTGTATTAAGGAGCGCACTGGGTGTGCATAAACAATGAATTTTGGAAAACTGAAAAAATAAAATTAAATTTAAAAAAAGAATTTAAATTAAAACTCCTAAAAAAATAACTATAAATCAGTTATTACCCAGTGGGGAGGAGGATACTGCTTTCTTTCACTCAATAAATACATACCCAGCACTGTGTCAAATACTGAAGTTATGAAGATTAATAGAACATGGGCACTACCTGCTAGGATTTCCCTGGCTGGAAAAGAGACCATATAGGTCCAGCAACAACTAAGTTCATTCTAGTTCTTCTTTCTTTACATAAAATTAAGAAGCATAATGAGGAGACTCATCTCCTAGAACCTAGACTGGTCTTTGTAACTGCCTCAGTCACAAGGATGTGACAGAATTGACTACTGTGTGACTTCTGAGTGACCTTGAGTAACTTCTGAAACAAGGTCACTAAAGTCAACAGAGCTACTGCTTGGCTTTCACTCAGAGCACACCTGTATTCCACACTTCACTCTACTTTCTTAGCAAACTATCTTAGTGTCTTCCTTTTACCTAGTCATAAAGAGCCCAGTTTTAATGTGCGAATATTCTACTACCATATCATTGCTGATTTCCTTATAGTTCACAAGTCAAGGAGTGCCAAGATCTTAACTTATCCCTTGATTCTCTAATACAATACAGACCATAGTATAGGTGTTTATGTCTTTGTGGTCTTTCTATTTTTTCTGGGTTTTTGTTGTTATTATTATTTAAATCACTCTCTTGATGAAATTTTCCTGTCTTTTCAGCTGTCAAATCAGACTTTCTAAGAATGTTCTCATCTCCTAGGCTTTATTCATTCTTCTTCTAGCCTGGGAATACCTTGTCCCCTTCTTAGCCTACAGTCCAGTCTAGAGATCAAAGTCCTTTTTTAATAAATAAGTAAAAATTTCTTAGAATGTTCCACAGTGATCTCTTCCCTTAAAACTTAGATAATAGGGGCACCTGGGTGGCTCAGTTGGCTAAGTGCCTGCCTTCAGCTCGGATCATGATCCTGGGGTCCTGGGATTGAGCCCTGCATTGGGCTCCCCCTGCTCCGCAAGGCATCTGTTTCTCCTTCTCCTTCTGCCGCTCCTCCTGCTTGTGTTCTCTCAATCTCTTGCTTGCTTTCTCTCAAATAAATAACATCTTAAAAAAAAACAAAACTTTGCAGAATATATTCTATAAAATTATGTCATATAAAATCAAGCATCTTATGCCAGCTCTTTCATAATCTTTTATTATTACATAACATATGTAAACCTTTACCATAACTTGATATTGCTTCAACTTACTGAGCTTCAATCTCTTAAAATTTATTCACCATAAAACTCATCAACTCGCCTTGTACATAATAGAGTATCAGTTATTATTTGACATGGCAGATTGTACTTCCCAAAGACTACCACAGCAGTATATACACTGTCCCATGTGTGCTTTTTATAACATGTTGATACTCCTCCCAACCTAAGAGAGAGTCTATACTTCCTCACCTTGAACCTGGTGGACCTTTATACATTTCTCAACCACTGAATTGTGGTAAAAGTGACACAGAGTGATCCTAGACTAGGTTATAGAGGCTCTATAGTTCCCACCTGTTTTCTCTCTTGCTCACAGTGGAGCTCGGAACTATTCTGAAGCCACCATGCTGATAAATCACAAGAATAGACCACGGAGAGCAGAGAAAGGTGCTCAAAGAGCTGAGGCTATTACAGCTCCAGCTGTTTGGATCTTCCCAGGCCAGGTACCAGATAGCAGAGCACAGAAGTGTCAGAGATTCTTCCAGTCCCAGCTGCCATTTGATTAAACCCATGAAGAGAACTCAAGAAAGCATTGCCCAGCTGAGCTTCAATAATCCCCCAGAAAATGCAGTGTAATAGCAATAGATGACTGATACTGTTTTAAGCCACTAAATTTGGGGTGATTTGTTACACAAACAAATGAAATGGGTGCTAAATGTATTATTTTAACACTTTTATAATGTTCTAGTGTTAAGGTCTAACACAAATGCAATTAACATAGAATTTTTAACACTTTCCAAAATATGTTTATTTTGTCGTGTATTAATTTTATTCTCAAAATTCTTCTGGTTTTTTTTTCCTCCAATATTGTTTATGGCTCCCTCTACTTGAACATAGGTTCAGTAGAGGCAGGATTTGGTCTGTTTCATTCATGGCTACATTCCCAATAGATAGAATGACAACTTGAGTCTTTGACTTATAAATCATAGGGGGACCCAGATATGATTCTGGTTACTATTGGAAGTAAACAAAGAATTTAAGCATAGATGTTATGGATGATTGACATATGCAAGATTCTTCTGGCTTTTATTTGTTGTGATTGAACTGTGGAAGAATATTTGGGGGTGATATCTTCATTTTGTATAAATGCCCACATTCTTAAATTCATATATTAGACATAATATGCTAATTTATCTTTATCTTTTCACCCTTGGGTCATATTGCAAATTCCATTAATTTTTCCCATTATAAATCTCAGGTATTATTCAGTAGTTCTCATTAACTGTACACCCTTTTCATTAAGTACTGGTTCTGAGCATTAGCTGTTCTCAGGCTCTGGGAAGTCTCCTTTCTCTTATTTCAATCTTTTTCCATCAATTTTAAGTTTTACAGGCTTTTTAAAAAATTATTTCCCTGACCTTACTAGGGCTTTCAAAAGCTATTGAATTAATATCATCCAAATTTAATGTGCTGTTTGCTCCTTTTTGATCATTAATGAAGATGTAAAACAAGACCAGCTACCTAGCCTTTTGTCATTTTTCTTGATTGGACACCCTTAGCCAGCCATCATACCAGTTAATAAAGCTCATATCAAGTACAATTTGGAAAGATGCCCTTTAAAAATAACTAATTTCAGCCTTGTTATTCCCAATTCATGTTTTCTGTGTGTACCACTGTTAACCCAAAAGCTCAGAATGTTTCTTTGAGGAATAAGAGAGAAATTCTTAATGTTATAAAACAGAATAAAACATTGTTGCACCTGCTTCCTAATGGCATTTTTTCTATGAAATAAAGAAATTTGATCTGAGTGGAGTCAGGTAATTCTCTCCTTGACACATGGTTCTTTAAAAGAAAAAAAAAAAAAAGAGAAATAAGCTACCCAGACTGAGTTGATATAAATAAAATCAATTTAGTGGGAAGATTGAGGTAGCATTGAGGTAGGATTTAACTCTTTACATACTTTCTTTGTTAGTATCCTTGGTCTCTCTTTCACAGGAAAGGAGTTTCATGCAAACCCTTCACAAACAGGGATCTAGTTTATAACTTTTCTATAAATCTACAGTGATCCACACTGAGCACAATTCAGGGCTCCTTCCTTTCATTCTGATTGGATTTCTTCCTGCCATAATATTGCCATACATTCAGAACATAGAGATAATTTTAATGTAGTGACTTTTATCCCTAAGATATCTTGGATTTTATAAAGAACTTCACCAGATTCTGAAAGCAAAATGGCATTTAGAAAGGGGTCAGGTACATTGTCTTCCATCCTATAATTATATTCAAACCATTACTTTGCCAGCCTTCAGTACAATTGTGATTTATAATCATCTCTCCCACCTGAGGCTCTGAATGATCTTCAAATGTCCTTTAGCAATTTGCCATTAACCCGGGTAGGCAGGACACTCCATGTCCATAGTCCCACACACCAAACAGTTAACAATACTTTCTTCAGTATTCACTTTATTTTATAATTTTATCTCTTTAAAAATTTAAGAGATAAGTATATATGTACAATTTTGGGTAAGAATAAAATGTTTTGCCCTATCAAGTAAGAGCAATAAGTTAGGGAATCCAACACTTCGCTGACACTCAATAAAGCATCGGGTTCTCATTCTCGATTCCTCCCATCACCATAATCTAGGTCAACTGCAATTCAAATGCATCTTAAATCAAGGATAAGAAAATGACCCAGAGAGAATAAATAAACATTAGAGGGAATGAGTCAAATCAAGACTGTTCTCTCAGCTGACTCACATCCCTTCCCTTCCTCCAAACTGAGCCCTCCCACAGCATACCTATCGTGTCTTGTAGCTCTGTAAGCTCCTTCTTGTGGAGAATACACATTCTCATTAATCCTAAGAACTTGACAAGGGGAAGATACTATTATTTTCCCAAACCATTTATTCCCACATGATCCCATTCCCAGAACAATGCTTGCACGGCAATTACTCAGATTCCTCTGTATGTATTTCCTTGGCTAATTCTTTGGGTTTTCTCATACATCTCTCACTTATGGACATACATGGATACCCACGCATACTACACGGTTCTAATTTGGGTGGACTCAGCACCTATAGGCAGACTTATAGTATCCTATGAACAGTTTAGGAATCTTCTTAATATTTGTAAGTAAGCACACCTGGGTGGCTCAGTGAGTTGGGCATCTGCCTTCAGCTCAGGTCATGATCCCAGGGTCCCAGGATTGAGTCCCACATTGAACTCCTCAGTCAGTGGAGAGTCTGTTTTTCCCTCTCCCTCTGCCCCTTTGCCTGCTTGTACTGGCTCTCTGTTTCTCTTTCTTTCTCTCTCTGTCAAATAAATAAAATCTTTAAAAAAATATTTGCAAGTAGTAAAATTATATTTCATTGGGTTGTTATGTGTTTCATGTGAAATTATTTATTTATTTATTTAAAGATTTTATTTATTTATTTGGCAGAGAGAGAGAGAGAGAGCACATGAGCGTACAAACAGTGGGAGTGGTAGGCAGAGGGAGAAGTAGACTACTCGCTAAGCAGAGAGCCTGATACAGGGCTCCATCCCACGGTTCTGGGATCATGACCTGAGCTGATGGCAGATGCTTAACCAACTGAGCCACCCAGGCATCCCTCATGTGAAACCCTTTAAAACTAACATTTGTTGTAATTCTCGATTTGGCATTAAAAGAAGTATTATACTTTGAGCCTTGGAAAGGTATTAGGGGATTGAACTTCAACCTCTGAGAAGCCCAGCCTGGGCACTTCTTTCTTTAGAAGATGCATTTATCTATTTTAGAGAGGAAAAGAGCAAAAGCATGTGCATGAATGATAAGGGTGGTGGGGGGAGGAGTAGGGGCAGAGCGAGACAGAGATTCCTGGAGCAGACTCTTTGCAGAGCGTGGAGCCAGACGCAAGGCTCCACTTAGGGCTCAATTCCAGGCCCTAAGATCATGTCCTGAGCTGAAATCAAGAGTCAGAGCCCTGCTCAACCAATGCCCCATAGCTTGGGCATTTCTATCAATGTATTCTATGAGTGTATCAGTGTATTCTGTCATAACAATGTCATTTTTTACTGTTTGTTTAAATACAAATGACCCACCACTGGCCAATGACTTTTTGGGAAGCAAAATAATGCCAGATTCATTTTTGTATCCCCAGAAAGTAAGGTCTCTGGGACAGAGTAAGGCTTCAGTGTCATTTTGAAATATAATGAATGTCTGACCTGACGAAAGAATGGAGGAAAGAAAGAACAATTGCCTGAGATGTCTCATGCACTGTATTCGATGCAGGAAACACAAAGATGAAAAAAAAAAACAAAAAACAAGTCTCTCCCTCAAGGATTCATCATTTTCTATGCAGAAGAAGGCCAGGGATCAAACATCTATAACTCAATGTGAGGACTATTTGATGGAGACAGATGCAGGACTAATCATAGCCAATGTGGAGTTCTCTGAAAAACATAAAGTCTTCCATGCTTAGGAATTCATCTGAATTAATGGATGGATGATTTAATGTATGAAAGTCAAGCAGACATGGTTTTAAATCTCAGCTCTCCACTTTTTATAGAGGCGACAAAAATCTCCATAAATAATGTTTAACGGTAGTTTATATAATAATAATAATAAATGAAGATAATAAATTTTAAGATCATATTCACATGACCAAGGGCCAAATGAAGGCATAGATTAAAGAGCTTTTTAGTTCTGAAGAATCATTCATCTGAGAGGACAGAAGACTTTGAAGATGTTTTAAGATTCTAACAGTCTTAAAAGATTGATTGAATGTAAATACATGAAAAAGACTTCAAGACATTGCCAACGGGGGAAGAAAAACAATATGCACAAAGGTACAAACACAGCAGCCATAAAATCACCAGCTTAATGAGCATGTCCATGCAGGGACAATTATTACACTCTGACTCACTATCTCAGCCAGCCTGAAAACATACTCCCACTGTCAGCAGAACTAAAAATGGGCCAAATACTTTAGACATACAATGCTGAGAAAGCTTCACTTAGAGGAGATGCTTTTACTAATGATCTGAACCCCTCAAATTTCTAAGTGAAAATAGAAAAAGGTTAAGATCTGACCTCATTTTATGGCCATCCATGGCCACTTCTAAACCAAGGAAGACAGAATCTTCTTTTAGAGTCACCTTTATAAAGACCCAAACACTTAGGAAGGATGCTATTTGGGCACAATTCCTCCTACGGCAGAAGCTCACAAATTTTCTGAATTAATTGTATCTAAGTCTAACATTTCAAGTCAACGCATTTTTCCCATGTTGCTACCTGTTCATCTGACTGACTGGCTATAAATCAGAGGTTTATTCCCACGACCCCCTCCTCAGGTTCAATACATTTCCTAGAGTAGCTCACAGAACTCAGAGAAACATTTTTCTTACTAGATCACTGGTTTGTTATGAAAGGATGAAACTCAGGAATAGCCAGATGGAAGAGGTTCAGAGGGCAAGACATGGAGAAAAGACCAGGAGCTTCCACTCTCTCTCTAAACAGGTCACTTTCCCCAAAATCTCCACATGTTCATCAAACCTTTTGGATTTTTATGGGAGCTTCAATACACAAGCATAACTGATTAAAACTTGTTCCTTGGTGACAGATTCAACCTCCGGTCCTTCTCCCTTCTGTAGAAGTCATGTGTAGAATTGAAAGTCCCAACACTTTAATCACAGGGTTGGTTTTCCTGGCAACCAGGCCCAATCCTTAGGTGGGGTCAAAAAGTCACCCTATGGCAAACAAAGTTATCTTTATGTTTCTCCTTAATTAGGAAATTCCAAGGTTTGGGGAGCTGTGAGCCAGGAGAAATATATTTTCATTATCTGAGTGACCAAATAGATATTTCTTATAAATGAAAAAAAATTTCACCTTTTTTTTCAGTTTAGCTATCAGGATTTCCATGAGGGTGGGGTGGAGGGGAGAAGGACTGAAAGAAACCAACTACCTTAATCTTTCACTCTGATGTTAATAGACTAGCCAGTAAGAACCAATAATTATCAATATGCCATTGTGTATTTTATAGCAAAATTGTTTCCTTCTTCAAAGAGGAGCAATTTCATTTAAGATGCTCGGTCAATATCCTGTAGCAGAATACAGGCAGATGTTAATGAACTAAATCCCACTACCTTCCAATTCTTGTTTTTCTCTTTCATTCATATTTTCAAAGCTGTGACTGTTTCTCTCTCTCTCTGTCTCCCCTCCTTCTCCCCCACCCCTTCTCTCTCTCTCTCTCTCTCCCTGTGTACAAATCCCTCAACATTATCTGCCCTAACTGAACAGAGGAACCCTTTGTGGCTAATTTTTCCAACAAAATCTACAATTGTCTTCCCAAAATGAAAAGGTCCTACCTACCTGTGAAGCTGGAGGAGGGTAGGGCTGCCATTCTATTCCCTAAGAATTCACAGAAGGAGCTGACATCATTCTTTTGCTTGCTAACCGTCCAATGGCGTTCTTTCCTTATCTTCTATGGTACAACATTGAGAAGCTCTTTAATCAGCTGCTCTTATCCTGGGCTGATGTGACAAAATGCAGCATTGGGGAAAGCAATGCACACTCATCACCCAACTTCTTTCTGCAAAATGTTTCTTTTCTATTCCGTACTGCCCCCAGAGAACACAGTGTATCCCCTTAATAAATGAAGTGGGAGATTTAGTCATCAGACCTGAAAAAAACTCATGGTGTGAATCCTTGCCCTTGAGAGAATGTGCCGAGTAGCGTAAGCCAAGCTATTTTCTGACTACTTGTAGCTTAAAGATCAAATAGAAACTAAATGTTTCAGAACCACTCAGACAGCCTACTGAGATCTGAGTTTCACTACAGTTCTCACTTCAGATCAGAAACCTGGTTCTTCCAGTATAACCCAGAAGGTGAGGGTCTGAGACCTATAGGAGTGGCCTCATTACCCAGGGCTCTGTCTGGGACTAGCAGCCACGACAGAATGTCTCTTAGATTTTAGTTAATTAAATGTCATGCTTAACCCAGAGTGGCCCTCTTGCTAAATTATCTGAGCAGTGCTATTATCGGGAATCATGACCATACTTATGTATAGGCAAAGAATTTGAGTATGGGGAAAAAAGGAATGTAGCAGTTAAGTCAATCTCTCTCTCTCTCTCTCTCTTTCTCTCTCTCAAAAATGAAAGAAAATCTGATTCAAACTAAGTTAAGCCAAAAAGGGAGCATGCAAACACCATTCCCTTAGAAGTGCAAGGTTTAGAGTAGCTTCAGGCATGGCTGACTAAGGTGCTCAGAGCTAAGTTTCTCTCCATCTCTTAGTCTCTCTTTCATGACAGAAGAGAGGGGGGTGCTGTAGCTTGACCCCTCTCAACTTCAAATCCAGCAAGTTAGAGTATCAGTCTTTCGGAAGCCTCACTGAATCTCAGGGTGTCTCCCTGGCCTGACAGGGTGGTGCATCTACCCATGGCAGAGAACGATAAGAATCCAATTGGTCAGATCTGAGTCATCTGGTGTAATTACTGAGTAGAAAAGAGGGGGAAGACCCCAAATACTAACTGGGACTGACTTTGCAAGGAGGTAAAGCAGAGCGAGAAGGTAAAGTAGGAATGAAGTATTTCTCCATAGCACAGCCAGTACTGCAGACCAATTATGTCAAATTTCTGAGGGTTGGATCCAGGCATCAATATTATCTTAAGGTCCCCAAGTGATTCCAGTGTGGAGCTAATACTGCAAAATTTTGCACCATAGACATCATCAACATTTCCCTTACTCTCTCCACCAAAGTCCTTGAATTTCTTTCATTACTCCCTCCTCTGGGGCAGTGTTTACAGAAGATTTATTTGCCCTTGATAAGTACTTTACAACACATTACCTTACTATATTCTCTCAAATCCTTGTTCTTCCCCTTATACAAATCAGATAACTGAAACAGAACGATTAAATTGTTTGTGTAACATCACACAGCTCTCAGGTGGTGGAGACAGATATTGAAGTCAAGTATGATTGACTAGGTGGATATTTCTTTCATGATTGTATTTACTGCTACAGTGTCTGTGCAGCAGAAGGCCAGAGCATGTGGGCTACACTTAAAAGCAAAGTGCTACTTCTGATCTTGACCCTACTTGGTTTTGTCCCTTTTCTTCCTACGCTCTGGCGTTACTCTGATCTGTGCTGTGTAACATCACACATACTGAATCCTGAATATAACCTCCTCACCATGGAACCCTACTCATGTCCTCCTTCATCTTCCAGATTCGGCCTCATTTCTCTTCAAAGCCTTCAATTTGACACTCTAGAATCTTGTTTTGTGTTATATCAATGTCTGTATGTTTTTAAAGTCTTCTTAAATCACTTATTTAAAGTATATGCTATATTGGATGGACAAGAGAGATTTGTCTCTGCTAGACGAATTTTGTGCCATTGAGCAAATTCCTTAACTTCTCTGGGACCTACTGTGCTGGTGAATTAAGTGTCTACAAAGTTACTTACCATGTGACCTCGTAGACTCAGAAAAATCTAGGTGAAACTGTCTAGGTTAAAGTCTACACACAGGGAGTCATAAATGGGAGATATTATTATTGATCCCTACTTCTGAAATTTCTTCAACTCTCACTTTTATCCACACAGAGAAAATTTGAGCAAATGAAAGTGTATCTTAAAAATGCCAAATAGGAAACACGTAATGGTGATATTGGGAAGCTCACTGATTTTGGGAAACCCAGCTCCATTTAATATTTTACTGGATATTCTTGATAATAAGAAAGAAAAAGAATAAAAGGTAGCAAGACTATATTAGAAGAAATAAAATTATTATTATTTTTTTTTTACTTTCTTTGGGCATGATTGTATATATGGAGAGCCAGGAACCATCAAACAATAAAATATTAGGATTAAAAATTTTTAAACACGCCTTTTTTCTGGTTAAATTTTAGATTAAAAAAACAAGTGAGGACAGTACAGGGGCACCTGGGTGGCTCAGTCAGGTTGGCCACTAGGATCTCTTTCAGTTGGCCCCAATATTCCTTTAATGTATTCTTATCATTGTGGGGTTTTCTGTTTGGTGGATTGGTTGGTTCTGTATTTTGTTTGTCTGAATGATTTCTTATTTTTTGGTATTACAAGCTGCCACAAGCTCTATATGTATGTTTCTTGCCCAGTCTTGGAATCTGTCATTTCTCCAAGGAACTCTGTTCCTTTTATTGGATGATGGTATTAGAAACCAATGTCTCGGTACTAGGTGTATTCATTGCTTAGTGGGGTTTCATTACTTTTATGCCCTAAAAGGTATATACATACATAGCAATAAATACTTCCATATGTAACCATCTGTATCTGTGTTAAGTTAAACATATGTTCATACTGATGTCTCCAACTCTAATCCATACTTTATGGATCAATCTAGTGTATTATCCTGTCTGTAACCTCCTAGTCCACAGAAAGAAAACTAGTTTCCAACATCTGTCATACATTTATTTAATTGTTCAAGTCCACTATAATTATATAGTACTTACAGAATTGTTAATTCATTCTTTATAGGAAACAAGTTTATTAACTAATGCATAATGCTTATATGGAGTTTATTTTTCTGCTTTTAGTCTTACAGACTTCACTCATTTGCAAAGTGACTTAGGCCAAATCCATATTCTCCCACTCATTCAATGAGGTTCTTAGGCATATTTTTTATATATTTGACTCTTTTGTTATATTTTTCATTGTATTTGGGGATTCCCCCAAATTCCCAAATTTTTTTTCTAACTTGCATACACTAAGATTTACTCTTTGCATTATAAAGTTCTATGAGTGTTAACAAGTGTTCAGTGTGTTATATGCACCAGTATAGTATCATAAAAAATAGTTTCACTAAAATAAAAATTACCTATGCTTTACCTATTCAAATTTCCCCCCAGGCCTCAATCAAACCATTGGCAAACATTTCACTGCTTCTATAGTTCTATTTCTTTTTTTCTTTCAGAATTTTATAGAATTAGAATAATTCAGTTTGTAGATTTTTTATACTGGCTTCTTTCACTTAACAATATGCCTTGAAGATGAGTCCATTTCATGGCTCGATAGTTCATTCCTTTTTGTCATTGGATAATATTCCATTATATGGATGGACCACTGTTTGTTTATTTATTTTTAATCCACTCACTTATTGAAGGATATCTTATTTGCATTCACTTTTTGATGTTTATAAATATAGTTGCTGGAGACATTCATGTACAGGTATTTATGAGGACATGTTTTCAAATAATAAATGCATATAATCACAAATATTGGATTATATAGTAAGACTATATTTGGTTTTGTAAGAAATTGCCAGACTATCTATCAAAGCAGCTGTACTGTTTTTGGATTCCCATCAGCAATGAATGACAGTTCCTGTTGCTTTGCAACCCAGCCAGCATTGGTATTGTGAGTTTCTAAAATGTTAGCCATTTCATCAGTGTGTACTAGTATTATATTGTTGTTTTAATTTGCAATCCCTTAATGACAAATAAAGTAAATTATCCTTTCAGGCATTTACTTACCATCTCTTACTTTTTTTAATCTTCATTTCTGAAGTGTTTGCTGAGATCTTTCATTCATTTTCTAATTGAGTTGTTTATTTTCTTATTGTTGACTTTTAAGAGTTCTTTGTGTCTCTGTTTTGCAAATATTTCCTGCTATTCTGGGTTTGGATTTTTAATCATTTAACTGTGTGTATCTACCTAACCATATCATGGACTGTGTTTTGTATCATTATTTTTGTGCTTAGGATCTGGGTCATCCTTTTTTTTTTTTTTTAAGATTTATGTATTTATTTTAGAGAGAGAAAGAGTGCAAAGGGGAGCAGCAGAGGCAGAGGGAGAGAGAAACAAAAGCAGACTCCTCACTGAGCTTGGAGCCCAATGCAGGGCTCAATCTCACTACCCTGAAATCAGGACCTGAGCTGTAACCATGAGTTAGTAGCTTAACTGACTATGCCACCCAGGGGATCTCCTTAATCTTCAATGAATTAACAAAAACAAACAAACAAACAAACAAAACCTAAAGGGATGATTTTCTTTTGCTAACTACAACAACTCTCATATTTTTGTCAAGTTTCCCTTCACAGATATTTTGAAGTGCCTTTACCTATGTGATAATATGCTGAATAAAAGTACTGACTCCAGGACATTAACTTATAGCATTTTTGTAGTGTGTCCCTGGCCTACTATGGCATTAGAAGTGAGCTGTTCATTTGGTTGAGACAGTTTGGCATTAAATGATCTATAAAATTATTCTTTCTAATGTAA
The DNA here is from genome assembly GCF_902655055.1 of Lutra lutra. NCBI lineage: Eukaryota > Metazoa > Chordata > Mammalia > Carnivora > Mustelidae > Lutra > Lutra lutra. Next base: position 122,580,648 of record NC_062284.1, read on the forward strand.
ATTCTAGCTAAATATCACACATAATATCATCACACAATCATCATGGAAAAGAACTCAGCTACCACAAACAATGTGAGAAATGCAACAAATCAGTATAGATTTTTGCTGAATAAATTACAAGATTTTATGTCCTATCATCATCAAAGATCATGCTGGGAAAGTGTTGTAAGAGTGGGACTTGCTTTTGCTTTTTTTATTTTATTTTATTTTTTGGTAGTTCTATTATTTTTTCTCTTTAAATCATGATTTGGAAAAAAAAAATCATGATTCGTTTCTATGCAATTCAATTTCCAACCAACCATTGCAGGCAACTGATGTTACCTCCAGCAGTAGTGTCATGCATCATTATCATTATCTTGTTTTTATTTATCAAGTGTTTTATAAGGAATAGATGAAATTATTCAAGTAAGAGTCTTTTCAGAAGGTTTCTTTGTTGTCCCCATGTTACAGATGGGAAAATTGAGGCTGAGGTTTTTAATGACTTCCAAGTGGTTAGAATTATTATTAAAGATTTAATTCATCTGATTCTAATGCTTTTGCTGTTTTAAACATACTTGGTGATCTCTCCCTGCACATCAAGTTGTGGACAGATGCTACGGTGATTATGAATTCCACTAAAAGAACAGTAGCGTCACTTCCCTGTAGCTGTTAATATGTAGAGACAAATAGGCAGGTGATTAGAGTATCAGTGTGGGAGGGACTACGATGAACTAAATTAGATAAATGTCTCATAAAGGTTATTAAAATATGAAGCAGAAAATGGAAGTCAAAAAACTTAAAATAAGAAAAGAAAGATAAATGTGAAGGTAGGTGAGGCAACATTAGGGAGTTGTTTTCCTCTATTTCTTGGCTTTTAGCTATGGCTGGACCATATCAAAGGCACAACAAGAAGCACACATTTTAGAAAATATGCATTTAAAAATATCAGTATTAAAATGGTTTGTAGAGTATATGCACACCTTAGACAACTTGGGTTAGAATCTCAATTCTGCACCTACTAGCTGTCTGTTCTTGGGAAGTTATTAAACCTCTCTATACATCAGTTAATTTGTCTACAACAGAAAGATAACAACAGCTCCCACCACAGACAGTTGAATGTTAAATGAGTTGATACACACAAAGCATACATAAGAGTCTCTGATGCAGAGTAAATGATAAATAAACATTAGTATATTAGCTCGCTACACTTGTGGCAGCATAACTCCCATCTTCACAGGACTCTGTGTGTCTCTGTTTTCAAGGTGTTGTTGCTTTTCATTTCCTTTCTTAACGCTGTTGTTAATTGGCTAGCTCTCCAGCTGGAACATAAGCTATCAGGATCTGTCTTTGTCTTGTTCACTGCTATGTGCCCTACTTCAAAGAGACTATTCAGCACTCAGTGGGAACTTAATCAGTATTTCTTGGGTGAACTAAGTGAAGTGATATGCACAGGGCCACATTCTGACCTGTTGGAGAAGCCTCATTGATCAACAAGTTCTACCCTCTTTTTCTTGGTAAACATAAATGTCCTGAAGGATGGACCCATTTTGTACTCAGAGGCGGTTGAGTTTAGTTGTAAAGGGTGAATAAAATAAGATATGGTGGGATATTTTTTTTAAGAGATGTATTTATAAGGTCTGGGATACAAGGACAGGCTGATAAACCTCCCTAAGCCTCTATTTTATGGCATGCAGAATGAGGACAATAAATGTCCATGGAATTGGAGTCCCAGGATGTAACATGGAAGTATCAACCTCTTTCTTATTACTTGTGGGTTAGATTTTTGACCATATGTTGTAAAAATGAGGCCAATTTCTAGACAGCTAAGTGTTTCATGATTATAAACCCATTGAATTCTGTGTAGGAAATCCCCTTGAAAAAAATGTCCTGAGCATTTAATGTTCGTAGAGTGGACATTGGTTGATTTATTGTTACAAGAGCTTGCTCTTCAATCCTGCTGGGTATTAAGTACAAGTTGCCATTATTCACCAATCCATGACCACAGTGATCTTTTTTCTTTTCCTGAAAACTATAGCCACTACCTTTCTCTGAATCTTTACCTTTGCTTCTCCTTCTTTATGGATGTCTGTTACCAGGAATGTCCCATGATTGCCTTGTTCTCATTTAGATCTTAAGTTCCATGAAACCCTTCAGGGGACCTCCCCAATCATCTTACTAAAGTTCCTTAAACTCCTGCGCACTCCTACCATAACATCAGCTTAAGGTTTACAGAACACCTGTGGCTACTTGTAACTACCTTATTTCTTGGCTTATGTGATGGTCGTTAGGCTCTTTTAGACTACTCAAAGGCCTATGAGACACCATGTGAATCGTGCCCATCAGTTAACCTCTGTGCCAAGATTTTTATAATAAGATCTGTGATCAAGATTTTTATAAGAATACCAGTCATAGGGGCACCTGGGTGGCTCAGTGGGTTAAAGCTTCTGCCTTTGGCTCAGGTCATGATACCAGGGTCCTGGGATCGAGCCCCGCATCCCATCGGGCTCTCTGTTCAGCAGGGAGCCTGCTTCCCCTTCTCTCTCTGCCTGCTTCTCTGCCTACTTGTGATCTCTGTCTGTCAAATAAATAAATAAAATCTTTAAAAGGAAAAAAAAAAGAATACAGTCACATAGATTCGGGACTACGCTAATAACCTCATTTTAACTTTATTACCTCTGTAAATGGTCTATCTTCAATAAAATTGCATTCCTAAGTACTAGGGGTTAAGACTCAAAACTCAAACATATCTTTGGTGCGGGGAGGAGAGACACAATTCATCTCATAACATTGAGATATGCATTTTTATGGACATTTTAATTACCTGTTATGTTCTGTAATTTTTTTTTTAAGTGGGGTCAAGACTTACATTTCCCTTGTTAGTAATCTGGTTCACTACATACCCTGAATTACCTACCCACTGACAGCATCTAATAATGTCAAGGAAATATAAAAATCATCTTTTAATTGCATGATGAACTAGAAGAAAGAAAGAAAGAAAGAAAGAAAGAAAGAAAGAAAGAAAGAAAGAAAGAAAAAGGAATTCATCATACACTATAGATTATGTGAAAGCCAGAGTACAAAAAGATTCTCAGAGAACCGAAGAGGTATTTATCCACATCCACTTGTTGAACTTGCATAAACTTTAGCTTTATATTAAAGATTACATATTTAGTGTAAGGTTGAAGAAGAAAGATACCACCTCTGCCACCCTCTTCTTCTATGACCAGGTACCTGTCTTCAGTCTTAGTACTAGATGGAAAAAATGGTGTCATCTCTGAGGGCAATACTCATGTTGCAGTCTGAACTTACACAAATCTGGGGGTAAAATAATCTCTGGTAAAGACTTTTCCTTCAAGTGTCCAACTTTAATCCAACCTTGATATTACTCACCAGGATTTGTCAGAGTATACTCAGATTCTCTCTGTAGGGACTCACTTCAGTAATCCTTGCAATTAAATGTCCAAGGTCAAAAATAAAAGTAAATCACCAAGTCACAAGGGAACAATGTACAATGATCAAAAGCCAGCAAAAACTGTAGTGCAATAAAAGGTGCAAAAATGGTATGTGTGGAGATTTACGTTACACACACACAACCGCACACTCAATATGTTTGAAACTTAAAAGAGGAGATTGACTTCACATAAAAAAAAAATATATATATATATATATATATATACATGATTAAAATAATAAAAGTGCAACTTTTTTAAAGTACCAAAAACCCATTTCAAAATTAAAATCTAGTTATTAAAAGTAAAATTCTATGGCGCCTGGGTGGCTCAGTGGATTAAGCCTCTACTTTCTGCTCAGGTCATGATCTCAGAGTCCTGGGATTGAGCCCCACATTGGGCTCTCTGCTCAGCAGGGATCTGCCCCCCCCAACACCGCCTGCCTCTCTCCACCTACATGTGATCTCTGTCTATCAAATAAATAAATAAAATCTTTTTTTTTTTAAAAAGTAAAATTCTATGAACAAGTTTAGAACAGATTGGAACCAATTAAAAAGGAAAGTAATAAACTGCATGTCAAGTTATATATATATATATATATATATATATATATGTATACATATATATAACATATATGTATATATAATTATATATATATTTATATTTATAAAATAGATAGCATACAGAAGGAGTCAAATATTTGGAAAATCTGAAACAAAATTTTAGAGACATTAAGAATAAATTAAAGTCTAATCTGTGAATAATTTAGAGTTTCAGAAAGAAAGGAAGGCTTGAATGAATGAGTGATAATCTTTAATAAATATACCTTGGGCCATTCTAGAATTAATAAACGTATACAAAATACAGTTTAAATTATCCCAGTTTCCCCCCTCCCAAAAACGAAAAGGATGAATGGGGCAAGAAAAAAAGAAGAAATAAGAAAAAGAATGGAAAAGAAAAAGGCAGGACACACAGGTTCTAATTTGTGGAAAATTAATTTTGAAAGTAAGTCCAAGATAGAAGTTAATGATTTTATTTTTAAAATTTTATTTTTAAGTTTGTTTTCTGCTGCTTACTCAAAAAATTATTAAAAAACAAGTTTATTTTGACCTTTGACCTTGAATTTTTACTTTTTCATCCTTATACATACAGTTGACCCTCGAACCTTTGTGCAGTTGAAAAATCATGTATATAATTTGACTCCTCCAAAACTTAGCTACTATAGCCTACCATTGACCAAAGCCTTAATGATAATATAAACAGTTGATTAACACGTATTTTGTACATTATATGTGCTATATACTTTATTCTTACAATAAAGGAAGCTAGAGAAAAGAAAGTGTTATTAAGAAAATCAGAAGGAAGATAAAATATACTTACAGTACTGTACTGGGCTTATCAAATATAATCTGCATATAAGTAGACCCACACAGTTTAAATTCATGTTGTTCAAGAGTCAACTTTACTACTTCATTAGGCACTTATAGAAGTGCTTTTATTTTAAGCAAATATAAATGCATTTTTTTTGTCCATGGGGAAAAAAGTGCTCTTTTGTAATAACCCTATCTTATCTGCTTTAGAATAGTTTTTCAGAAATGCTACATACTCAAAGTTTGGACTTCATATTAACATCCTTTTTTGTCCTCTTAAAATCTGCTCAGATATGTTGGTATTTTGTGGCTCACTCTCTAATATCTGGACCTCCCACATGGTACATTCAGGCTGTAAGCAACCTGCACTGCTATGTAGCAGATCTTGGACCTCCTTTTACAATGCTGCTCCTTTGGGCATTCTTAGCATAATGTCCACTGTGCCATGCCACATGTGGGACTTCTCTAGGAGGACTTCCAGTCTCAATAACACTACGAAAGTGGGCATAGAGCACTGAACATGAGCTTTTCGTATCTTCCCAAACCTATGTGGGTGTTTCTACGTGCCCTTCTCTACTCTTGCTCTAAGGATGGTGAATGCAAATGAGACAAGTAAAAATATTCATATTTCATTTTCTTCTATGCTATGTCCTCTTTTGTACCAGAGTTCATCCTAACCTGCGCCATTAGGTCTCTCTATTTCTTATGCCACGTCATCTTGCTTTGCATTTTCCCTCACCTGTCTCTGGGACAATAACATGAAAGGTTGCAGGAAATAAGATTATCATAAAAAGATCAATGGTTGAAAGATTCCAAAACAATTATTCTTGTTTGTATTCAAAGACCATAATATCAAGTATTCTTTGTCAGTTTTTAAGAGATTCTTACTTTCCTTTGTATCTTGTATCAGGTGCACATGATCTCATGGTGGAGGATGTTAAAGAACTTGAACATGGGGAGATGTGCCTGAGAACACCGCATAAACAATGGCTTCTCTAAATAACCTTGCCACCCTCTCCAACACAGAAGTCATGCAAACCTCCAATAATTCCTACAGTACTGGTTCCCTCTTGTTTATATTTCTTATCACATTTTCAACTACTCTTCAACAATCACACTGAGGTCTCTCTCCCTCTCTCTCTCTTTTCTTTTTTTTTTAAGAAATTTTATTCATTTATTTGACAGAGAGAGTGAGAGAGCACACCAGGGGGGGCAATAGAAGGAGAGGGAGCAGGAGGTTTCCCACCAAGCAGGCAGGGAGCCCGATGCGGGGCTCAATCCCAAGACCCTGGGGTCATGACCTGAGTTGAAGGCAAACACTTAACCCTCACTGAGGTCTTTTTGAAATCAGAAAAAATTCAATGCAACTGGACCATGGAGTCAATTGGAAAGAGATACAAAGTGGATAGTTCCAAGAAACTCTTCCTGCAAAACAATGCAATTACCATTTTCATGGAAGCTTCTGATACTTTACTCTGAGCCATTTCTTCCAACCCACTTTGGATTCTGTATCCTCACTTAAGCTGAAATTTCCCAAGTCTGAATTCTATGATAATCTTGTCTCATTACTTGATCCTATGCTCAAAGCTCACACTTCTTTTCACTGTTAACACCTTCCTGCAGCATTATTTTATGAAGCAGTGCAAAGCTGTTTTACTAATTTATTATATTTTACTACAGAGTCAATAAGAGGTTTTGACAAATTGTTCTTTACAGAAAGTTAATATGTTGCTATACTAGTCTTTAAATATGACCCATCTGGCAGTGAAAGAATTAAGAGTTGCATTAGAACAGACATTCCTGAACAGCAACAAAAATATACCAGTATATATTATATATAAAGATGACTGTAAATAAAACAAAATGGGGATTATTGAATTTAAGAATATCATGAATAATGCCTCAGAGTATTCCCATCACACAATATTCTAACAGATAATGAAGATGTTGGTTTTAGAAAAGTACAGAAGATCTCTTGTTCATTCTTCAGGATGCAAAGATCTTCAAAATTTACCATGGATTTTTGGCCTTTGAGTGATGAAGACTGATTCCAAAAAGACTCATTCCAGTATTCCAAAACTACTCCAGATAAGAAGGAACAATTGAAGTGTTATTGGTAGAACTAACTCTACAAAAATTTGATTCTGCAGTTATTAACTGAGGAACCTGAAAAACAGTCCCTCATAAATAAAGCCATGTTAAACATTCAATGCTTTTAAATGTGGGAATAACTAAAATTTTTGAAGTCTCATAGTTAAAACCTGATTTTATTTACTTTAAATAAATGTAGTTTTCTCTTACAAAGAAAGGCAATAAAGACAGATGTTCTTAAAAAAGTAGGTGTTCCTAGAAGCATATAAAACTAAGTGTTCATAGGATATAAACTAATGATACTTTTCTATTCTTTTTGCAGTAGGAATTGAACTTCAGTCTTACACAATACACCCACAACCCCTTTTCCCACTATTTACAATGGGCTTGTATGACCTTGTATAACCCTGACCCTTGAAGTTATCTACTTCACTACACAGAGGTCATGTAAATCTAACCATAGACTATTACTTAACCAGACAAGAATTAGTCTTTTCATTGTGAGATAATAAATACTCACTTCCCCCTGGGTATGTGCAAATGTGAAAAGCAAAACAGAAGGTAAACCCTGGTATTACTCTGAATCTTTAAAGTGCTGAGCATAAATTTTCCTGGTTTTCCCCCTGAGTTTCAAATGAAATGAATTTCAATAACCATTGGAAAGCAGAGCTACTTTTGCCTCGGGAGGAGGTCTAGTATATAGAAAAAGGCTTAACCGTGAAGTACTTCAATTTCTATAACTCAAATCACTATAGGCAGAAACTCAGTAAAATGTTGACATGCCTTGGAGGAAGACCAAGCAGGAGTCTGGCACTGATGGGAGTGTAAATACAAAATAAATAAATAAATAAATAAATAAAAATTAAAATTAAAAAAAATATATATATAAAACACTAAGACATAGGAAAAGACAGCTTTATGACCTGTTTAGATATTTGAAAGTGCTTGATAATCTTATACTTGTATCTTTCTTTTATTTTTCTTAATAATCTAGACAGTCAAACATATTTGCAACATCTTAGGGGAGAAGAGAATGCTGGGGGAAATATTAAATGTGTGAACTACTACCTTTTCAAGGGATGGAGTCAGATTATCAGATCTGGATTAACGTTTCCAAGAAAATATCCAGCCAATTATAGTTATTTCTTACTTACAGTTTGTAAAATGACACATTAATAAAGTGTATTTATATTTCAGCAGGAAGGAAATTGATATCATAGACACAATTCATTTGAAATGTTTCTAAGCAGGTATATATAGTATCAGTCAGTCTTTAGTATTTCTCTTCCATTAGTTTCTATGAGTCTTACCTTTCCAAACCCCCAATTAGTCCATGAGTTAAGAAATCAATTATAAGGTCAAAGATAAAAAATAATTACAGGGAGTTTGCATTTATAGGAATACAAAAATATGCAGCACCCAGCAAGGTAAAACTCAAAATGTTAGGCATCCAATCTAAATTTACCAGACATATACAGAAGCACAGACATGTGTAATGTACTGAAGACACATATCAATTATTGAAAAATGCAAATTTGACATAGATGTTAAGATTAAGGCCATAACAATATTATTATCACTATATTTCATATGTTCCATGAGTTTAGTGATGACTAAGAAAAAATAAAAAGACTGTAAATGAGCTTCTACAAATGAAAATGTTAATATTTGAGACAAAAGATACACTTAAAGGGATTAACAGTGTGTTTGATTTTGCAGAAGAAAAGATTTGTGAACTTTAATACATAACAATGAAACTATTTAAAATTAAACATAGAGATTCAATCAGGAACAGATGCTGTATCTTGTCAAATGCTTTTTCTGCATCAATTGAGAGGACCATGTGTTCTTCTCTCTTATTGATTTGTTCTATCACATTTACTGATTTGTGAATGTTGAACCACCCTTGCATTCCAGGGTTAAATCCCACCTGATCATGGTGGATAATCTTTTTAATGTACTGTTGGATCCTATTAGCTAGGAACTTGTTGAGAATCTTGCCATCCATATTCATCAAGGGTATTGGTCTGAAATTCTCCTTTTTCATGGGGTCTTTGCCTGGTTTGGAGATCAGGGTAATATTGGCTTCATTGAAAGAGTCTGGAAGTTTTCCTTCTATTTCTATATTTTGAAATAGCTTCAGGAGAATAGGTATTATTTCTTCTTTGAATGTTTGGTAGAATTCTCCAGGGAATCCATCAGGTCCTGAGCTCTAATTTTTTGGGAGGTTTTTGATCACTTTTCAACCTTGTTACCAGATACTGGTCTATTCAGGTTGCCAGTTTCTTCCTGATTCAGTTTTGGAAGTTTATAGGTTTCCAGGAATGCTTCCATTTCATCTAGGTTGCTTAACTTATTGGTGTATAACTGTTGATAATAATTTCTGATGATTGTTTCTATTTCTTTGGTGTTAGTTGTGATCTCTCCCTTTTCATTCATAATATTATTAATTTGGGTCCTTTGTCTTTTCTTTTGGATTAGTCTGGCCAATGGTTTATTCATCTTATTGATTCTTTCAAAAAACCAGCTTCTAGTTTCATTGATGTGTTCTACTGTATCTCTAGTTTCTATCTCATTGATAGCTGTTCTAATCTTGATTATTTCCCTTCTTGTGTGTGGGGTTGGCTTAATTTGTTGTTGATTTTCCAGATATTTAAGGTTTAAAGAAATTTTTGTATTCTGGATTTTTCCATTTTTTTTTTTTTTGAGTGAGGCTTGGATGGTTATGTACCCCCCCCCCCATGCCCACCAGGACTGCCTTTTCTGTATCCCATAGGTTTTGGACACAACTCTATGGTCAAGTAATCTTTGACAAAGTAGGAAAAAAATATATACAGTGAAAAAAAGACAGTCTCTCCAATAAATGGTGCTGGAAAAATTGGGCAGCTAGGTATAGAAGAATGAAACTTGACCATTCTCTTACACATATACAAAGATAAATTCAAAATGGATAAAAGATCTCAATGTGAGGCAGTAGTCTATCCAAATCCTAGAGGAGAACACAGGCAGCAAACTCTTCAACATTGGCTACAGCCAACTTCTTTCAAGACATTCTCCAAAGGCAAAGGAGACAAAAGAGAAAATGAACTTTTGGGACTTCATCAAGATCAAAAGTTTCTGCACAGCAAAGGGAACAGTCAACAAAACAAAGAAGCAACCCATGGAATGGGAGAAGATATTCACAAATGACACTACAAAGGGCTGGTATCCAAGATCTATAAAGAACTCCTCAAACTCAACACACACAAAACAGATAATCACTTAAAAAAATGGGCAAAAGACATGAACACACACTTCTCCAAAGAATACATACAAATGGCTAATAGACACGTGAAAAAATGTTCATCATCATTAGCCATCAGGGAGATTCAAATCAAAACCACATTGAGTTACCACCTTATACCAGTTAGAATGGCCAAAATCAACAAGACAGTAAACAACAAGTTCTGGAGAGGATGTGGAGAAAGGGGAACCCTCTTACAGTGTTGGTGGGAATGTAAGTTGGTGCAGACACTTTGGAAAAAAATGTGGAGATTCCTTAAGAAATTAAAAATAGAGCTACCCTATTACACTGTAATTGCACTACTGGGTATTTACACCAAAGATCAGATGTAGTGAAAAGAAGGGCCATCTGTACCCCAATGTTCATAGCATTAATGGCCACAGTCACCAAACTGTAATGAGCCAAGATGCCCTTCAACAGATGAATAGATAAAGAAGATATGGTCCATATATACAATGAAGTATTCTTCTATCAGAAAGGATGAATACCCAAATTTTGTATTAACGTGGACTGGACTGGAGGAGATTATGCTGAGTGAAATAAGGTCAAGCAGAGTCAATTATCATATGGTTTCATTTACCGTAAGTAAGTTCTGAGGAATAGCATGAAGGACATTGGGAGATGGAGAGAAGATGTGAGTTGGAAGAAATAGGAGGGGGAGACAAATCATGAGAGACTGTGAACTCTGAGAAACAAACTGAGGGTTTTGCAGGGGAGGAGTATGGGGGGTTGGGTGAGCCTAGTGGTGGGTATTAAGAAGGGCACGTAGTGCATAGAGCACTGGGTGTGGTGCATAAACAAGGAATCTTGGAACTCTGAAAAAAAAATTAAATTAAATTTAAAAACATTAAACACAGAGAAAGAAAAAAAATAAAAGAGCATCATGGAGCTGTAGGACAACTTCAAGAATTCTAATATATGTGGAGTTAGAAACCTCAAAAGAGGGGAAAGAAAATGTTTGAAGCACTACTAGCCCCAAAATTTCCAAATGCGGTGAAAACTATACATTCGTAGACTCAAGAAGTTCACCAAACCCAAAAGGCAAGAAACATAAAGAAGACCAAGGCAAATCACATTATAATCAAATTGCTCGAAACTAGTGATTAAACAGAAAATCTTAAAAACAATCAATGGGAAATGAGGAGTGCCCCACTTTCAGAGGAGCAAGGAAACATTTCTTGTCAGAAAAAAAAAAAAAATCAAGTGATGAAAACAGTGGAGCAGCAGCTTTTAAGTAAAGAAAGAAAGCTAAGTTAGGATTTTATCTCCAATAAAAATATCTTTTAAAAGAAGTAAAAAAAGAAGACTTTTCAGACATACAGAAGCAAAAATGACAGTACCATCAGACCTGTACTACAAGACATGTTGAACAAACCCTTTAAGCAGAAGGAAAATACCAAGTGAAAATATGGGTCAATATATGAATGAAAACCAGAAGACATGACAAATAAATGAGATTTCCCCTACTCTTTCAATTTACTTAATTTTGATATTGTTATTTAGTATTTAATAATAATATCCAGTCTAATAATATATAAGACAGATAATACATCATGACCAAGTATGTTTATCTAAAGAATGCCACCGTATTAACAGACTGAAAAAGAAAACCCTAAGGTTATCACAATAGATGCAGGTAAAGCACTTGGCAAATTACAAACCCCTTCCTGATAGTTTCAGGACTTTCTCAATCTGATAAATAATGTCTATAAAAACTTACAAATAACATCATACTTAACCATAAAAGACTGAAAATTTCCTGCTATAATCGGTAATAAGATAAGATATCTATTCTTACTCCTCTTATTCAGCATTCTACTAAAGAGGTCAAGCTAGTGAAGTCGGGCAAGAAAATAAATAAAAGTCATCCTGATTGTAAAGGAAGAAGTAAAACTATCCTTACTCAAAGAGACATGATATTTTAAATGGAAAATTTACAAATATAGAAATCTACCAAGAAAGCTACTAAATAAGTCACTTAGTAATTTTAAATTAGGAACACAGAACTAATACACAAAATTCAATTGTACTAGCAAAGAGTATACAGAAATCAAAGTTAAAATGACATCGTAATAGCATGAAAAAGTATAAAATATTTAAGGACAAATCTGATAAGAATTATAAGAGTTGTATGCTTAACCCTATAGGACACTGTTAAAACGTATTAGAGAGGGGGCGCCTGGGTGGCTCAGTGGGTTAAAGCCTCTGCCCTCGGCTCAGGTCATGATCCCTGGATCCTGGGATCGAGCCCCGCATTGGGCTCTCTGCTTGGCAGGGAGCCTGCTTCCCTCTCTCTCTCTCTCTCTCTCTCTGACTGCCTCTCTGCCTACTTGTGATCTCTCTGTCAAATAAATAAATAAAATATTAAAAAAAAAAACACTTAATCTTCTGTTTCTGGTGAACACTGATGAATTAGATACTAAGAGGCAGTGTACCATGAAAAATATGGATTTTGAATTGTTCAATTGGAAATTTATTTTCTAGAGGTAAAGCAAAAAGTGCCTATATGGGAATTCCTTCAGCCATTTTTCAGCTATTATAATCCCCAAATCATGATCTAGATGGAAAGCATTCTTTTTGAAGGCGCGTTGTTTGCTATGGCAGCTACAACAATGAAGTTACTAGATTTCTTAGTTATAAGAGGCTCCCACTGCTGTAGTCCAAAATTCAACAGTGTCTTTGTACCAGATTTATGGTTTCCATAGTTGCTCTCAACCAGTTACTGAACACAGCAAAGATGGCAAGTCATGACCATTCCTGGAAGACACAACCTTGGCTTGAGAATGCCCCTGACAGTCATGTCCAATTTTTTCAAGAACTTTACTGCAAACTAAGATGCTTTTACCCATCTTTTCCCTTCATTCAAGATCATACCTGTATCATGGGCTGACTTCCCTCCTCTCCTGTCCTGGCTCCCTCCCCCTACAATTTTTTGTTCACAAGTTGTTCCCCTAATAAATGCCTTGAATGTTTAATCCAATCTTGACATCTACTTCTCATAGAACTTGGACTAAAACAGTGATTAAAAACATGTACTCTCTGTGCTAAATTTAAGCCCTGGGACAGTGGTTAAATATATTTTAGAATTACCTATGCAATTTATCAACCCAATCAGCCACTTCCGTCAGAACCTGATGGACTGCCATACCTCTACACCTGGCTTATTTTTCCTTTATTCTGTGGGCAATAGTAAAATACTGAGAATTTTTAAGACTTTGCTTATTTATTCTGCTTTAACAGAACTGTTACATTATAGAATTTTGCTTTAGAGGGTTTTGAACAGGGAAGGAATAGAAATATCAAAAGCAGAAAGAAGACTGAAAGTTTTCTAGAGAAGACATACAGCTACTGTCAGAACAGAGAGTAGGCAGTAGAGAGGAGAGATGCAGTGCAACTTGATAACTGGACGACTAGGCAGAACAAGATTTTATGATAACTATTTTTGTGGAAGTACTTCAAATAGGAAGTATATTCATTCTTCCATTGTCAAATGGAGCACGATGAACAAAATTTATGCTTTCAATGGTGGGAAATGTACTATATTTCAATCGTAATCTCAGGGACTTTAATCTTTTACAATTTTGTATAATTTACTAAAGGTTTATTTTTCTTTTACTTATTTTCAGTCACATGATACTGCTGCTAGATAATCAGGAACTAAGCAAAATAAGAGGTAATAATTTATAAGAAGGAACTAATGTAACTTATATAAGTAAATACCCTGAACATTATTAGTACCTACAATTATCAATTGGTTTGTAATTTTAATGGTCTTTATTTCTTGGTCAGATAAGACATAATTGGTTTCTTCCCTTATTCATCGATTTCAATGAAAAAAAAATGAATAGGGCTTTTCTTCATAAAGATGGGTAGGAGTAGGTAATTCTTAGCTGCACTCTACAGTCACGAAGCAATGAAGATGATAGCAATTTACTGGTTTTCAACCTCCACTCCTCAAACATGCAAACTAAAAATAGTAGTTTTGGATTTTGAAATTTTCACAACCCACTTCTAGGCAATTTAAGAGATTTCACAGGTAGGTTTTAATTTTCCCCTCTTATTAACTGATTCTAGAACTTAACTCCTATTAGGTACAACTCCACTATTACATATCAATAACAGAATTTAGCACATTCTTACTTCAGACGTACTATTACACATAATGTCTCTCTGTGTCACATACAGACACATACACATAGACTCATGAATACAAATTCATGCACACACAAATTCATGCACACAGAATAACTCTTGTTAAATTCGATTAAAGTTGTAAGGAATATGCTACTAAGACCATTTTTTTACTGACACTGCAATATTTACAATCTCAAAAGTGCTAAAATAATCACTAAACTGAAGATAGTTATCAACAATAAACAGAATGTTATTCATCTTTTACCAAAAGTTAAGATTTGCATAACTATAAGAATAACATATCTGAAATTATTTTTACTATTAGCCATCAGAGAGAGGCAAATCATAGTGATTATAGTTTAAAAAGGCAAATGATGATATGGAGAAATTTGAACTCTCATATTCTTCTGGTGGGAATGTAAAGTTATATAGCCACTTTGAAAGAATTTGGGGGTTTCTCAAATGTTAAACATAGAGTTATCATATGACATAGCAAATCTACTCCTGGATATATACCAAAGAAAAATGAAAACAAGTCCATGAAAAAAATATATATACATGAGTGATCGCAGAAACTTTACTAATAATAGTGAAAAAGTGTAAACAACTATGTTCATCAACTAATGGAGAGATAAATTAAATTTGGTATATCCACATAATTGACCATTACTTGGAAATAAAAGGAAGTAAAATATTGATGCATGCTACAGAATAGAAAAACCTTTGATAATGGCTTTAAAATTTATTGTGGTGGGGCGCCTGGGTGGCTCAGTGGGTTAAGCCGCTGCCTTCGGCTCAGGTCATGATCTCAGGGTCCTGGGATCGAGTCCCACATCGGGCTCTCTGCTCAGCAAGAAGCCTGCTTCCCTCTCTCTCTCTCTCTGCCTTCCTCTCCGTCTACTTGTGATCTCTCTCTGTCAAATAAATAAATTTTAAAAAAAATCTTTAAAAAAAAATTTATTGTGGTAATGGTTATATCTTCTTGAATATTCTAAATACCACTGAATTTATATAAATTTAAACTGGTGAAATTAAATGACATTTGAATCATATCTCCATAAAGGTTTGAGAAAAATGTAGTCAGTAAGATTGTTAGAACAAAACTCCAGATTGGAGCTGCAAAGTTGAAGGGACTTATGAATATTTTCTTTACAAAAAATTAACATAACTTGTTAATGCATCCTGTGTGTGTGTGTGTGTGTGTGTACATGTGCACATGGATAAAACATACTTATTAGCTTTACTTAAGACTAAATCTTAGTAATAAGTTAGGTTTTCCTTAATACATCCTTTGAAGTTGATTTCAGTTTTGGGAGACAAATTCATCTCGTGAGTTATTTTCTTGTCAGTAATCTAGGAGACTCCCAACTCCCTAACCTTTAATGCTTCTTATAAAACTCAATCGAGGAGACAAATAAAGCTCCAGACAGAGCGCTTTTTAATGTCCTCTTTTTAGTCTTTGGTAAGAAGAACACACTGCAACCTTTTTTCTTCATGTCTACAGAGAACCAGATCCATTCATTTTAAGAATGGTAAGCTCAAGAATCTAAATGGAAAAAAAAACTCATGAATTTATCTCAGCTTAGTACTGATCTAAATGACTGCGGCAAAACCTAGGAAAACACGTTACATTTCCTATCATCTGATTATTCTTTGATCTTTGAAACTTCTGCATTAATAGCAATTTGTATTAATAATCCATAATACTATTTTAATAAATAATTTAACCCAATATATTTTATTCAACAACCTTTAGCTTTTTTAAACTGTCATTGCACACTTTTTTCATCCAAGAACGAGATAATATTTTTTGTATGGTGTTCAGTTTTAAAATAATTAATTTAGTTCACAACATTAGTTCCATAAAATAATTTCACTAAAGACAGAATTATAAAATCTCAGTGTGAAGCTATAAAACATGAATAAAGTTTAATTTGAAAGTTAACAAAGTCCATGGAGACTCAACCACATTTTATTACAATTCATTGTACTTATAGTTAATACTGCCAAGATATAGAAATATTATGGCAAATAAACCTCTCTTGTTTTTTTTTTTCAAAGTTACCACTGCAGTATCTCTAAGCAAAATAGTATAGCTATCACAGAATGAAGGAAATAACAAATAAATATGGTAGAAATACACAAAGGAGAAAGGAAGAATAGGAGAAAGAGATTTATAGCATGCACATGTTTTCCCTTCCCTTTTTCACTTTATTGTGATGTCTCCAACATATAAAAATTGTATATATTCATGGTGTACAACTCGATGTTTTGATTTATGTATACACTGTGAAATGACCATCACAACCAGGCCAAAAAGCTTACCCATCACTTCTACATAATTGCCAGTGTGTGTGTGCACGCGTGCACACACGTCTGTGTAGTGAGAAGATTAAAGATCTATTCTATTAGTAAATTTCAAGTATATAATATGGTATTTTTAACTATGGTCATCATGGTGTACATTAGATTTCCAGAATTCATTCATCTTGTTTAACTGAAACCTTGTACCCTTTGACCAACATCTCATTCCATCCCTCCTCCACCAGCAACCGCCATTCTACTCTCTGCTTCTTATGAGTTTGACTGTTTTAAATTCCACATATAAATGAGATCATGCAGCGTTTGTCTTTCTGTGCCTGCCTTATGTAACTCAGCATAATGTGCTCCAGGTTCATCTATATTTTTGCAAATGGCAGGATTTCCTTATTTTTTAAGGCTAACTAGTATTTTCTGTGTGTGTGTGTGTGTGTGTGTACTACATTTCTTCACCCACTCATCCATTGGCAAGCATTTAGGTTTTTTCCATATTTTAGTTATTGTGAACAATGCTTCAACGAACATGTGAGTGCAGATACCTCTTCCAGGTCCATTTTTATTTTTATTGGATATATACTTAGATATAAAATTACTGGATCATATGGTAGCTTTATTTTTCATTTTTTGAGGAAACTTTGTGCTATTTTTTATATTGGCTTTACCATTTACATTCCCACCAAAAATTCCTTTTTGGGGGTGCTTGGGTGGCTCAGTTGTTTAAACCTCTGACTTGATTGCAGCTCAGGTCATGTTCTCAAGGTCATGGGTTTGAGCCCTGTCTTGCACCCCACACTCAGTGCTGAGTTTGCTTGTTCCTCTCCCTCTTCTCCTCTATCACTCTCCCTCGCTCTCTATCTCTAAAATACATACACATATACATACATACATAAAATAAAAATGATTCCCTTTTCACCAACACTTGTTATCTTTTGTCGTTTTTGATAATAGCCATCCTGACAGGGGGTACGTGATAGCTCATTGTGGTTTTGATTTGCATTTCATTCTCCTTGATTTCAAAATATGTTATAAATCTTTGATAAAGCAATATGGTACAGACATGAAAAATAGACATATAGGAACAGAAAAGAGAGCCCAGAAATTAACTCACACATTTCATGTCAACTAATCTTTGACAAGGGTAACAAGAACACACTATAGGGGAATGATAGTCTCTTCAATAAATGGTGTTGGGGACGCCTGGGTGGCTCAGTTGGTTGGACAATGCCTTCGGCTCAGGTCATGATCCTGGAGTCCCGGGATCGAGTCCCACATTGGGCTCCCAGCTCCACGGGGAGCCTGCTTCTCTCTCTGACCTTCTCCTCGCTCATGCTCTCTCTCACTGTCTCTCTCTCAAATAAATAAATAAAATCTTTTAAATAAATAAATAAATAAATAAATAAAATAAATGGTGTTGGAAAAACTGAATATTCACATGCAGAAGAATGAAAGTGTCCTCAATTGTCCTCTTAGGTCATACTATATATAAAAATCAACTCAAATGACTGAAAACTTAAATTTAAGACCTGAAACTGAAACTACTAGAATGAAATACAACGGAAAGTTTTTTTGACATTGGTTTTAGGAATGATTTTTTTGGTCATGACACCAAAAGCACAGTCAACAATGCAAAAGTAGGCTCTGGAATTGCATTAAATTAACTAGCTTCTGCACAGCAAAGGAAGAAATCAATAGGGTGAATAGGAAATGTGTAGATTGGGAGAAAATATTTGTAAACCATATGTCTGATAAGTAACTAATATATAAAATATATAAGGAACTCATATAATTTAATAGCAAAAAATGAAAAATGGGGTAAGGATCTGAAAAGATATTTTTCAAAAGACATACAGATGGCTGACAGGTGAACAACAAAAGTGCTCTGCATGTACACACTTTAGACCAGTTTCTATTCATTGATCAACCATGCATCAGTGCTTTCAATAGGATATATGAGAGGCCAGGAAATGACAATCCACTGTGATGTGTGCCTCCCTGAAAACAGTCTGAAGAGAGATATTTACAAAGACTCAGACAACCCACTATCAGCTAGCTCAAGCACTTGCTTGTGTCCTCCTCGTATTTGAGAAGCATTTATCAAATGTCAAATGGGTGCCAATATTTGGTAGGAACAATCAGAGTCTCACTGGATATGTCACCCAAAAAAGCCATGTTTCTGAAAGAGTTAAGTGGGTCCCAACGAAAAGCAACAACAAAAGAAGATTTTTCACTGTAGAAGATCAAGTTTCCAGGTAAAAGCAGGTTTCTCATAATGAATGCAGGAACAAGTCTTGTGTAAACTGACCATATATCATATTTCTTTCATGTTTCTTACCCAGCATAGGTCACCCACCAACACCAAACTCTCTGTCTCCAAGATTATAATCACTTCCTTTTGCTGAAGTAATGCCATTCTTTCTGCACTCAGTTATAGTTATAACTGTTCTATGAACTACTCTTCCCCAATCCTTCATTTCCAGAGGATCTTTAACAAATGCTTAGGGTTCTGTTTAACTTATTAACTACTAACTATTATTTATATAAAACATATATATTATACAGTATATATTTTATAATACATATAAGGCGATATGGATAAGTATAAATATATAGAGAAATTATTTTATGGCATTTTCCCATAAATAATAAAGATAGTTCTGTATCAATAAATAGATCTCCATATCATCTTTCTTGATGAATTCATAATAGTCCATTCATAGACATACAAATGTATCAAAATTGACCATACAGATATTATTAACTACTGAAAAAAGAAGCAAGACTATAATAAATATCTTTATACATATATGTGTGAGTATACACTTTGCTTTTACTACTTCCTTACATCAAATTCTTAGGTATGAATTATTGGCTTAGATACCCTACAGTATTTCAGTAGCAAAAGCCTCCAGGAAAACACAATCAAGTTTTATGTTCATGAGCCAGATATGACTTTTTTTCCTTAATTGTCTCAGTACAACTGGATCACATCACTGTTTTTAAATCTTGGTAAATACGATAACTAAAGGTAATATTTTGCTATCTTAGTAGTTCCTATCTTTTCTATTTAGTATTATGATTAAATGTCTTTCCATGATTTTCATGTTTTTCTAAGCTTTGATACTGATCAAATTATATGAAAGTATCTATTTTTGGATGGCTTGTCAGAATTTTCTGAAAAGTTCTCTAGGCTTGATAGCGATAAAAAGTGTGTATGCTTGTTATTACATTTTGAATATCTTTTAAGGTTATTGGCCTATTCAGGTTAAGTCTGTATTTTAAATGTGATTTTACCCTCTATTTTATAATAGAAGCAGTTGGATTTCTTCTTTTTGAATAGCTTTGTTAGTAGTTTATCTTTCAAAAAATTTAATCTTATCTCAATTTGTAAATTCTGTTAATTTTCTAGCAGTATCTATTCTCTTTAGAGGTATGTGTGTATGAGTGTGTGTGTGTATCTGTGTGACTATATGTGCCTTCCCTTGACTGCCTAGGCTATTTATTCTATTTTTTTCTTTAATAATAAGAACATTAAATAACAATTTTCCTGTTTATACATTTTGGGATAAATACCATAAATTTTATATGTATTATTGTCATTATAATTATAGTTTTTATTTCCTAAAGCTTTGGCAAAAGTTTTCAGTAGATTTGTTTTAAGTTTATAGCTATTTGGGAATTTTTATTGATTTCTCTGGATAAAGGTAATTTTGTTTCTTTTTTTATTGGATGGTGGTTAGCTGTTATTAATTTAAAGTGATATTCTATTGCAGTCAAATAATATATCCTCTAAAATATCTGGTTTGGGTTCTCATATTTTCCCTGAGTCATATAGATCAAATTTTGAAATATTCCATTATTAGAGGAGAAGGGAGTAGAGGGAAATTGGAAGGGGAGGTGAACCATGAGAGACTATGGACTCTGAAAAACAATCTGAGGGTTTTGAAGGGGCGGTGGGTGAGAGGTTGGGGGATCCAGGTGGTGGGTATTGGAGAGGGCACGGATTGCATGGAGCACTGGGTGTGGTGCAAAAATAATGAATACTGTTACTCTGAAAAAATAAAAAAATAAAATAAAAATAAAATCAAGATGTCTCTGCAAAAAAAAAAAAAGAAATATTCCATTATGCACTTTAAAAGGAACTATAGCCTTTGTGTGAAGAGAACAGAATTTTATATAAAAATATATTAGATTAATCTACATAATTAATTACCACCTGTATTATCTGAAGACAAATCACATTAATATATTATTGTTAGCTTTTATAATTGACTTTAATATAAATCGTCAATTTCACTTTACTTTTCTAACTAATTTGCCTTGTGGCAATATTCAATATTCTATGTTCATCAAAGTTATTTAGCTATATTATCATTGTGATTTGCATTCTTAATGAACTAAAAAGTACCTACTTATTCTGTTTAGATGTTTTTGCCTTAAAACATATTTCATGGTACCAATAGTGTGACATTATATGGAATAGTATAATAGCACTAACTCTGGAAATCATGGACAATTTAGTGCATAACTCTGTACCTCAGTTTCCTAGCTCTAAAATGGGGATAATATTACCTTCCCTATAATTTCCTCTAAGGGTTTGCAACTCTGTACGAGCAACAGTATACTTTACTGTCTACATTTCCTGAAAATATGTATCTTCTTACTTTTATACTTTGTCCTTCTTCACTTTCAGACTATTTCTTATGAACACCAATATTTTGTTTTCTGAAGGAAGTGACACTGCGTGGGGATAAACTTGTTTAGATCTCTTCCTGCGTATTTGGCAAATAGAAGCTCTGCTCTCCACTGGGATTTGGAGCCAGAAAAATATGAGATCCAACTTTTCAGTTCTTAGGCTTTATCACCTTTTGGAAAGTCATATAACCTCTTTGAGACTCAGTGTTCTTACTTGCAAAATAAGAATAACACCCGCTATAAAAATTTTTGGTAAGGCTTAAGTGAGGTAATACACAGGAAAGCTCTTTAGACACTAAAATAGTGGGGCACCATTGCTACATCACTATATCACTGAGGATGCACAAGCCCTTACAGAATCTCCTAGGATAAGATATCTTCAAAGTTCAGAATATTTTGAATTTCTGAAAAGTGATTCAGTACATATGCTAGTGATTAGATTGAGTGAGGTCTGAAGTAGCATCTCACCATCAAATGCATTAATATTTCTGCAACAAAGTAGAAAAATATTCCTACCAAGTGGCACAAAGAGTACATCTACTTTCATGACTGTATTTAGGACAGGTTTCATTCTTAACTGAGTTATAGAAACTTTTCATTTCAATAGCTTGTTGTATTTTGGCATTGGGGATGAGAAATTTGTGACCTGCATCCATGATTAAAATATTTTGGGGGAAGTTCATGCAGATTCCATTTTTAAAGGACATTTATGAAATGCCTAGATGTGTGCATTGTATAAACATGAAACAAAAGAAGAAAAAAGGTAAACGGAATTTCATCAAAATTTTTAAATGCTGTATATGAAGGGATTCTTCTAGTACCTGGTTTTCTAATATTTCTAGCTCTTCAATTTATAAATAATTTTCTAAGTTATCTGCTATCAAAAGATTTTTCTTCTCATTATCTTAGCTCTCAACTATTTCCTTTTATTCATTGGATCTAAAACTTTCAGAATGCATGCAAAACTCTGTTTCACTCTGCTTTTTGTCCCTTAGTTTATGTTATTTATAAAGCTCCCTTTATTTTACTAACATTTTGCCCAATGTGCAGGGAAGATTTGATGTAGGTAAGCAGGACAGATCAGTAACTAAGGTGTAATGAAACAAAATTTACCAGGGTCTTGTTGCTACTGGTGTCTAGATCATGAGTCACTGCTCATGTTGATATGATGACAGGAGTGTGAATTTTCTACCTTTTCTGAGGGGGCACTTATGCCACAAGAATCCAGGTTGAAGCCAAATCATAACCTAGATCAGTTTCCCCCCCGCCCTTTTTTTCTTAGTTCAAATTACCTAAACCGGCAAAAGGTTTTTGTAGTTCTGGCTATAATTTTTCTAAATGTTAGTACAATATAGTTGGTATTTTCATCTTATTTCTTTGTCCCATGTAGAGGCCATGTTTTAGAATTTGGGCTAGATCTGTATTAGTCTAAACACATTTTGAATGAGAAAATATTGGGTTTTGAGTGGATTGTATCTTAACTTTATTTAAATCTTTTTTTTTTTTTTAAAAGATTTTATTTATTTGACAGACAGAGATCACAAGTAGGCAGAGAGGCAGGCAGAGAGAGAGAGGAGGAAGCAGGCTCCCCGCGGAGCAGAGAGCCTGATGCGGGGCTCGATCCCAGGACCCTGGGATCATGACCTGAGCCGAAGGCAGAGGCTTTAACCCACTGAGCCACCCAGGCACCCTATTTAAATCTTAATAACAAAATTTTACAAAGTAAATTTTTGGAGAATCATAGTGGTTAAGAGAATATGCTTCAAATTTTAAAGACTTGGATTGAATTTCAATTTTATTGATTAATTTATAGATTAATTTATGGCATGTGACTTTGAGCAAGTTACTTTAAGATTTGTTATTATTCTTGTCATCAGCAGTACTGTCACTGTGACTATCAACAACATCAATTTTTAAAATTTTATAAGCACAGAAAAAATGAAAATGGGAATTCTCATCAATTGTTTTTAAGGCGCTATTATCCATCATCAGAGAAACAGAGAAGCAATTTGATGAAGCTACACTAAGGCAGGTCCTTCTGAAAACCTTGACGCCATCAATGTGTTAAATTTTAAAGAAATAATCACTTTTTTAGAGAAATATAGCATGTGATTATTAAGAGACTATAGAGTACCTATTTTGATTCGGTTTCATTTTGTTTTCTGGAACCCAGAACCTTATATCGCTTTAATTGTATTTCCTACTGAAGAATTAGGGAAAAGAAACAGAGGGTGAGGAATGAGAATGGTTCAAGAAGAATCTGCATTCTGAGCATCAATTCTTCTTGCACTGAAGTAGAGGACCTCATGCTGCCATGCCCAAACAAATGTTATTGATTCTCCTCCTAAAAGAACATTCTGAATCACAGTCTGGAAGACCAATTGTTTGTTCTTTTTTTTTTTTTTTTTTTTTCCAATACTGAAACCTGCACGAAAGGAGAAAAGCACGTTGCCCAAAAGTTGTGTGTTAATTGGCCAAACCATCACAAGGTAGGCTAACAGCGCTATCTCTATATTGTCTCAAGTCTTAGGATTCAATAACCAATAGAAATTAGGCATGAAAACTTTTGCTAATATTCAGAAAGATCTCAGTTCAAAATTACAATTTCTATCCTAACACACTTCGAATTTCTTAAAGGAAGACTTTAATTCTTCTCCCACACAAGCAAGTTATTTTGCAAGTTATTTTCATGGTCAGTGTCATGTCTCAATATCTCTTGGTGTTCACCTGAACTTGATGTTATCCATCTCTTAAAATATTTAAATAAGAGAAAGAAATCGCCAATTAAGTACACAGATCCTGAGGTCTCCCTTTCACTTTCTGGACACAGACCTGTCATCACAGCTTTCCAAATCACCTTTTCACCTGCATGCACACTCTATATATTCATCAAACTCATTTCTTGTAACGTTCTTGATAGTATTCATTCTACTTTAAACCACCTGTCAAAACAACCCTTTAATTAGGTTAAGCTGTCTGGCTTTGTGAAAAGGTTTACTGTACTCAGTTGTCCCTGCCATAAAATTAATAGTTTGACCAACTTCTAAGGAGACAGATTTTGCACTCGTGAAAGTCAAATTAAATCCACCTTTGCCAAATGGGGAGAAATTGGTGTGTCTGAAACTTTGAAAGCAGCACTTCATTTATTATAATCTTTCGAGTGCCAAAGTACAAATTAGGTAGAACTGCAGCTGTAAGAAAGCCCAAGTTATAGCACATTGCTCTCATGACCCTTTTAGTAGGCAGTGCACCTACAAGATAATGAACAGAGAGAATGACTGTACCAGAGTCAGCACTGCCAAATTTCTGACCAAATTTGCAATAAGCAACCAATCATTCAGTAAATTAATATTCCACAGCCTCAAATATTACATAGGCTGGTCACTGTACATCATTTCTAGACCACAATTCTGATATTTTCCAGGAACAAGGCTTGTTTTATTATTAAAACTCAGGAGAATAGGATCGCTTTTTAAAATGCTTTATAATTTCATTCAGGTCTTACTAAAACTGCTTTTAGACCCACATTCTTTCAGTTGAAGTAGCAAAGCAAAGGAAATAATATTTAAGGCTGCTTAATTCTGAAGACAAAGTGAGTTGGAGTTTTGGGTTGGGATTTTGTTTCTCCCTCAACACAATGCACAAATGGGTCTTCTATTGACTCAGAGATAAAAATGATTCATGATTCCAATTATTATTTAAGTTATGTGAGGTCTTAAGTTCTCTAAGGCAGGACTCAAAGTGGACAGTAGAATTAACTAAGACAAAATGCTCAGATATTTTTCACAGAGTCAAAAAGAGTTATCAGAAAAGTTACAAAAGCACCGTGGTTTACTTTAAAACATAAGAGGATAAAAATTAATTTAAGAAAATATTTGTTGATTGATTACTTTAACCTTATATTTTCACTCAGCAACTGTACATTATTGAAACTTGATATGATGATTATCTTCATCTATAGTTTTATAGAATTTACTAGAAGTACAGAAAACTGGTTTCTTTCTCCTTCCTTAGTGGTACTAAATGTGTGGTTATAAGGCAATCACATAACTCTGAGAAGAGTTATGTCATCTCTCAATATTATTGACAAGAGTGATTCTAAAAGGCCAGTGCTCAGAGATGTTTTAATATTTCTTCATAGTCCCACACAATACTACTTAACTTAATTGAAACCTTTTTTATAACAACATTTTGGCGTGCCTGGTGACTTGGTCAATAAGTGTCCAACTCTTGGTTTTGGCTCAGGTCATGTTCTCTAGGTCATCAGATCGAGTCCTGCGTCAGGGTTCATCCTGGGCACAGAGCCTGCTTAAGAGTCTCTCTCTCCCTCTCCCTTAGCCCCTACCCACCACTGCTCGTTCTCTCTCTCTCTCTAAAACAAATAAATAAATAAAAATAATAAATATACAAATACAGTTTGGCCTTGAACATATTTTAACTGTGTGGGCCCACTTATACATAGTTTTTTTTTGTTGTTTTTATTTTTTTTTTTTGCAAATACAGCACAGTACTCTAAGTGTATTTTTTTTTCCTTAATAATTTTCTTAACATTTTTTCCTATAGTTTACTTTATTGTAAACTATCACAATATAATACATATACAAAATATGGATTAATTGACTGTCTATGTTATTGGCAAGGCTTATAGTCAACAGCAAGCTATTAGTAGTTAAGCTTTTTGGGAAGTCAAAAGCTACACATGGATTTTTGACTGCATGAGAAAGGTCACTGCCCCTAGCCCCCATATTGTTCATGGGTCAAGTTAAAGTATAGCAAATGAAAAATAAATATTTTTAATGTTTTCTGACAATTTAATTTTTCATTGTGCTGTAGAAATCCTCAAATATAGAAAGTCAAGAACATGAGTTATTTTTAGGTAAGCCTTATTAGTAAAATTTAATGAGATGCCAATATTTTATGTCTCTATTAATTTTAATAATATTTTCACCTGGCTATGAAAAAGAGTCTCAGATATCCACAAATTTTCATTCAAAACCTACAAATTGAAAATAATCCAGATTGAAATTCCATGAGAAATGTGACCACATTTAATGGAAAATTTAAAATGATGTGCAATTCTTGGAAAAGTTTAAAACAGAACAACTTTTCTTTGATTTATATAATATTTGCATTTCTTGGCTATTCCATTTGCTTTAAAGCTGTCCCAAAAACATGTTTTGAATTTATAAATAAAATAGAGTTTTAGTCTATAAGTTTAGGTATAAACATGCATTTTGGATGCATGGAAGATATTTAAGAGCTCTGCAGGATATGGATAATATTTTTTTGCAGAACAATCCTGATCATTGCAGGATGTCTAACATTCCTGGCCCTGTTCACAAAACTCTAGCAGTGACTACTCCCTAAATGTTATGATAACTAAAAATAACTTCCATAAATTTTCAAAATGTACCCTGGAGGGTGGTGCCATCCCCACTGAGACCCATTGATTTAAGGCTTGCATACAGAAGTACCTAAAGTAAATTTCACAGCTTGAATTATATAATTATGTAAGCCAATAAATTCCTCTTTTATTATTTAGCAATATATATTAGACCGATGATTCATTTAAAAAAATAAAGATCATTTAATTAAAATAAAGCATAAATAAGTTTGCATTTTTGTTCATTCTATGAGAATACGGGAAAAATAAGAGCAATATAGAGGCCACGTGGAATTTTTTCTTTCAATTTCACTATACAATGTATGGATTTTAATAAAAATGTTATATATGTCTAACCTAGGAATGAAAACTGAACAGACCAGTGTGTAGCAACCAGATACACATTATTAGGAAAATACTCTCAGGAATTTAAATTCTGGTTACAAAAGAGAACACATGTTTGAGCTGAAACTCATTTTCAGAGTACCAGCAAAAGATTTAAGGAGTTCTGTGTGGTAGTCTGGAAATGAGAGGGTTGGGTGTGTATGTCTTTGGCAAATGCTATCTCTAATTCATGTAACTATTAGGACAGTGTTCTGGGAATGAAAGACATGATCTTATTTCTATTTTAAGAGAATACAGTAAACTGATTTTTAACAAACTAAATGTCTTAACCCAAAGGATGATATTGATTGTATTTATGATTTTGCTTTGAAAGTATTTTGTAATATGTTGAGAAATAAAACTTACTCTTTATTTTTACCTTTTAAAGATTTTATTCATTTATTTGAGAAAGAGAGAGAGAGAGAGAGAGAGAGAGAGAACATGAGCAGGGGATGGGGGAGCAGCAGAAGAAGAGGGAGAAGCAGACACCCCGCTGAGCAGAGAGCCCAATGCAGGGCTGGATCCGGGGACCCCAGGATCACGACCTGAGTTGAAAACAGATGCTTAACCAACTGAGCCACCCAGGCACCCCAAGAAGTAAAACTTATTAAATAGATTAGATTATATAGATAGATGTATATACATACATATGTATGTATATATGTATACACACACACACACACACACACACACACACACACACATTATGTAATGAGAGATAGAATGGGAACAAGTGAATCAATCATGGGTTACTTCAAAGACCCAGAACAGTTTACCAAATTATGATAATAGTTAGCATTTTTTAAAAAATATTTTATTTATTTGTTTGACAGACAGAGATCACAAGTAGGCAGAAAGGCAGGCAGAGAGAGAGAGGAGGAAGCAGGCTCCCCACTGAGCAGAGGGCCTGATGTGGGGCTCCATCCCAGGACCCTGAGACCATGACCTGAGCAGAAGGCAGAGGCTTAACCCACTGAGCCACCCAGAGGCTCCAATAGTTAGCATTTTTAAGTGTCCATTGTTCTCTGCATTATTCCAAGCCCTTACATGTATTAATATAATACTCATAATTATTTTAGAAGACAGATACTATTATATCAGTGTTCCCATTTCACAGATAAAGAAACTCCAAGGTGAAGACTTAAGTAGCAGGATTTGAATCTAAGCATTTTGGTCCTAAAGTATCCTCTTAAACATTATGTTCTATGTTCCCCTTCTACTGTTCTTTTTATCAAACATCTGTTCTGAGAGCCATGCCACGTGCGTGCTAAAAAACATCATGAAACGTAATTTCAAGTTAGAGCCATATTAGAATAATCCTATTGCCTCAGAGACCTTAATAGGCTAATATGCATTATGGCTTGCTGGAACACACATCCCAAATTTCTTGGACCACTAACTCCTTTTATCATAAACCGTTTGCAAAAACTAGTGTTTGCATGAAACACGTTTGAAAAACGTTGCATAATACTGTCTTTAAATAGCATATTTTAAGAAGTAATATTAATAGGGAATATTAAGTTCATATTTTTCACTCTTAAAATGCTATAATCAATATTTTAAGGTGTATTTTTATGTGCTTTATACCAATTTTTAAAAAATATTAATTCTTGGGCGCCTGGGTGGCTCAGTGGGTTAAGCCGCTGCCTTCGGCTCAGGTCATGATCTCAGGGTCCTGGGATCGAGTCCTGCGTCGGGCTCTCTGCTCAGCAGGGAGCCTGCTTCCCTCTCTCTCTCTCTCTCTCTCTCTCTCTCTGCCTGCCTCTCTGTCTACTTATGATCTCTCTCTGTCAAATAAATAAATAAAATCTTTTAAAAAAAATATTAATTCTTAGATTCCAGAGTCTGAGAATGTTTATCTTATATGTATATATTTTTAAATTGCAAAAATAGTTTTCTAATTATTGAAACTTTAAAGAGACTTAATCTTTTTTAATATAAAAATCATCAGAGCACATACTCTGATTCCAGTATTTTCTTAGAGACCCATATGAAAAGGTATTTACCTCTTAAAAATATTCAATAAATCATTTGTGATGGCTTTGATGGAGATTAAAAAGTGGATAAAATCAGCCTGTTTTTCTTTAAGAAGAACCAGCTTTCAGGTCATGATCCCAGCGTCCTGGGATTGATCCCACATCAGGCTCCTTGCTTGGCAGGGAGCCTGCTTCTCCCTCTGCCTCTGCCTGCCACTCTGTCTGCCTGTGCTCGCTCTCGCTCCTCTCTCTCTGACAAATAAATAAATAAAATCTTAAAAAAGAAGAAGAAGAATCAGCTTTGACCTTATAATATCTAAATTTGAAGTTAATATATCAAAAATCAGAAGTACTCCACAATCTAGGAAGTGCAATAAAATTTAATGATCTAGGATATATTTTGATGGATGCAATTATAGAAGAGAGAGAAAAAGAGAAAGAAAAAGACCAAGCAATCCAGGAAAAGGGTGCTGTATTTTTACATTTAATACATTTTCCCATAAACTCCAAATACTTTTATATCTTTGACATAAACTGTAAACATATTTAAAATTTTCTGCCTTTATTTTGTGCTTACAAAACATAAGTTTCAACTATCAAAAGACAGCTAGCTTTTCCTTAACAATATTTGGATATTTATTTTTAACCTCGAGTTAGAAATTTTAGATGACTTTCATTCAAATGAACATATATTATCAGCCATCCACAGAAATTTAAGTTTATTAAGCAACTTCTATGGATCTAAAACTGTGGGCTAACTGTGGGCTTCTGAAGTTCTGAGTGAGGTCCTTTTCTATGTAGTGTTCATGTTTGCGGACTCCTATATTTCATGTGAAGAAAATTAAGAATTACTCATTTGAAACACATTCAAAAATACCTATGCAATGCTCTCAACTCAAATTTTTAAGACTATAGCATCATGAGTATATGGCCTTCTGAGATTAAGAACTGATGTTTTTAAATTGTTTCCCTAAAAATGAATGACTTCATTTCCTAACAAAATACCCTATTTTTCATCCTTTACTATGTTGATTCTTGCTTTGTAATAGGAAAAAAAAAAGATATGAAATAAGCAAGTTTTATCATAGGTAAGTTTTAGGAAATGGCCAAACATCAAA
The DNA here is from genome assembly GCF_902655055.1 of Lutra lutra. NCBI lineage: Eukaryota > Metazoa > Chordata > Mammalia > Carnivora > Mustelidae > Lutra > Lutra lutra. Next base: position 122,610,826 of record NC_062284.1, read on the forward strand.
ATAGCAAAAAATAAACTATTGGATTCATTTGTTACTTTGGAGATAAGCTACGAGAACCTATTACATATCTATTTAACCTTCGACAGAGAAAAGATCAAGTAATTTGAACTGAGTTTTACAATTTACCTCAGAGTTTAGATGTCATGTAAAAACAGTTTTGAAAGGGCGCCTGGGTGGCTCAGTGGGTTAAGCCTCTGCCTTCAGCTCAGGTCATGGTCTTAGGGTCCTGGGATGGAGCCTCATGTGGGACTCTCTGCTCAGTGGGGAGCCTGCTTCCCCCTCTCTCTCTGCCTGTCTCTCTGCCTACTTGTGATCTCTCTCACTCTGTTAAATAAATAAAAATATTTTAAAAAACAGTTTTGAATATAAAACAATAATAATCATCTGTGAAGAACTAACTTAACTCTTCTTAGGTCTGACAAATACAGTGTTAATATGTTCAGTGTAATATTTGCGGTTTGAAACTGACAATGAACAAGAAAACCAGGTGCATCTGCTAAAAAGACTCAATATGAAAATCATTCCATTATCTTTAAGCTAATTCTGGCAGGAAGAGAATCAGACACCAGCACTGTGAACAATGAGGCAAAAATTTCTTTCTATCATTTCTTTCAAGTCTTAGTTCAAACTCTAGTCAGAGTCTTCCTTTTTATATATCTCTTGTATGCACGTGCATTTAGTAAGCACTACAATCGGTCTTTCTTTCGAATGTGTTATGACCTCTTATTCTGTCATTTCTATGCTTACAAACGCAAACTTAATTGACTTTTATATTTCTTCCTGGTAATAGGTTTATTTCCCACTATTTGTTCCTAAGTACATGATAAATTACCAAAATTTCAGTCATTACCTTAACAATTTTTGCCATATCCACTTACTACTTTTCAAAAAAAAATTATATTTTAGACTCACTGTTTTGTGTGTTTTAACAAGACATTATTCTAAGATTGTCTCATGCTTCATGCACTGGTGACATGTTTTCACAATACACACACAAAAATATATATATAACCATGGAACTAAAATGTTTGTTCAGATGCCACCTACACTTCTTCCTGGTACCATAGGTGGCATCGCCCGCTGGGAGCATTGATGTGTACCACAGCCTAGTGTTATTTACACAGCAGTCACTTAAAGCCTAGTCATGCTTATTAAAGTCTATAAACATCCACAATTAATTTCTTTAGGCTTTCTATCTACCCTTGCTTTTTGTGTTTGTTTTTGTTTTTTTAATAATGGAATACTTCATAGAGTTGCGTGTCCCTGCATCTTTCCAGTTTTAGTACATGTGCTGCCAAAGCGAGCACTCACTTGTGTTAAAGGAAAACTATTTTATAAGCTATAAAATTTTTATGCTAATGACAGTTATAATCCAAAATACAAAAGATTGATATTTACCAACTAAAAATCATACACAGGCATATATATATATCACATTGAACACCCATGTTCATAGCAGCATTATCACAATAGCCAAAAAATAGAAATAGCTTGAAATGTCTGCTCTGCTGACAGATGAATGGATTTTTTAAAAAATGTAGCATATTCTTGCAATGAAATATTATTTAGCCTTAAAAAAGGAAAGACATGGGGCACTGGGTGGCTCAGTCAGTTAAGTAACTGCCTCTTGGTTTTGGTTCAGGTCATGATCTCAGGGTTGTGAGATTGAGCCCTGAGTCAAGCTCCAAGCTGGTCATAGAGCCCGCTTAAAATTGTCTCTCTCCCTCTCCCTCTGTTCCTCCCCAACCTACCTTCCCACTCTACTCTCTCTCTCTCTCTCTCTCTCTCTATTTAAAAAAAGAAAGAAAGAAAGAAAGAAAGAAAGAAAGAAAGAAAGAAAGAAAGACATTCTGCTACATGGTATCATGGTTGAACCTTGAGGACGTTATGCTAAGTGAAATAAGCCAACCACAAAAAGACAAATACTAAATGAATCAACTTAGCTGCAGTATCTAAAGTAGTCTAATTTATAGAGACAAAACGTTGACCAGTGGTAACCAATGGCTACCAGAGAGGAATTGTTTAATGGATACAGAGTTTTATTTTGTGATAATGAAGAAGTTTTACATATAGATAGTAATAAAAGTACAATATGAATGTACTTGATGTCACTAAACTATACACTTAAAATGATTAAAATGGTAAATTTTAAGTTATACTTATTTTACTAAATTAAAAAAGTATATATGTAATTTATATATATAAATATATTTATATATATTATGTGTATATGTGTGTGTGTGTGTGTATAGCTTAATACCATGCTACTTGTGCTGAATATCAAAGATCTTAAATTGACAGGTAATAAGAGATTTTTATTTATTTATTTGACAGAGAGAGATCACAAGTAGGCAGAGAGGCAGGCAGAGAGAGAGGAGGAAGCAGGCTCCCCCGCTGAGCAGAGAGCCCAATGTGGGGCTCGATCCCAGGACCCTGAGATCATGACCCGAGCCGAAGGCAGAGGGTCAACCCACTGAGCCACCCAGGCGCCCCAAATTGACAGGTAATAAACCAACAGTGTATATTTTACCTTTCACATTAACCTATAATTTTTAATCACAGATTATTATGGTCTTTTTCACTTATCAAACATAATTATTATATCCTTTCCTAACTTTCCTGAACAATATATTGAAGTAAAATCTATTTTTGGAACCAACACACTATATAAAACTTTGAACTTTCTCAGAGTTTCTGATTACAGGTAAATCAGCTTAAGGTATCATTTTCTATAACTAAATTATTTTTTAAAATTTATTTATATAGTTTAGAGAAAGAGAGAGCAGGTTGAAGGGTGGAGGGAGAGGGAAGGAGAGAATCCCAAGCAGACACCCTACTGAGCGTAGCGTCCTATATGAGGCTAAATCTCATGACACGGAGATCATGACCTGAGCCCAAACCAAGAGTTGGTCACTTAACAGACTATACCACCCAGGCACCTCAATAGAACTATATTCTTTAATAGTCTGTTGCTGAAGTCTTTTCCTTCAGAGTTCTACACCCATTTATTAAAATCCCTCAAAGAACTTTGCCCTTCTTGTAAGAATAGTTCCAGTACATATTGAATTCAGCTATCCCAGAACCTTTCACACATACTCTTAGACACTAAGGGCTGCTGGAGGGGAGGGGATGAGAAGTATGGGGGGGGCTGGATGATGGACATTGGGGAGGGCATGGGCTATGATGAGCCCTGTGAATTGTGTAAGACTGATGAATCACAGACCTGTACCCCTGAAAAAATTATACATTATATGTTAATTTTTAAAAAAAATAGTTAAACAATAAATAAAGTGTTTAATAGATTAAAAGAGAAGAAGAAGAAGAAGAAGAAGAAGAAGAAGAAGAAGAAGGAGGAGGAGGAGGAGGAGGAGGAGGAGGAGGAGGAGGAGGAGGAGGAGGAGGGAGAGGAGGAGGAGGAGAAAGCAAGCACGCAAGCACATCCTAACTCTACAATAAAGGACCCTGCTACTCCATAAGTTAACTTCTTTCTGAGTTGCTAGCCATTACCGAGACTCATTGAATTCTGGTCCAGGAGTCTGTTTGAATCCATGAGTCTTTATCTGAATCCATGTGTAGTGGACATAAGTTGTTTATTATTTCTTAGCATTCATTTTCTCTTCTGAGAGTAGGATCCAGGTTTCCCTTTAGAAATCCAATCCAGGGGTGCCTGGGTGGCTCATTGGGTTAAGCCACTGCCTTCGGCTCAGGTCATGATCACAGGGTCCTGGAATCGAGTCCCAAGTCAGGCTCTCTGCTTGGCAGGGAGCCTGCTTCCCTCTCTCTCTCTCTCTCTCTGCCTGCCTCTCTGCCAACTTGTGATCTATCTCTGTCAAATAAATAAATAAAATCTTAAAAAAAAAAAAAAGAAATCCAACCCCACATTCCAACCCTCATTCATCTTCAATCCATTTGGTTTGTGTGTGAAGACCTCATCCCAAAATCCAGGGGGGCCTGAAGACAAAGGTAATTAATTAGTGTGTTCCATTTTCCTTCCCATTGTATTTATTTCAGTAGACCAAATTAATTCCATAAATTAACTTAATTAACTTATTAAATTAATTCAATATAATTAAATCAAAGTAAATTTGTTGAACTAATTTAAAATAGAAGTCATCTTCCTAATAGGTTTGCAAAGCTAGTATACTTTAAACCAGATCTATTAGTACCATATTAATACCATTCTTAGTCAAAGCCTGCCTGAGAAAGAAGCCAGCAAGTATGAAAGTGAATCCAGAAGACAGTAAAAGTTTCCAGATGATTTCCTTTCAACACTGGGGTCCACCTTCATCTTAACCTTAAAGATCTGCTCTTGAACATTTCAACCACTTGAATCAATACATTCCTGCTGCTTTGGCTTAAATAAATTTGAGTTGAGTTTATGTCCCTTGCCACAAAAAGAGTTCAATCATATATTAGTACTTTGCTCCTCAAAAGTGTTCTCTGTGATGGTGACATGAATCTGAATCATCTGTACCTCTAAAACATGCAGATCTTTTTGTCCCTCCTTTGACTTGCTAAATGAGAATTCCTGGAAAATGAGGCCTGGTAATATATATGTACTATCATTCCAGTGTCTAAGTCACTAACTTAGAATCGGTTTGCCACCTCCCATTTTCTTGAGCCATCAGATTTCCAAAATCTACTTCCATGCTTCCTTCAAATTAATTACATGATTCTCTTCTGTCTTTTCAACATCTTGAAAAATAACCTGGTCTTGACCTCATCTATTCCTGTAGTAACTACCATGCCCTTTGTATTTAATCAAAGTTCAAGTCTTGGTCTTGGCTTGGCCTAGAAATTTCCCTCAGGAATCTGTCTTAAAGAAAAAGACACTTAGCAATCCTGAAACTTTGTAAAAACAGAATTGTAGAGGACCTGATAGCAATTATTACTATCTGATACAGATTCAACAGTTCAGCCAAAGGAGTACATGTAGGGATTCAGAAGATATTTTTTGTCTGTGTGCTAGGGCAGGAAAATGTCAATGTTGTTGAAAGGTTTCTCAAATTGGAGCAGAAAAATACCACAAGTAAATATAAGGTCTACTACAATTTAAATCTATCATGGTATATTTTGATGGACAGTAAAAGAGAGAGAAAGAAACACCTGAGTTTGGGGTGCCTGGGGGCTCAGTTGGTTAAGCATCTACCTTGGGCTCAGGTCATGAGATCCTGGGATGGAGTCTTGCATCAGGCTCCCTGCTCAGTGGGAAGTTTGCTTCTCTCTTCCTCTCTTTCTGATCCTCCTTCCAGCTATGCTCTCTTTCTCTCTCTCTGTCTCAGATAAATAAATAAAATCTTTTAAAAAGAACAAAAAGAAACACCTGAGTATTGGGGAGCTATATTGAGAGAGCAGACGTAATTTAAAAAGAACTGGGTACGCAATCTGGGCAGTCAGGATTCAAACTTTCCCTGAGCTCTCTAAGTCAGCAGTCACAACATTGGTGCCCAACAGCATTTCCTGGGCTGTATGTTTGCACTATAGATGTTTCTCCCTGATTGCGCCATGGTGGTCTGCTTGTTGGAGGTCCTTTTTGTTTCCATTCAATACACTTTTTGACTTACTTCCCATTCCCCTGGTTGTTTCATTTGCCCTAATTATGATTATCTGATAAAGAATGGAGGTGACACTTCCAAACCACGAATCCAAGCAGTCTCATTAGGCAGGAAACCCTACCATTTGTCTAATTTAAATAAAAAGGTGCGTTTACACAGAACAAACCCAAGCAGCCAGCCACAGAAATTCCTTTCATCGGATCTATTTACTTCTCTTTGGTATTCCGTATGATCTTTTAAGCAACAGGCGGTTATAATAAGAGTTCAATGGTCCTCTAATTTTTCAAATGGAAGTAAGATTTAGAAGGTGTTCGGTTTTTACAGACCTGTTAAATTCCTAGGCTTACACATTTCAATAGTTAATCATGAAATAGCTAAAAAATGTACACCTTTCTCGAAGTATTAAATAACTACAGAGGTTGTATTTGTTATTTAAAAACATTAAAAATGCAGCAGGGAAAGCAGCTTATGAATTTAATTCTATGGCATCATTTTCGGAAAAGACAGGTTAATAATTGAATGGTGTTGTCAAGAGAGGTAGAATATAGAGTAGTTATGAATGTATTTTGCCAAGTGAACATTCATTGTTGATGTTGATGTAAAAAGCTAAGATTGATTGAGCTTAAAAAGGAACAGTAAAAACAGCTGAGATCCCTAATAATCTAGGGGATTTGGACTCAAACTCTTCCATTCTGTCACCCAGATATCTGCGTGTCGAGGAATACAGGGATATCAGCTGCTTCTCCATCCGGGACTAGATGTTGGGAATGAGTGACCAGCTCTGTTCTATACAGTGGTGGTGAGCCAAAGTTTCCCAATTAAATTATCTGAATCCTAGAGTTACTAAAAACAAGATCTTTCTCTTCTGATTTCATAGGCTTTACCAGAATAGAGAAACTATAGATAGCTGTGCTTTAATGTTCCAAATTGTGTATTTACCATGTTTCATCGGAGCTAAATCCTAGTTAAGTCTATGAACACATTGAACCACAAATGATGACCATACATTTTTTAATACTTTTTGCCATGATAACCCATAGTACTTGGATCATCATATAGCAGTAGAATTTGTGTTCTGTTGGTTTTTCTTCCCATTTCCAACTGAATTTCTGATTTAGAGAGGCATGAGTCTTGTTTCACTAATTTTTTTAAAAAGATTTTATTCATTTTTGAGAGAGAGAGAAAGAAAGAGAGAACAGGAGCGCATGAGTAGGGGGAGGGGCAGAGGGAGAGTAGACTCCCCACTGAGCAGGGACCTTGATGCAGGACTGGATTCCAGGACCCTGAGATCAATAACTGAGCCAAAGATAGATTGCTTAGATGGCTCAGATGACGAACCACCAAATGCCCCTTGCTTCACTAATCTTTCCCACACAGAGACATAGACAGTTACACTCTCAGTAAGTTTTCAGGAAGCTCTTACACATTTTTTTTTGTTTTTGTCTCTCCTGCATTCCTGTCACTAAAAACTGGGCTGTTGGTCTTATTTCTCTTTACATATACTGACCTTATAATATCCTTCAACAATTAAAGCGAATTTAGTATTAGCAAGAGATCATACCCTAAGAAAAGAGAAAAGGGTATTTGGTTGAGTATTATACTAAAGGACTGAAAATGGAAGAACTGAAAGTTTATGTTAAATGTTTTTTGGAGGCAAATGTGATCCATGTTGCTCATTTCTAGTAAAGAATAGACAGTCGATAGCAGAGTCCTGTTATCTTGGTGGCTTTTGCCTAACTGTGACAAGACAGGGAAGGAAAACAATGAGAGAGACCAAACTTGGATGTGCCAATTCCTTTAACTTACACAAAAAATTTAGACCCGTGTTTTGGTTTCCAGAGACTAAATCGCAGAATTCAGAAGATAATGACAATCTGGCTTCCAAGTAAAACTCATATACCATTATCTCAATAACAACTGTTTCCAAAATTAAAGTTTGAATGTAAAGTTAGGAACTGAAGTTTGTTTAGTTACAATAAAGCAGAGTGATCTCAAGTTTGGTCTCCTACAGTCGGACTTCAAAAATTAAAAAGATCAGTAGTGATACTTGGTAACAACATGTACTTCCTGATATGATGCAGTGGAAAGGGCATAATGCCTTTTTGGTCCTCTTGCCAAAAATATGAACCTGAATTTGATTGTGAGGAAACATCAGACAAATCCCAAAGAAGAGACATTCTACAAAGTGAAGGTCCAGTTCTCTTCAAAAGATAAGGTCATGAAAGGCAAAGAATCATGCTGATGTAGAAGAAATTAGACTAGAAACATGATGGTTGATTGCAATGTGATTATGGATTGAATCTTGGACTGGAAAAGAATACCATTGTTGGATAATTGGTAAAATTTGTGCAGGTCTGTTGATTACTTAATTGTACTATGTCATTGTGAACTTCCTAGTTTTTGATTATTATAAAACTAGTTACAGGGGGCACTAGGTGGCTCAGTTGGTTAAGAGTCTGCCTTTGACTCAGATCATGATCCCAGGGTCCTGGGATCGAGCCCCTTGTCAGACTCCCTTCTCAGCATAGACCCTGTTACCCCACTCTCTCTCCCTCTGCCCCTCCCCACCACTTGTGCTCTCTTTCTCTCTCTCTACTCTCTCAAATAAATAAATAAAATCTTTAAAAAAACTGTAGTTATGCAAAGATGTCATCATTTTTGAAAGCTGAAGAGATGGTATATGGGAATTCCTTGTACTGTTGCTGCCACTTTTTAAAATTTGATATTATTTCAAAATGAAAATTGAAAAAGTTTATGAAAAAATTAGTGGTCACAACTGATCACATGAAACCAGATTCCCTAGGTGAGCTAGAAAATAATTTGTGTCATTTAATCAACTATTCTAGTAAACAGGATATGGCATTAAATATAATTTGACAGGTGTATACTCAGAGCACTTGCTCTACACAATGTACTGGAAAAGTCAAGTTTGTGAAGACATAGTCTTTGCTTTTTAGTAGTACATAAGTAATATCAAAACCTAAAGCCTTTCTTTAGAAAAAAAAAAAAGGATGGAAAATGGGGTGCCTGCATGGTATAGTTCGTTGAATGTCTGACTCTTAGTTTTGGCTCAGGTCAAGATCTCAGGGTCATGAGATTAAATGTGAGTTGAGCTCAGCAGGGAGTCTGCTTGAAGACTCTCTCCCCTCTGTTCCTGCCTCAGTCATGCACACTCTCTGTAAAATAAATAATCTTTAAAAACTAAAACAAAATCTGGAATGCACTAACATTCAAATAGCCCAGTTACATGAAAATGATAAAAAAATTGTTGTGTCATAGTTGAAGATACATAAATTCTTTTGCACATTGGGCCTCTTCAAGTGAATACATTAACCAATGATCAGATTCTCTGCTATGAGAATTGTGTGATTAGTCACTTAGAAGATCATGTGAGAATATCTCCTATTCCACATTTTAATGAGTATATAATTGACCCCTTTAAAGCCTCTAATGAACTGAAAATTTCTATTCATAACAATAATCCTGCTAAATTATAAAATTATGAAGTGATTTCTGATATCCTGGGAAAAATACAAATTATGCCATGTGATTTTAGTGTTGTGTATTTTCAAATATATCTTTCACCTATTTTTAAAAAGATTTATTTATTTATTCATCTGAGAGAGGACGAGAGAGAGTAAGTGGGGAGAGGGGCAGAGGGAGAGGGAAGGGACTCACTCTGACCACTGTACTACAGTACCTAGTCCACCACACTATTTCTTTTTTTTTAATCATTTTTTAAATTTATTTTCAGCATAACAGTATTCATTGTTTTTGTACCACACCCATTGCTCCATGCAATCCGTGCCCTCTCTAATATCCACCACCTGGTTACCCCAACCTCCCACCCCTTCAAACCCTTCAGATTGTTTTTCAGAGTCCATAACAAATAGCATGGAGGACATGGGGAGTTAGGAGAAGGGAGTTGGGGGAAATTGGAAGGGGAGGTAAACAATGAGAGACTCCACCACACTATTTCAATAAATACATAAATACACAATTTCACTTGTAAATCCAGGATTAGGATGGGGTATTCAGAGCCAGTCACGTGAGCTAAGTGAAATAATAAAAATTTGACTGTGACCTAACCTGATTTCATGGGAAATTGTTTACCCAGATGTAGATGGGCTTTGACATAGCAATTATGGCATTGAACCATTGGGGTCCAGATTTAATCAGCAACAATAATAATAGAAAATGCCATGCTCCCATGAGTTCTTAATTACCATGATCTAAAACAAGTTTGATTTGTTTAAAAAACAAACCCCCAGGGGCACCTGGGTGGCTCAGTGGGTTAAGCCGCTGCCTTCAGCTCAGGTCATGATCTCAGGGTCCTGGGATCGAGCCCCGCATCAGGCTCTCTGCTCGGCAGGGAGCCTGCTTCCTCCTCTCTCTCTGCCTCCCTCTCTGCCTACTTGTGATCTCTGTCAAATAAATAAATAAAATCTTTAAAAAAAAAAAAAAAAAAACAAACCCCCAGAATTCTCTAATGGCCCACAAACTGTGAATGTTTTCCAGAGAGAGTCAAGGAATGTTGATCTATATTCTTCTAAAGAGATCTTTGAGACAACACAAAGAACATCAGAATTCTTTAAACGCTGGCATTACCAGGGCCATGACACATTCCAGCTAGGTTGGTATGGGCAGGTTTTGTCCCATAAGTTGCTCAGAACACACCTCTTCTATTTATGTCTCTGTTGTCTGTTTTAGAAACTAGTGCCCGTAAAATGAAAGATTAATGAGATCGTCTTCAGCCCTGCTTTAGGCAATCACATTTATCCCTCATCATTCTGTTTCCCCAGTCCTGACATTTAGCCTCTCCTTACACTGCTGTCTCATATTATAAATTGTGCTGGGTAATTTCCCCCAGCCAAAATAGGAGATTTAGAAGCACCAGAGAGTTCTGGAAATCTATCCTGCCTATCACAAAATGCTTCCTGTCCTGGCTTAACAGCCCAAGGGAGAGAAGAAATGAGTCTACACCAGGGTGTTGGGGCCACTACAAATAATAGAATCATAAGAGCCACAGAAGGAAGGGGGAAAAAAGTGTTTGGCTATTGTTGTTGTTGTAAGAATTGCTATCTTGACACCCTATTAGTAATACAAACTGGGCAATTTCTTAAACATTGTTTAACCTACCTTAATATGACAAGATTAGTTTTAGAACTATTTCCCGAAAAAAACGAAAAAGATCTTAGCTGGTAATTGATACTCTTAACCTCAGTAGTAAAGACGTTTTTGTCTTAAAAAGAAGAAGAAGGAGGAGGAGGAGGAGAAGAAAAAGAAGAAGAAAGAAGAAGAAGAAGAAGAAGAAGAAGGAGAAGAAGAAGAAAACTGTGGCTAGGGTATGTGTGGGGATTGGCTGACTTGAGCCCCTGCAATGTATGTGTTACACAACCCTTACGTATCTCAATCGATACCAGAGGAAAAAGATTTATATCAAAGATCAGTTATGTGCCTCTGATAACTGCTTATTTTTCTTGAATCAAACAAAATAAGAAAGGTTCTACTAAGGTTTTATTCTGTACACCACCCCCTTTCTCTACCAACGTACCCATATATTTGAGATATAAGTTGATTAGTAACTTGGAAAAAGAATAAACTCTTTTTTAACAAAAAACTTATTCTAAATTCTAGAATTCAATTCATTCTGCAAGCAGATGCAGAAAGTAGAACGACGGGGCAGAAGATGATTCAAAGTGATGCTTACTGCCAATTCCTACCTTGGTTTGATTGAGCGAAGTCAAGTGCAATCATGGATGTCCTGGGGTGTCTTCATGGGGCACCTAGGTGGCTGGTGGACACCTGGGTTGGCTAAGCATCAGACTCTTGATTTCAGCTCAGATCATGATCTTAGGGTCATGAGATGGAGCCCAGTGGTTGGGCTCCATGATGGGCATAGAAAGCCTGCTTAAGATTCTCTCTCTCCTTCTCCCTCAGCTCTTCCCCACCCCATTCTCTGTCCCTCCCTGAAAAACAATAATAATAAATAAAGTAAAAAATATATATGCATATATATACATAGACACACACACACACACACACACACACACACACACACACACATATATATATATGTATCTTCACAACTTCCAAATGAAATTTCCACTAGAAACAAGCTCAGGGCTACCAAAAAAAGTATTTACCCACTACGGCTACCCTCCAATGGCACCCTCTTTTCAAATAGAAGGTGTACCAAGTGAATTCTAAGCTTCTGAAGTATTTTCCAACAGGATGGAGCCTTACAAATATCGAGAGCCAAATGTATTGCTATCCCAGAAAATAGGAAAATTAAGGTTGAAAGAGGTTAACAACTCTTTTCCAAGGACACACAGGAAGTATCATCCTGGAAGAAAGTATGCAAGCTGAAACTCCCAAAATTTAAAGAATAATTTTAGGGTTCTTTGATGCCCCCTTCCTTTCATCTTAAATTCAGAGTTCTTACCCTTTTGGAGAAGGATATAAAAAATATTATTCACACTAAGTCATAGAGATGGAAACGTTTTCATCCGTTCCTCTTGGTATGGATTTTGATCCCTTGATGAATCAGGAATAAAACCAGTGAAATCTCTAAGAATGCCTAGATGAGATGACAGGTAAAGAAAGTTAAGGAAAAAGCATTTAAAAATCTCATCAAACTGATAATCCTTTTTTATATATTTTTTAGGAAGTGTCCCATGGAAGAGAAGTCTAGAGCAGTCTATATGGGCAGTCTTGTTTATCTTCTTAGTTCTGTCAACTCCACTCTCTGACTTCAGGTTTCCAGGCATACAGTAATAGAAACTACAACTGTATGTCACATCCAGAGTGTGTGAGGCATAGACTAACTCTCTGTGTCTGTCTCTTATTCTTGCTTTTGCTCCCTCTCTCGATGAATTGCGTGCTTTTTTTCTAGCATCCCATAGACACAGGGTTGACTAAATTTTGTATAGGCGGCAACTTCTGTAGGAAATCTTGCTCTATATGATTGAGAAAGAAAAACTGCCATCCACTGGAGTTTGGAGCTAAGAAGACATGAGATCTAACCTCTCAGTTCTGACACTTCATTGCTTTAGGAAAGTCATTTGACAAAGACTGTCTCCTTGACCAAACTTTTGTCAGGCATTTTAAGTTCTCTTTCTAGCTAGACTTCAGTTTCGGGGTTACATGGTCTTCCTTGTAGAATCCAGTTTTAAAAGTTTCCTGTATAGCCCTCAATATCCGATCACCCTCAATATCTCACCAAATTCTTCACCTCTCCCCCTTGATATCTGCTCACACTGGCCTACCATCAGCAAGAATCACCCCTTACCCTGAAGATTTCCTCCTAGTGATTTCAAACTCACTGATGTCTCCCCTCACCCTCACCCCCCTGGGCCTTAACTCCTTGGCTATAATTCCCACTGGTCCATGCTGTATTTGGATTTTATCCCATTAATACCGGGGTCTGTTTTCCCTTATTGCTGTAGCTTAAAAAAATTATATATTCATTGCTCTAAATTCTGTCCTGCTCCGGTTTTCTTTAACACACTTCATCTCTCTGAGCATCAGTGTTTTTACTTGCAAGATACATCTAACACCCTTTATAAAAATCTTCGGTGAGGTTCAAGTGAGATAAGGAAGGCCCATTAGAAACTAAAAAGCATTGCCTCCCCTACCTTTAAAAAAAAAAAGATTGTATTTATTTATTTGAGAGAGAGAGAGAGAGAGAGAGAGAGAGCATGAGCGGGGGAGGGGCAGAGGGACAAGAAGACTCTGTTGAACATGGATCCTGCCACCTGCGGCTCAATCAAGATGCTGAGATCAGGACCTGAGCCTGAGTCGGACATTTAACTGACTGGAAACCTAGGCACTCTACCATTACATGTTGGTAGTCATTATTATCATTGCAGGGTCATCAGCCCTTTCAAAAGCTCTTCAAAATTCAGAATATTTTTGATTTTTCAAAAGTAATTTGGTCGACATTTGCTAAAAGAATAAATCTCAAATATTCTCTCTCTTTCAAACACACACACACACACACACACACACAGGAAACTATGTAAAGGGACAGATATGTTAACTTGATTGTGGTAATCACTTCACAATTTATTTGTATATTAAACCATCACACTGTACACCTTAAAATAAAGGAAGCTTATTGGTATCCCAGGGCAAAAAAGAGAAATGCAGTATAGCTCATTATGAGAGTTACTGGGGTCTGGGATAGCATCTCATTATTAAACATAGTAATACTTTAAAGTAAATGGGCAAACAGTTCCATTAAGTGGAATAAAGACTATCTCTTGCTTCATGAAGGTTTAGGACAGGTTTGCTCACAACTGAATTACAAAAACTTTTCATCTCAATTAGCTTCTCAGATTTTGAATTCCTAATGAGATATCTGTGTTAGATGCCATTCCTTCTTGGAAAGTCCAGGCAGATTCCATTTTTAAAGAACATTTTTAGAATATCTTAATGTACTGTGCACTGGGTACTGTGTGAGATCTGTTCATCAAGTTGTATGAGCACTGGGAAAGCAAAAAAAAGTAATGTGGACTTTATCAAAATTAAAAACATTTGCATATCAAAAGCCATTATCAAGAGAGTGAAAAGGCAGCCCCTAGGATGGGAGATAATCATTGCAATCACATATCTGATAGGAATATAGTATTGAGAATATACAAACAATGGAAGCTCCAAGAGCTCAAAACCTCTGGAAAATGTTTGTTTGGGTCCCTACTCAAATCCCGAGTTGCCACTATGAGGTTATAGTTAAAAACAATAAAAATTAAAAGAAGGGGAGAAAAAAAAGAAATGCTTCAGAAGAGATGTCTTTATAGCTCATAATTTTGAAATGGCTCATGCCCCTCTCTTCTGTTTGTTTCAATTCGGGAACACACAATGTTCATCTAACAACAGTGGAAATCTCATCCACGTTGACAGGCAGCCCTGCTTGTGTTTTCACGGATCTTCATTTTAACATCATGCCCCACTCCGTTTTTTCTGGCTTTTTGTGTCTATCGTATATATAAAGCATTTCCAAATCGCCTTTGAAGGAAGCAGTTTGACATGCTAAATTAAACAGAGCTCCAGAGACATTTGTTTTAGGCAGCAAAACAAACTCAACTAGACAAAAAAAATGCCGAGCCCATCAGATCTGAAACCATATTTCTTCTTGTCTGCGCGTTAAACGGCAATAATGTAAATGAATGTGAATCGCTTGGCGAGCGGTGAGAAAATAATTCTGCAAATTACAAAGCTGGCGAGTGAATGTTGGAATTGGTGGAATGTGATGATAACGCAATGGGTGGGGACCTGAGCCTTCATTAGAGATTCTCATTTCTCACTCATTTCATTTCCAGTTATAAAGTCCAGTGAAATGGATCTTGGTAATTGCAAAGTTGATTGCTGCCTCGGTTTAGGGGAAATGAATACTGCTTTACTTTTCCCCTTTCTCTTTCTCTCTTCTCTCTCTCCTGCTCTTTTGTTACATCCATAGGATTTTCGGAGAGCTTTCCCAAACTATTGAGAGGATCAAACTCTTTAGTAGTTTTGACATTTCTATGGCCTGTGGGCACCAGTGCAATTTTCTCTTTTAAAAATGAGATGTGATAGCATCACCAGATGACAAACCAGAGCTGAAGCCTTGGTACCCAGGATATCTCACAACTCTTCTGCCTGCCAAGAAAAGAAAGAAAACAAAGAAAATCTCTACTTGTTGAAGTAAGGGCTCTATAAGGAAAAGAGAGACAAGGAGTTTACTGGATATTACTGGTGACAGAACATTGACTACAAAACCTTTCATGTCAAAGGTGTTCATTTGACTGCATTCAAAGCTCTTCTTAAAGCAAATTTATTACAATTTGATAAACACTGTAAGTAGATTCTGTGAGATGGATTGTCCAGTGGCCAGTTTTTCAAATTAAACAAAGAGCAGCATTTGTGTTAAGTGTTGACATCTGTTTCCTGTTGTGCTCCTAAAGTATGCTTAGAGTTGACTGGTTTATGGAAACCAAGGTACCCCTTGTTTTCAAGAGAATGGCCATATTTCAAAATGGCTGGCATAGCTCTTTTAAGGGGTGTTTCAGGCAATGATGGGGTGTAAGTAAGGTAAAGGGATGTGCATAGTTGTGTTCGGGGATGATATTTGTGTATTTTCAGGTGAATGTAGGTGAAACCTTAGAGTCATTACCATAGACTCTCTGCTTGGTACATTCCATCTCTCCTGATCACATTCTACTTTGTCTATGGGATTTGATCTTAAGTTCCTATTTAAGAAAAGAAAAGCAAAATTTTAGGATGAGTGTTTACTGTCACAACTCCAATGGGTTGGACAAGAGAATTTGACCCTTGTTGATTACAGTGATCAGGTTTAGGGACAGCAAAGCTCAGTAGACTGTGTCTAACTTCATAGGCAAGAATGAGTCTTACCTATTTTGGTTTGCTCAGGATTAGGGGACTGTAGCCCCGGGGATTTTTCTCTTTCTCTCCTTGTAGTAGCCTTCTGATTTTGAAAAATAAGTCACAAGGAACACCCAACTTATACAGAGTTAGGCAAATTCCATATTTCTCAAACTCTGAGCATCTATAATACTACAGTGTGATGATGAATTTATATGTGAACTTGACTGAACTATGGGGTGCCCAGACATTTGGCTGAACATTTTCTGAATATATCAGTGAGATATTTCTGGAAGAGATTAACTGAGTAAAGTAGATTATTCTCCTTAATGTAGGTGAACCTCATCCAATCAATTGAAGATCTAAATAAAACAAAAAGGCTGAACTCCTCCTGCCTTACTGTTGGACTAGAGCATTGGTTGTTTTCTGCCTTCAGACTTGAACCAAAATACTGGCTCTTGATGGGTCTCAAGTCTGCTAGCATTTGCAATGGAATTTATACCATCAGCTCTCCTGGTTCTCAGGTCCTTTGATTTGGACTGGATCTACAGCGTTGGCTCTCCAGTTTACTGATAGCAGATCCTGGGACTTCTCAGCCTACACAACCATGAAAGCCAATGCCTTACAATAAATATTTCTCAATAGATAGATCTATATCTGTCTATATCTATCTATTTCTCTCTCTCTCTCTATATATATATATATATAGAGAGAGAGAGAGAAATACATATATATATCTATTTACATATATACAATCATGTATATATACACACACATAATCATGTAAATGTGAACTTCTCATAGTACTGGGAGAGGATACCTAGAAAATATACTTTTTACTTTTTTTTTCGTTTTTCAAAATAGAAAACTGAATGCTCGTTATGAATTTGTATAACAATTTTTCTTTCCTTTTTTTTGTTTGTTCGTTTTTGGTTTGAACAAGTACTCTAGCACCAGCAGAGATTTTCCTAAAGGGAAATGTTTTGATACACGATCATAGAAAAAATCACCACTGTTGAATATTCACTGTGTGTTAGGAATTATACTGAGATTTACACAAACTTTTTTTTTTAAACTTGTTCATAAACTTGTAGATGATGAGGAATTAAGGTCTGAAGTCACTCAGCAAAAAGCTCATAGTCATTCATTCAATGGTTAAAACAACATTCACATGGGTCTACTTCATACTGCGCAACCCTGGCACTAGTAGAAAAATGGTAAAAGGAAGTAGCAGGGGATGTCACCTCTGATTGGAGCCAGGGCAAAAAGAGCAGTAGTCAGCATGTGTTTGTCAACCACACTACTTATCACTTTGCTTATCTCCTTATCTCATCATTTCTTTCTCCTCTATGCACACAAGATGCCGCTTAGCTCTCTGATCTCCATTACCCCTACAAACTCATAGATAGAAACATGAAACTCAAGCCAAAACAGATTACAAGACTCTTTTCTTTGTGAAATGAAAATGGAAAGAAATGGAATTTATTTAAAAATAAATCATTTATAACACATATCAGATTTGGTAATATCCTCTGCTCCTGACTTTAATTTGGGGCTAGGGAAAGGGGAAAATAGAAACTAGCCAAGTAATTTTACAATATCAAAGTTTATTTTCCATTCTTATAGATAATTTGCCTGATTTGTAAAATAAAGACTTTGAGTAAGATCATTTCTAATGTTTCCAGGATTAACACTGCTCGTTTATATACTCCTCTTATTTTCCCACAAGCTTCCAGTGCATTCATCAACTCAAATTCTCCCTTCTATACTCATTTCTAAACTGAGCTCTGTCCAACCTTTAACAGTGAGATTTACGAAGTCCTTCTAGACAAATTTAAAGGACCTTCCTTAGCCCCATCTTCCTGAGCACCATGTAATATTTGCACTGTGGATTATCTGACACCATACGGAGAGATGTATTTTTATGCATTAGTGTACTTTTCCAGTGAAAGATCCCATAGCTTTCATAAGAATCTCAATGAATCAAATTTTGTGGCAACAAAAGATCCTTTAAATGATGTAATACTAAGTAAAAAAATTAAAAAATGGGAAGTCAGTGGAGACCACTGTCAAAGCAGTTCTATGGAGTATTTGGTGGAACATATGCAATAGCACAGAGGACCGTAAAGGAAGGGAGGGATAACTGAAGGGCGAGAAATCAGAGAGGGAGATGAACCATGAGAGACTATGGACCCGGGAAAACAAACTGAGGGAGGTGGTGGGAGGATGGGGTAACAGGGTGATGGACATAAAGGAAGGTATGGGTTGTGATGAGCACTGGGTGTTATACACAACTAATGAATCACTGAACACTATATCAAAAAATAAGGATGTACTCTATAGTGGCTAACTGAACATTAAAAAAAAAAAAGGATATTTAGCTTCTTGTAAAGGAAAAAAAAAACCCATTACAAAATGACTTGAAAAATTAAAGAAAATGAATAAAGTGTGAACATCCAATGTAGATCATACCTTTCAGAATGAGTTTTCTCTCTTTTTAATCACCTTTATTTTTATGATCTGTCACAATAATTTGGCACTTATATTCAGAATAGTCATCTGGAAGGATGTGTAATAGTAATTCATTTAATTCTATCATTGTATAGAATGCTTATCTGGTTTATCCAAGTTGATACAGAGTTGTGGCAGATCAGAGCCTTGAACTTGGCTTTCCAGTAAACTCTTTTCATCATATCATATTGCTTTTTAATGCTTCACACATGTACTTATTTGTTTTTCTCCCAAACCAGAGACTGAACTTAATATGACACGATTATGAAGAGGATTGGTTTTGACTTACAGGGTCTGAATCTGAGAAACTTTAGTTTCTTCATCTATAAAGTAGAGCTAATTATCACATTCACCTTGATGTGCTTTTGATGTGAGGATGCACTTTAAATGCTTTAGAAGAGTACAGTCTATAGGGAAATCCCATAAATGTTGGTGTCATTGTTATTGACATTTGCATTGCTCTGAACAGTGCAATATGGATCCTGGTCAAGAACTAGGGCTTTGAGATTAAAGAGCCGAGTACAGGGGCACCTGGTGGCTCAGTGGGTTAAGCCTCTGCCTTCAGCTCAGGTCATGATCTTAGGGTCCTGGGATCGAGCCCCTTATTGGGCTCTCTGCTCAGCGGGGAGCCTGCTTCCCCCTCTCTCTGTGCCTGCCTCTCTGCCTACCTGTGATCTCTCTCTCTCTCTGTCAAATAAATCTTAAAAAAAAAAAAAAAGAGCTGAGTACAAACAAGGTGTCATTCCTTTCGAGGTATGAAAATGCAGGCAAGACTTATTATCTTTACAGGAACAAAACCTATAGAACAAGAGTAAGTTAATGTTTCCAGTACTTACCATACTCACTACTACCACATTCTCACCCGCGCCTGCCATGACTGTGTCATTCTGCATTTAAAGTCTACCTTTTCCCTGATCTCCACAGTCACTAGCAAGAGCTGATTTGCATGTCAGACCTTGTCTCTCTCCTAAATCTCTGCAAGTAACTGCTGATTTGGTAGTAACACTGCTTCTCAGGTGCAAGCCGCACATTGCCGTATCCTTTACGAATAAGCTTTTCACAAACAAAAGTAGCAAGTGCCAAATGCTTTGCGATGACAGGATACAAGGAAGCTGAGCCAAGGGAGGTGCGAGATGGGATGAGAGATAAGCTTTGCTACTGAGGATGTGAAAGTTCTCTGAGTAACACAGTCTCCATTTCTATTACTCTTCTCCTAGCCAAAATATTTTTCATCACCAGAATGATGCCAACAATCCCACAGTTGAAACCATGAGGTCATATGGTACCGTCATCATAAATCCACATGATAATTCTCACAGTACACTCTGCATATATAGAAGAATCTGTCAGTGAAACATAGTGGTATCTCATGTAGACCCTTCTGAAAGGAATATTTTGCAAGTATGTGAACAGCCAAGTGAAAAAGAAATCAGAAATCCCCCTTATTTGATTTCATAGTGGTAAGAACTCATCTTTACAATGTCCCATTCTAGATCCTGGCAGTAACTAGCCAGTTTAACCCTGATCAACAGTTCCATGAGGTAAGTGTTATTCTTATTCCATTTTCCAGATAAGAAAATTGAGTCGAGGACAGGTTAAGAGATTTGTCAATGCCAGTAAGTGACAGAGTCAGGTTTTGCTCTCTAGTGCACATCCTGGTCTCCTGAGACTAGGCTCCACCCACTCCCCGTATGTGTGCTCTATACCATAGTTCACTGTAAAAGCCAGGTGACCATCTGGATCTGGTAGCTCTCCTCATTGGCTGATTTTTGATATGTCTTCTCTGAAAAAAATACTGAATTTCACTATCCAGGCCAAAGTCCCTCAGAAAATATCCATCTTGAAGCTGATACCAGTACTGTATTGAGTTGCTGGAGTGAGACTGAGACAACACATCTATTGAAAATTAGTCCCAGATTTCCTTTGCTTTCTTAACTCCTTAACTTTCAGACAATATGTTCAAGACTCTCAAAATTCCTCCAAGAGAGCAAAAGGAATGAAAGAGCTAAATCATGGGGAAAAAAATTGCTTGAGCACTTTGACTTAAGGAGAAAAAAAAAAAAAAAAAAGCTTTCAAATTCATTTTCTGGACTTGAGAACTTAAAATTCTTTCCCAATCAGCACCACATCTAATAAAACAAAATCAGTATCACCCCCAGAAAAGCTCATTACCTTTCTTTCTTTGACATGCCAGGAAGGACCTTTCTTCCCCATGCCAGCTGTTTCAGAAGCCTGGGGCCTGTTTCACCTCTAGGGACATTAGCTTTAACCTTTCAATCTCTTTGATTTAATCATATAATCATGTAATTAAATTCCAATAGTCAAGTTTCAAGGGTAGGGAGGCAAAGGCTGGGCAGCTCCATTTAGCCCAAGCAGATGGCAGACACTGCTCCTGAAACAGCGTGCTCGGATTGCGTGTGGCTAGTATTTATGTTGGGTTCTAGTTAAACACATGGAACAAAAAGGTAGAGTCAATCTGCTTAAAGAATGAAAGCCTCTTCACCTGCTTCCGTGAGATAAGGTACAATGTATTTTTAATGTACACTTTTATCTCTCCTTGGCAGCAAAGATGGTTTCCACATGATAGACAAACCATAAGGTAAGCAAAGCTAATGGGTCTGATTTGTAGACAGCATATGGACCCCTAGGTTCAAATTAATGCATTCTTTCTTCTTCTGTTCCCTAAAGCTTTTCAAATGTTGAAGAAGAGCTTTCAGGATTGAGATTAGATGCTCCTTTAATTTGTTTAACTGTAGTTAATAGCCAGGTGTTATTTCAACATCTGGTTGAAGTCTGTTTTATGATTTTACCAAGAAGACATCAACAACATTGTCAACCTTGTTACATTAACATGTGTTGGCGAGGCTAGAGTAAAATGTGGTTGTCTCTGCAAATTGATATAAACTGTTCAAAGAAGGTGATTACATGAAAAAAAAGCTTAAAAGTATTCATACCTTTGCCTAATTTTTCCAATTATATGAAGTGTGCATGCATGAAGATGTTCATGTCACCTTAAATATAACACTGAGAAAATTGGACCACTGATTAAATAACTGTTAGTACATCAGTAAGATGAAATATTCTGTTCAAAAAGTAATTTTATAAATATAAATTGCTCAAATAGGATTCAAATCTGTCTAAATGGATTATTCCAATTTTATTTTCTTAAAGAAGAATATATACACATATATGAAAATGGTGACATTAAGTAGCTCTGCTGGTGAGAATATGGGTTATGCTTATTTTATCCTTCATGTGTTTTTTAGATTTTCCACAGTTAACATACATTACAATTACATAGAGAAAGTTATTTATAAATCAACACATGGCATTTTCATAGCTGTTTCAAATCTATCCTATTATTCACAGAAAGATCACAAACTAAAGGGTTGGTCTCCATTTCAATCACTGCACCAGAAACTCAGCTGGTCAATATTTGGCACAAACACAAATGTCAAGGTGCTTTTGTCAACCAGCTTTTATTTTAATGTCTCTTGCATTAAGTGAGATTATTCTGAGTGTCATCAAATGACTTTGAAATATAAGGTACATGACACCAAATCAGTTCATGTAAAATAACATCGATATGAGATAAGCAGTAAAATTTTAAAATTATATATTCTTAGTATTATTAAAAACAAAGGCACAGTCTCTTTGTAATTCACCTTAAAAGAAAAATCGGCATCATTTCTCTGTTTTCTTCATTCATTTCTTAGCCTGTTACTCAGCTCAGTCCTGATGATGTCTCTCTAATAACAACATGCAGAGGAGGGTTCATACACATGGACTTATTCTCAAAATGTCCCCACAACACAGGCGAAGAATGGCACTTAGAAGAGCATGAAGGTTAAGTGACTCAATCAAAGCAACTCTGTAACTGAGCTCTTAATAGGGTCCATGTCTCCATATCACAGGGCAGCTTCCCTCCAAGGTGGCTTTGGTGAGGGGAATACAGTATACTTGGATCTGAGTTTCTTTCATGTGTTTCTAAGAAAAGGCAGTGAGTCTGAGTAGCACTGTGAAGAATACTAATAGTTCCCCTAGCAGAAGCAGTTTTAGCTTGGCCGGAGATTTCCCTTGAATCTCTAAAAGATACAGTTAAATTGAGATTCTGGAGATCACTTGCTAGGAAGTTTGGTTTAAATTACTTAATGGAGCATCCTTAGTGACTCAACCTAGAACCTCCGGAGATTCTTCACCCAGGCATGACTAGCCAAATGGCACTCTATTGATGCCACCAGAAGATTTGTCATCTAGGATGACCAAGTTGGTACCTCTCCAAGTTACATCGGTTCCTTAGAAAAACTATTCCGTGTAGAGGGTTGCTTTTTAAAATTTTTTCCTTCAACTTTGCTTGACACATTGCATTTGTATATATGACTCTGGTAATCTCTTCAGCTTAATTATGCAAACCCTCAACTGGATTACCAGTTGAAAATATTTGGGAGGGGCTGTTTGTTTGTGTTCATGTTTGTTTTTATTTAAATGTGTTTTGAGTTGCCTCATTATAAATGTCTGGAACTTCTTTGCTGACTTCCTTGATGTAGGTAATGACCATTATCCTAGCCATTGTGTATTAGTTGACTTGGGCTCAAACCTTGATTTGCTCTTAATTGTTCTCATGTGGTTAATGGAGACTTCTGTTCAAGGCACGGAATATGACATTCTTCAAGAAGACCAAATCAAAGGGATGAAAGTTCCACAACTCAGAGGTAAATGATTTTAGGGTGTTATTATATCTATTCATGATTAAAAAATACTTAGGTCTCTTTTCTTTCCTTGACTAAAAGGAGGGGGGAAATTTGTAAAACAAAAACTGATCAAATAAAGCAACTTCACTGATAACTTCTAAGTTTTGGTAAATCACTAAAAGGATTTTTATACTTATTAGTTTAGCTGTGTACTCATTTTGAGAAACTTAATTTGATACAACTTAACAGAAACAAAAAGCCAAAGATTCAGATTTCACAATTGGTTCACTAATAGAGGAAAATTATGTTTAAGTTGTCACCTAATAAAAGACACAATCTCTTTCTCAGTTGTGTGAAAGATTTATATTTTTCTGGGGGATTTTTAGTCAAAAAATCAAGATATCTTTTTTGTTTGCTTATCTGATGAAAAACACAGCAAGAAGGAAATTCTCAGAAAATACTTTCTGTAGTAACAAGCAAAAAGGAAACCCCCTTCAAAATGGAAAATGCACATTGCTTCTAAAAGAAAACTTGCTCTGTTTGTGATTCTTTGATGAAAAGGAAGCATGTCAGGAAATAAAAGCCTTTCCCAAACAGTTAGAAAAACAGTTGCTCCATAGGAACACTGGGGTGCAGGTGCCCCTTTAGATCACTACAGAGACAAGATGTGCATCAACAGATGAATGGATAAAGAAGATGTGGTGGGATGCCTGGGTGGCTCAGTCAGTTAAGTGTCTGTCCCATGATCCTGGGGTCCTGGGATCAAGCCCTGCATCAGGCTCTCTGCTCAGCAAGGAGTCTGCTTCTTCCTCTCCATCTGCCACTCCTCCTGCTTGTGCTCTTTCTCAAATAAATAAATCTTTTTATAAAAAGGAGTGGTGTATGTATATTTATGTGTACATATATATGCACACATACATACAGTGCAATGGTACTCAGCCATCAGAAAGAATGAATACTTAGCATTTAATTTACATCAGGGTGGATGGAACTGGACGGTATTATGCTGAATGAAATAAGTTTATCAGAGAAAGACAATCATATGCTTTCACTCATATGTAGAATATGTAGAACAGCACAGAATATCATAGGGGAAGGGAAGGAACTGAATGAGAAGAAATCAGAGAGGGAGACAGACCAAGAAAGACTCCTGACTCTGGGAAACAAACTGAGGGTTGCTGGAGGGGAGGTCAGTGAGGGGGGATGGGGTAATGGGAAATTAAGGAGGAAATGTGATGTGATGAGTACTAGGTGTCATATACAACTGATAAATTATTGAACACTACATCTGAAACTAATGATGTACTATATGTTGGCTAATTAAATTTAAATTTAAAAAATAATATAAAAAAAAAGAAAAGCAGTTGCTCCTCAGTGTAAATAGATGCTCCCACATATCAGAGCATCTAACAGTGAGTTATTTAAAGATTCTCTAAATGATGTATCAGCATGAATCATTAAAACATCTTCTGAGCTAATAAGGTCATTAAAAGCAGAATTCTAATTGACTTCAAATAATATGTTTGTAACAAAATCTTCGGTAACCTCAAACATACTTCTAATAACACTTTATTTTGCTTCATGTCTAAGAAATATTTGATATTCTTTGTTCATTGATTTACTTATAAACAGTTCATTTAAGGAGACTTATCTAATTGAGATGATTTTCTTGGTATTGTTTGGAAGCCCCTATATAATATAGAAGCCTTTTTTCAGATGCACATGTGAGCTCCCAGTCCTGGTGGCAAACCACATGTAAGTAGGCAGGTGATGAAGGGCAGTAACATGTTTGAAATTCCTCTTATTTTTCAGGGGAAATTAGAAAGTATTGATCAAATTGGACTTTAAGTCAAATAGGCATGCTGAGATTGTCAAGAAACCACTTGAAAGAAATAAAAATAGGACATGCATCTTCCAAATCAGTTGAGGGGGAAATAACCTCCTCCTAAGAGATAGTTTAAGCATATGGAGATAGAAAGCCTTAAAATAAGAGAAAAAAAAAAATCACACCACCAACAAGAAAATACCGCCAAAATAAAGCTGGTATAACTATACTAACAACAAAATAGAGTTTAAGGCAAAAAAGTAAATGTCCCTCTGAGAAATTAAATGAGTCATACACATTTATAAAAGGAAGAGCTTACTAAAAACACAGACTTTCTAAAATCTACCTATTTAATAACAGAGTCAAATATAACACTATTGACAGAAACTGAAACACTCACAATCATTTAATACATCACCCCAATAACTGATAGAACAAGCAGGTAAAAATGAGGTAACCTTAGTTCAATATAATGTAGTTACACAGAATTCTGTAAACAACTATCAGGGAAAAAAACATTTGTTTCAAGCAATGACCAAATTTTACTAAGCCATAAAACAAATCAAAACAGATACCAAGGAAAAGATACTTTTCAGGCCGTATTCTCTGGCTTAAATGAAGATAGTGCAGAGTAAGTCACTATAGATATCTATCTATAAAACAAAAACAAAAACAAATTGAAGACATACCAAATAATTTTTGGATAAAATAAGTTATATCAATTGGGTTCTGGAGTTAAGATGATGGAGGAATAGGAGGCTGAGATGACATCAGGTCCCAGGAGTTCAGTTAGATAGTTATCAAACCATTCCGAACATTCCAAAGAGAAGAAAAAGAGCAATTATATAAACAGGAAATCGACCACTTTCTGAAAGGTAGGATATGCAGAGAAGTGAATCCAAAGTGACGGAAAGATAGACAGTGGGGGGAGGGGCCGCCTCCTGGCAAGTGGCGGAGCAACAGAGCACAAAATCAGAACTTTTAAAAGTCTCATCCACTGAGGAACAGCGCTCCAGAGACTAAGCAGGGGTGGAGCCCTCGCAGGGACAGTGTGGTCTCAGGTCCCACGGGGTCACAGAAGGATAGGGGTTCTTTGAGTGTAGCAGAGCTCGCAGGTATTAGAGAGGGGAAGCCGGCTACAGAGACAGAGCCAAGGAGTGAGCTCTCAGCTCAGGGTTAGGTTACCTTAAACTGTGATTTGTGGTGTAATCAGACCACTGCTCTTTGAGCAGGGACCCCATAAGTGGCAGATCTGGGGGAAGAGCAGAGAGGCAAGAATCTGCTGGGAGTGTGTGCCAGAGACAGAAATGCTTGGTCACAGGCTGGGTGAGCTCAGAGCGTGGCTAGAGACCAGGGAGGTGGGAATGACAGGCTGCTTTTCTCTGAGGGCACATTGAGGAATGGGGCCCCAAGATCTCAGCTCCTCTGGGCTGGAGATTGGAGGCTGCCATTTTCATTCCCCTCCTCCAGAGCTCTACAGAAAATGTTCATGGAACAAAAGCTCCGAAGAGTGAACCCACACAGATTACTTAGCCCAGCCCCTGGCAAAGGCGATGTAATTCCACCTTGAACAAAGACACTTGAGAATCACTACAAGAGGACCCTCTCCCAGTAGATCAGCAAGAACATCCAGCCAAGACCAAACTCATTGATCCAGAGGAGGGGAAAGCAAAGCATGGAATTCATGGCTTTCTCCGCATTATTCTTTAGTCTTGCAAAGTTAACTAATTTTTTTTTAATTTTTTTTCTTATTCTAATTTCTTTAACTTTTACTCTTTCCTCTTTTTACATTTTTAACTAGTTTATCTTAATGATGCCTTTCTTAAAAAATATATATTATTTAATGATTTTACTTATTTATTTGACAGATAGAGATCACAAGTAGGCAGAGAGACATGCAGAGAGAGAGAGAGAGGAGGAAGCAGGCTTCCTGCTGAGCAGAAAACTGGATGTGGGGCTTGATCCCAGGACTCTGGGATCATGACCCAAGCCAAAGAAAGAGGCTTTGACGCACTAAGCAACCCCGGAGTCCCTCTCAAAAATATTTTTGAACCTTCATTATTATAGTCATATTTTAATCCTTCATTGTATCTAATTTTATTTTTTACACACATATAGGGTTTTTTCTTCTAAAAAATTTTGGGATACAACTTCTTCTAATAGATCAGAATATACCCTAAATCTAGCACAGGGTTTTGTTCTAGTCTCCAGCCTGAGCAAATTCTCTCCACTTTCTTTTTCCTTCTTTTCCCAACCAACATGTCAACTACTTTTTTAGAATTTTTTAAAATTTTTCATCTTTATAGTCATATTCCATCCCTTCATCAATGTTTACCATTATTTTTATATATATTTTGTGTGTGTGTGTGTGTGTGTATAATATATATGTATATTTTTTTCCTTTCTTTAAAATTTTGGGAGGTAGTTTCTTCTAAGAGATCAAAATACACCCAAAATGAAGTGGGTGGCTCTGTTCTATTCACCAGTCAAATATATATATGTATATATATACATATATATATATAATATATATATAATATAATATAATATAATAATATATATATATATATATTTAACCTTCTTTTTACCCCTTTTCTTCTCCCCACAATTTGGGGTCTCTTCTAATTTGGTTAATGCACATTTTGGGGGGTCTTTGCCACGGTTTTAGTATTTTATTCTCTCTTTCATATATCCTTATCTGGATAAAATGACAAGGAGGAAAAACTCACCACAAAAAAAAAAAATAATAACAAGAAGCAGTACTGAAGGCTAGGGACCTAATCAATACGGACATTAGTAATATGTCAGATCTAGAGTTAAGAATGATGATTCTCAAGGTGCTAGCTAGGCTCGAAAAAGGCATGGAAGATATTAGAGAAACACTCTCTGGAAAAATAAAAGCCCTTTCTGGAGAAATAAAAGAGCTTAAATCTAACCAAGCTGAAATCAAAAAAGCTATTAATGAGGTGCAATAAAAAATGGAGGCTCTTACTGCTAGGATAAATGAGGCAGAAGAGAGAATTAGTCATATAGAAGACTGAATGACAGAGAATAAAGAAGCTGAACAAAAGAGAGACAAACAACTACTGGACCACTAGGGGAGAATTCGAGAGATAAGTGATACCATAAGATGAAACAACATTGGAATAGTTGAGATTCCAGAAGAAGAAGAAGAAAGAGAGAGAGGGGCAGAAGGTATATTGCAGAGAATTATTGTAGAGAATTTCCCTAATATGGCAAAGGGAACACACATCAAAATCCAAGAGATGCATAGAACCCCCCACAAAATCAAAAAGAATAGGTCCACACCCCGTCATCTACAAGTCTTAGTGACAAAGAGAAAATCCTGAAAGCAGCCCGGGAAAAGAAGTCTGTAGCATACAATGGTAAAAATATTAGATTGGCACCAGACTTGGCATGCCAGAAAGAATTGGCATGATATATTCAGAGCAGTAAATGAGAAAAAAATGCAGCCAATAATACATTAACCAGCTAGGCTATCATTGAAAATAGAAGGAGAGATAAAAAGCTTCCAGGACAAACAAAAACTAAAAGAATTTGTAAACACCAAACCAGCTCTATAGGAAATACTGAAAGGGGTGCTCTAAGCAAAAAGAGAGCCTAAAAGTAGTACAACAGAAAGGAAGAGAGACAATATACAGTAACAGTCACCTTACAGGCAATGCAATGGCACTAAATTCATCTCTCTCAATAGTTACCCTGAATGTAAATGGGCTAAATGCCCCAATCAAAAGACACAGGATATCAGAATGGATCAAAAAACAAAACCCATCAATATGCTGTCTACAAGAAACTCATTTTAAACTCAAAGACACCTCAAGATTTAAAGTGAGGGGGTGGAAAACAATTTTGCCGTGCTAATGGACATCAAAAGAAAGGTGGGGTGGCAATCCTCATATCAGATAACTTAGATTTTAAACCAAAAACTATAATAAGAGAAGAGGAAGGACACTATATCATACTCAAAGGGTCTGTCCAACAAGAAGATCTAATAATTTTAAATATCTACGCCCCTAACATGGGAGCAGCAAACTATATAAACTAATTAAAAATAAAATCAAGGAAACATATCGACAATAATACAATAATGGTAGGGGGCTTTAATACCCCCATCACTGAAATGGACAGATCATCCAAGCAAAAGATCAACAAGGAAATAAAGGCCTTAAATGACACACTGGACCAGATGGACATCACAGGTATATTCAGAACATTCCATCCCAAAGCAGCAGAATACACATTCTTCTCTAGTGCACATGGAACATTCTCCAGAATAGATCACATCCTGGGTCACAAATCAGGTCTCAACTGGTACCAAAAGATTGGGATCATTCCCTGCATATTTTCAGACCACAATGCCCTGAAGCTAGAACTCAGTCACTTAGAATGATGTATTTGGAGGCTAAATGAACTCAGTCATTTAGCCTCCAAATACATGAAAGCTAAAGAACATCCTACTGAAGAATGAATGAGTCAACCAGGAAATTAAAGAATAAATCATTTGTTTGGAAACAAATGATAATGAAAACACAATGGTTCAAAATTTGTGGGACACAGCAAAGGCAGTCCTGAGAGGAAAAATATAGCGATACAAACCTTTCTTAAGAAACAAGAAAGGTCTCAAATACACAACCTAATGCTACACCTAAAGGATCTGGAGAAAGAACAGCAAAGAAAGCCTAAGCCCCGCAGGAGAAGAGAAATAATAAAGATCAGAGCAGAAATCAATGAAACAGAAACCAACCAACCAACCAACCAAAGAAACAAACAAAAAAACAATAGAACAAATCAATGAAACTAGGAACTGGTTCTTTGAAAGAATTAATAAGATTGATAAACCCCTGGCCAGACATATCAAAAAGAAAAGAGAAAAGACCCAAATTAATTAAATCATGAATGAAAGAGGAGAGATCTCAACCAGCACCAAAGAAATACAATTATAAGAACATATTATGAGCAACTATATGCCCACAAATTTGACAATCTGGAAGAAATGGATGCATTCCTAGAAACCTATAAACTACCAAAACTGAACCAGGAAGAAATAGAAAATGTGAACAGACCCATAACCAATAAGGAGATTGAAGCAGTCATCAAAAATCTCCCAAAAAACAAGAGCCCAGGGCCAGGTGGCTTCCCAGGGGAATTCTACCAAGCATTTAAAGAATTAATTTCTATTCTCCTGAAGCTGTTCCAAAAAATAGAACTGGAAGAAAAACGTCCAAACTCATTTTATGAGGCCAGCATCACCTTGATCCTAAAACCAGACAAAGACGCCACCAAAAAGGAGAATTACAGGGGCGCCTGGGTGGCTCAGTGGGTTAAAGCCTCTGCCTTCGGCTCGGGTCATGGTCCCAGGGTCCTGGGATCGAGCCCCACGTCGGGCTTTCTGCTCAGCAGGGAGCCTGCTTCCTCCTCTCTCTCTCTGCCTGCCTCTCTGCCTACTTGTGATCTCTGTCTGTAAAATGAACAAATAAAATCTTTAAAAAAAAAAAAAAGGAGAATTACAGACCAATATCCCTGATGAAGATGGATGCAAAAATTCTCACCAAAATAACACGTCAATAGGATCCAACAGTACATTAAAAGGATTATTCACCATGACCAAATGGGATTTATTACTGGGCTGCAAGTTTGGTTTAACATCCACAAATCAATCAATGTGATAAAACACATTAATATAAGAAAGAACAAGAAACATATAATACTATCAGTAGATACTGAAAAAGCATTTGACAAAGTACAGCATCCTTTCTTGATCAAAACTCTTCACAGTGTAGGGATAGAGGGTACACACCTCAATCTCACCAAACCCATCTATGAAAAACCCACAGTGAATATCACCCTCAATGGGGGAAAAGTGAGACCTTTTCCCCTAAGGTCAGGAACATGGCAGAGATGTCCACTATCATCACTGCTATTCAACATAGTACCAAAAGTCCTAGTCTCAGCAATTTTACAACAAAAAGAAATAAAAGGCATCTAAAAATGCAAAGAAGAAGTCAAACTCTCACTCTTTGCAGATGATATGATACTTTATGTGGGAAAACCCAAGACTCCATTTTCCAAAATTGCTAGAACTCATACAGGAATTCAGTAAAATGTCAGGATATAAAAATCAATGCACAGAAATCAGTTCCATTTCTGTACACCAACAGCAAGACAGAGAAAATATAAATTAAGGAGTCAATCCCATTTACAATTGCACCCAAAACCATAAGATACCTAGGAATAAACCTAATGGAAGAGACAAGGAATCTGTACTCAAAGAACTATAAAGTACTCATGAAAGAAATTGAGGAAGACACAAAGAAATGGAAAAACGTTCCATGCTCATGGATTGGAAGAACAAATATTGCGAAAATGTCTATGCTACCTAAAGCAATCTACACATTTAATGCAATCCCTATCAATATACCATCAATTTTTTCAAAGAAATGGAACAAACAATCCTAAAATTTATATGGAACCAGAAAAGACCCCGAATAGCCAGAGGAATGTTGAAATAGAAAACCAAAGTTGGTGGCATCACAATTCCAGACTTCAAGCTCTATCTCAAAGCTGTCATCATCAAGACAGTATGGTGCTGGCACAAAAACAGACACATAGATCAATGGAACAGAATAGAAAGCCCAGAAATAGACCCCCTATGGTCAATTAATCTTTGACAAAGCAGGAAAGAATGTCCAATGGAAAAAAGGCAGTCTCTTCAACAAATGATTTTGGGAAAATTGGATAGCCACATGCAGAAAAATGAAACTGGACCATTTCCTTACACCACACACAAAAATAGACTCAAAATGGATGAAGGACCTCAATGTGAGATAGGAATTCATCAAAATCCTTGAGGAGAACAGAGGCAGCAACCTCTTCGACCTCACCCACAGCAACTTCTTCCTAGGAACATCACCAAAGACAAGGGAGGCAAGGGTAAAAATGAACCATTTGGACTTCCTCAAGATCAAAAGCTTTTGCACAGCAAAGAAAACAGTGAACAAAACCAAAAGACAACTGACAGAATGGGAGAAGATATTTGCAATGACATATCAGATAGAGGGCTAGTATCCAAAATCTTTAAAGAATTTATCAAACTCAACACCCAAAGAACAAATAATGCAATCAAGAAATGGGCAGAGGACATGAACAGGCATTTCTGCAAAGAAGACATCCAGATGGCCAACAGATGCATGAAAAAGTGCTTCATATCACTCGGCATCAGAGAAATACAAATCAAAACCACAATGAGATAGCACCTCACACCAGTCAGAATGGCTAAAATTAACAAGTCAGGAAATGACAGATGCTAGCGAGGATGCAGAGAAAGTGGAACCCTCCTACACTGTTGGTGGGGATGCAAGCTGTTGTAACCACTCTGGAAAACAGCATGGAGGTTCCTCAAAGAATTGAAAATAGAGCTACCCTATGACCCAACAATTGCACTACTGGATATTTACCCTAAAGATACAAATGAAGTGATCCAAAGGGGCAAGTGCACCCGAATGTTTATAGCAGCAATATCCACTATAGCCAAACTATGGAAAGAACCTAGATGTCCATCAACAGATGAATGGATAAAGAAGAAGTGGTATACACACACACACACACACACACACACACACACACACACAAAATGAAATACTATGCAGTCATCAAAAGAAAGAAAATCTTGCCATTTGCAACTACGTGGATGGAACTGGAGGGTATTATGCCGAGTGAAATAAGTCAAGCAGAGAAAGACAATTATCATATGATCTCCCTGATATGAAGAATTTGAGAGGCAATGTGAGGGGTTTCAGAGAAGGGAAGGAAAAAACGAAAAATGGGATCAGGAGGGAGACAAACCATAAGAGACTCCTAATCTCACAAAACAAACTGAGGGTTCCTGGGGGGGTAGGGAGAGGGTGGTTGGGTTATGGACATAGAGGAGGGTATGTGCTATGGTGAGTGCTGTGAAGTGTGTAAACCTGGAGATTCACAGACCTGTACCCCTGGGGCTAATGATACATTATATGTTAATAAAAATTTTCTAAAAACTTAAAAAAGAAGATATATCAATTGAATTAGAAAAATTTAGAGCTAAATATAAAATTAAACTTACACACTAAAAATTTGGAGAGGTAGCTAAATTAGTACTTAGAAAGTACTAACCTCACTTAGTCTTGGGGTTCCCTGGGTGACTCAGTTGGTTAAATGACTGACTGCACTGATCTCAAGGTCATGAGATTGAGCCTCATGTTTGGCTCTGTGCTGAGTGCAGTCTGCTAAAGTTTCTCTCTCCCTCTTCTTCTGCTGTCTGCCCCTCCCCTCCTCACACACACACTCTCTCTCTCTCTCTTAAATAAATAAGTAAATACATCTTTTTTTTAAAAAAAGAAAATTTCTATCTTATATTAAAGAACACAAAATATAAAATTATTGCAGAAAACATAACAAGCTAACAACTACTAGTCAGCATATATAGAGGACTTGAACCAATTAGGAAAAAAAATGAACAAAATTTCCTGACTGATAAAAAAAAAATTAATGAAAAGAAGCTTAAATGCAAATTCAAACCAGAATGACACTATCTCCATTCCTAAGATAGACAAACATTTAAATGTTTTATGATAGGAAATAGAAAGGATGTGGAAATGAGAACTGTTTAACTGGTGGTAATTAAAATTTGTACAAACACTTTGGAGAACAATTTTGTAATATCTAGTAGAGCCACAAATGAAAATTGAGTCTTCAATCTAGTGATTTAAAACTTAGATATATATAATCAAGGAATTCTAGTATATGCCTAAGGTATTAAAAGAATGTTCAATGAACAAGATTTTATAATCCCCCAAAATGTAAAATGGCTTAAAAGTTCATCAACATTGTAAAGTAAAATCTGAATTCTTATATATTTCTAAAATGATATATTTATATGACAGAATATCAAAGTGTATTGAGAATGAGTGAATGAAAACAACATAGCAACTTTCACAAATGTTATACTGAGTACAAAGAAGCAAAGTGCAGAATGATTCATAGAGTTTGAAATCCTTTATTTATAAATTTAAAATATGTAAAATGGCACTATATACTGTGTATTGATTCATTTGAACATAGTAAATATTTGAGAAAGGAAAAGAGACTATCTGATAGGTAAGAGGCATGAAGTCTTCAATTGTATTTGTAATTTTTTTAATAAATAAAAGATCTGAAGCAAATGTAGAAGAATATTAAGATCAGACAAAGGCAATCGATGGGTACATGACTGTTCCTACTATCCCTCTCTTTATTTTCCTGTGTGGTTAAATAACAATAATTTTACAATAAAAAATAAAATAATCATAAATAATGAAATAACAGAGCAACAAATTTTATAATCAACTAACACAGAAATTCTACATTCTTCCTCAGAATATGAAAGTATTCTATATGTGTATAGGGTGTATATTTTTTAAAAAAAGGAACTCAATGCCTTTGCCCACAATGAGGTTTCTTCTCTTGAAATTGTTGACAAAATTCCAATAAAGACAACTGAGAAATTCAAAGATGACACAAAATATCAATGATACAAAATTCATTAAATTTTATAGTAATGAAAAGTATAGATACTATCTGAAATTCCATTTTGAAAGAATTCATCATAAAATCTTTTACCTAAAACTAGTATGATAGAAACAAAATCCTGGTTTTGAGCCTCAGTTTCTTGTCTGTTAGGATCAATCTGACACCATCCTTGCACATTATCCAAAAACTTAATCCAGGATATTTTGTGCCACTGATAACAAATGTGGTTAAAGAGTTCCTCTGACAAAACATTTTGTACAATTTTGAGTTGAGTTCTGCCTCGAGACATACATATCTATCTTGGTTCCTGATTATCTTCTTGTTTTTCAAATTATTAAAGCACATAAACTGAAAGACCAATGAATGCAAATAGGAGTTATAGCATCTGCAACAGATTTTGTTATCAGCTTCAGGCTAGTTCTTTCAATGAGCTATTAAATCATCAAAATTTGGGTCAAGTGATTTCTGCTCAAATAAATTGTTACCCAAAATAAATATGTTGAGCTTTCTGGAGGAAACTGTAGAATAGAAAATTAATAATTAGTACATTTTCAGATTCTTAACATCATGCTTAAAATGAATATATTTACAGTAAGGATTCTGGAGCCAGACTTCAGGGCAATCTTACATCCCATTGAAGTACCGCGTGTGATGATGAGAACAATACCAAAATTCCCTCAGAGATATGAATTTTTGTCCACATTAGTTATGGAGCACTGTCTGTGGGCACAATACTCTACATAGGTGCTATGAGCCAAAGAAACTTGTCAGTTATAAGATAGAAATACAAATTCTGTACCTGCTAAAATCTATGCATTCAAAAATGTTTTTTTTAATTTTTTTTCTGATAAGTGCTACTTTAATTACTATTAGTTTTCAAAGATTCTGCCATCTTTTTGTTTCTTCTTCTTTTTTTATTAATTATTTTTATTAACATATAAGGTATTATTTGCCCCAGGGGTACAGGTCTGTGAATTGTCAGGCTTACACATTTCATAGCACTCACCATATCACATACCCTTCCCAATGTCCATATCACAGTACTCACCATATCACATACCCTCCCCAACTACCCTCTCCACAGTTCCCCTCTCCCAGCAGCCCTCAGTTTGTTTTGTGAGATTAAGAGTCTCTTATGGTTTGTCTCCCTCCTAATCCCATCTTGTTTCATTTTTTCCTTTCCTACCCCTCTATCCCCCACTCTGCCTCTCAAATTCCTCATATCAGGGAGATCATTATGATAATTGTCTTTCTCTTATTGACTTATTTTGCTCAGCATAGCTCTAGTTCCACCCACATCATTGCAAATGGAAAGATTTCATTTCTTTTGATGCTGCATAGTATTCCATTGTATATATATACCACATCTTCTTTATCCATTCATTTGTTGATGAACATCTTGGCATCAGGGAAATACAAATCAAAACCACAGTGAGAGACCACCTCACACCAGTCAGAATGGCTAAAATTAACAAGTCAGGAAATGACAGATGCTGGCGAGGATGCAGAGAAAGGGGAACCATCCTACATTATTGATGGGAATGCAAGCTTGTGCAGCCAATCTGGAAAACAGCATGGAGGTTCCTCAAAGAATTGAAAATAGAGCTACCCTATGACCCAACAATTGCGCTACTGGGTATTTACCCTAAAGATACAAATGTAGTGATCCAAAGGGGCATGTGCACCTGAATGTTTATAGCAGCAATGTCCACAATAGCCAATCTATGGAAAGAATCAAGATTTTTGTTGTTGTTGTTTTGTTGTTGTTTTAGGTCTTATTATGTGTGATAGTCTCTCTCCTTGAGTCAATCTTTAGAGAGTTTCCTCTGCATCTTTGTTTCAATGAAGCCTCATCCTTGAGCCTTGTTGTTGAGCCTGCCTAGCCCACTTGTAGCAAGCATCCTGCTAATTCATGTTAGTGAGAATCTTCCACACCTGATATGTGATCACCTTGACCTGCCTATAGAAGGAATCCTAAATCTGTTTAATTAGAATACACCTGCTCTGGACATTTCCTCTTAGTAACTGCCTATCACTGACACTTCATTGACATCTTTGGCTATATTCACAACTCCTCTCCTTGCTCTATTCACAACTGAGGCCAGTTCTACACTGAGATTTCTGTCCCTTTGTTGCCATAGTTCCTAAATAAAATCTGTTTTTACAACTTTGCTATCTGCTGCTTCAGGTTCTCTTTACAATGTGAAGCATTGTGCTAAGTTCTGAGCAAAACAACGGCTGTCCCTATTTTCATGGATCTTGCAATTAAATGGGAGATGGGCGTTAAACACACATTCACAGAGACAGATGACCACTTAAAGCTAGTGTCCTTAATGTAGTTCTGGGGGCAATTAAGGAGCCAGACAGAACTTAATATCGATATCTAGTCAGAGGTACAGTTCAAGAAATAAAACCTACCCTAGTATTTAGACAAGAAAGGAAATTAAGTACGTAGGAAATTGTAGGGAGAATGGTAGAGGATCAGAGAAAGGGGACTGCCAGTGCAAGTAATGACAGTCAGTTCTAGAGTACATCCAAGTGATTGTTCTCTGGGAATTAGAGAAACTGCTGCTTGGGCACTACCACTATTCCATCTCAGCTGCTTTGGCAGTCATGTCTCAGTGAACTTGCTAACTGAAACAGCAACATAAGCATGGCCACGGCCTCATATTGCCTTCAAAAATGTATATCTCATGGCAGTACCTAAATCGCCACGGGGGAGGAGGGTCTGGAAATGCCTTTTTAGGTTCACAGCTTCTCTAATACAGGATGGCACCCAGAAGGATATGAGAATGGATGCTGGGTGCCAATTCACTGTATCCTGTACAGTGCATCCTTTGGCAACCCAAGATCCATACTTAAAAAGGAAAAAAAAAAAGCAATTTCAACATGCACCTGCCTAACATATAGCAGCCAGTCTTTATACAAATAGAAATATTTGTATTACTCCCCAAATTTCTTTGTCACTGTATCCATAGCTGGTTTATCATCATCCTTCAGCTCCAGTCATAATCCTAACCTGATAGTCTATAACTGGAGGACCAAATTACAAACATCACTGTGTGTATAAAATGTTGGGGAAAAGGAAAGAGGCAAAAAGGAAAGTCAGTACATACATAACAAAGCAAGGAAGACAATAGGAACGGTCATGGATTCCTTATTCTGCAACTGGTCCCGAGCTCACAAATGTCTTTGATGATAGCTTTTATCCTCATCCCATTCCCCTTAATTTTGAGTTCCTCTGTGAGCACTGAAATTGGTCAGAGATTTAGGCTCAGTAGAGGAATTAAACCTTCATTGCTGAGTCATCTTTATTCTTGGTGGTTCTTCCTATATTGGGTTGTTATAACCTCCCATTTATATTTTGACCAAGAAGTATAGAAGTACTAACAGGTGATCCTATAAAATTTCCTGGGCTCTACTCCCCTTACTTTCTGCCATGTGTTTTAAATTGAATTAGCCCATGTGAGATTTGGGTATCTTCATTTGGTCTCTGAGACTCCTCTGTGTTCAATGACCTCTAGGACAGCTTAAGGTAATTCCCACACAACTTTTAACTATAAACAAAAAGGTACCATATATTGGTCAGTAATTTAGATCATATTTCTTATTATGGAAGACTCTTCCCAGAGCGCCCTTATTCTCCAACAGTGTTTACTCCCAAGAGGTGCCATAACTGAGTCTTCAATAGTATATTATACTCTTTTTAAAAGGCCAGTTGCTTCAGGAAGCTTGTGGCATATGATAACACAAGTATATCCAATTGATTTGAGTCCATTTTTTCAACCTTTGCATTATAAACAAATGCATTGTTCAAAAACAATGTTATATGGGTCACTCTGTTGCTGTCCCATTAAGTAAGTCAACAGATGCAGAAGCATGGTCACAAAAAAGATAAATCTGTATGCAGAATGTTTGTCTATTCCAATTTGGATAAATAGTTGCCCTTTCCATAATGGAAGGAATCCAGTGTCCTAACCTGTCATCAGATGGATGACTGGCCCCCTAGTGGATGGTGAATTGTGAGAGTGTTGACAAGCTTGGCAGCTTGGGTACTCGGCATTGGCTGTATCAAATAATCCATGTTGTTGAATCCATGTCTTAACCTATCTTCTTGCTGTTATAAATTCTTTATTTATGAAACTATTGGGCAAGCAAGGGGAAGTGCTATTGAAAGTAACTGCTTAATAGTCACATAATTGATCATTTTATTCTCATATTCACATAATTATTGAGAGGTTCTTCAGCTAGGAATATTTCCTGAAGAGAAGTCATATGGGCATTAATATCTACAGAGATTCTACCAGTTCTGAAAGGTCCTTCCACATATCTCTTCCCCTTTATCTCCTTATTACCAATCCTCCTCCAAAAGGTTGCTTTTGGCAACCTTTGTTCCCACACAAAGGGAGCAAACAGATGTACCACTCAATGATCTGCCCACTTGGAAGATGTCTCTTCTCTCTGATTTTTCTGGGCAATAGACATAGATGAAAAAAGTGCTAATGCAACAGCATAAAACTCATTGGTAGTGTAAACAATTGTTCAAGCAACAAATTTGAACATAGAGCCGATCTTATATATACCATTTCTACTTTGTATAGGTCTTTTGTTGTCCAAGCTTAGCTTTATAGTTAGTTCATTAAAACAAAACAAAACAAAAATGATGATAATATTTGCATGACCACTTGGGGGTCCAGTGGTCCAGTGTTTGGCCTCTCTTAGCATCCATTAACAAAATAGAATCTTTTTCTCAAAAGGATAGTAATAATCAGTCTCAGGAAAAAGGCCTGATTTTGTTTTGGTACTCCAAACGTCTACCTTATTAATCTCCTATCAGATTTGCAAGATTTTCCAAACTACAAACCCATCTGCTTCAAACACTATGGGCATCATTGAATTTGTTGAATCATTATGACCAAATGGCAGAGAGAACAGCTTATACTATAGCCTGAATAAGCTGGAGAGTCTACTCTTATTCTGGAATAAACTGAAAATTCACAGATGTAGCAATTACTTGATAAAAGTATTGAAACAGCACATCCAAAAATGGTATATGTTGTTTTCAAACATCCAGGAAGCCCACCTAGAACTGGACCAATTCTTTTGGAAGGGATGTTCAGACATGTCTCACTGAACTTTCAGAAATATGAAAAAGATTGTAGGTCCTAAATTTTCATGGTACAGAGGGTAGTTTCTTCTACCTTCTGGCATGTATGCAAATTACAAAGTTAACTCAGATATCATGTATTCCCAGCTCTCCAATTTTAGTCACCTGATGTCATTAAATAGTAGACCTGTGTAATATCCTCTGGTATGGTAAGACAATCAAGGTCCCTGGAAGTAATTTATGATAGAAATGAGAAATGTTAATTAAGTTGAAAACAAACCACTCTAGTGTTCTTTGCTTATTGAGATAAAACAAGAAAATACTTTATAACCATTTCTAGATCAATAGCTGAATATAAGATGTCACAACTCAGTTGATTTTTTCCAATAGATACCACATCTTTTTTATTATTATTATTATTATTATTATGTTCAGTTGGCCACTATATAGTAAGTACATCATTAGTTTTGATGTAGTGTTCAATAATTCACCCAGTGCTCATCACAACACATGCCCTCCTTAATACCCATCACCCTGTTACCCCCTCCCCCAACCCCCTTCTCCTCTGAAACCCTCAGTTTATTTCCCAGGGTCCATAGATGACCCTCGACAGATGAATGGATAAAGAAGATGTGGTACATATACACAATGGAATATTACTCAGCCATCAGAAAGGACAAACACCCACCATTTGCATCGATATGCATGGGACTGGAGGGGATTATACTAAGTGAGTAAGTCAAGCAGAGACAGACGATTATCATACGGTTTCACTCATATGTGGAACATAAGAAGTAGCACAAAGGACTGTAGGGAAAGGGAGGGAAATCTGAAGGGGGAGAAATCAGAAAGGGAGATGAATCATGAGATACCACATCTTCTATAACAGTAGCTGCTGAAGTCTTCACTTGATTAGATGTACACTGACCTGCTTTTCTCCAAAACATAGCCAATTTCTTCTTGGATGAAAGAAGCAAGTGAAGGGGCGCCTGGGTGGCTCAGTGGGTTGAGCCGCTGCCTTCCGTTCAGGTCATGATCTCAGGGTCCTGGGATTGAGCCCCACATCGGGCTCTCTGCTCAGCAGGGAGCCTGCTTCCTCCTCTCTCTCTGCCTGCCTCTCTGCCTGCTTGTGATCTCTCTCTGTCAAATAAATAAATAAAATGTTAAAAAAAAAAAGAAGAAGAAGAAGCAAGTGAAATGGGGATAACATAGAATCACTACCCCTACAACTTAACTCTTGGAATTAGTAAGTGGCTGTGATACTCCATCATGATTATTAAAGTCAGGCTGCCATTTGTCACACCTGGGTCATTTCTTCAGTTGAACAATTTAATAAAAGTTAAGTTGGCTGGATATCTATTTTATTCATGAAGTTATGATGAGCAATTATCCACTCCTAGAGAATGGGTTAAGTCATTTACCTACTACTATACTCTTGATGCCTATTATAATCATGTCCACCCTATACCTGATAATAAGTGTTGTCATTTGACCTCCCCCACTCCAGGATTCCATCATTCTCACTTAAATATGGAGCCCATTTCAAGGTCAGCATCTTCACCTTCATCTCTGTCCAAAAGATGACAGCCTCATCAATGTATTGGTAAATGCTTTAGTGAAGGAAATACCTTGGACTCTCTTAGGAGACAGATTAGAAGTTAAAGAAAGTCAGATGATAAATCACTCCTCTGTTCATATGCCCACAAGTCTCAGATTCTACTATATACCAAGAAATTCCTTGTCTTGCACCTTCACTTGGTGTGAGCCATCATGGAGCCCACACTTCAGGCAACCAATCGAGCTGGCAGTTATAGTCACTCTGGGCTGCTTGGGCAAGCACATTAGATACAGACTCTGGGGCACACACCCATATTGGGGAATTTCGACCAATGTGTTTTTTATTTTTCCCACCTGGTGAAGCTCCTTTCAAATCCTATTGCCACACACACTCCCCAGTTATTTGCTAATAAAAACCAACAAATACTTGGCATTTTTTCATATTTTAACCTTTTCCTCTTGGCTCACACTTTGGCCTCTACTAAAACCCTGGGACAGGATTCTTATTCTAGGTCCGAGGCAGGAAGGTAGTAAGGACAGGCCAAGAGGAGAAATGCCATTCCTTATACACCTGAGGCAAGTTAGTACCCTAAAAAAGGAAGAACCAATTTTCTACAACAGGGATAAGGGGCTGTTAATGGCAAGAAAGTTTAATCAGATTTGGACATTTGGTATAGTCACACTAATCTATATCCACTTAACATTTTCATCTGAATTTTCTGGGTTCTCAGTCTTTCCCAACCAAGGCCATAACTTTCACAGAGGAGACCTGGTGAGGCTGTGATTCAGCCCACATTATAATTCAGCGATAAACAAGATCAGACACCGTGTGCTCTTTTTTTTTTTTTTTTTCCGCCAACAGCTGCCCTGCAGCTACAAGATATAAAAGACTGTGGGAAGTAGTCATGGATGCTCCCTGGGCCTCTGACTTGCCTTAAGCAAAGTATTTAAAACCCTGAGCTGTTGTTTTCTTTCTCTGCATATATCAGTCCAGTCAGAAAGAGCTAGCCTACCCCACAATTATTATATTTATATTCTTATCATAAAATTCTATTGAAGAAAACATACAGCTTACCAAAACTTTGACTTAATGGGTATTTCATTCCAAGTACCTCAGGTAATAATTTCAGTAACTGATTTTTTTTTTTTTTTCACTTCAAGCCAAGAATCGCCAATGTTCCATTACACACTAGTATAAATGCCTCTTTTATAACCAGGTTAGGCAACCAATACCAAATTTATATCCTTGAATAAATAGACTTGCAGCCAGTTTGGGTACCAAAAACTTCATCCCACAAGAACAAAAGGCTAGAGATAGAAAAAACTGGAGAGGATTTAATACAAATATTAGGTCTGCACAACATATTATGTGTGCATAATATTTGGACTATTTATAGGTTATTTTATTTAACATCTTCACTTCCAACCTTCATTGTAACAAAACCATGGTTTACCAACATTTAGAACAAACACTATTTTTAAATTATTTCTATGTCACCCCATGTAAAAACTCTTCCTTCCCTTGTCTATTTAAGAGGTGAACTTAGGGGCACCTGGGTGATTCAATCAGTTAAGCGTCTGCCTTTGGCTCAGGTCATGATCTCGGTGTCCCAGGATCAAGCCTCACATCAGGCTCCCTGTTCAGTCTCCCTCTCCTTCTGCCCCTCCCCCTTCCTCTTCTCTCTTCGACTCTCTCTCTCAAATAAATTTAAAAAATAATAATAATAATAAAAGGTAATTTAACAAAAAATTCTATTGTCTATGGAGGCTGACATTAGCTCCAGAAGAAGAGTAAAAATAGCTAAGTGAGGAGAAATCTGGGACCACCCACCTCTTAAACTGTTGTGTGCAAAGACTTCTCATTGTAGCTTTTATCCAGAAATGAGGGCTCTCCTGCTATTACCTCTTGACCCCAGGGAAGTTAATGACCAGACACTGGCACCCTAATTGTAGCTACATGGGCAGGCTGCCTCTGTACCTGTGATCCAACATTGATAGGAAGATAGTCTCAATTTCAGGATTGTCTTGAAAACTTTGTGTATGTGCATATAATTGGCAAGCTTAACTGACATACAGAATCCTACATGCAAAGATGTCCTATACATGTGCCAGATTTCTTCCAGAAAGAAAAGAAAAAAGCTTTATGGAAGGAATTAGGAATCACACCTAGGGCTTTGTCAAAAAAGTTAACTCTTACAGTGTATACCCCAGCATTCATTACTGCATTTCCTGCTTTTATTTTATCCTTGGAAGTTGTAATACTTTGAAAATCCCTATCATTAGTTTTCATTTTAGTTTTATTTAGTTTTAGCAGAAATGTATTTTATTGGGATAGCAAGGCACTAGAAATACATCATAGACCAAGGCAACCCACATTATGGAAATGTGGATGTAGTACGTGCTTTATATGCATTTAAACTCATTTAGTACTCACACCAAGTCTATGAGGAAATTATGGCTACAGTTTAAGCAACTTAACCAAGGTCACATGGTGAGTAAAAAGCCAGGTCAAGATTTCCACCCACGCACTCAGCTATGCTGCAGAAAATCCTAAGGTAGGATCTATATTTTAGGAACATTCACACTAATTCTCTCAAACTTCTTTAGAGAATAAGAGGTGGCTTCTAATGATGTGTTTGCTAGGTTGTTTGAGTCATATGCTGTGTTCCAGTAAAGGGGCTTAAAGCTTTTTTCAGAGATGCTAGACTCCAACAGAAAAGACAAAGAAAGACCAGTGAGAATCTAGCACATATATATAAATACAGTAATATTCACAAAGCATATTTATTAAAAAGTAGGAAATTTATGGCAGCAAATGCTAGGTAGGTCTTAAAGAGAGAACTCAGTCATTATTATTATTATTATTATTAATGAACTCTCCCTCTTCTAATTTGCTTCTATAGAGAAGGTTCTCAATGGCTTTCTCAAAGATGTAAGAAAATAACAAAATAATTCTCGAGGATATCTTATATATTTATCTGGTCTATATGCTATATATTTGTTGGTGACTAAATCTTACTTTTTACTTGCCAAGGAAAGCTGGGTCATGGTCTGCATTAAAACTTAGTAATTGCATGATTCTAAAAGTAGTCAGCATGTTGGTCTGGTCATTAATCCACCAAGTACCTCGCTGTTCTGATAAAATACACAATTTTGGGAATACAATGCTCAGATTGGTCATTTCCAGATCTCTTTGGCTTCATATGCAGAATGGCCCACCACAGGCTCATAGCAGAGTCAGCACAGTTAGGTAATTAGACAATAACGATGGCTGCAAGAAAACCTACTAGTCAAGTAACACAATGCAGGAGAAGGAAGCACCTGGTTTGAAATCCTAAGCCCTATGTTTCAAAGCTTCAGAGCTGCCTCCACCATTAATGGTCAGATCTTCCCTAATTCTT
The DNA here is from genome assembly GCF_902655055.1 of Lutra lutra. Taxonomy (NCBI): domain Eukaryota; kingdom Metazoa; phylum Chordata; class Mammalia; order Carnivora; family Mustelidae; genus Lutra; species Lutra lutra. The sequence continues at coordinate 122,655,399 of NC_062284.1, forward strand.
TCAGGGGGCTTCAGTTTTCCCTTCTCTGAGATAGATGATACATTTAATGATAGCAAAAGAATCTATAAATATAAATCCTATTAACGAGCACTCTAATCTTAGCCAAAATCAGAAGGGAAAATTCAGCAGCTCTCCAGCATGGTTGAGTCACTCATTAATTGTTGCCATTCTTTGGGCATATTGAAAACCAAGTGGAAGAAAGTAAAATCAGAAGTCTTAGGATTTCTGGTGGAGTCCAGAATTGTACTTGCATTATAGAAGGTAAATTTCGTGCCCTGAATACCTGATAGCTTTTCATTCTCATCCTCTCTTTGTCCTATGGGCCACCGCTTTCGAGGAAAGCTGCTTATGTTAAAATCATAAACCACTCCAAAAAAAGAATTCAACTCTTTTACTCCTGTCAATATTTTGTCAATACAATGAGAAGGTTGCTGTCCAGTTAGCTGCATTTGTCAAGAAGTATTGTGGCTGGAAGAAGGACACCTGACCACAATAAGTGAGAGTCACCCATTTTCCCAGTGTTCAGCCAATGATTAAGAACATTTCTGGGATCTTGCGGGTATAGTTGAAATAATCAGATCATGAGAGAATGTTGTTACAGAGTAAAGACTGCCTGCTCTAGAAATTGTTTTCATTTTACTTTAGTTTTTGTCTATCCACAGAAAACACTTATTCTAAGGAAACCAGTAACCAAAGGGTCAATGGGACGAATTCCAGCTACAGATTTAATACTGCAGCTATGACTTTTTAACCAGATCTTTTCCCTTTGCCTGTATATTTCCCTGCCTCCTCTCCTTCTGGGAGGTGGATCTGAGGCTTGCTCTCCTGTCTTCTCTGGCTGCCTCTCCTATAAGCCCTTTCCTTGCTACATATCCCATGGCTCAATGATTTTCTTTGCTGTGCATCCAGCAGACAGACTAGGATTTAGTTACAGTAAACCAACAATCATTTTGGTTATCTTTTTTTTTTAACATTTTATTTATTTTCTTATTTGAGAGAGAGAGAGAGAGAGCAAGCATAAGAAGGTAGAGTGGCAGAGGGAGAAGCTAACTCCCCACAGAGCAGGAACCCTGATGTGGGGCTTGATCCCAGGACCTGACCTGAAGGCAGATGCTTAACTGACAGAGCCACCCAGACATGCCTGAGTGTCTTTTTCTTATACATTTTCTTTTCATATGGAGTTGAGAAATTTTGGTTTTATTTGGCTTTAAAGAATTGAATGTTGAGGCACCTGGGTAGCTCAGATGGTTAAGATTCTGCCTTCCGTTCAGGTCATGACCTCTGGGTCTGGGAATCCAGTACCACATGGGTCTCCCTGCCCCACCCCCCCACTCGTGTGTGTGTGTGTGTGTGTGTGTGTGTGTGTGTGTAAAAGAATTGAACATTAACTATTTTTTTACAGCTGTTTTTTTTCACAGTGTTTTTTTAAATTTTTATTTTTAAGGTATATTTGGGTTATTTTCTCAGAAATTTGACAATCATCAGAGAAGGGGAAAGGTTAAATATTGATTAGCTAAACTAGGTTTGCCATAAACATGCAGCAAAATTTGGGCCTCATGTGTAGGTGCTCATGTGTCTCATTCAAATTCTAGAAGTAAACAGTCAGGGGTTATGACTTGAAGTTAATTTTATTTCATGTTGTTCAATGAGTAGGGAACACCTTCGGGTTCAGTCTTATACCTTCCTATAATTATAGTCCTACTTCTGGTGAAATTTAGCCTTGAGCAGAAGTGTGAAGCAGGCTATGGCAGGTTGGGGTGTCAGGGAAGCAAACTCAGGCAGAGATGAGCACACACGAGTAGACAGGGTTCTTGCAATTGACAGCTGTGAAAGCGGTGAGTGGGGAGGAAGGACAGGGTGGAGGGAAAAGTGAACCCAAGATGAAATCTCAGCTGAAGCTGAAATCGAACCTGCAGCCCATTTGTGAGCCGAGGTGCCTACCAGTCATCAGGTAAGAGTGGTGGCCTGGAGAAGAGGGTAGAACCTTAGAATCTTAGCGAATACTTTCTCTTCAGCCTCAGGCTCTCTACCAAGAGTGCTAGGGCACTTCATAGAATACCAAACACGCAGGCAAAGCTTGTTCCCCTTAATGCTGTCCCCAAATTTGGGATCCTTTTCAGTGGCTGTCTATCCTAATAGCCTGTGCTCCAAACTCTTCCATTTCTCCTTCCTCCAACCATACTTGACTGTCTTTTGCCCCATCCTCTACTGGTCTTTGCTATATTTGGGTAAGACACATATTCCTAGCCCCCATCATAATGGTTAATAAACACTCCACTTCTTGAAAATCTAGGTATCACCTCGCTGTTTCGATGAGGATGCCCAGAATCAAAGGAATGAAGAAACTGGTGGGCATTTTAAGCAAAGTGGAGGGTGATAGTGCAAAGGGTAAGAGCCACAGTGAATTTAAGCTTTTTTTAAATGACCCGGTTACATGGGTACACATGGTTAACTCCACTGTTACTACTGTCGGGAGATTACATCATGAAAACTTTGCAGAAATGTGTGCCCACCAGCTCTCTCACAAATACCTATAGAAGCTCAAAAGGAAGCTACTATGTTTTAAAATGTCATTTAAATCAAACAGTACATGAGCATGCCCAAAGTATGGCGGGAATGGTGGGTCCATGCTCAAAACTTGTCACTACAGGTCACATGAGATAGCATGTCTCACTCTTTCTGACAATCTCATGGAAGAACAGACTGTGAGATGTCTGTACTCATTACAGGAGTACAAGAAGCATTTTGTTCTACCAGGGATGATAGAAAAGGAAAAAGACAGGAAATGACGGGAAGGAATTTGATGGAGTTAACACAGCTAAGCAACCACTATGTACTAGGTGCTATGATGGTAACTTTTTTTTTTTTAAAGATCTTATTTATTTATGAGAGAGAGAGAGCACACACATGAGTGGGGGGAGAGCCAGAGGCAGAAGGAGAGGGACAAGCAGACTCCCTGCTGTGCACAGAGCCTGAGGGTTGGGGGCCTTGATCCCAGGACCCAGAGTTCATGACCTGAGCTGAAATCAAGAGTCGGATGCTTCTCAAGGGACTGAGCCACCCAGGTGCCCCTGTGCTGGTAACGTTAAATGAACTCTCACACCAACACTATGGTAGGGGTTTTTATTATACCACTTTCGAGATAAGAAACCAAATATTAAAGAGGTTAGTTATTTGGCTAGGGACACAGCTGGTAAGTCAATAAGCCAATATTTGAACTCCAAAGCCAATGCAATTTTCACCCTCTCATGTGGCATGGATTCTCAAATAACTTTTAATAAAAGCAGTTCAAATTTCTACTATTTGGATGGTTAATATTTTGAACAACTTGTTAATTCTTTTGATAGCTTCTTGGTCTAGATTTTTTATTATTATATTTTCTAAACTAAACCTGATTAACTTGTACCCATGCCACAAATTATTTGCATATTTAAGTGTGTTTATTCATATCTCCACAAAACATGTTGCTTATTTTTCCCTAAAAAAAAGTATGTCACACCAAAATATATTTGCCCATACTTTGATCACTCTTCTGCAAAACATATTTTTAAAGTGTTTTTGGTTTTGGTTTGGTTTGTGTTGGCTTTTTGTTGTTGTTGCTACTGCTGTTAAAATGTTGGTCCTTTTATATAAACATTTTATTGATTGATTGATTTTTTTTTTTTCCTTACGCTGGTTTGTTTGTTGTTTACTCTTCAGTCAGGCTGCACTGACTTTTTAAAACAGACTCACTTTTTAGTAATTCTTTCATTAGTGAAAGCCATCTTTGTTAAAATACATTATTTCAAGAACATGCCTTTGAAAATTTGAACTTCCTTCACTATGCAAAAATAGATAAGATTAACAGCAATGTGCTTTTCCCTCCAGATAGCTTTATCTTTGATTTACTTATAAGTTCCTAAACTGCCTGGTAGAATTTTAATGTTTAGAAAAAAAATACTACTAAATAATTTTGAAATATTTGCTTTGATAAATTCCTTTTAAAATGGTATTTTGGTCCTTTAGAGAGGTAACATAATCCTTAACTAACTTTTGAAAATGAAATTTTACTAACTTGATTACATTTTATTTGATTCTCTTTATACATTCAACAAGCTTAAAATTTCATAATAAGGACCTAATGAAAGAATGAGATTGTAAAAGAAGTGAATACATAATGATACCTCAATTTGTGTCCCCAGAATCACTTTCTAATTACACAGCTAAAAGCCATTCATTTAAAGTAGCCATTACTAGATTGGAAACTCTGAATTATATAAAAATCTTTAATAGAGCAATGTTTCATTATTAAATTCCGATATATGATGTAATCAATTGAAGCTATTACATACTGGTATGGATTCTTAACCACTTTAAGGCCAAATATTAACATCCAGTGCTACCTGGTAAGCAGCAGTTCTATAAATTTATTGAATGTCCTGGAAAGAAGTATTTTCTGATTATTCTAAAAATTTGTTCTTTATTTTTAAGATCATAATTGTATCCTTTTTCAAGATTCAAAGATAAGAAGTGGCACAGTCAGTGTTAAAATCTGTTCTATTTCATCAAAAATAAAGCACATTTATCATTCAGCATTTTCCTGGGTATTCTTCTCATAATTTCTTTTCTGTCGAATATTTAAAGTTTAATAGCTATTACATAAAAGGCTTACAAAGATAGAAGATGCACTCAATATTTTAAGAAACAATCTTGCTTTATACAAGTTTTATTGTAGGGAAATCTATCTTTAATAATTTTAATTGAAATAAAGTATTTTATAAATATGTCTACTTAGTAACATAGTTTGAACTTCCCTCTTTTGAGGGAAAGATAATTGAGTTAATAAGAATGAGTTTTGTATCCACTTGCTTCTCTATTCATTTGCAATTTTTCAGCCACAATGAGTTTGAATGAGTCCATCACTGCACCAAACACTTTACATAAGTTATCTTGTTGACTCTGCGCAAGTACTGTTTCCCCATTTCACATTTAAGGAGAGTGAGACTTAGAAACATTAAATAATAACACACAGGTACAAAGTGGCAGTTCTTTGTGATTCCACAGCTCTTTTGATAATTGTGCATATTGCTTCCCAAACATACTGAGCTTACTGTTATGGTCACCAATGGGGGCATGCTAGTCTTTATAATAAAGTCAATGAAACTGGGTGTTTGCATGCTCCCTGTTTTCAATCCTATACACATCTTCCTAAAATTTATAAAAATGTATAACAAAAATCAGCCCAATTCACTACAGCTGCACTTCATTGAAAATTGACAAGGATGAAATGAAATTTAAGTCCAAAGGAACTTAAGAATCAACCAAAGTCTTATGCTCTCCACTAGAAGAAACAAGCCAGAGAGATGAATGGTCTTACCCATGATCCAAGGGAGACCCAAGCCGTGTAACCCAACTTTCTGGACATTAACTCCACATATTTGCAGTAAGTACCTGACATTGAGTATGTGTCAGGCCCTGTGCTGGACAATTGCTGTTGAGGTAAGTATCATAGTTACCCCCATGAACAAAAAAGTAAACTGAAGCATAAATATGCTCAAGGCCCAAGGTTAATATGGACTGGAGTAAGGCTAACTCTAGCTCTGGACAGCTTTGAACTCAGCCTCAAAGGAATTCCTCCTGTTCAATAATTAGCTCCCATAAAATAGTCTGTATAGAAACTGCTGTTCTCTATCAAAGGTGATTGGCCTTCATTGCAAAGCAACTGGTTTCCACTTATTCCAGATATACTAGTGGAGTGTGCTGTGTTCCAACTAAGGATGGCCAATATGTAAAATATTTAACAATAAAAAGAGCTGGGCCGGTGGGCAATCTATCAAAACAGATACCAGACCAAACACAAGAGAAATTTGCTCTAGACCACGGGAATGCCAGTATTGATTTACACCTGTGGAATAACTGCCTTGAAACCAATTAAACTCTGCAGTCAAGAACTAGAAGAGAAAGTATTTTTCCCCCTAGCATCTCACCTCCTGCATTTATTAAATGAGGAAAGGCTGGATAAAAAGGAAAATAATGCTAATATGGATGCCAGTGAATGTGCTGCTTTGAGACTATCTTGTCTACCATCAATGGAAAGTGTACAGAAGGAAAAAACATGACCTGTCTGAAGAGGACGCATGCATTGATTACAAAGAGTTAGCGGGGTGTCAGCTGGTACATGTTCACATCTGCACTGCAAAACCATTAAAATGTCCTTCCAGTTGTTGCTACCAGCCCCAATAGCAGCCAGCCAAGTGCAGTTGTAGATCGTATGGTTGGTCATAGAGTAGAATGAAATAATACTATACCATTTAACGTTATAGTTTCCAGAACAGAAAGTTATTATCTTGAATTTTTTTAATGTTTTAATTTTCCAGTGTTTTCTGAACACTCCATTCTGGAGTGCATTTGATACTTCTGAATGAATTTTCATCAATAATCCCATGCATATGTTTTGAAGATCAGAGAGGAAACATGCTAACTACACTACAAAGAAGTCTATTCTTTTCTCCATTCAACAGTGCTGCTCAGTGGTCCCACCCATCATCAGACAGAGGACCTGGTATGATGCTGTGCTGCCTGATGGCACCTCCTTTTCCCCAACTTTTCCAGGAAAAAAAAAAAGAAAGAAAGAAAGAAAGAAAGAAAGAAAGAAAGAAAGAAAGAGAGAAATAGGGAAAATGGAAAAACCCGTCAACTTGTATCGATAATGGTTGTACAGTTATGTGGAACTTTGGATGCTAATTAATTCTTTTGAATAGTTGACTCTTACATATAATTCTGATCTTAATACTCACAAAGTTTGGTTTCTTCATATCAAGTTGGCAATATGTCACCCTGTGTTCGCGAACGACGTTTGTCTGGAAAATACGTGGTGCTCAATGCCATGTATTCAATGCTTGCCTTAGTCTGAGACTGCCAGCTGCTCTCCAGGCCTGCAGTTCTGACATCCTCCATACGTGTTCAACTTCACTGTCTCTATTTCAGGTCAAAGAAACTGATGGCTTAAAGTATAAGCTATTAACAAGGTCAATGGGCAGAGACAGGTTTCCAAAATAACTCCGCCTGTTTCAGGTGTGAGTTCTTAATAAATACCACCTCCCCTGCCTCCTTCTTTATGGGAATATCATTTCTAGAAGAGAACTACGTATTCTTGTAACAAATAACTGAGATAATAATATGTGAACCTCTAAATGATGCATACCATATTTTAGATATAAGATATGACACAGTGAATAATGACTGTCCTGTTTGATATTGCTGATGGAAACAAAGATCTTCTTCTGTGTTTTACATGTGAAAAATTCATCTTGACTAGCAAACTGTCAAAGTGTTTTACTTTGACTTTATGTCTATCCATATGTCAGGTACTTGCCATATGATGACATTTTGTTTTAAGATAATTCTTCAATATATCTCTTTACATTCCTTTCTGAAAGTTAGTTCAGAGCTTTTAGGTTGTCTGCAAAATATTAAAAAAAGTATGTTCTTCAAATAATTTGAATAGTTCTTTCAGCCTTTCTTGTGGGTGCAGACATATCCTGGTTTTCTAATATAGCTTTCAAATCAGATAAATGTGTGGTCACCAAATAATCATGAAAGCAATAATTGCTACAGAAATTGCCATGGGTAAACCAGAGTTTTGTTTTGTTTTTGTTTTTGTTTAGAAAAATGTATGTTTTGTGTATTCTTGTAAATTATATATTGTGGAATTTGAACAAGGTTAATTCTACATATCCAGAATTTCACAGAACATTCTGAGGCTTTTTAGAAAGGCATCGAGCCATAGAAGACTGACAAGGTAGATATCATTTAAGCAGTTGCTGTTCGGGGAAGCCTGGACCCACAGGGAGCCTGCTATCATGGCAGGGTCTCATGTGTTCTACTCTCATTTTACCCAAAAGCATGAACTAAACGCCTGTCAAGGTCTGGACAGTCTACTCAGCACTGGATGACATATAGCAATTGACAGAATGTGTAGTCTGTCTTCGGGGGGCTTGGAGCATAGGCATGAAACAGACCCATGAAAAACCACAATGTATAGATGCCATAAATAAAAGTATTTTAAAATTATATTAGCTGCACAGAAGGCTCAGATAATTGACAGATATTATTTGAGAAACTTCCCGAAGTGGGGGCACTTGAGTTGTATCTTGAGGAAGGAACAGGTCACTGAGCAAAGGAGAAAGTGCATGTCATAGGATAAAAGACCTTGAGCAAAACTACGGGAGTCAGGAGTTGGAGGTTCCTTGGAGATAGACTCTGTTTATATCAAATTTGGATCTAGTCTAGAGCACATAATGAACGAGGGGGACACTCTGGCAAGGAATGTCAGAGAGCAATGTATATATGGCATATATGTCATACAAAGAGTTTGAATTCTCCCATAAGTCATGGCAATGGAATATTTTGAAACCAAAACAGTGTCACAGTCAGGCATTCTTTACCGATCTTCGTCCTTTTGTCCCACAGTGTGTAGGAAAAATATAAGTGGACTAGAGACCACAGGGAGTGTCCTAGCCATGCCAGAGTTTGGAAACTGAGAGAAGAAAATACATTCGTGAAATCTTACAACTGTTGGAAGTAGAAATGTGCCAGATTATTTAAATGTAAGAGTGTGAGCCCTTAAAGAAAGCAAAGAAGTGGGAAAAGCCTAACCCATGTATTGAATGCCAGTAACTTCCAGGGAAGATTTTCAATGATACAAAGTTACCGTCAGCACCAAAACTTACCAGGCCTCAGCAAATATTTGTGGAATGGGAAAAAAAAAATGAAATTAACAAAGGCCCTTATTACCCAAATCACGGAGTTTAGCAGGCTCTCAAAAAGCACAATTTTATATTTGGTTAAGAATAGAGTGACCCAATACGGATGTTGATTATGTCATTGAAATGACCAGAATCTCCTTAAAGGTGTAATAAATTTTTCATTTAGTTTAGACTTCGTACCAAGAAAATGGGTAAATGGGTTCATTAGTCAGTGTGTGTGCTAAAAAGGCATCTGTTTTAGAGTGTACCATTACAAAGTCTTTACTCTTAACTTTCAGTATAACTAATGAAAACAAAACTCCTATATCCTCTAAAACACACGGTTTCTACTTGTGCTATGAAAAAAAAAAAAAAAAGGCGTAAATCCAGAAGCCAGTTTGCTAAGGCCCTAATAGATTCTGACATATGAGCATCTTCAGCAGGATCTCCAAAATACTTCGAGCAACCTCTCAAGTATGAAACAAATTCATTACCAAAAATAACCTGACTCAGGTCCTTTTAATAGTTCTTTCAGCTCACCCTGTGGGTTTAGGCATATCTTGATTCCATCTGAAGCTTTCAAATCAGAAAAATGTGCAGTCACCCAATAATAACAAGCACAGAATTTCTATTAAAAAAAAAAAAAGCAGGGATATGTAACCAATGGATTTAAAAGACGGATATTTTTTAGGTTTTAAGACTGTTCCTTTGATTTGTCATGAACAATAGTTAATATCATCCACTGAGTGAAGTGAAATTTTAACCATTGACAAAGAAGTTGCCTTGAAGCCTAGTCAGTCTTAAAGCTAGTCAATTTATTAAGAGACAGGAAATAATTAAGAGCCTAAGAGTCACGTTTAGGTTAATTCCGACTCTTGTCATTTTACAGGTTTTGTGATCATGGACCAATCACTATACTTCTCGGGAAACTGAGCTTTACAATCTGAATAGTGATGATAACGTACCTTACATGGGTAAAGACAAAATGTGACCACATGTATCAAAGCATTCTATATATGGTCTTACATAGGTGACCAATGATTATAAGGTGCCATTATTCTTGTTTTAGATTAGTTTATATTCAGGTGCCCAAAGGAAATTTAAGGTTGCATGTCTAATTACCAAACACAGTTCCTAAATGTTCAATCATGTAGTATATGTTTGAAAAGTTAATTCAAATTCAATTCAAATTTTATCAATGCACTATCACTTTGTGTCATCTATTAAACACCAAGATCATCTAATATATACAACTAATGCATCATCAAATTTACCAAGAAGTACATGTATTTCTTTTGTCACCTTAGACACTCTGGTGAGTTTGAGAGAATGCAGTCTCTGAAAATCTGGAAAGTGTTAGAAAATGAGCTTATTGCATGATCTATGAGCTCCTTAACAGCAGAGTCATATTTTTCTCCAAATCCCCAGAAGAATCTAACATAGTACTCTGTAGAAAGTAGATGAGGAGTAAATACTTTGGATGGACAGATTTCTTTAGGAGCACAGGGAAGTGGAAGATACGATTGATTTGCCGAAGACGACATTTTATTCCTCTCTGAAAACTCTATACTCACCCAGGTGCCTGGAACAAAGTAGAAGGATCTTAATAACCTTTTTTTTTTTTTTTTTTTTTTTTTTTTTTGTATGAGTTGTATTCCTTGACTAAGGGTCTGATTTTCACAGAGTAAGGTCTGTAATTCTTGGTAAAAGTAACTAGGAGTTGCCTGGACATTACTTGACATAAAATCTCCCAAGTGTAATGTGAATCACCTGTTACCATTGTCTTTCATACTTAATTTTCCAACAGAGAGTCTACAAATAATTAACACTAGTTAACTGAAGTGTCGTGATTTTATTTCCTGATTTAATCTCTGTCAAATACATTATTAGTGAAATGGTCAAGAAGAGTTAAGAGAAAGGGCTCTGGCAAACCTTGAGATTAATCTGAGTTGAAGTGGAGCATATGAATAGATATATTTTCATGAGTGCTCATTAGAAGTATGCATACACGAGCTGTAAACAGATCTGAAGTAGAAATGTACCATGAAAATATGTTAAAGAAAATTGACATTTAAAACCAATAGCTTATATGTTGAAATAGGAAAAAAAAAGATTATTCTGATTGGATAACTACATTGGTATTTATCTCTATCCTAGACAACACGGATTTTACAAATACAAAACAATATGTTTTATGTATGTGTGTATACTAAAAAGATATTTATAAAAACACACAATCTAGTTGGGAAATAGAAAAGAACATGAAGATGTCATAGAAATCCCTCACACAAAAAGGCTCACATGGCCTTAAAAAACACTTCTTTAAGGTAGGAGAAAGGGAAAGATCCTACTACCTTCTTCATCCCTGCCACCCTCCTGTATCATCAGGAAGCATCCCATATTTCTTTTTAACATTAAGAATGCAAGTATTGGTAGAACCCCAATGAACTTACTCAGATAAACACAATGTGGTTTTCTTTTAAAATAAGCCTTTACTGAATATATCAACAAGGTACTGTATAGTGTGGAGTGAAGTTGATAGTTAACAAAGTGTGTGACATGGTAGGTCTCAGAGGGTGTGTAATGCAGAATCTTCCAGCCCCTTGCAGTCCCTTGTCACTGAGAACATACTAAACGTAAACCAGAAGCAAATCAACGTATGGTTCAAAGAATAACAAATCACTGGAATTAACTTTCAGGAAATATATACTGGTCCCTAGGAGGAACAGACAGTGGCAACAGCTTCACCTTACCTCAAAAAGGTTATAAATCTTACATCCTATGGATATCTTTATAAATGCCTCTGGGTGTGCATTTGTGTGTGTGTGCACACGCACGTGTGTGTTTCATACTCGTTTAAAAATGTCTGTTGCAATGGCCTTGCTTTGTGCTCTTCGGTGAATGTGCCGCTGGAAAAAGAAAAATGATAGCACAAGACTCTGATCCATTTGTTACAACAACAGTATCATACATGTACAAATCTTTCTCCCCACAATCTATGACAAACATCCCCGTTGCCAGTAATTGTCTTTTGACCCTGCTGAAGAAATCAGAGAAGGATGTAAGCTACGGCTTTCTTCATTAGTATTTTGACTGAAAAAAACAAAACAAAGCAAAACAAACAAACAAACAAACAAACAAAATCAGGCCAGTTTTGACTACGATTAAGAACTAGGAGAGTGTTTTGTTTCGTGTTTGTATCTCTTCCCCTTTGGGGCACAAAGAAACTGCTTTGCTTTCCCATGAAGCAGGAAAATCATGGGCAAAACCATTCTTCTCATGTTCTAAAGTAATGTCTTCTTGTTGTAGGTTCAAGAAAAATGCTATACGCAAAGATGGCAATGGAAATGAACCACTTCATGGTCAAAAGTTGCACTGAGCTCTCCAGCTGAGGTTCCCCAGACTAGTGCAGCAACTGTTCCCTGTAAGTTGTGTTTGGACTGGGTGTCCTACTGGCCGCGTGCAGAGCAGGTTTTCCACAAAGGGGAAGTAAGTTGTGATCTTGTGAAATGACTAAGACCATCATGATCTGCACTCATAGGAAATGGGGACTTAGAATTAGCTATTTCATTAATAATTTTGCCAGACTAGTCACATTACAGGTTTTTTGTTTTTGTTTTTACCTCAGGGAACATATCTAATATATTTTCAACAAGCATCCAGATAATTAGAAATTGCATTATTTCTCATGGGATGGAATGTGTTCCACTTCTTACACAGGGAAACACACTTTTTGTCTCTGCCCGTGGTTGTGCATTGCAATGACTGTTAATGCATTTGAGAGTTTTGTGGGAAGCCCAGAGCCTCTCTCTATTCCAGCACGTCTCCCCAAACAAATAGGTATTAATGACAACCCTGGGTATGAATAACGATCCATAATATCTGTGTGATCATGGCTATATCTTTTCCTTTTAGAATTTCCTTTGCACAGTGACAGTCCCCTAGCTCTGAAAGTGGCTGCGTATTATCTGATCATCTTGTTTGGTCAAACAGCGTCAAGCTCTTTATAAGCCAGTCCGTTGTGTATGGCTTTGTCCACGCCTGGGCCTGCACCTTCAACTGTGACTCTTGACTAATCTCAAAATACAAAACAATGACAGCAAAAGAGGCTTGAATACAGAGTAGAACACATTCCTGTGACTGCAAATGCCAAACCCTAATCCAACACCTATGGTTGGTTATTCAGCAGTTTTCCTAAGACACATAAGACATTACAAATACAGTGATGTGCTTTCTATCCTGGTATAAGCGAGAGCCCCAGGTATGCCATGACAAATGACACATTGATATGAATTTTAGCAGTCTCTGCCATATTGTGTGCAAGAGCAAAGTGAAGCCTATAACTACATTCTATCTCTTCAGGAACATCTTCTAGCAAAGGAGCCACTTCAAGTGACTAGGTCTTCATTGTACCAGTTAAGCCCCAAATAATTTTATGAATCCCATAAGACGTCATAGAAACCTCTCCAACATTGGTCTTCTTGGCCCAAAACAAAAATGTCTCAGCAGCCAAATACCAGGCTAGTGTTATACACACAAGAGAAATAAGTGAAAATGATTATTTTGTGGATAAGAGAGGAAAAAACCCTCAAAAGTCCAAGTACCATCATTTCAACACATTGTTTTATCTACACAGCCAAGGGGAAGAGGACAGTGGAAGGGAATTATCCAGGTAAGTACACAAAACCCCATGTCAATGTCCTGAATGTTACATGGCTTACCGTTTACACTGATCACCTTCACAGACTGTCTTGTCCCTTTGCTGTGTGGAATTAGATTTAAAATAGCAACAGCCAAAATTTGCTAGCTAATAGACTAAAAGGGAAACCTAAGTCACTTTAGAATTAATTCAAATTAATTCATAGCTAATTTCAGCTCAACTGTCTGCAGTTTTGATTCTTGCTTCTACAACATTATAACTTCAGTTATATTTTCTGCTTATTCTGAGGGACAAGGGAGATTAAAACATATAAGTTGGGGGTACATTATTAAAGAAAATAAAGCTCTTACTATAAAGAAAAACTTGCATAGCATTTTATACCTAAACTCTTACAAAGAAGACACATCACAGTTCTATTTTGTTAAAAGTGAGAGAGAGAGAGAGAGAGAAAGCGAAAATGATTGTGACATTAACTTCATAGGTCCCTAAAAAATGGCCAGCGGTAAAGGAAATATGCAACATAGGATGAAATTGGATTTTATAAGGAATTTTCCAAGGGTGTGTGTATTTTAGATAATGTATGCGATCGATAGCCCTTCTACATCTAAGGGATGAAAAGGAGTAAGTTATACATACTTTGTGAAGATGGGCATTGCTTCAAAAATATCTAGAATTAAACACAACATCCCTCCCTTCCCTGTGCCCTCTGCTGTATGCCCCACTCTGCCAAGATTAGGGGAACAAGCTCACACTCCCTGACTTGTTCATTTTTCATGTTATCCTGTTAATAAAAGATTGATCATCCCTCATGATTCCCAAACAAGAGGGACATCCAAGACTGAAAAGGAATAAATGAAATTTCAAAACTGGAACACTGGTCAAAGTCAGTTCAAAGTGGAAGCTCAGTATTGCTTTAAAAAAAAAAAAAATCATCCAGCTTTGATGTGTCCCCATAGAATTATTAACACTGAAAATTAGTATACATTTTAAAGTGTTTAAGTATATATGGATATTTTGTGCAACCCAAACTGTCATCTAAAATTTTCTTTCAAATTTTAAGCAGAGTGGGAAAAAAAATCAAACAAATGTAGCATAAATAGCTAATTACGAAAATATATGTGAAGTGATTGGAAGACAAATTTGCGAGGGGATAAAGGTATTAATTCAAGCTATTTCAACATGATACGTGTTAACACAGTCATTTGATAAAGTATAGCAGAACCACTCATGACTTGTTTTTGTCTAAATGGTATCAATAGTTTTTAAATAACAAGTTCAGTATATTCCAAACACTAACCTCTTGTTGGTCTAAATATCATGTTGACATAGCTGCAGTGAATCTACCCAAATAATTCTCATTATCAAAAATAATTCCATTCAATATAATTCTTCCCATTATTTTATTAGCCTCTTCTAAAAAAGTATTCTAGAATATATCTCTGTTGAATGTGATTCAACCTGACATATAATTTGAATAGTAACACTTTTAAAGGGAGTTTTCTTGCTGGAACATCCTACCTGTCCCTGCAGATGACTGAAATCAGACTCAAGTCTCTAACTCTGTTATCATATAGGGTCAGGGAAGCATGAGGAGTGATTTTTAAGCTCCCGGTCAGAAAGCCAACACCCGAGTTTGAAGTTCTTTTCCAAAATGTCATTTGCTGGGTTCTGCCGGGTTGGGTTAACTTATCTTACAGGAACGGGCTTCCTCAGGATGCTTTTCTCTATTTCCTGCTTTGGGTCAACTCAGGGTAACTACCTCCTTTCTTCTATTTCGAGATTTTTAACTTCTCTTCCAGACTAGGAAGGGCATACTGGGCCATTTCTTGTTTCATCCTATCACTTAGCCTACCCTGATGAGCTCTTCTAATCTGCCCTTTCATCTAACCACCCACCAACAGTAAGAAAGGAATTTACTCTGACAGCTTCCACAGCAAAAACGGCTAATGTGCCTCATGAGGAAGAATCACTCCGTCTTTTGCCTTGGCGTTGGGTTCTCCTTGTACAACCCTGTACAGTACTTCAGCGACTATTTTTTTTTTTAAGATTTAAAAAGCAAAGAGTTACAAAACTGTTTGTAATTAACTTGAAATAGAAAAGATAGCACTTTTTTTTTTAAATCCCATTATATAGTACACCGTATAAATTACAGAGTATTCAAATGCACAAATGCATCTGGGTAACATTTATCAAATGTAATTCGCGTGTCTCTAGGTGCGCACACGTGTGTGTTCTGGAGAGTCTCACTGTCCGCCTTCCTAACGCCGGGGCTCTGGCTGTCACGTGTGGCAGTGCTCCAGATCTGGAACGCCGCTGTTGCAGTATCGCATGTTGTTGGCGATATGGCAGTCTGTGTAATTAATGCCCCCATTCGGGGTGTAAATGGGCTGCAGTCTGAAATCTCCTTTAAGGAGCTGATCGTTATTTAAGGAGACGATCTGAAAGCTGGTTTCGGTCATCTCCAGGATGGAATTGTCCTTCTTGGTGCCGGCCTCGCAATAGTCATCTTTCCGCCGACCTCGGTTGTACTTCCACTTCTGGGACGTGTAGCGTCCCTTTTTGTGCATGCGCCAGCAAAACACGCTGAGCAAGACCACGAGCACGAATATCACTGCCCCCCCGATCAGGCCGGCCAGCAGAAAAGGGGAGCCCATGCTGTGGGAAGTCGTCTGCTCGTGGCTGGAAGCAGTGTTGCTGCCGTTGTTCAAATAGGAGGCGTGGGTGGTGGCCTCAGAGCAAATGGTATCCTCCACAGCTCGGTAATTAAAAGCATCCAGGGGCACCAAACAAATCCGGTAGGTGGATCTGGGCTCTAGGTTCACCAGGCTCAAGTGCTGCTTCTCACCGCTGACAATGCGCTCCTGGACGATGCCGCCCACCAAACTGTGGCCCATTTTCACCCATGTGAGTTTGTATGCCATCACCGTGAAGAGAGAGAGCCAGCTGACTTGAATGGACGTGTCGTTCACAAAATGGATAGAGAGCTGGATCCGTTCAGAAATTGGCGGGGTCGCTCTTTCCCTGCCGTCCCAGTCAGGAATGGTGGGCAGTCGGGAGGTGGTGGGAGTCAGGGGGGTATCGCTTCTGCTGGGGGTTGGGGCGGAGAGGGTGGGGGGCTGAGTCGTTGGAGAGGCTGTACTTGGGGTAGGGGTGAAGACGGGCAGCCCAGGGGTCGTGGTGGGGCACGACAAAAGATTCATATTCAGCTCCCTGACGGCCATCCCCCGGACTTGCTCGGGCCCCTGGCACATGAAACCTCGCACGTTGAGAGATGAAGGGATATATCTGAGCCATTCTGTGACCCATTTAATGCTGCAGTCACAAAACCAGGGGTTATTCCGAGCAGTGAGCTGCTTCAGGTTGGAGAGATTATCAAAGACCCCTTGAGTCAACACACGCAGCTGGTTGTTGGATATATCCAGCCGTTCCAGCTTGCGCAGGTTTGAGAAGGCTGTCAGAGGGATGTGGTTGATCTGGTTGTCCTGCAGGTAGAGCTTGATCAGATGTGTACCTGGGAGATCGGGAGGGGGGTGGGAGAGGGAATTCCGCACGATGGAAAATTCCTTGAGCTTGGTGAGGTGGCTGAAGGTGCCCTCGGCGATGCCCTTGTTGGTCAGGAGGTTGCCATCCACGATCAGACGCTCCAAGCTTGTGAGGTTCTGAAAGGCCATGTCTGATATGACAGCGATTCGATTTTCATCCACTCTCAGCTCTTGCAAATCCACAGGAAGCCCCACAGGCACACTGCTCAGGTGATTCTTGGATAGAAACAACAGTTTGAGGCTAATAGCTTCCCGGAAGGCCCCGTCCTCCACCCCCACTGTGGATATCGAGTTGTCATCCAAGTGAAGCTCCTCGAGCTTCAAGAGCTGGGCCAGAGCAGCCCGTGAAATGGTCTGAATGTTGTTTTCCTGCAAATGGAGAACTCTGACGTTCTTGGGAAGGTTCATGGGGAATTCATCCAGTTGGTTGCCATAAAGGTAGACCGTGTGCACGGACCGGACGTTGTGCAGTTCTGCAGGAAATCCAGCATTATTAATTTGGTTGTTGTGGAGGTAGAGTACGGTTACGCCCTCCGGGATCCCAAGAGGCACTGAGGTCAAGCTTCGCTCATTACAGTAGACAAAGTTCCTATCGCAGCGGCACACGCTAGGGCACGCCAAGATTTCTGACACTTGTGAGTAGAGCCCCAAGGAGATAAGAAGCCAAGATTTCAGGAAAAAAGCCCCATGGTTGGGCCACTGTGTGGTCTGTAGGCCCATTTCTGAAGTACAGAAACAAAATACAAGGTGGTAGGGAAACTAAAAAGAGAAGAAAAAAAATTATATATATATATATAGCAAAACCAAAGTGATTGGACAGGGTTCTGTTAAAGTCCAGAACTCCAAGTAGAGGAAAAGTCTTGAAGGCCTGTGGTAAAAGAATTCTCCTATGGTCTCTGGTTTTATCAGCCTGTGTTGTCTTTGTTATTGTCCTCCATGTGAAAAAAAAAAAAAAAAGAAAGAAAAAAGAAAAAATTCAATAGGGAGAATTTTCACACACAGGCAATGAGTGAAGCCAAGTTTTCAGTGGTCACCAGGGGCCCAGCTGGGCAGGCAGAACTGGAACTCCCTTCTCTTATTGTAGATCAGGTCAGCGTTGATCAGACTCTGAACTTCTTGGTTAAGCTCAATCTGCAACCTGTTGTAGGAAAGCAAAGAGAAAAAAGTCAGCTAAGGTCCTAATGGATGAAGGGCTAATCTGATTCTTTGCCCTTCAAGAGCTGGGACCAAGTGACCAGAGAGGCAGGAGCTGGCTTAAAGTGATGTTTTAAGTAACAGTAATTTGGTTGAAAAGGTATTCAAGAAGGGAACGTGATTCAATGTTGCCTCTCACCCTCAGGGGTCATCCTGTGAAATTTACATCACCATCAGTACCTTCTCTTACATATTCATTTGCATAACCAAATAGAAAAGAACAAGGCTCACTGTTGAATACACTGAATCAATCCTGATGATCACCTACAAATCCAACTGGTCACATCTTGTTTCAAGAAGGCACAAGTGACTGAGTAATTAATACAATTTGAGGGCAAACACATGAAACCCTTTCTAGTTATAAATAAAGGCAAGATAGGGACTGATGAAGTCCTTTAAAAAGATGTGTCCTTTTGATATGATGCTAAATGAAATAAAGTCAGAGAAAGTAAAATACCATATGATCACTCATATGTGGAATTTAAGAAATAAAATAGATGAACATTGGGGAAGGGAAGGAAAATGAAACAGGAGGAAAATTGAGAGGGAAGCAAAACATGAGAAATGCTGAAGTCTAGGAAACAAACAAGGTTACAGGATGGGAGGTGGGTGGGGTGATGGGATAACTGGGCGATGGGTATTAAGAAGGGCACGTAATGGAAAGAGCACTGGGTATTATATGCAGTTGATGGATCACTAAATTCCACCTCTGAAACTAATTTAAAAAATAAAATAAAATAAAAAGATGTGTCCTTTTGATCTGACACTGTGAGGGAGAGGGATAAAAGTAACACACAGAAGCATGCATGAAGGCAGAGAGAAGATTTCTCTTTTCTTCCCCACTTTTTGCCTCCTTTCATCTTCGCTCTTTTCCAAAATAGTTTACGCTTGAGTCACCAAGGAGAACGACTAGGCTCCAGTCCATGATAACGTTTCTATTTATTCCCCTTTCGGGACCTCCACGTACAGATGCCACGTACAGATGAGATACACCCTTCCAATCTCCTTGAGAGCTGCCAAGCTCATGACTGGGAATAAGTTATTTTTCAACTCTACCACCTTCCTCTCCTCTGTGAGGGCTTTTTTTCTACTTTTCAAGAAGGACCTTCAGCAGACTTTGAAATGATAGCACACCCGGCTGGGGAAGTAAAGGCAATCCACAGATAGTAATGATGCCTTCCTGCTCTGTGTGTTCTGTCTGTTTTTAGATCAGAGAGGTAAAGCAGTTAATTGAACGGTGCCAGATTTGATTGCCTTACAAAATAAGCTAACATGACAGGACATGGCAAGCTATGAGTTTCTTAATTCTCACCAACAGACAGAAACTCAAAACAACTTATATCTAGAAGCACAGAGGAACTACTTGAAATTGTTCCCTTAGTTATCTTTAGAAACATAATTTTAAAAAGAAAAAAAAACCCCACTGTAAATGCTGTTTAAGTGTCAAGGATATTGTAAATTTGTTCCACAACTTAAAAAAAAAAATTGTGGACACCTAAAAAAAAAAAGCCTCTGGTGACCTGAAACAGCAAAATGCATGTCTTACTATTCAAAAGCTTCTAAAGGGAAAGGGGTGGGATAGGGAATGTTTGTCCAGGCAAAAACTGCCTGAGCTATGATACTGCATGTAAAAACCAAACATAATTTAATTTGTTAAGACTTAAAAATATACGTTTCACCACTAGACAGGAGCCATCCCCCTGCTCCAGCAAAAATCTCCCTATCTGCTTAAAGAATAATTTATAATACAAATGGGATAGTACAGGAAAAATGAGTTTAATGTCATCAGCCTGATGTCATCCTTAGCTCAGATTTCAAATTTTAAAACCATCTCAGTGTTCCCCAATAGCTTGCTATTCGAAGGTGATCCTGGTCCAGGAATGTGAACTCAAGCTGGTAAGTTGTTGGAAAAGCAGAATCTGCATGTTAGCAAAAGCCTAGGATGTGCACGTTAACATCTGAGAGGCATTCCCCTAAACACAGTAACATCTTAATCATTCAAACGTTTTATTTTATTAACTATAAAACAAATGCAAGAGCATATCAAATAACTCTTAAGGAAGAGTAAAAGCATAAGGCATATGGATCACTTTGGTCCCTAGGAGATAGTCTCAAATTGTATCTTCTACATAAATGACATCTTGTAGAAGGAGTAGTAGTGCAATGACATACCATACACTTGGCCTCAACATACCCTTGAAAATGTATGTATGAGTGACAAGCACTAATGCCCAGTAGAAGCTTAAAAAGTTTTTTTGTAATCAGGGAAGCCCACTTGATACAGCAGGATTTATTTAAGAACAAACATTTGTTTGGTGCCATTAGCATTTACGCTTCACAGGAGGTAGGAAAGTGAGACCCATAGAACAGAACCTAAGCAGTTCTGAGTATTCCACAGGAATCTTCGACATGGGATGCCAGCACAGAATAAATAGAATCTTCGAAGAGAGAAAAACAGCTGCTCCAGAGTTCTAAGTTCCTAAGCAAAAAGAATGGATGTTTCTTAACTATGTTTATAGCCAAGTTTTAGGGCCCTGGAAACAACGAACTAGTACTTGAGGATGATCTAATTTACTTAGAAAAGTCATCACGTGACAACCACAAAGCAATAATCACTGGGAGGTAACAAAGTACTCGGGTTTTGGACCTGGAAACTATCATGCTCCCAAATTACACATTTTCCATTTGTCTGCACCTCGTCTTCTGTACGGAAGGGGAAAAGCCCCATCCCCCTCACCGTTTGCCCCAGGCCTTGCTCTCTTGCTGACAGACTCTACTTAGGAGTGCTTCTTTTGTAATTATGTAAGAGGAGGATGTGGTCCTGAAGAAATCCTCTAATAGGATTACTTTGAACTAACTGTCATGGTTTATCCACCTTAACAGAAGAAAAGTCCCATCAAGATCACAATAGTTGATCAGCTATGACAACTTCAGTTCTGAATGAAAACAAACTCTCAGGGTTTTCTTTGAATTTCTTGAGAATCCCACAAAATTACAGCAAACAGCAGATTTGTTGTAATCCTTGCATCGATGACAGCCTATATATGTCAGTCAATATACTGTATCTTTGTTCAAATTAGTGCAAGTGTAAAAAGTACAAACATCTAGGCAATATGACTTTTTTTTTTTTTCGTTGAAGTAGGCTAAAATTTCTTCTATATTTTCAGGCTAATTCGTATGTAATACTGAGAGCAGAAATGCTTTCAGACCTTAAGCTGGAGACTCTATTCATAAAAGAAAGATGGGATCCAGAGGGAGACAAAGTACAAGAGACTCTTAATCTCAGGAACAAACTGACGGTTGCTGGGGAGTGGGGGACAGGGATGGGGGGGCTGGGTTATGGACATTGGGGAGGGTATGTACAATGGTGAGTGCTGTGAATTGTGTAAGACTGATGTTTCATAGACCTGTACCCCTGAAGTAAATAATACATTATATGTTAATTTAAGAAAAATAAAAGGAAAAAAAAAAAAAGGAAAAAAGAAAGCCTTATAGTAGAATGGTCAAACGCATAGCCCCCCAGTTCTTGTCCCACTCCTGACAAGGAGTAGCCTCAGGATCTTGACCTTTGACACTTTCCTTCCCTCACCTGAAAGATTAGGATAATAAATAGCTCCTATCTCGTAGTATTCTTGAGAGAATTAAATAAGATAATATTTGCAGAAAGCTTTCATGATGTCTGACACAGGCAAGATCATAATAAATAGAAACTATTATTCTCTCCCTAATTATGATTATTTATGTTGTCCAAAGAGGTAAACTCCAACTTGTACTGCAAAATAAAATCACCTTGAACCTGCTAAGTTCTATGCCTTTCTATATACTCCAGAATTTCTCAAACTCAGCACTATTGACATTTTGGGCTGGATAATTCTGTGTGAGGCTGCCATGAACATACAAAAATGTTTCCAGTCACACTGTCATATGTCCCCTGGGGTGACAAAATCACCCCCAGCTATGAACCACTGACCCACAGCATCTTATAAGTGCCTTAGAAGACTAGCATTATTATTCTAATTTTATAGAAGAAATTGAGCATAGATTTCAAATAAATAGAAGCTAAAAATGCTTCTTGTAACGGACACCAAAAAAACCCATGAAAATGTAACATGTTTTTCATTCATTTATTCAACCAATATTTCTTGGGCACTAGAATGAGAATACAGTCTGAGGCGGAGCTAATGTGGGTTTTGGCTTCATGTGCTTGACTAAAGTCAGTGAGGGGAGAGAAATTAATAAGCAGGGAATTACGGTACTATGTAAAGTATCCCACTCTTAGGGTATCAGAGAATTACGGTACTGCATAAAGAGCTCTAACTTAGTCCCTGGGGTATCAGGAAAAACGCTGCAGGACAGATATCGTCTATGTGCTGGTCTGAAGGCTAAAAAGTTGCAAGCAAGGGAAGAGATTCCAGAAGTTCTGCACATGGACCCAAGCTGGTTGTAACAGGGATCAAAAGGTGAAAGCCAGTCCAGCCGAGAGAAGAAATAAAACTTGGACAGCACGTTCTCCCCACTCTGCCTGCTTCTCACTTGAGGAGTCCTACTTCCAGAAGATAATAAACAAACCTATGTTTCAAGTTCACTGGCCATTTCCATTTATAAGTCTCTAAATATTGGGAATAAAAGATTTTGCTTACAAGATGAGTTTCAAATGTCGAGGGCAAAAATTGTTTTTTGTTTGGTTGGTTTTGTTTCTCCTTTCCTATTTGTTTGAATATTGCACTGAATATGCTTCCTTTCCAGGAAAACTAGAGATTGTAAAGAATGGTTTAATGGAAGGTGCTAAGGAAAAACAGGAATTTTCACTGAAAATAGAAAACACAGTTTCCAAAGGCTGAGTATAAATCAACATGGAACAGATGCTCTTTGGAGACTCCAAGAACCTGGCCCTGCCATTCTGTTAAAGCTGACCGTAATGGCAACAGTTATTTTGGGCTACTTTACTCTAATTTAACTCTTTTCATAGGAACTGAGACTCAAAGCGTATAAATCACGTAAAAGCTTTCAGCAAAGTGTCTCCCTCCCAGTGCTGCCTAAGAAGACTTTTTTTTTTTTTTTTAATTAATTCCAGGAGCCTGTATTCCAGGAGCGCTTAATAAACTCAGACTATAAAAATCATAGTACAGAAAATAAGAATTGTCAATAAGCACTGCCGATTACATAATATAATGACACCAGGACAAACCCAATAAAATCTTAATGGTCTCAGCATTGGCTGGATTGTGACAAAAAGCCCAGTGCATGAAAGGCTATGAATGAGAAAGCTAACCCAAAGAGGGATTCTCTACAAAAGTTTCCCTGGGTACCTGGGACTTAGCACTTCTGGAGTTCGACACTTTGTGCTTAAAATCAGACACACAGGTGCAGAATCCATAGTCTCAACTATACTACGAGCGTCTCTGTTACAATCTGGAAACACTAAAACAATTTATAGATCTTGTGCACATTTCCACATTCCGGAAGATAGGTTATAAATACTGTTCTTACAACAGTCAAGAGAGTTCTATAGTTAGCAGGCCAAGATGTGGGGATTAGCAGAGGAATTTGGGGAAAAATATAACAATAGTCGCCCCTAACTTGAAGCCATTTTTTTCATCTCATTCACTGACACTTAATAACCAAGCCCCTTGAAGTTTCTCATTAGATGAACATTTTTATTTGCTGAAAGAAAGAAGGGAAGAGGGAGAGGAGGAGGAAAAGAGGAAAGGAAGGAAAGGAAACACTTTATATAAACAGCTGACAATTCCCTGGCTCCAGTCAGTCTAGAATTGAAAACATTAAAATTGGACCAAAAAAAAAAAAAAAAAAAAAGCTATTCTCCTGGCAAGCATAAAATTCTCTAACACATTTGAAGAGTTGTTCCCACATGGCTTCCAATGCAGTTGGTTCAAATAATATGTTTAGAACAAGCAACCAATGTTAAAAAATCAAGGGCATAAACTTTGAGGACACATGCGTTACTGTCACTGGCTGTTCTTCACCCGCTACAGAGCTCCCACTGGCCAGTTCTCGGTTCCACCAAAATCCTCATATCTAGATGCAAGATTGGGGCTTCATGATGTTTAAACTTGGGGTGAACAGACACTAATAGAGAAGAATTCTACTGAGATAGGACCAAGAGGACTAAAGAAAAGAAACAAATATACAGTCCATAGAGGATGGACCCCCTAGAGCCCATATCTATTTATTTTTCAATCCATCTCCAAAGAAGGTAGTTCGCTCAATTATACATTCATTCATTTGCTCAAACAAATGTATACTGAGAACCTCACGTTTCAAGCAAGGAAAACAGCTGGTTTCGGAGGCTCTTCTCTCTGAGAGGACTTTGCCCCAGCATCTGATTCAGAGATTCTCCAACCCCAAGGGTCATCAAAAACCCTAGAAAAAGATGGTGAAAAAAGGAGGTTTCTAGGTAAATCCTACAGATGTTTGGTTTGATAGGTCTTCAAAGAAGGCTGTGCATGTGCCTTTTGTCAATATTCTCCAGAGGGATCTGATGATCAACCATGTTAGAGTTTGACTGCCCAAATACCCACTATAAGGGCATGGAGACAACTGGCTTTTCTCTTTTTCTGGATCAAATTGACTTGTGAGAGGTGGAGCAGTAGATGTGGTGGCCTGGCAAAAGCAAAGGGTTTGGGGTAAGTTAGAGTTTGGTTTTGACCTCAGCTTAGCCACTCCTCCAAAGCATGACAGTAGGCACTTGACTTAACCTCCCTCTCTTTGTTCATCTCAAGAGGGGATAATAAGGCATGCTCACAAAATCCTTGGGAAGACTAGAGGTCACACATGTGAAGTAACTAAGAATACCAAATATTGGTATTAGCCCAATTAGTTAGCCCACCAACTGTGCTGGGCTCTGGTGACAGGTGACCCAGACAGTTTTCTGACTTGCCAGTGGTGTTAACCTGGGCGAATCACTTCCCCTCCCTTGTTAACTGATTTGTCAAATGGAGAAATTGGTAGTATAATTTTCTCACAGTTGTTAGGCTGCAAATCATTTCAAGTATAATCGAACATGTGGAAAACATCCGCTCATTATGTGTTGGCCATTCCCATTTTTAGCTTTAAAAACCAGCAGCAATAGCAAAACACCTCCTGCTCAGGGAGCTTTTGTCCTGAATTTAGTAGAGAGTTGGTTCTTTTGAATCCATCAAATTTTACTTTCCTCTTTTGTTTACTGATCATAGTTCTTTCCTTTGGAGATATACACATACATCTTCCCACCCATCAACACAGCAAATATGTGGAGACATGTACTGGGTCTCTCAGATCTTCTCCTTTCCTATGTAAATGTCCCATTTCTTTCCTTTGCTTCAGAATCTTAGCAATGCTGGTGCCTCCATTTCTTGATATGTGCTGTCTGGAATGGAAA
The DNA here is from genome assembly GCF_902655055.1 of Lutra lutra. Lineage (NCBI taxonomy): Eukaryota > Metazoa > Chordata > Mammalia > Carnivora > Mustelidae > Lutra > Lutra lutra. The sequence continues at coordinate 122,680,899 of NC_062284.1, forward strand.
ACAAGACTCATGTGGTGAAACCAGCACCACGTACAGCCTAGCAAACCCATGGGGAATACCCACTCCCTGCCAGGCATAGACCCGGTTACTAGAAAGATATCTATGGCACAGGCTCCATGTTTGAGTATCTGTTCACATCAGATCAAATAACTCTTTGCATGAAGCTCTTTATAATTCTAAAAAGCATTTTAATATGTTTCATTTCTTGTAATCCCACAACAACCCATAGGAGATAGGCATATCAACCTCAAATGAAGTCTACAGAGATGAAGTAGTTTGCTTGAAGCCATATTGATGGAATGAACAGAGGATGGTATTATAAATTTTCCTTAAGAAAATACTAGCTACTGGCATGATTTTATGAATGGCCTTAGTTATGATGGTATTAAAACCAACATGCACTTTCCTGTAAAAACAAAAGCCTCTCCCTGCTGATTAAATATACAAAACTATCAGTAGCCTGGCATCTGAAGTGAATAAAACTTCCAAGATGGACTGATGCATAAATAAAGGGTAATTATCCCAGGGGGTCCATTGTCTATTCTTCCCTGTGACTCCAGGACTCAGCAGGAGTGGGAAACCAAGCTGTAGTTCAGCTGGTGGCCAGCATCAAGGTGCCAAGGACGGGAGGAGTCTGAAGGGCTTGAGGCTACTGATAGGCTGCTAGCAAAACGAACAGCAAAGCTTCCTTTCCCACTTCATCTCAAAGAACCCCAAGTTGGCTGCCACCACATTCTACAGCTTGGGAAGGTCTTTATGTGGAGCCACTGTGGCAAAAGCTGTTGAAGCAGTAAAGCCAGTCACCAATTGCCCAATATATGGCCACCTTCTGCATACTAATAGCTTGGGATGAGATGTCGTAGGTACCAAGAATTCCTTGAATTCCAAGGGGAAAACATCTGTAGAAAATGAGATCAGCATTCTAACAGACAATAATTTTAAGGAAGATCTTGCTAGATCTTTTTTTTTTTTTTTTCCTTCTGTAGGGGACTGTTTCTAAACAATCCCATAAGTACACTTGACTCCAGAAAAGTCAAAGATTTCTTCTTCTGTCTTCTGCCCTATGAACTACACATGCAGTGCTCACTCTGAATACTTGTGTCCCTTTCCACGCTGTCCCCCAGTCTGTCATGCCCCCAAGCATTCACCTAGAGTAGGGGAGAGGAGAATGAGAAGTCATCTTCTTTTCTTCCCTTCTTCTCCCTCTTTTTTTTTTTTGAAAGGAAAGCTATGTCGGGATAGGACAAGAGATTGGAGCTTCCTGTTAACACTGACCTTAATAATCAACAGAAGAAAGAAGAAATAAGTAAATGACTATAATCACTTTATGCACCCCTAAACTCTGGTGCATTTCCAACTTGAGTTCAAATTCAGCTCAATAGTCAAATACCTACTAAGAGTTAACCACTGCTAGTATGGTGCACAGAGCCATGAGAAATAAATCATTATTATGTCGAATTTGCAAATGATGAGACAACCTTGGAGAAATCTGTGACTTACTCAAGTTCAAACAGTAGCAAATCCTAGCCATAGAATCCCGGGTCAGTTTTTCTGATAAGATTTAAAGAGAGAGAGAGAGAGAGAGAGAGAGAACAAAACAAAAGAAAAGAAAAAGAACAATTTGGTGCTCTTCCCACCACATTTCCGTCCTATCTTATTGGTTTAGGGTATACAACCTCTTCTTTCAAAAAATTCTTCTGCTCTCTATTCTTTCACTGCATTTTGAATCAAGCAAACAAACCCACCCAATCACAAACCCAGTCTCCCCTGGGCCTGCCTGAGTTTCAGATTCTCACCAGAGAAAGTCACCTCATAGCCCACATGAGATCTACTTTAAATAAGAGATCACTCATCTGCAGTGAGGCTGCCCCCGCATCTAGCAACCCTGTTCTACTTCTCTGAAAAATTCCTCCCTCATTCTCCTCAAAGATGGAGGCAGTCTTCACTCTCCTTACATCACTAACTTCTCTCATTTTCAGTAGACAACCTGACTTTAATCTGAAGACAAGCAGAAGACATCAGACAGATCTCCCACGTCTTCTCGTTGCCAAACATCTGAGTCCATCTGTGTCTGCACCTACTTTCTTTTCCTTATAAGCTGACCACTCCATTTCTCTTGTGGGGCCTTACCCTACAGGCATCTCTAGAATATATCTCTCTGTGTTCTCCCCTCTGTATGCAAACTCTCTGTCTCAGACTGGATCTATTTCTAAACATTCTCTGGGGGCAACTGGGTGGTTCTGTCAGTTGGGTGTCCGACTCTTGATTTTGGCTCAGGTCATGATCTCCGGGTCATGGGATCGAGCCCTGCGTGCAACTCTGTGCTTAATGCAGGGTCTGCTTGTCTTCTCTCTCTGCACCTCCCCGGCTCGCACTCTATCTCTAAAATAAAAAAAATAAAAATTAAAAAAAAATTCTTTAGTATTTTCCACTTAAAAATAACGCTTCCTCCAGCTGTTGCCCCATTTTTCTCTTGACGTTTAGCCAAACTTCTAGAAAGAATGGGTCATAATTGAATCTCTGTTGTCTCACCTCCCACCCATCTCCCACCATCACTCTCCACACTGGTTCCTGTCTCTACTTTCACACCAGCCTGTCTCACTGACGCCAACGATCAGCCCCAGATTGGTAAATCCAAGGGCTCATGCCTGTCTCCTTCTTTCTTTATCTCACAGCATCATTTAGACCTGCTGTGTGTGCCTTTCCTGAAATGTTCTTATTCTCTGATCGCTATGACATCATAGTCTGCTGGGTTTCCTCCTGCTCCTCCTATCTGCTGTTTTTCAGGTTTCCCCTCCTCTATCCAAGCATTCAGTGTGAGTTTAGTAAGCTCGGATCCAGGTGCTGCCCTCCTCCTCTTTCTGTAGGACATGGCATCCAACCCCAAGTTTAAATTGTCATCTGCACATGCAAATGAATCATAAACTACAATCTCCATCCTAGCCTGTCTTCTTAGCTCCTCCCATGTACAGCCAAACGCCCACTTGACTTATTCATTGCAGTGTTTTAAGAGCATTTCTAACTTAGCATTTGCAGTTTCAGATACTTTTTAAGAACCTATGTACTGATTCATAATAAAGCAATAATTTTTTTTTAAAGATTTCATTTATTTACTTGACGGAGAGAGATCTCAAGTAGGTAGAGAGGCAGGCAGAGGGAGTGGGGAAGCAGACTCCCCGCTGAGCAGGGAGCCTGATGCAGGACTCAATCCCAGGACCCTGAGATCACGACCTGAGCCCAAGGCAGACGCTTCACCATCTGAGCCACCCAGGTGCCCCAAAGCAATGCATTTGATATGGTTATTACCCCCACAGAGAGAAAGAGTACTAAGTTAAGTAGCTTCTCCAAAGCCGATCATCAGATAAGGGACAGGAAGGGACAGAATTTGAACTCATGTATAAGCTGCAGGGTCTTGTTCGTAACCCCTTTCTTGCTTCCCTGTAAACTCTATACGGGCAGAGGTTGGACTGCTTTTGCTCACTATTGTTTCCCTAGAGCCTACAAAGGCAGACACTACATTCAGTGTTTATAGAAAAAAATAGATGAATCAAAAAACAACAAACAAACAACAATAAAAAAACAACAACAATCAAAAAACAACCTTCAGATGATTACTTTGCTTGAAGAGGCAGTCTGTTAAAACTCTTTGACATCTTCAATCTGAGGTCCCGTAAGGAACCATACCCAGCTAATATTTTGGAAAAGGCTTCACAGGTTTTAAGCAACACTAACCTATGTGGAGAGATTGAGGTACAGATAGAGAAATGGATGAATAGTTTTTAGATGCAAAGAAACTAGATGACCTGAGCAAGGGCATAAAACATAAAACATGCAACTAGAAAATTGTGATTGCTACAGCACTATACTTGTTTTGCAAAATAACTTCAAATTCTGTGCTATTATTGACCAAAATGGGGTCAGTCTGACCCATTATTACAAACTTGGCTTGATGTAGGCACATCTGATCATCCTAGATACATACCCTTTCCATTCTGTGAAGTTCTGACCTGAATTCAGGTAAGTCCTAATGATCTACTACAGAAACTCTATGTTTCTTAAAAAAACAAAACAAAACAAAAAACCAAACCAAAAACGACAACAAAAAATCCAAGTGTTGTGTTTCTTCTCCAATAATGCCAATAACTTATAAATATTTACACAAATTTCAGAGTGACAGTTCAACTGTGCTTTAATTGCACAACACTTTACCATTCCTCATAGTTAAAATCCATACAAAATAGGCCGGGAACTTTGAGAGCTATAAGAAAGCTCGTGAAAAAAAATAAACTGAATCCAAAAATATAAACATGACCCATTTTCCCACCAAAATACTGCACCACATATGTAATATGCATAAAGAAACAGAAAATCTTGTTGTCTCCTTCACACAGAGAATACAGATTTCAGGCAGTGATACTGATCAGGCACATGAAATGAAATTACATAGTGTGTATTTGCAGGTGATTTATCTGGTTTTGAGTTTAAAAAATGAAAAATTCATTGCATGAGCCTATTTTGGTATCATAGGGATGGCGCTGAATGCAAATGGTACAAAATATCCTAACTGAATAAACAGGTTTTACAGAATACCTCCTCGTCTTCAGAACACCTGTCACGCTGAAGTGTCAGGCTATGTTCAGGAGACTATTTCTGGATTTGAGGCATGAAAGGGAAAAAGAAACAAAAGAAAGATGATGATTTCTTATCCTTGACCTTCTCCTTTTCTCAACGGCATCTCCCCCAGCACGGTCAGATATGGGATAAGATAAAATCAAGTGATTCCCCAGACTGAAAATTAAACCCCATTAGTATTGCCCAGTATAAACTTCACACGGCACAAAAAGAATCATTCAAAGCAAAATATTAAAAATACACAGCAGATTTTAAAAGCTATCTTTGAAAAATCTACACTAGCAGATTTTCTCATTTGAACGAAATGTTGATGTTTCCCAAACAAAGGAGAATTTAAATGTACGCGGAGATCCTGTTACAGGTTTATACACAGAGCACTCCTTTCATTTATGAACACTGCAGGCTTCAAATTTTATCCCCAATGCAGAAAGTTTGTATTTTCTTAATTATATGCTGTCAATCAATTTCAATCACTTAATTCTTTGTTTAAAAAAAAATGTTTCCCCCAACCCCTGACAAATACACACACACACACACACACACACACACACAGACACACACACATACACACACTCATTAGAACATGATGACTTTTTCTTTCTTTTCATTAAGAAAGCAAACTACAATCTGACTCAATGCCACCCATGTCCATGTACACAAAGCCTCCACCAGAGGGAGGCAACACAGCTGAAAGTGGTCTCAGTAACACACACCCACACCCCACCACACACCCCCCCACACACCACACCACGCAAGACCATTTTTTTCCCCATCTTTGTCTCAGCTACTTGATAGTTGTCCAGAAAAAAGTTCCAATCTTCACTTCTAAATAAAATTAAAAACTCAAGTATCAGAAAGTACCATGATGTTTGGGATGATAAAGCAGATTAAAATACTGAGATCGAAGAGGGTGGCATACATGTATGAAATAAGAGCAGATTACTTTTTGCTTCATTAGCTACATTCTCATGCTTGACTAAAATATGGGCTCCCCAGACCCTTGGCAGTATCATGATTGGTCTAACAAGGTCTATCTTCTAAAGGATTACATCTAAATGGCAGGTTTGCCCTCTGAGACAAAACATTCAAGAAATAGGTCAAGGAAAAATACACATTGAATGGGCAACCACTTAACATGATGTGGTTTCCTCCAAAACCTTTCCTCACCAGGTCCCTGATGCTTAAAATTTTATAATTATAAACCAGTTCCTTTGGATTAGAATGCTACTTTCTCCAGAAATCGAAACATTCTTGGCAGACATTCTAATAATGCGTGTATCTGACCTTCTCCTAGAGCTAGTATTTCTCACTCATTCATTCATCAAATAATTGTTGAGTGGCCACGGTGCCTGGTATATGGTGGGGTCTTTGTGATGCAAAGATGAGAAAGATAAAGTCCTTAGAGTCAGGAAAGTGACATGTTTAGGAAGCAAGACAGAAAAGGGAGAAAAAAAAAAAAAACAACCCTACACACATGAGACAAGAATAATAAAGTCCTGAGCCATGTCATGAAGGAAATAAAGAAAGATGACAGAGAATATCACTGTGGATGATAGGTGTGGGTTTAGATATGGCGGCCATGGATGACATCTTGGAGAATGGGATTCCCGAAGAATGAAGAGTTGTAATGAATTGGGGATCTGGAACAAGGAAGGGCAGTGCGTGGGAAGAGAGAGGCCAACTCAACGTCTGAGCGTAGTAAGAGCAGGTGAAAAGGTTCAAGGAAGGAAGAGCTTAACCTCTTCCTGGAACGAGAAAACCAATGTGGGTGGCATTTATTTGTGAGGAGTGGAGTGAACAGAGGCCCACTAATGGGCCTGGTCACACTAAGTCTCATGGCTCTGGCAAGCCATTTGGATTTTATTCTAAGGGCAATGGGAAGCCCAGGATTCAATGGACTAGAACATGGAGGGTATGGTGAGAGAAGGTAAAGAAGGAAAGCGATAACCTGAATCTGCACAGCAAAGAGCTGAAAGAAGTTTTGGGGGAAGGGATAAAGTACAACAGAAAATGTTATCGAGGAGCTTGGAGAGGAAAAGTAAGCTCTGTCACAATTTTTTCTTTCAATGTCCTGTTTCAGGATAAATAACCCCCACATTTTTCAGCTGTCCCAAATTCTCTTTGGAAAGAGATGAAGTATAAATAATAAATAAAAGAAATAGCTTTGACTAAATAAGAACTTTAAAGACAAAGCGAGGTACCCATGCTGGGTAAAGACAGCCACGTAACTAATTAGAAGGGTCTCTCCCCTTCTAACCTAAGCACCGAAGTACCGAAGCCAGCCACCCTGGTTAGCATAATGTCCCTTTCACTGAGAAAGGTACAGACCACCCGCTGTTCCCTAGCAAGTAAATTGGTCCCTACTATAAATTATTCTATGTGGTAAGGAAAAGCACTGACTTTTAAATTTTTATTTATTTATTTATTTTTTCCTGCCGCTCTGAAGGCTTGGAAAACAACCTTAAATAATTAAAAAAAAAAAAACCAAAAACCAAAAACCAAAAAAAAAAAAAAAAAAACCAGCTTTTAGTGGCCCTAGTGGCAAAAATATTTGAGAGTGTTGTCCAGGGTTGGGCAGGGCTGCATCATTCCAGAAAGGTTGTTCTGTCTCACCTGAGGGGTTGGGCACTGCTGCTTCACTCCTTGCGGTGACAGTGGGCCCCACTCAAGGGGGGCAGGAACCTGGGTATTGTCTGCTTCCACCTGAAAGCTCATATGCTCCTAGACCCAAGTTTGTTTGTTTGTTTGTTTGTTTGCAAGTGGTGAGTTGGTCTTTTGTGGGACTTATGGGGCCAAAAACTGAAGACCTAGGGTCAGGACTTAATGGAGAGATTCTCAGGTGAAACGACAAACTCCGTTAGCTTCCTTTGGCTGTCGCTAAGCCCTGACCCTAATATTTCCTCAGAATGTTCTTTCCCTTCTCTTGCTCACTCTTCAGGGAAGTCAGAGTATGAGAACAATCTCAAAATCCCTGGGAGTTCCTCTAACCATGGCTGACCACAGTACCACCGTCAGACCTGTGACTTGCACCCTCCTACCAGGTCAAGATGTGCTCTGGGCCAAAGGCCAGGACCATCTGAAGCCTGGATGGCCCCCTCCAGGCTATGCTCTCTAGCAGCCAGGTTGGGAAACCTTGTCCCTTGGCCTGGACTTGCTTCTCAGCGGGGGTGGTCTTCCTGAGGTTACAGCACCTCTAGGTCTGTTTTTCTGGTGTGGGAAGCACAGAGCTGGTGTGTGTGTATATGTGTGTGTGTATATACGTGTGTGTGTGTGCATGCACACATGGGTGCACATACAAGGCTCCTTGGGGCTCAGGATGGGACCTCTGAGGGAACAAAAGATGCTTGGTACCAGTTCTGTCTATATTGTCCCTTTCCATGTAGAATGTGGTGGAGTTGGGGCACCTGGGTGGTTCAGTGGATTAAAGCCTCTGCTTTTAGCTCAGGTCCTAATCCCAGGACCCTGCCCTGAATCCATCCCTTGGGCTCTCTGCTCAGCGGGGAGCCTTGCCTCCCTTCCTCTCTTTCTGCCTGCCTCTCTGCCTACTTGTGATCTCTGTCTGTTAAATAAATAAATAAAATCTAAACAAACAAACAAACAAACCCCCCCCCAAAAAAAAAAAAAAAAACAAAAAAAAAAACAAACCAAAACAAAGAATACGGTGCAGTTTGAGAATTCTAAAGTTAAACCTGACTGGCCTTCCAGGACATTCTAAAAGGCAGATCAGTCACATAGGAGAATAGTACACACTTTTTAAGCAATGTGTTAATAAGATTTACAATGTTTCAGAGATTAACTCTGTGGTGGGCCTCTCTGTAACCCTTGAGCAGGGCCCAGCAAAAGTCTAGGGCTGGCCTGCTGACATCAGTGGCTCTCCAGGGGAGAAGGGGACCTGCCTTCATGGAGGGAGCATCTGAGCATAGTTATTAAAAAAACACAAATACCCCCATGGGATTTTGTCTCTTGCAGGGTAAAATAAATATAAAAAATTTAAGAAACTTAATAATAACTCAAAAGTATTGATAGAATTGCTAATTCAAATTTGGCAAAACAAAACACAAATAAAAATCCATTCATTCATTTGTTCGTTCACTGTTGAATGTCCACACACCACAGGTAGTGAGTTGTTATGGATGCAGTTGTGTCCCACAAAACTGGTTTTTTAAAGTCCTAACCTCTCGAACCTCAGAATGTGTCCATATGTGGAAACAAAGTCTTTAAAGAAGTAACTAAGTTAAAATTAGGTCATTAGGGTGGTCCGAATCGCATAGGACTGGTGTCCCTCCAAGAAGAGGCAATCAGGGCACAGTTACACAGAGAGGAACCATGTGAAGGTCAGGAAGAAGACGGCCATCCACAAGCTGAGGAGAGAGGCCACAGAATCCTGCTGACATCTTGATTTCAGATGTCCACCCTCCAGGATTGTGAGAAGATAAATTTCTGTGGTTTAAGCAGCCCAGTCTGTGGGGTTTGCTATGGCAGCCTGCACAGTCTGGTAAGTAATTCCCTTCAAGAGTTCACAGTATGGTGGAAAAGAAAGATATGCCAGAGTCAATCATAAAATGAGATGAATAAGAAGCAGCTCACTCATACCCCACTCTCAGAGCAGGACCGCAAAGCAATTTGTTTGTACACCCCTGGGAAGTCTTCCTTCCAGAACTCCACTCTGAACCGAACTTCAGCTTCAAGGCCTTAAATTTTCTCAGTTGTGAAGCTAAAATCTTCTTTTCTCAAATACCATGGTCATATAACCCCAGCAGTTCCAAGAATCCATCCACTCCCTATTTTTCAGGCCAGCGAATAATGACTTCGTACCTTTGACGACAATCCATTAATAAAAAATGAAAAACTGCTAGGAGGTTATTAAGAAAAATATATTATCTAACTCTAATAGCTCTTTCAGGTTCTAAGGGTCCATGATGCGCTTCAATCCTTTACCGGGTTCTCTGCATCAACACCTTCCAAATCGAAGTGTCCATCTTAGGGCGGGCTTCCTCCGGCGGGGCAGGGAGCATGACTCCCGGGTCAACTTGCCCAGTCTAATATCAAGCCAGCCCCACTCTGACACAGTGCCCCACAGCCTTGGGTGGAGGAAAGCACAATTACCTGACATACAGTAGATCATACATTCTCTACAAGGGTAATATCACCCCCAAGGTGGGTAAAAACTGGTTCTTAGGAAAAAGAGGGAAAAAACAAAGCAGAACAAACTTAGATATTATGATAGTCTGTGGCCTTTCAAGTGGCCACATGACACAAACAGACATACTGTAGATTACAGTTCTAAAATGTCACAAGGGAAAGGGAACTTTAGGAAAAGAAAATATCTAGGCAACCTTCTTAAGGGAGCAATAAAAATAAAGTTTGAGAGATACTTGTATAGACTGGAAATAAGAGTACCAAGCATGGAAGTAAGAAGACTAATAACTAACATGTGCTGAGTGCCATGTAAAACTGAAATGTACAACGCCACATGCTTGAGCTTTCTCAACACCTTTAATTCTCGCCACAATCGAAGAAGTAAATACTATTATTATACCGCCATTCTAGTGATGTAGATATGGAGGCCTTAAGTGTTTAATTTTGTGAAGGTTACACATCTTAGATCTATAGTGGCTGGGATATATGTAGCAGAAAGCTCCTTACCAATAGGCCACTTAATAATACACCTAAAAATACTATGCTCTCACACTCTCACTGATGGTACCAATGGCATACAGGCATTAGTGGCTTCTTAGATAGTCTTCTAGTATATCTGTACCTGCTCTGGACTTCTGAGTTCTATGCCTACCAAGAGTTCCAAACCATATTATGCTAGTTACGCTTTTGTACTTTAATTACACAATTAGAATAAAGATTTTGCAAAGCAATATGAGAGAAGTACAAGAAGGGAGTTACTCGGGGGCGCCTGGGTGGCTCAGTGGGTTAAGCCGCTGCCTTCGGCTCGGGTCATGATCCCAGGTCCTGGGTTCGAGCCCCACATCAGGCTTTCTGCTCAGCGGGGAGCCTGCTTCCTCCTCTCTCTCTGCCTGCCTCTCTGCTTACTTGTGATTTCTCTCTGTCAAATAAATAAATAAAATCTTTAAAAAAAAAAAAAAGAAGGGAGTTACTCATATGAAAACATGGTTGAATAGTTTAGAAAAACTAGTTTTGTTTGTTGGTTTTTTTGTTTTGTTTTTTAATGGCAAGTCAGTTAAAGGTGCCAGCACATTAGGTAAGACAAAAATGGGGAGAGCAGAATCTTAAAGATCTGTTACAATTCTATACTCAGATTATTCTCCTAGATCCTGATTGTTTTATTTCCAATATAAGAAAGGAAACCGGAAATCAGAGTTGCTGCATTTGGGCAAGAAAAGTGTATTAATCCAATCAGGTTCCCCATGAAGATGGAACCCTGGTGCCTACATCAAAAATTGTGAATTAATGTCCACTTAAATAGTTTTGTTTTATGTGTGTACAAGTTATTATTAACTTTTTAATTATTTCTTAAATAAAAGGAACTAACTGGCCCAATTTTGTCTGATATAGGTATCTTGAACACTATGGACATTTTCAAAAGCATATTGTCATTCTATCAACCCTAAAACCTAGAAAAGCTGTAATTCATTACTGAGGCAAAAACTTAAGCAAAACTGAAGAGCACCATACAATGGAGACAGCTACCACTGCCAAAATAAATAATGCTCTTTATTTCCAACTAGAGTTGTGAGTTCTTGAAAGGCACAATGTAGCTAAAAGAAAACAAAACACTGTGCTCCCTAAATGACCTTTCTTTTTTGTTCCTGAATGACCTTTCTTGATGAAAAAAGAAAAGAGAGAAAGAGATGGAAGAGGAAGAGAAGGGAGGAAGGGAGGAAGGAAAGAAAGAAAGAAGAGAAAGAAAGTGAGAGAGAAAAGGAGGGAGGGAGGGAGGGACAGAGGGATGGAGAGGGAGAGGGAAAGGGGGGGAAGGTAGGACAGACAATTGAAAGGAGGGTATAAATTTAATTAAATCAGATGGAAAGTCTGGGATGTTATTAAAGGAAAAGATGAAGAAGCACATTTAAAGGCTGCCCTACCCAGGCACTTCTGACTGCCTGAATTATTTATCAGGTGCACTGCAGTTAGGCTCCAAAGGGCTATGAATTCTTAGTGGTGTTTTTTTGACCTGTAATGATTCTGAACCCTCCGTGTCAAAGCGTCCTGTCTTTGCTAACTAGCACTGACAGCCAGACTGAGGCTGGGAGGGCCACTGTGGTCTTCCCATTCTCTTTCCTAATCCCCCAGGTCCACCCCTCTGCACACAGGCACAGCAGGAAAGACTAATTTCTTTCCCATTTTCTAAACCCTCTTTGAAGGTATTTCTCTAGCACAGCTCTGAACTGTGGTGATTTAGAGCAATTTAGTTTATCTGCATCTTTTTATTTCCTCTGCCATTAGTCCAATTTCAAAAACAATAAGAACAAAAAGAAATCCTTCTCAGTTTTAAAAACAATCCTTAGGCTTATTTATCTTGCTTAGGATTTTTTTTTCCACTTGTGGTGGAGTTTTCCAACTCTCAATTTCTTTATCCAGAGCAATTTGTGCAAACAAATGCTGCCCACAGCCACCATTAATCCTTGAAGTGTGACCTACTGTGAATAATAATGTTCAAAAACTCAGGCTTGCTTGTGCAAGGTCAAAAGAAGTCAAAGATATGATCCGAGTCCTTGAAAAGTTCACAAATTGGTTGGGTAAATAAATGTGCACAATAGAGAAGATTACAGGCAACAGAAAAACACAGTGAAAAACACATGAAATAAGGTATAACTAAAGGAAGACCTAGATAAGATTTTGGAGATCCTGATTTTACCCTTAACTCCCCTAGGCATTGTGTCCTACACAACTTTATGGAAGGAGCTGGACTCACTTCTATCTAAGCTCCTTTCCAATGTCAAAATAAATGACAAATTCATCTCCCCCCCCAAATCAACAACAAAACTCCACAAAAAAAAAAAAAAAAAAAAAGTTTCCAAAAAAATCAAAATAGTAAAACAGGGTGGTATTAATTTAGGGTAAGGTTGCTTTTGAAGTTCTCGAATTTGCAGAAGTAATATTAATGAAAGCAATGATATGAGCCTGAATAAAAGCAGTGAGCTGGAACACAATCAAAATGGTCCCATCAAAAATAGTGGAGACACTCTTTTTGTTAACCCAGAAATCTGTACAGTGTTAATTTCTGACTTTTTTCTCCATTCTTTATCCTGGTTCTCAATTACCTGCCAAGATCTGACAAAAAGACAAGAGAAGGAAAAATAAGGAGTGAAACCCTTCATCTACGATCAGAAGTCATTTATCTGGACATATCATCTCCTCAAGCAGAAGAATTCACTTATCAATGAACAATAAGACAGAGTCATTCTTTATATGCTAGTTTTGAGTTTATCAGTTATTCAGTCAATGCCATTATTCTAGAAAGCATTATGACACAAGCCCCCCCCTTTAATAATCGATGCCCAGAACCTCAACTTTCATCCTCCCTACAGACTCAAGCAAAGAGGCTTCTATCTACTGTTGTCTGGGGTTTGCCTCATTGGAACAGCGGCAGCAGCTACCAAGTGAGCGAAAGCTAAGTGGAGGGCTCTGTACTAAGTGCCTTCAGGGAATACAGAAATAAATCAGTTCAAGTCCTTGCCTGCACGTTACTTAGGAGAGAAGAAGGCAAAGAAGATGGATAAATGAATAAATGAAGGCAGAAGGTCATAAATGCCATAAAAAAAGGGGCATCAACAAAATTATATCCAGGCAGTTAAGAAAGAGGGATATTTGGGAATAGCTGAAGGCCTTGGAAGGGAAGTAGCCTTTGAGACTAGCTTTATTTTCAACTCCCCATCTAGTCGTAAAGAAGAAACTCACTTCAAGATCCCCTCAAAATAAACCAAAGAACAGAGATGATCATTTATCTTGGGTTATGGCATATATATCTTCCAAATGGTTATTGGTTTCATTTTCAGCAGGAATGAAGGATCTCCACACAGAATTCTCATACATCAAAGGATATGCCATCCATTTATGACATTGTAGCAACTCATTTCCTAATAAATAAGTTGAAAGATCCATTCCACTACAGGGCAAATGAAGTCACTGATGTGAAGGTATGGCTCTTAGAGCAAAATTACGCTCATCCTTTCCATTTTACTTTTCATAATAATTGCAGCTTTTACGAAATCACAGTCTTCTGCACTGAATGTAGAGCCCCCTTAAGCTACTCTCACTTTGAAATCTCTAACTTGGCTTTGAACAAATCCTGATGAAGACAAAGAGAGCACAGAATGTAATCAATCCTGATTTCTCCAATTTGTTCTCTGAGCTACAGGGTGCTTTAATGAGATCGGAAGTGCCATCTAGACTTCCAATAGAGGAGCTGGGCTGGGAGAGGAGCCAGAAGCATACCAGGAATGATTCTGCAGCAGTAACTCCAAATCTGAGCACAGGGACTATTCCAAGGTTGTTATAGCAAGATGGTTACTTTGAGAAACTGGAATAAATGTATCATCATTTTAGAAGACAGCTTTGTAGGCTAGAGCAAAGAAAATCAGGTAGGCATATATATATATATTTTTTTTTTCATGTAACAAACATGTAGAATTTTATATGCATTTACAGAGTATGTATGTGTATATATGTGCAAATATATTTATACCCATAAAATACACTTCTCTGCCCTTTACTAGAAATAAATAATAAGTTTATTTACTTATGTATTTATTTATTTTTAAAGATTTATTTATTTTTAGAGAGAGAGCATAAGCAGGAGGGGCAGAGGGGGAGGGAGAGAACATCTCAGGCAGATTCCATGCTAAGCACAGAGCCTGATGTGGGACTCAATCTCACAACCATGAAATCATGACCTGAACAGAAATCAAGAGTCAGACACTTACCCAACTGCATCACGCAGGTGCCCCTAGAAACAAGTATTTCATGATAAATTTTAGATATGGTTAAAAAATTCAAATCTCTATTGTGAAAAGAGCCTTTCATCCATATAAACCAAGAAGCACAATTTGACATAGACACTAACGTCTTCCACTTGACTTCTAGTAACAACCATTCATACAGCCTCATATTCAGAACATTTCATGGTGGTCTTAAGGACAAGTACATTTCTGAGATATGGGGTAATCCTCCTGCTAGTACCGTTCTTAGCCATTCAAATCTCCACGCTTTACCAATAATCATGACACTTACGAAAGAGATAATATTTGCATAGATCTTGCAATTTTTCACGTACTCCCCCCATACATCTCCTTTGATCTTCCCATTTCTCGAAGACAAGGCTTACGGTTGAGCCATTTTATAAAGGGCAAAACTGAGGCTCAGGAAGTTCCAGGGATTTCAACCTTATCTAGGTAGTGGGTAGAGGGGCTGGGATTTAAACCTAAGTGTTCTCATGCCAAGGTTATGCTCTTTCCTCTGGGATGGAAAGATCTTTAGGGCTTTTCTCCCAGGTCATCCATCCACTGTGGCCTGCCATTACACAGCTTCTAGGGAAGCCTGCTGTCTTCCATTATCTAGAGGCCTGTAGTCTCTCTAGGGAATTGGTGATGTTGGGCATAATTTTAGTCTTGGCAGCCTGGCTATGCTCCAGGACCTCTTTATTAGGATCATGCTGTGTCATTCAAAGTTCAAAGGGGCTTGTAAGCAATGCTGACAAAACGGCTCAACAATGGTCTATAGCCCAGGAGAGTTCAACCTGGCCCTGATGGTTTTGGCACGGTCAGTCTGTAAATGGTCCGGGGCCACATTCTGTCAGGTGGTCTCTTTCACGTTTTGCTTCCTTTAAATCTCATCGTATGTCCCTTCAGCACATCAGCCTCTGTCTCTCTCTTTCTCTCTCTTCACTGCCTTCCTCAGCTGCAGCCTCTGCCTGGCCATGAGTGAACCTTCTTTCTGAACTTAGCCTGATGCTCTTCTTCCAACCTCCTCCCCTCCATTCTGCCTGCCTGAGGACATGGCTTCCATTTGTTTATATGATTCCATGCTGTTTTTAATAACTAAAATGAGAGTAATACCCATCTTTCTAAGTCTGTAAAAGTCTAAATGACACCACTCAATTAACCAACGTCTCCTGAGCACTGGGAATGAATAAGGCACCAGGCATCTTAATGTTAAGACAAAGGCTTGACCTCCAGCTAGATCTTCCTTGATAACAAAGTTGATCAGGTCTTCATTATTCCAAAACCTCTGTCCCAACACAAGCTCCCACTTTGCCTTTCTCTTTGCATTTATGTAAATTGTATTATCTCTATGTCTTACCCTCTGGTTACCAAAATCCGGCTTACACTATCTGAAACTCTCTCTAAAAAGTTCACATTTTGGGGGCACCTGGGTGACTCAGTGGCTTAAGCCTCTGCCTTAGGCTCAGGCCATGATCTCAGGGTCCTGGGATGGAGCCCTGCATCGGGCTCTCTGCTCAGCGGGGAGCCTGCTTCCCCCTCTCTCTGCCTGCCTCTCTGCCTACTTGTGATCTCTCTCTCTTTCTGTCAAATAAAGAAAATCTATTAAAAATAAAAACCAAAAACTTAAAAAAAAGTCCACATTATGATTTCCAAATATAAAACCTAATGGTCTGTCTTCCTTCACCTTGATTCTCCACAAGCAATGCTGTGCCTGACCACATTTCCTTTCCCTAAACTCTCCCTTCCGTCAGTTTCTCTGATATCCTGTTAGTCTTCTTTTTACTTTTCTGACCACATCTGTTTTCCTCTCAACTCCTAAATATGGACAGTCCTTATAGTTCTACCCTCATGCACCTTCTCTTTAATATTTGATTAAATATATAAAGCTGGATTCCAACCTTCAGCCCAGTTCCAATATTGATATATCTGAACTGATTTCTAAACTTACAGACATTAGCAGCCATACATCCATCTGGAACTTCAATCTCTCAAGCTCTTCTGACTTCCCCATTTCAACCAATGACATCGACATCCTCTCAGTTACCTACAGAAATGGCACCCACTCTTTCTACTTCCTCCTAACTTACCACCCACATGAGTCACTAGTGAGACCAATTCTTCCTTCATAATTCCCTCTTCATATATTGGCTGCTACCCCCATAAAGACCTAAACTGCACTTGTCTCATATCTCCCTGTCCCTAGTCTCTCCTTTCTAGCCACTCTCCACTCATATGAATATCCTGAGCATATCCTAGTATTAACTCGCTCAAAATTTTACTTCTACTGTTTGTAAAGGTTACAGCCATTTAAACTTTTTCATAGCTGGATGCAGCCTATCTTTTTTATTTGGGTCTTGGATTGAAATCCCAGATTTGCCACTTTCTGGCTGTGTGACCTTGGGGAAGTTACTTAATCTTACCATGACCTGATTTCCTCACTTGTAAATATACAGGCTTTCGTTAACTCACTGACGAGGCAGAGAAAAGATAGATGAACGAATGATTAAACTGAATGTCCAAGGTGCAATTTAAGAAGCAGGAATTAAAAAAAAAAAAAAAAAGAAGAAGAAGAAGCATGAATTAATTTTACTGTAAATGGCATTGTTAGACGTACTTTATAATTCTTTAACATTAATTAACTTTAATTTTGTTAGGCCAATGTAGTACAAAGGGAAACATGTAAGCTTTATAGTTAGAGAAACCAGTGTTCAACTCCTGAATATTCTGATGAGTAGCTATATAACATTGTAAAAATCATTTATCTAAACTGAGTCATGGTTTTCACCCCATAACTAGGGATAATGATATCTACCCTACAGAGTTACTTTAAAAATTAGCAATAGCAACATAGTTTATCTACAGTCGCCACCAGCTTGATGGTGGTTACTAACACTATTCTTGAGCATGGTCTAGGGATGAAGCAGCCGGAACATGGCCATCTCTGACACTGGACAATATTTTTAGTCTACTGAGTCAAGAGTATTTCATGGGGTCAAAAGCTGTTTGCATTGCCATCTGAATTTAAAACAAACAAACAGAAACCCTCTTTTCCTGTTCATCCTAGTGCATAGTTGTACGAATATGTTGTATATGATTAATTAATGTGTGTGATCTATTACTCAATAATATTTTGTAAAGGAAGGCTTTCTGAATAGTAGGAAGAGGTAAAGCCGTGGATTCCAGAGACTGGGTCTTTGTCTTAGTGTTATCACTAACGAAATGCGTAGCCTTGAGGGAAGTCATTTAATTTCTCTTCTTGAGTATTAAAACCATAATAGGAAGAAGATTTTTTACAACACCTAAAGTCTCTTTCAGCTTGAAAATCCCATGATTCCCGGAGTGGAGTGCCACCTGTTGGGTCCAACTGAGAATTAGCTTTGAGATTTAAAGAAATTTCTCAGAGCATCTGAATGTTACCATCAGAAGCCAAACCCCACACTACATAGACTGAATATGATGTGTCCATGAGGATGACAGACAAGACTTGATTTCCTGAATCTGTGTCTAGTGCCTGTGTTCTGATAAGTATGGCTTACACTCTGCAATCTAAATCATTTGAAAAATCCAAGGACGTTTAGAATTCCAGTAGAATGACTTAACACAATTAAAAAAATATTTAATTCAAGGATGGATAAATAGAGTCAGACAGACTTGGATGTCCACACACCCTCTCTGTCATTAATGAGCAATGGGCAAACATTCAGCAAATCCTTTAATTCCTCTAATCCAAAAATTTCCCAGAAGGTGGGTATAAAGATTAAACAAGGAGATCTATACAAAATCTTTACTTAGTAAATGGCCTGAATGGACTGAGTGCACAATAAATGATAATCATTACTTTCATCATTGGATGTAAGCTGTTTTACATGAACTAACTAGAGTAAAAGAGTTTCGAAGGAGACAACTACAGTGAAATAGTAACAAGTATAGAGCTACCAATGCGAGTCTAAAACAGAGGAGATCAAAAGATTCTTACCCAACTGCAGAAATTATATTTATGACTGTAAATAAGCCAATTTTGTTGGTGTAAAAAATGCCACCAGAGCATATCCTCTCTGCGATCCCACTGAGCTGTAACATCCTATCAGTATATAATTTTAAGCCACACATCTGACTGTATAATTCGCTGATATCTTTAGATTTCTGCAGAAGTAGAAGTGAGTGAGCTGTAGAGAAGTGTAGCGCCTCCGTCGATCTGTGAACAGACGGGACTTCTCACGAGTTGTTTCAGCTCTGAAATCTCTTAAAAACCAACTGCATCTTATTTCCAGTATTCAGTTTAAACTATGAAAATAGAACAATTTAAGAAAAAGTAACTTCACAGATTTTCGTTATTTAGCTGGGAACAGCAGTCAGTAAAATCTAATAGAACAAATGAAACAAACTTGGTAATGACACCGCCATGATGTTTTTCCTCATGAAGAAAGCAAGTATCTCGAAGTGGCTCATCTCATTTACTCACATACTTCTCTCAGTTAATAAGAGACTATGCACCGTGTACTATCTATCCATAAATGTAGTTCATGCCTAAATAGCTAATATTTCTCTTCATCTTTCTTTCACAGCATGAACACATTTTCTCTCATTTTCCAGCTCCTTGAACTATATTTTTCCTTATTATATTTTAATTGACTTTTCATATTAAATTTTGCTTGAAAGGATGATTTGAGTTCAAAGCACCAAAGGAGTCATACCTTTTGAGCAAAGCCTTATGTCATATTTAATTTGATTCAAACTTCGATAGCAAATTCTGTTTTTCTCTTTATTTTTTCATATTAACACAATAAAATATAATAAAGGCACAGCTGAAAATAATACAGAGGGAAGAAATAGTTTCTGTCATTCAAACACTCAGATTTCACCTTGACTTCGCTATCAAGAAACTCTTATCATTTTTAAATGTTTTCTTGGTTTCTGAGAATCAAATCGTTAAAGCCATATGCTAGCTCCCAGCTCAGGATTCTCATTACCATTTAAAGTGTGCTTAAAATCAATTGAAAGTCAACATATCACATAACAAGCAAGACACTGCTAGCGTGTTCTGATCTGTACAGTTGCATGGTAATTGCTCGCATATGAAATATCCAAATTCTCCCAGGTACCATGGTGATAGGCAGAAAGAGTTTAAATATTGAAAAGGCTAAAAAAAAAAAAAAAGAAAATAAAATAAAAAAATAAAAAATAAAAAAAATAAAAAAATCTTTCAAAAGATGATGCATTCAGCTACTTCAAGATTTTTAAGTCTGAAATTCTTTTATTTATTTCTGCATTGGAAAAAATCTAAAAATAATAAATTTTCACATTGAAATCCTTTTTCCACATTAAAAAAAGGAAAGAAAAAGGAAGAAGAGGTTACTTCAAAAAAAAAAAAAAGCTGTCTTGTGTTTGTGTCTAATCTCCTTTGGTCTCTGACTCTACAAGGCAGAGGGATGACAAACAGCAAATGTGCTAGAATATTACAAAAAGAGAAAAGCAAAAAGAAAAACAAACTACATGGAAAGGGTGTGTCCAACTATTTTAATATTTACAGAAATGCTCGATTCATCGTAACTCGCTTGTGAAGTTGAGGACTGATGATTCTTTAAGTGACCCTACCCCCACCTCAATCTGTGCAGACAGGTTCTCCGTCATTCTCCAGATCTGGAAGCGTGGATAGCAAGTGAAAACCCCTGCAGGACTTCAGGGAAGCCAGTTCCTGGCCCCTGGGGGAGACACTGTCTTCCTGACCTGTGCAGGGAGAGATAGTTTGTTTGCTGGATGCTAATATTTTAAAAGGTCCTTCCTGAACAGTCAAAAAATGAACTGTAATTTCCTGAGAGACACAGGCCTAAAGCCTGTCTCAAAAGGACTGAAAATGAGCCCAATCCCAAATGCAGAATTCTCAAAGACCCCCAACCTTGCCTTTAGGGTATTTGTGGAAGTTTACTGTAAGCACCAGACCAAGCAAGGAACACACTCACCTCTCACCAGTCAACTGAACCTTTCTCAGCCCTCTTCACAGCACGGAGAGAATGTATATGTAAAGACAGGAAAAAACAGCGAAGCAGAAATGGCCTAGTTTTCCCGCTGGGCCTGTTACTTGATATTAAGAAGTGATCCCCCTATAGAAATAGCTATGGGCTTCATTTCCAGGCCCTTCTGTATTAGGACTTCAAAGAAAATTCTGAATATTAATCCTATTGATGCTCTTTGAACATGGGAGGCACTTATACCTTGGATAAAAGAGGGACATTAATTCCTAAGCTCTTTTCATATAGACTTCAAAGGGTTCTTTCTTCTGTATCTTTGAAATCCATGATTTCTCATAGCTATGTGCATATATATGAACATAAAATAAATAAGCATACACACACACACACACACACACACACACACATATATACTCAAAATGTGTGCCTACCAGCTACTAAGCATGTTCTTAATGTCAAGTGCACCTTCTCAGTCATTTTTTTACATCTCACCACTAATACTCACAAATCACTTGTAGGACATTATGACTAACCCAATTTTGAGATTAAAAAAAAAAAAACACCAACAACACTAAATTTAAAACAAGTAAAATAATGTGCTCAAATTCACACAGATTATAACCATCAGCCATCAGCTCTTGAATCTAGGATTATGCAACTTCCAAAACCCAGGGTCATTCTGACATATCACACACATCTCCTACTAACTTAGTGTGGGTGTGTATGGAACTATTTAAAAAACCAGTTTTTTTCAGGACTATATAAAATAAGACAGGAGCTTTGAATCAAAAGTACCAAAATATAAAAGCCTTGTGTATGTTCCTCACATGGAAATGACAGAGACTGGGGCAACTGTAAAGGCTGAACTTCTTTCGGAGTGCAGGGAGCAAATTCCCAACTTCTTTTTGAGCAAATACCACAGTAAGAGGAATTTAGGGTGTGTGATGAAGGGCTGAGTGGGTGCATTTTATTTTAAGATTCATTTTTTATTTGGGAGAGAGTGTGTGCATGAGAGCTGGGTGTGAAGTTGGGTGTGAGGGGGTGGTGATGCAGAGGGAGAGGGGGAGGGAGAATCCTTAAGCCGACTACCCACCGAGTGCGGAGCTCAACATGGGGCTCCAACCCAGGACCCTGTGATCAGGACCTGAGCCAAAACCAAGAGTCAGAGTTGGACACTTAACCAACTGAGCCACCCAGGTGCCCTGAAGCACGTACATTTTCAACAGGACATCTGAGCTGAGACTTGTAGGTAGGAGGGAACTGGGCACAGGGATACCAGGGGAAGCAGTTCAAAAAAGCTCTACTCAGGCAAACATCATACTCAAGAGACACACATGCACATACATTCCACATACAAGACAAATCCCCAGTGTTTAGTAATCATGGCCTAGACGCTCCCCTGAAGCAAACTTAAAATACAGGTGGGACCTGAGCAAGACCATTGCCATCACCCACAGTCTCTCATCCTGGAATTGCATTTTTAATTCCCTGCTAACGGGTCACTTCCTTTCACAGACTTGCAACTTTCCTTAGGGTCAAGACTCTGCCTGTTGACAGACTTAGGGTGTGTCTGTGGAATTTCTTCTCTTATTATTTCTTTGCTGTCCCTGTGGGTCAGATGGATTGTTCCAACTGGACTCTCCTTTCTGCAGATATTTTTCCTGGGCTTTTTCTTATTATAAATTGGTAGCCAACATCATCCCAATCAAAGGTTCTTTACCTTCCTAATCAAGATTAATTTTTATTTTAGACTTGGGGCACCTGGGTAGCTCAGGTGGTTGAGCATATGCCTTCAGCTCGGGTCATGATCTCAGGGCCTGGGAGAGAGCCCCACCTTGGGTTCCCTGCCCAGTGGACAGTGTTTCTTCCTCTGGCCCTCCCCCTACTTGTGTTTTCTCTCTCTCTCTCTCTCTCTCTCAAATAAAAAATAAATAAATAAAATTTTTAAAAAACTAAAAAAAAAAGAAAAAAAAAGTTTATCCTTATTTTTGGAGATCTAACGGTAGGAAGCCACCCTAACAGGTACCAGACAGTGGAGCTGGTGTTTGGGGCAGGACATTAAGCCTTATGTGTCTCCTCCTCACCCACCCCGCCCCCGCCAAGTTTCACGTTCTCAGCCATAGAAAGAGGCTCATCTTGGTTACATGAAGACAGAACTTTGTCTGTGTTTCATGGGGCTGTTGGATTACCTGAGTCTATCAACTGCAATATGAATCTTTTTGACAAAGTAGATTGAGGGACTTGGGTCTAGAGTCAGTTCCCAGAAGACCACAATTTGAGCGGACTTAAAATCATATTACTGTTCAAAATATAAATTTTAGCTCATTGTTTTAGGTAAAAAATAATTATGGTCATTCACTTACTATCAGTTAAAGCTTTGGGGCACCTGGGTGGCTCAGTAGGTTAAAGCCTCTGCCTTTGGCTCAGGTCATGATCCCAGGGTATTGGGATGGAGCTCCACATTGGGCTCTCTGCACAGCAGAGAGCCTGCTTCCTCCTCTCTCTGCCTGCTTCTCTGCCTACTTGTGATCTCTGTCTGTCCAATGAATAAATAAAATACTTTTTTAAAAAAGATTTAATCACTTGTTTGCTTCATATAATTTAAATAATTTTCAAATATTATATACTCCATATTGACTAATACTGCTTTTAGATAAATTTAGAAACAATTATTAAGAGATACTTGTGATCTTCATATTCTAAATAAGCAGAGAAATGATGAGATCCCTAGGATATAAGTTGAATAAGGATGCTATATAAAATATAATTTTTAAAAATCAGAGACTGAGTACCTTTAATGCTTAGAGCCAGGTATAAAGTTATCTCAGTTCCAGGAGAAAAAAAATTAAAAAAGATAACTAAGAGCCATGTAAATAATGCTAAATAACCAAAAGAAATAAAGGTGGGCAATGGTATAAAAAGCCCCAAAACTATAAAACATTATTAATTAGTTTCCAGGTAGACTTATAAATATTCAACAATATTCCTTCAATATTTCCAATCCCAGAAAGTACATGACATATTTAAAATTCTGATGGCACCTACTATTTTGGCTCAACATGTTTCAATCTTATCAAATCAATAGGGTTCCAATTGTATAAAAAAAAATCATATGAAAGTTTTGGTAAACCTTAAATTAGCCTACTGGCCATGCAGCCAGGAGATAAGGTGCAAAACCAGAGTTTGATTATCATGAAGAAGACACAGCTGTTATCTTCATGGAATTTCAAAAGCAATACAGAATAGAGCCACATAGGCATCACAAAACAAATCCTTAGAGGTTTCGAGAAAAGTCTAAAAACTCATTAGTTAACCATTTGAAAGCTAGGCTCAAATAAAAGGAAACTTAATGTAGATATTCTATACAGACATCTAACTGAATCATCTTTTCCTCCTTTTTTCTGAAAATCAATGTTCTTAATAAATCCTAGTATAAGCCAGTGGCAACTGTACAAGAAAAGAAAATGTTACCCATATCCAGATGTGAACTGACCTGTAGCATATACAGTAGATGAAGACATATTTTCTGTATTTTCCATCCACTGATTTGAAAATACTGTGCAAAATATTTATGTAATTTTAAAATATTATGGATTGGCTGCAGAGAAGGCCCTGAGCTCGTGGAACTGGCAAAGCAGCATATCCTCCACGTCTAGGGCACTCTGCGTGGCATCCTGCATGAACAGGTGCAGAATTCACGTGGTTAGTTTTTGACGGAACAAGTTATGCCAATACTTCTTCACACATACCAGACCCCATTTATTCTGAGTTGATGCACTTTTATCACCAAAGGGGAAAGTGTGTGCCAATTCTTATTACCTGTTAAAGAAGGAAGAAGGGTGGAGGTCACCAGATACTGTGTGTCCCACAATCTGCAGCCTAACTACTATCAGATGGGGAGAGAAAGCGGTGATGTGACCCCTGGGATGATGTAAAAGACAGAGCAAAGGAGGGGCTGTCTCTTTCCTCTTCTAGAGTCATTTCCTTTTTCTATTTTCTCTTCCCTTGTCACAGGGTATATCGATTAACATTAAGAAATAAGAAAGCCATCTTTATCTTATCACGTGTTTTCTCTTAAAAAAAGAAACTTATAAAGATTTTTGTTTTCTTCCTGTCCCCATCTATTTTAATGACCCGTTTCAGGCAGGGTGAAATAAACTACTATGTAGACAAATATTTAATTTGACACTTAAAAAATCAATTTGTAATTAACTTTGTTATTTCAATTTAGTGGAGTGAGTCGTTCCTTTCTTGACGGTTATATGTGCTTAAAACAACAAGATAAATGTATATTAAATTTATATAGCATTCTCCATAAACACAATGCCCCTTTGTTTCTCACATCCATAAGAGTCAAGGCTTAGCTCAAGAAATATTTATTAAGCAATAAAAATGCTATATATTAAGTAGACAAAACCGAATCTCATTTATAAATTAGGTACTCATGTACACCTGCCACTCAATAAATCAAAAGCAATTAAGAAGAACCATTTAGTTGCTTACTAACCTAGGTATATAAAGATTTGTTTTATTCTCAGCTATTTTATATGCTAATTGACAAGAACATTTTGATGGCTATTGTGCAGGCTGAGGGTGATGGGATTTCTGATCACCTAAGCATTTCCTAGGTTACCTTTCAAGTGCTAATAAGAACCCGCTCCCTAACCCACAAAGCAACAGGCAGGGCTGTGGTCCTTCCCCTGCCTGTGCATCTTCAGAATCTCAGAGTTCAGATTCTTCTTCACAGCAGACTTTCTGTGGAGAAGGAATTCCCACAGGACAATGCACTTCAAATACACTTACACTGGAAGAGGGCAAGATATGTCCTCAGCTTCTGTAAAATGAACAGATGACACCAACATCAAGACACCACTGATGTGTGCTTTCATTTCATTTTTTTCCAAAATGATATTTGTCCAAATCCTCAGTGACTATAAAGTCTGAAAAAGTGTCTAATCCTGAGAAAACTGAAACCAAGCTGAGGATAGCTTGGCAGAACCTTGAGTCGCTACCTCCCGGCTTTCTTCAACTTTATATATCAATGGCGGACAACTGGACCATTTCATCTTGAAAATCAATTCCACTGGATAATGATTTGTCTTTCAAAAATTACATTTAGTTTTCAATAAATTGGATGCCTCAGAATTCTTTTCAAAGCATTTTGCAGTTAACATCGCACCGCTCTCTGAAGTCAACAGTAAGAGGCATTATGACAGAAGGATGGTTCTCATTTTGTCAAAACAACAAAGAGGACACACCACACGGAGGTGGAGTGACTTGCTCAGGGCCACCCAGCAATTCACTGGAAACAGTGTTTAGACGTCTACTCTGTGAACACATGACTACTACATCACCCAAGCACATACCAAGCAAAGCAGGTGAGACGAGCAATTTAAAAAATGCTCACTGCATGCTGCCCTGCGTGTGCGGCTCCTCGGGACTGTAGACCCCTACCCCTGTTTTCACTAACTACACCCACAAAAAGGAAAGGAAGGTGTTTATCACGGCACTTAACCCATCATTGAGATGAACAAGGAGACATAGTAACCACTTATTAAGGGCCACAACTCCAAGTTCATAAAAAAAAGAAAGGGGAGGGGAGCTATAGCTATGCGCTTTATGAACAGAGAGAAGCAGTACAACGGAGAGCTAAGAGGAAGGGGATTAACCTAAGACAACCTAAGACACTCCCAAGCTGTACCACATAACCAGGGCAGTGGTTCAACAAGGGGCCATTTTGCCCCCGTCCCATAGAGGATATGTGGCAATGTTGGAGACATTTTCAACAGTCATGCCTGGTAGCACTGTTTGGTAGGTAGGGTCTGTGGATCCTGCTCAGTCTTCTGCAGAAAGCAGCACCGCACCTCACAACACTGAGCTCCTTAGGTCAAATTGTCGATTACACTGTTGTGAAGAAACCCTGAACGAGTCATAGGACATTGAACAAGATAATGACCTTCTGGAAGCCCAGGTGACCTGATCTGCATAAAGGTAATAATAATGTAAGAGAACCTATCTTGAAAGGTGGGTGAAGATGTTGTAAGACAAAAGGCAAAAGCACTTCATCCAGTTCCCGGAAGACGGATTGAATTAGAAGTATTTTTCTATTAATTTGTATTAATAACAGTGCTTGTGTCTTTCATTTGAAAATGCATGAAGACAGAAAACCTAAGAGGCCACAAGAGGAATCACTCATTTCAAGTTGTAATAGTATCACAAAATAAAATTCAGCACACAAATAGTCAAATTTGGTTCATTTCAGAATATCTTCATCTAATTCCATCATCAAAAATAAAAAAGGAAGCTAAAATGAAAGCAGTCCCCTAGAAGGTTTCCTCATCATTCACCACACAAGGGTTCCAGAGATCTCACTAAAGGATGATGAAGACAATATAGCCTTGTGGGTAGTGTTTAATCAGGAAAAATTTATGCTAAAAGGGGATATTAAAAATTACTATCATTTTAATATCATCTTGGAAATATGAACTCTTCTTCCAAGGATGAGTTTTTATTTCAGGCCTTAAAGTGTTTTGATTTCGTTCTTTTGAACTGTCAACTGTGACCACATCCAAAAAGACAGTCTGCATTTGTCTGCTGACCCTGTGGTAGGGTTTGAGGAACAGCAAACTGTTCACATTAAAAAAAAAAAAAAAAATTCTAGTCAAGTCCTTTAATTTGTTGAAATAGAACTTGAAGAGCAAGTTTCAATTAAAATGACCTAAGAATACAGTATGTTTTTCTGCTTTAGATGGTGAAGGGGGCCAGAAACCACAAGATTATACATCAAATGAGCAAACAAACAAATCAGGAAAACCTCGGACAGCAGAAGTAGTTCTTCCACAAGAATTCTTTGGAGCTGTTGGCACACTGGTGTCTGCTGTCAGGGTCAATTAGAGTGACCAAGATGAACTCTTTTTTTTTTTTTTTTTCTCTTTCATTCCTTAGCCATCTACAAACCAGATGACCAAGCAGTTTCAAGCTTAACATGTACTTCTGCCTATTTTCTGAAATGCTGGAAGAATGTAAATGTGTTTTTTTAATATCATTTTGAAAACAGTATAAAACTGAGCTTCCTTATTTGATGGTAAAACTGGAAATTTTAACACCTTACCTAAGATGTAACCAAAGGTCCAGTATCAAGTAAGATATTGGTTATATAAAGGAGTAAAGGAGTGACAGTCCCCTATAGCCAAATTGGGGAATACTGATTCATGAAGGAAAGCCAACTCCAAAAAAAAAAAAAAAAAAAAGAAAGAAAGAAAGAAAAAAAAATCTCTTCTATTGTTAACATTTACACACTACCTAGGAATTACTTTGACTCACCTCAATTCCATGAGAAACAGCTTACCTTCCTGTGTTGACCTTTTGGATGTGAACTTCATCCTTCTGACTATAAGAAATATCATGGTCCCATTGTACAGATGACAGGATCATTACTAAATTGATTCCATGTCTACCATGCCCAGGAGAATTTGCCTGACCAGTGTTCTAACTTCACCTCTTTAAAAAAAAAATAAATAAATAAACAAAGACCCCGTTTATCTTTTACTTTTACTTTGAAATAAATAGAACAAAACATCATATTTTCAATTCTCAATTTTCAAACTATGAAATAATTGACATGTTAATTAGAGGTGAGTTTTATCAGGATTATGAAACATTAATTTGGGACATTGTTTCTTCTCTTTTATAAATTTTTTTATTTTTTAAAGATTTTATTTATTTATTTGACAGAGAGATCACAAGTAGACAGAGAGGCAGGCAGAGAGAAGGGGGGAAGCAGGCTCCCCACTGAGCAGAGAGCCTGATGCAGGGCTTGATCCCAGAACCCTGGGATCATGACTTGAGCTGAAGGCAGAGGCTTTAACCCACTGAGCCACCTAGGTGCCCCTCTTTTCTTTAAAAAAAAAAATTAATTTTATTGGGATAAGAAAATGAATAAGATCCCTCTTAACAAAAATTTAAGTGTATCATACTCTATTATTAACTATCAGTGCAAAGTTATAGAGCAGATCTCTGGAACTTATTCATTCTGCAGAATAGAAACTTTATGCCCATTCATTGAGCATTATTTTTGACACCAGAACTGTTAATGAGGTCAGTGAATTTGATAAAAGCTCAAGTTGCACAGCCCCTTGTGGTTGAAGCCTGGTTCCACTGTTCACTGTGTGACTTGTGGGCAGGTTACTTAACCTCTCTGTGCCTCACTTAGCTCTTCTATAAAAATATTTATGTATAAATCATATGTATGTGTGTATATATAAATCATACGCATGTGTATATGTGTATTATATAAATGTGTGTGTGTGTGACAAGTAGAACCAATGCCAAAGAGGTAATGATATAAAAGTATTTGCTGTCACTATTGTTGACTAGCAGCAAAGCTGAAGCAAAGATATTCCTAAAGAACATTAAGAAAGGTTAATGTACACACAATTGTATTTGTCAGTTATACCTCATTAAGTTAGGGGAAGAAAAAAAAAGAAAATGCAACTGCCCATCCTTGGTTTCCCAGCTCTCCAGGTAAACCTTGTCACAGCTTCCAGGACCAGATGGCATTGTCAAATTCCTGACAATTTAGATATATCTAAATCCGAAAAAATAAATTCACCCATCCTTAATCTCAATGAACTTTATTTTGCAGACTCTAGAACTCCAAATAACAGATTAAGTAATATCATATCTAATAAAATACCCACAACATATACCCTCCTGCATGTATAATGCACACACACATACAACACACACACACAACAATTCTCTGTAGTGAGATTACAACTGCTGGTTATTTTCCTCTTGGACTCTGGATTTCTTTATGTATCTGCAAATAAATTTATCATATTTGTGATCAGGAATAAATTTGTGTTTTTTGAAACACAGATAATTTTAGTATTTCTATTAGAACCAAACACTACTGAGCCCCCTTAGAGTGGGGAACGCAGGGATCAGCACACCGATAATATAAATACTGGCCTAAAAATGACAGTCCGGAATAAACCAAATCTGAAGAAGATTAGTAAGAGACATAACACATTTGAATAAGCAGTACTGCTCTTTCAATCCAGAGGGGAGATTCTGGGAGGGATGGCTTCTGAAGGCTGCGGAACTGGGGACACTTAACTGAGTGTTGATGACAGATAACTCCACAAGCCTTGTATCTCCTTTAATCTCACCCGTACCTTGCAGGTCGCTATTTAGACCACCACCTTACAAGTAAGGAAACCTGGGTTCAAGGTCACAGTCCAGGGCCAGTCCACAGCCGCAGTAGAAGGCCAACCACATTTCCTGCATCTAGTTAAATATCCTTTCACCCGGCCACAGAAGCCTTCGCCTGTCTCTTGCCTTTCCTCAGTCCCCTTATATCTTTATTCATTGTCTCTCCCATGCCCCCCACCCCCACTTCCAGCCCACCCTGTCCATGCTTTTTTGGATGATGCCCCATTTGCAATGAAAAGTAACACGGGGCACAAAAGCCTCATATAGCTCCCACACAGAGGGCCTGACGGAGGTAGGGCCAGCGATGCCCGAACACACCAGTCTTCTCACAGACGTGCAGCTGCAGACATGCACACCGACTCTGCAAGGCTCATAAAGCAGCTTTCAGCGCCACTTAGAACCCTGTGTGAGCGGGCATCTGTGGCCAGCTCCGGCACAGTGACTGATTCTCTGCTGAACCCCAGCGGGGCTGCCGTGTGAGCCGAGATGCGGCCACAGGAGCCCAGAGAAGAATGTCTTTCCTCTGTGGCTCTGGAGGGCATATTGTCATGTCCCAAGAGACAGGAAGGGAAGAAGGCACTGCAGGAATGGCGAAGGAAGAAACTCCCGAGTCCGACCATGTCCAGTCACCCGACCTGGGCACTCAATGTTGGCTGTTTTATGCAACTACAGAACGAAGACACCACTAAAAAAGGCCTTTCATGGCTTTCACTGACCCCACATTTTTCTCATTTATACCTTCCAGCATTTCTTTCCCATGTCATTTCTTCCGCTAATTATTGAAACAGGGACATGAGCGCAAGGCCCCCAGGTCAATACCATGCAGCCTGGTATGTGCATGCCCCATTCATGAATGACATTTCCTGGTCCTGTGCAAATACTAACGGACTCTCACACTTTGTAAGGCAGTATGAGTTCCCCTGTGCTTAAACAGAGACATTAAGATAAGAGAACGATTTAATTCTGGCTTCCCTAAATTGGAAGCTCACAGGTTCCAGGGAACGGGGAGCCCTTATTCTCAGAGGGATAAATGAATCAATCCCAGTGCAGGGATGAAGACAGTCCAGTGCAGGACAGGAGCCAGTCAATACCAAAAAACTAGCTCTAGTCACTGCCTATTCTTTTTTTTTTTTTTTTTTAAGATTTTATTTATTTATTTGACAGAGATCACAAGTAGGCAGAGAGGCAGTCAGAGAGAGAGGGGGCGGGAAGTAGGCTCCCTGCTGAGCAGAGAGCCTGTCCCAGGACCCTAAGATCATGACCTGAGCCGAAGGCAGAGATTTAAGCCACTGAGCCACCCAGGAGCCCCATCACTGCCTATTCTTAAAACATCCACCCGTCTATCCTCAGATTCTGATCAGCTTAAGAAAGACCCACTTCCTCTTCCTCCTGTCCTTGGTTTTTCAGGAGGTCCCAGCTTTTGCTCTCTCCAGAGCATGTATTAACGTGCAGTGGCTCATGTTATAAAAAGGAAGTATATTTTCTTCTTTTGCACACAAACGTCTTGAAGAAATACCCCTTTCTGTGGACCTGGAGTCTGATCTTGATTTCATCCTGGCGGAGGTTCTGGGATAGGCTTGGAGCTTCTCCCTAAGGGATCTACGGCCTTCTTCTGGGTGTGTCTGGAGCTTCCGGTAAATGCTGCCAAACTGGGAAAGTTCTGCTCCCCAGATTCATTGCTTTAACCCACATTTTGAATTCTGTTCATGGTAAAAACTACTCACCAGTCACTCAACGGATTAATTCCTTGATTGCTACTATGTGGGGAATCTGCCCATTCAGCTCACCAACAGCGAGGATTCTGAAAGGGTTAAAAGTGTCTCCTTACTTTCCAACTTAACAAAATGCATGGACTTTCTATATTTTTTCTCATTACCTCTGCTTCTTTAAGTATTATAGCGGAGTGTAACATTATATGAATAAAAAATTAATTTATCACACAGAAACAAGTGTCCCTCAAGTATTATTTTTGGAAATACTGGAGAGGCAGTTTCACTTTCAGGGTCAATCTCCCCACCCCCACCAAGTAATTTTCCCGCCTCTTGTGGAGATTATCTTTTTTTTTTTAAGATTTATTTATTTATTTGACAGACAGAGATCCCAAGTAGGCAGAGAGGCAGGCAGAGAGGCAGGCAGAGAGAGAGACGGGGAGGCAGGGTTCCCTGCTGAGCAGAGAGCCCGATGCGGGGCTCAATCCCAGGACCCTGAGATCATGACCTGAGCTGAAGGCAGAGGCTTTAACCCACTGAGCCACACAGGCCACCCATTGTGGAGATTATCTTTCCAAGGTTTTCTGCATATATAGAACCCTAACCCTTCACAAGGACAATCTCACTCCTCACATGGGAATTTTCTGTAGGTTCTTTTCTTTCAGAGAGCTATTTTCAATAAGACATGGGAGGGCAGGAGGGTGGTGTGCAGCCAGTTTAGCTGTAACCTCCAAAACTGTGCAGTAAAACAACATAAAATTTTTATTCTGAGAAAAAAAATTATATAGAATATTGTAGAAATAAATTAAACAATTAAACTATATCTAACATACACAAAACCCTTTCAAACGGTGTTTCTTTTCCACAGTCACTACTTAGCATCTCTCAAAATTCGGTGCCTTCATTCTAAGTTAATAATAAAAATGGCTAGACTTTACTGACTGCCTTCTTCGCAGGACAAATCAGTGCATGGCTATCTCATGTAACCCTCACAATGACTGCACATGATCAGACTATTATCCCCATCATACATATCATAGTAATGATTACAGCAACAGTAGCCATGATTTTTTATTGAGTGCTTAACTATGTGCCAGGCGCCTCCCTTTAGACGTCGTTATTTAATCTGTGCAAAAGCATTACAGAGTCAGTTCTCTAGTTATCCCCATTATACCAATGGAAGACACCGAGCCCACAGTGGTTATGTCACTGACTCCAAGAAAAATGCTAATAAATGCTAGAATTGTCGACCCCAGATTGGCCTGATTCTAGACTCTTAACCATTTTGCTCTACTGGTCTCAAACAAATACTAAGTACAAATGAAATCAGGGGTGAGTGGGGATGTGAAAAAGATTTCCAAGAATAATTGAGCAAATCATTCTACTTTTTTCTTAGTTTCCACAAACCCAGGCTTTTTATCACTTTCATAAAGGCTCCTAAGTCAAAACAAACCATTACACCCTCCCCCCCACCATCTCTCACTCTCACACAGGCAACATACACACACATCATATAATTGTAAGGACTTATTACATCAAAGAGATGCTTATCTAGTTATTGCACAGAATGATATCAAAACTCCGTTCATTCTGCCTTACCACCAGCCTGTAACATCTAAGAGCAGGCCCGGGCCATACCTTAAGCCTGGTATATCATACAGGGTATGGGGTGGTAGCTGTTAGGAAGTAAATCTTCCATTGTTAGAGATGCTATTTCCTATAAATATCCTCTCATTTAAACTTCCTAAGAGTATTCCAGAAGGATTATTATTACTATTATTATTGTATTATTTTTTAAGATTTCATTTGTGAGAAAGAGCATGAGCTGGGGTGAGGGGCAAAGGGAGAGGGAGAAGCAGATCTCTTGAGCAGAACGCCGATATAGGACCTTGATCCTAGGACCCGGTGATCACAACCTGAGCCCAAGCCCAACGCTTAACCCCAACTGCGCCACCCAGGTGCCTTCCAGAAGGGACAATCTTAGGTATTTTCAGAAAAAAATAATGGTCGGGGAGCCTGGGTGGCTCAGTGGTTTAAAGCCTCTGCCTTCGGCTCAGGTCGTGATCCCAGGGGTCCTGGGATCGAGCCTCACATCGGGCTCTCTGCTCAGCAGGGAGCCTGCCTCCTCCTCCTCTCTCTCTCTGCCTGCCTCTCTGACCTACTTGTGATATGTCAAATAAATAAAAATCTTTAAAAAAATAATAATGGTCAAATATGCATTTAAAATTAGTTCTTCCTCCAAAGCTGTGCTCTTTCCACTGATAGACTACACTGACAATACTCTCCATTTGCCGACCCTACAAAAAAATAAAACAAAAAACAAAACAAAAACCAGCCAGGGTAAATAAGATATCCACAAAAAGAAAACATACCCCTTAACCTGTAGTGAGACACAAATTAATGCCAGATTGCTCGCACGTTCACAGGTACAACTGTCCTCCCCAGCCAGGCTTCATCCCTTCAAAGGCTACAACCCAAGTTGGAATGAAATGATAGAATCATTTTTGTCACACAATCTATTGGGGATGACATAATATGAAGAAATAACCCTGCAAAATGACCCCAAATACTGATCTTTGTTTTCATTCCAGTGAAATGTGGCAAAGGAAATCTGGGCACCATCTTCATGATCCCCATAAATGTGCACACTTTTTTCCCGAATAAAAATTAATAACTGTATTATTGAAATGGATTTCTATAAATTTAAAATAATTGATACCATAAAACAAATGTTATCACCACGCAAAAGGAGAATTTATCTTTTATTCAGAGGAAAATGGAAATCTTCATCCTGGATCAAACCCCAGTGCTCATATCACTACTCATCACTATGAATGTCCATGAGGATGAGGGCTTTGAACCAAAGGAAGGGAACAACCATCAATTTGTTCCGAGAAGTGGAGACGTGGTAGAATTTTCTAAACTGTTTAAACTGGGACTCAATGGCACTGTCAAACTATTGTTTTCCTTCCTTTGACCACTAAATATAGAGGCCGGGCTTCTCTGGGCTATAAGCGGCGTCCTGTAACAAGCCATGTGAAGCCGTGGGCTTGTCATTCAGAGCACCGCTTGCTCTATTCTAGAATCCTGGAATACTCCATGGACTGCTGCTGCCCCGACCATCTCCAAACAAATGGGAAGCTAATTTGCATAAGCCTCATTTCCATTTATTCATCCTTTGCCCAAATCTAGATCAGGATGTTTAATATCATCCCGCTGCGGGAGGTCACAGGAATTTAAAGGGCATTCCTGGTCAAGGATTAGAAAGCATAGGTTCCAGAGTTGAGTTCTATTTGAAATCCAAGCTGAAACAAGGAACATCTGTTGCAAGACACAGGGGTAAGAAAGAAAAACAAAAAGAACCAATAAAATATAAGCAGGGAAGAAACCAGAACCATCGCTGTGTTCTTCTCTCCCCACGATGAGCTAGAAAGCCACCACTGAGGAATGTACAACCAGCTACCTAACTTGCATTTCCATATTCAGTCTTTTTTGACTCCCTGATACAGAATTAAAGATGGGGGCAGGGGTAGGGGATGCCAGCGGGCGGGGAAGGTCAAGGCAGGTGGTTTTCTCAATGTAAACATCCTCTACAGGGCAGAAACCAGACTGAAACATAGCAGTCCCTCGGTTTAACTCTATTTCCTTTACCCAGGGGACTCCCTTCTGTGGACCTGTTGTTTTCTGACATTGTTCTTCATACAAACAGGAATGTGTCCTGATAAGTGTAAACAAAACCCTCAGGGGCTCACTCAGCATCTGAGTGTCTTCTGCTCCTTGACATTAAACAGTCCAGAGACAAGCTGTTAAGTGAGATGCAGCCTTATCGAGGTTGAGGAGCCGGATTATTTAGGTGTGTGAGTTAAGGTTATTTCCCAAACATAAATCAGCTTGATGTCACAGTGAACGTACACGCATACAACACACACACACACACACAACACACACAGGCATAGACGCAGACACAAATGTCTTTCGCAAACACGATCCCATTAGAAAGAGAAACAAAAGTACTTTTGAAAACTCTGCAAAATCCTGCAACCTCAACAGCA
The DNA here is from genome assembly GCF_902655055.1 of Lutra lutra. Taxonomy (NCBI): domain Eukaryota; kingdom Metazoa; phylum Chordata; class Mammalia; order Carnivora; family Mustelidae; genus Lutra; species Lutra lutra. Next base: position 122,716,394 of record NC_062284.1, read on the forward strand.
CCTTCTCTGGCTCATTAATTCTGGCCTAAATTTGCTACTGTCAGGCAAATCAGGCACACTGTCCAGCAGACACCCACCTGCTATTAGGCTGAATGTGCCTGGCATCTTGACATTCTATTGATTCCAATCCAAGGCTTATGTGAAAAAAAAAGGCAGCCTCGGAGTCCAAAAGGAATTTTAGCCACAAATACTTTGGGAGAAATCCAAACAACTAAAACAGAAAGAAAGACAGATGCAAATCTGAGTGACAAAATTGAGACAACCCAAGCCGGACTGCTGAGCGTTCAAGGACAAATCTACAAATGACCCAGGCACCCCCTTAGGAGAGAGATTTATTTTAGGAAATGCCAATAGCCTGGGCATTAGATGACCACCTCCCTCCTCGTCTAGACCATTGGCCTATAGATTCTCAAGGGTATTCATTATTATTCCAATGGTATTGCTTTTAAGGATGACCCTGTCAAATCTTGCCCTCTAGATCCCTATACATTTTCAGAGAAAACATTCTACACTCTAAATATGGTCTTGATAATGACCAAGGATTCAGGTTCTTCGGTTGTTAAAATAAACCAGAAACTACTTAAAGGGCTTTAAAAGACTGTGTCCTTTGGTCTTCAACACAGCCCTTTGAGCTAAGAGTTTGATTTCCATTTTACAAATAAGGAAGACTGAGGTTCTGAGAGGTAAAACAATGTTTCCTGGCAGCTGGAAAACAAGATACTAGAGAAGAGAGAGCATCAAGATGCATTATAAATTTTCTGACACCTCCCAGCCCTTGTCCACCCCCCAATAACCTAAGTAAAAGGGGGTCTATGTCCAATTTCCAAATCCTGGCACGATGACTTAGGTGGCAGCTGCTTGTCATAGTCAACTATGCTTAAACAGGATGGCTCTGGGGGAGTTCTTTAAACCCAGACCAGCTCTCTCTTACTTTAGCCAAGAAAAGGCATACATTTAAAAATAAAAGTGAATATATGTATTTTAAAAAGTGAGCAAGAGAGAGAGAGAGAGAGAAGAAACCTGTAATCCCCACCGAGAAGCATGAATTTCAGCTGGCTCCCCAGTCTTCCCCTCTGGCCCCCCATGCCCACCAGCCTCTACTTCAAAGACAGCTCTGGGAGGAAGGGAGCACGAGATCCATCCGGGCCAGCTGGAAGAAGGACCTCATGCTTAGGGGAGAGTAGAAGAGGAGTGGAGATTCACTGCCCATGTTCAGTCATCTCAAAAAAGAATTCAAAGTGTTTTCCAAAAGCTGATTTCTATCAGGGCTGCCGGGAGGTTCAGAAGATACAGAGTTTTAAGTGGGAGGGATGTGTTACTGCTGCACAGCTATTTCCAAGGCTTTTAGGACAGTTGCCGGTTTTTGAGTGCTGGTCTGGGTTTTAAGGAGCAGGGCCAACCATCGACATTTCAATGAGACTCGACTTACCCCTGTGACCATGACAAGACGGGAGTGTTTCACCCTGCAATACAGCAACTCTGCATGACTCTTGAGCATTCATTCTGTGACTTTGTGCATGTCTGAACTTTGAAGCCATACTCTTTTTTTTTTTTTTTTTTTTTTTTTTTGTAAAAGAATGCTCCTACGTTGAGCTGCACAGAGTAAACACATGAAATAACCAAGCAGTTCCTTCAAAGGGCTTGTTACGTTTCCCGATCCCCATCTGCCCTCGTCTGCGGTGGCATCTATTTTTTCCTGCCGGTGTCAGGGGTAGGAGGTTCTGCCTGCAAGTCCGGCCAAGGCATCCTTCCTGCCGCTCTGCCTCTGATTTACAAGGTGACTTCTCAGAGACAGCCACTTAGCCATCCCGGCCGGGTTTATCATCCATCAGTGATCATGGTTACTGCTGCCATTATTATTCAAAATGGTTATAGACTTATAAAGATGTTCTCATCTGATAATAATGTTTGCAATATGCTTTTTACACTGCCTAGTTACAAAGCGATTTTCGGTCCAGCACAAGTCACAAAGCTGCTGCTATGGAATGGTTAGCGGCTTTCCAAGGGTTACACTAGAAATGGGGGTGGGGGGTGGGGAAGGTGGCAATGTATTAAAAAAAAAAAAAAGACTATGCATCCTTTTGTGCATGTGACAACAAAAAGGCAGCACCCCAGGCAATCATAAATATATCTGACTCCTTCCTCCTCAACTCAGAGCTTGATAAACTCTCTCCAAAGGCAGTGATTGCCATTAGCAAGTCTGGTCCTTGGACCTTCTCACTCAAGCTCTATTGACAACAGAGGAAGTAGAACACACATATTGAAGGCAGAGCCTGGTCCTTGGAGGCTAATAAGCTGACTAATAAGGGCATACCTGCCTAGAAAGCAGAATACTGAAGGGGAGCACGGATGCAGGGAATTAATAAAAATCCGTGCACCTTCCTTGTAATGACAGCAACAGTGGGCTTGTGACTAGAATTCTCTTCTTCCTCATGCACTCACCTCTCTTGAATGTCAACAGGAGTTTAGTAAAAGCACATCAGGAGAAAATGGTTCCTAGGTCATTTATAATGAATCCTTTCACTTCCTCTCCTCCGTATTTACATATACAGACAAAATATAAAAATGCATTTTAAAAAAATCGATTCAGCTTTGTAGTTTTCTACTCCAACAGCAAACGGAGACATCAGAATTATGAGAGCTGATAGCCTTTGAATAATATTTAAATGGGATCACCCACAATGGAATCCCACGGGCCTCCGATTTGCCAATCCCAGATGAAAAATGCAAGTGGCAATGCGTTATAAATCACTCCTCATTTATGGTGAGATTTGAATTTCCATTTTGTTTTTAACAAGAGCATCACAGTTCGTGACAAATGTCCTGAGCTACATTTAGAGGAATAACAATATTTAAGATCAGGGCAGAGTTGGCTTTTCACTTTTTCTAAACAGAAATATGAACCACGTGCTCTTTCTGTGGACTTTCAGGTCAGGGATTCAAGGCTGGCCCTCAGAATGTCTGCTGCCTTCTGAGCCCAGTGCATCCCTGCTCTTGGGGATCTGAATGCCTTCAAGGTGAGTCAATAAGACCCTTCCTCCACTGCAGTAGAATAGAACCATCAAGCGAGCAATTGGTTTTAATATGGAGAGCTGTAAATCTGAATGAGTTTGATAACAAAAAAGACAAATGGATTGTTAACTTACCCCCAAAAGGTACAAGCAGTTTGTACTGCCATTGCTTTAGGGATTAGATTCTCAGAATTGGAAAAACACAATCTTTGGCTTTCCTTGAAAGAATGCTAGAGGCAATATGCTGATTATTTTTCAAAGGAGGGAAAGAAGGTGTTGAAAGCTCTTAACAACATGTAAAGTTCTGAGTTTGCAAGCACCAAACACAAACAATGATAATGTTTTAGCACTTTATAAATGTAAGTCACTCTGTCTACTCTTGGAGACAGTAAATACTTTCAAAGTACAGCATCCCTGCCTCTAAGCTCAAATACAGGAAAACAGCCAATACTTTAAGCATCAGAAGATAACCATGGTGATGAAAATACATAGCTCTTGTCCTGAAAGGAAAATAAGAAAACACAGTAATTAAAATAGCAGTGAATCTGAAAGAAACCCCAAAAAGTACGGTTTTGGTCAGTGAGTTTCTGAGGCTGCCTCTGACGGCCAGAATTTCAAGTAACGGCACAAACTGTAAGGAAAGGAACACCATTTTAGCTCAAGACTGGTCACTGGTGAACCCAATGAACGGTAGATCACTAATCAGAGAAAGTGCAGACGATAAACAAACAAGGTTGTGCATGATCTCTTAAAGAGTTAGTGCAATAAGCGTTCTTTCCAATGCTAGAATATACCCTCACAAATGGAGTTTTACAGGCAAGAGGGAATTAAGGTTTACTGAACTCCTTTAAAAGCTATGCGCCTCCCAGACATTGTGCTAAGCACCTAACATATACGATTTGCTCTAATCTCCTGGATAGGTAGTAGGTAGTATTATCACCTTTTTACCGATGAACAATTTGACTCTAAGAAATGAAGGCGCTGAGCAGTGGAAGTAGGGCTAGAAACTGGCTGAGGTGTAACAAAGGCAGCCCCCACTCTGTCTCCCTTGTGCACACAGTCACTGGGGCTGGGCACTGCTGCTGTGGTTGGCTTCTGCAATGTCCTTTGCCCCAGGGGAAGGAAGGGTACGAAGACAGTCTGAGGCAGGGTTTTCCATACTCGCTGTAAGCAATGTTGGTTGGGGATCTTGGGAATCCAAACTGTTCCTCTCCCGTATAATCCAGTGAGCTGCCCTCTGCATAGGATTCCTACTGGGGAAGCCCATGTGCCTATCCCAAAACAGAGAACTATTTTCACTTCCTTAGTTCCAACCTAATTTGTACCAGAATGGTGAGTCAATTTGGGACACCCATCTTGTCTTTCTTGAGCTGCAGAAGCCCTTAATCCATTTTGAAACAATGTTTTGAGGAAATGGAGGTACTGGTAGATACTGTTTGAGTTTTGAAGAAATATTTATGTAAGAACTTAATCAAATTGTCATCAGCTCCAGAAAATGAGAAATGGGGTTATAAGTCAAAAAATCACTTGCATCCACGCACCAATTACTCCACTCCAAGACACCCAGAAGTATCAGAAATATTTACCCGCAGTATAACACTGGGACTATTTCACACACGAGGACTGTCTGGGATGATCTGGGTTTCCGTTTTGAGATCTCTGTGAGATGGCAAAAGCCAGGATCAAAGGTTGGGAATTAACAACCTTCAGGGTGATGATAAAGTTGGGTCCAGCCAGCTGAACTATTTCCTTCACAATTACAAACATCTATTACAGGCTCTGTGCTAGTATCTACCATATTCACAAGACAAGTGCACCCACTAAGTACATAGAAAATCACATCTGAGAACTTTATTAAATAAAGACCAAGGGAAAGTATTTGCTTACCCAATGACTACAGGCCTTCCCTGTTGAGTCAGTCTATAATCAGGTGGGCAGCCCCCAGAGATCAATTTCAGTGGAAATGAATCTTAGTGGTGTTGGCAATGACCTGGTCTCCTCTTGAATTATGGCCAATGCCTTTGTTGACTACCATACCCAGTTACGACCTGGGTAATTTTTTCCAAAGGAGAGTAAAGAGATGCAATTCGATGACAATGGAAAACATTCTGTTTGGAAGAATAACTATTTGGGAAGACAACAATTGGTCAACAGGGAGGTCTTAGGTTCCTCATAAGCCTCACATCAAAATAGAGCTCTGTAATTTAGGAAAAGGTGGTTGTACCCACATGAGAGGCCTTGGAAGAAATTTCCACATGAAGTGATGTCTTAATAGGAGCCATGCGGCTAAATTCCTTTGTACTCTAAAAATCCCCTCAATTCGTTAAAGAAATAAAAGTGAATGCAACAGTGGCAAAATGCAGCATAAAGGCATGAAAATCAATAAAAGATTAAAAAAGGCATCTTCAAATTTCTTTCTAATATAATGCTTCTCAAAAGGATCAAGATACAAGTTTACAGGCAGTACCAAAGCCTCCACAAACCTTTTCGTATCAGGATCCTTTCCGACCTCTCAAGACTGACGATTGTGAATCAAGATAGCCTTGAATTTCTACAGCAAGAAAGGTTGTCAGATAAAAAAAAAAACATACAAACAGAGCACAGGACATATGTATGCAAAAAAAAAAAAAAAAAAGTCACTGTTTACCAAGAATTCAAATTTAACTGGGCGTCCTATATTTTATTTATTAAATTATTACCCTTATTAGGATCAAGCAGTCATGAGCAAATTTTGAATGAACTGCTTTGGAGCTGGTGAATGGTGCAACCAGAGGTCCTTAATCACTAACACACTTTGTGGTTTCCTGAGAAGCTCTTTGAAAATGCTGACTCCTGAGACTTTCCTTTACAGATTCGTTCTCCAGTTGGCCAAACAGCACAATGTTTACCTGCTCCCAGGTGAGTCCTGATACACACTCATTTGAGAATGACTGTTTTAACCCAGACTAATACAAAGAAATGAGAAAGACACAATAAGCTTGATTTCTCTGATGGCTGAAATCACTCTATTAAGTCTTCAGAGGTACGTCAGATGTCTGAAATCTTAAGACAACTTGAGGAACTACCTGAGTGGCTCAGTCGATTAAGTGTCTGCCTTCTGCTCAGGTCATGATCCCAGGGTTCTGGGATCCACTCCCAAATTGACTCCCTGGTCAGCAGGGAGTCTGCTTCTCCCCCTGACCCTCCCTTCTTGTGCTCTCTCTCTCTAATAAATAAACAAAATCTTAAAAGACAGGGTTAACTTGAGAATGTCAAAAGGAGTTCATGGAAACCCAATATTGCTTAAGAAAATATCATCATGGACCATTTCTTCACTACCCAGATGAAGACACTGAGGAAAAATCACTCACTTTAAATTAGCAATCCAGAAGCACAACCAAGAATAGAATCTCTGATACCTGATGACCAGAATTCACCCATGCTGTCATCTTTAAACAATTCCTCCTTCCATTCTTTCTGTAACAGCTGAAAGAGTTGGCACACCCAACAGAAGGAGCTGAGATATTTTTTCTATCCTTAGCTAATGTGTAAACTCCTTAGCTACAAAGTAACTGCCCAATCACAGTATAACATAAAGAAATCCACATTTGAATCAGAAATTATCTCAACAGATGTAAGCTGTTTCTTCATTGTATCAGTAAATGTTAACATAGCATTAAAAGTGAGTAAAGAAAAATTTATCTGCACTTTACTGAATATTAAACTCAATTACTTTTTGCTTCCAAGGATAGGAGGTGTGTGGGGGGGGGGTGTGTGTTCATGTGTACACATGTGTATGTGTGTGTGTTTTGTGTCTGTGGTAGGAGTGATGGAGGAGGAAAGTGTTTCCTTCTCTTACTATTGGCAGAATTTCTTTCCTGTGATATCCTGTCCATTCGATGGAAGTTCCCAACACCCCTCCACTTACAATGAATGAGATCTTACCTCCCATGGAGGCCATGTTTGACAATTCTAGGTGACTAACTATGGAGTTCAAAATGTCTAAAACATGACTCAGCCATGAAAGATGTAACATAGAATCTATGGCTAATCAGTTAGTTGTAAGAGTGGAGAACGGAAGCTAAAACTGCAGCATGGCCTATATGCGACAGGTGTTCAGTTGAGTGGAAAGTGTTGATAAAAGCTTTCTCCAGAGTGGCTCAGACCTCGGTTCAAATCCAAGCTCCACCATGATGACCATGAGACCTTGGGCGGGTTATTCAAGCCTTCTGAGCCCCTTTACCTTCTGTAAAATGTAAATAAAGCAGCTAGCTAAAAAAAAAAAAGTTAGTTTTTTAGTTTAAAAATCCCACCATGACCATGAGGATTAATTAAACTAATAGGTGTGACGTACCTACCACAGGGCCAGGCACATGGCTCACTAAATGGTGAGAATGAGAAGCACAAGGGTGTGTTTCTGTGGGTCCATTGATTTACCATGTATCTGCTCGTACTGGGGTACAAATCAGCTCTGTGCCTGGCTAAGTGCAGAACCAATGAGCAACAAAAGAATATCAAGACCTACTCACCACCTGCAGATAACTGTTTGATAATCAGTTAACCAACACAAGCTTTTCCACCACATTGGAACATTGGACCTGATTAATCAATGCCAATAATACCAAAAATCCCAAGATGTGCTTCCCTGGAACCCCAGGTTTCCGTTAAGGAGGTGACCCATACCTGTGTGAGAAGTTGATGAAAATGATGCCATTTAAATACCACCAAAGGACAACACAGAAGTACAAATGACGGTGGATGAATGGCTGATGGAGAGTGGGAGACAGGGTGTAACTGATAAGGCCGCGGAGCTCAGGGGAAACGGGAACTAGACAGTTGATGCAGTTGGGGAATTCTTCATGGAAGATAAGCCACTTGAGACTGGCCTTGAAAGAGAAGTGGGATTAGATAAGCAGAGAAGAGGAAATCCTCGATTTCTGATACAAGTAAAGCTGCAGAAATGAGAAAACACAGGGTTAAGTGATGATTTATTGGTAGATAGTACGTCTTCCAGGTCATTTGCAGCACTGAATGCAGGCACAAAAGCTGGACCGTCATTATTTACCGCCTGTGGTGCTCAAGATTTTAGCGTTTGTTCTCAGCACTGTACAACTGTCAGATAATCACAGTGACCATTTCAAGACTACACCAAAACATATTTGGAGTTGCTTAGGAAAAATTGGCTATAGAGTACACACAATCCTAGTAAACTGACACTAGCACCTTCTTCCCCCAGTCATTTCCATTTTATTGACTACAAAAACAATGCTGTCTCTTGACAAATGGTTTATATCACGGGAAACAGGAGCCATGAAGAGCTTTGGCAAACCCAGTCGAGAAGACACTTGATAAGGAAAGTGCTAACTGTATGTTTCAGAAGTCAAATGCAGAGTCAGAAAAGAGTCCGACTATAGTTCTGCCCCAGTGGCTTCACCTCAGCCCACCTTGCTACTCCCTTCACCTTGTTACTCACTTCCCATTCCACCACAGTAGGAAAGTTAATGAGTACCAGACAAATAATGATCATCTTTGATTCCCCTTTTTTTTGGCATCCATCTTTGGCATACCCTTTGGACATGTCAGTGGAAGGGACGAGCTTAGAGTTTAGACAACGATTTCTTCCTTCTTACGTCCACATCACCAGCCCATCCTCGGGTATACACTCTTGAATGGTCAGTTAGGCACCATTAAATGAAGATGTCATAGCAGGCACTGTCTGGCACCCTAATAATTTAATATTCTCCCTATCCCATAGCATTCTTTATGCTTATAGTTTATTAAGTTTCTGAAACCAATATATATGTGTGATAATTTCCATTTTAAAATAAATCGTAGAATATAAAAAAATTTTATAACAGATCCAAATATAGAAAACATTATAGCCAACCCTGAGCTAATACCATTGTTAAATGGTATATGTTAAATGTTAAAATGCTATACACTTCTATGCCTGGGTGCTCAGTTGGTTGAGCTCTGGTCATGATCTGAGTCATGGTTGAGCTCAGTTCAGCTCTGGTCATGATCCTGGAGTCCCGGGTTTGAGTCCCACATAAGGGTCCCTGCTCTGACAGGGAGTCTGCTTCTCCCACTGATCTTTCTCCACTCATGCTTTCTCTCTCTCATCCTCTCTCACTCTCTCAAATAAATAAAATCTTAAAAAGAAAAAAAAAAGATGTACACTTCTAGAGAAGAAACATAAGCAGATAGCATCCCATACTGAAATAAGTCTAGCCATTTTAAACCACTCGGGCTTGAGCAAAATAGATGCAAAAAAAGCTCTGGGTTCCACGTCTTTAGGATGTCACCAGGGCCCAAGATACACAGCTACTACTTTATGCCACCCAAACAAAATACCCACTGACAGACATAAAAAGACACTTTCTGAAGAGCTAGGTCTTACAAAACACTTGAAGAAACAAGGCTTTAAATCTAAACTCTTGACTCAGTATAGAGTGCAATGAAAAAACCTTAAAAATTATATTAGAATATATTAAGCTACCAGAGTTGTTTTCAAAGAAATGATGAGAATTTAAGACAAAACACAAACATAAAGAATTCATTAAAACCATACGGTTCACTCTTTGCTCGTTCATTAAGAGTACAAATTAAGCACAGCTATTTGATGTTTTAAAAAATAATTGATCTCTAAATGTGAATTCATTTAGCTGCTTCCAATGCTGTGGTCAGTTGAGGTAAGAAAGTACAACAATGAACCGTAATGCCTACAATGAAAAGGAGTTGAATTACTGCACGTTCAGTTTTCATATCTACTGAGTTATTTACAATAGCCTCACAGAGATTCGAATCTACAGTTGAAATGTGAAACTTAATAAAAACCAAGAGCTTTCACTTTTAATGGTCAATGCCAAGTCGGCAAAAGAACAAGAGAACATCTTTAAAGGAGCCAAAAAGGTATAATTTACGTGTCAAAGTGACAACTCTCCCCTCTTGGACGATGGCTGTCAATGCCAGAAGTTAGAGAAGGAATGGTAGAGATAAACAGTCTTATTTGGTGTGAAGGCAGCTTGTCACTTTCCCTGCTTGACTTTTTTCTTATGTTGAAAGACCATATGCCCATTTGGAGAACGCCTGTTAGAGGAATACTGTGGTAGGTGAAATGGACATACCAACATTTTATAAAACCACTAAGATTCACTGTCGCATTTAACCAGCATGATCCCCAAATTGTACTGACCGAAACTTTTAAGAGAAACATCTTGGTAATGACAGCACTTGAGATCATTTGTATTGCTAATGCAACATCCCTCCAAAAGCACAGAAAAAGAATGTTTTCATAACATCACCTCTGGATTGGTATTCTGCCATTGGCTTGTCAGTGTTTAGCAAGAGAAATGTATTTTTCAGTAGCTCTGATAAAACCCAAACAAACCATGGTAACCAAAGGGCTTGGGGACAAAATAAACTTCATTTGAAATTCTTAAAACACATTTCCCACTGTGACTGTCTGCAGACTTTTATTAGAACTCTCAAGTGCCCTCACCGTGTCCTGGCTCCTCAGGTCTCTTTGTGTCTAACTTTCCTCCCTAAGGGCCAAGTTGAATGCCGCCAGTGTGGTGGTGGGTGCTGGAAATGATCTCTTGCCCAGGTGTTGTCCTGGCCCTGCCCTGGTTCCATGGTCCCAGCCCAGAGGACTGCACGCTGGGTTCTGCAGTCCTGTTTGTTTCTTGCGCCATTTTCTTGTCAGCTCTCCAGGGGAACTCACATTTCCCCCTCACTCCACCCCAGACTAGAGAAAGGAAGCCTGTACAGACACTCAGTAGCCTTTACAGTAGATGGTCAGCTGCCAAGGACGTGTGCTAATGACAGAGCTGCTTTGGGCAGGGTTCTTTTCTTCTAGAAATCCCAGAGTCATGCCCAAAGGCAAAACGGTAATCACCAGTACCGCTAAGGTGGCCTCCTTCTGCCCAGAGTCCTCACGAGTCTGCTACAAGCCCAAAGGTCCATCATTATATAGTCCTTCTGTTTCAGCGAAGGAGTGTGGTTGCCAGGAAATTACTGTTAAAATGTTAACTATTCTTTTTTTTTTTTTTTTTTTTTTTTTTTTTAAAGATTTTATTTATTTATTTGACAGAGAGATCACAAGCAGGCAGAGAGGCAGACAGAGAGAGAGGAGGAAGCAGGCTCCCTGCTGAGCAGAGAGCCCGATGCGGGGCTCGATCCCAGGACTCTGAGATCATGACCCGAGCCGAAGGCAGCGGCTTAACCCACTGAGCCACCCAGGCGCCCCTAAAATGTTAACTATTTCTCATGAAAAGGTTTACTGATGAGTTTGTACCATAGCTGCAATTTCTAAGATATAAGATAGACTGATCTGCAAATCTTTAACAGAATTATGAAGCAGGGAGAGGCGATTAAGATACGCCAGGCACTTTCATACCATGTCTGTTAACCTCTGAAGTCAGTAAAAGCTGTTCCATTTTATAGGCCGTGAACTGGGTTTCAAAAGATTATAAGAGAAAGGTAAGTATCCCAAGAATAACAGGAGAGAACAGCCAAGGTGGGGTTCCACAGGGAAGTGTCTCATTACTGGGAAGGCAGGGGAGGTCGGATTGGGACCCAGGGTCCAGACAATCGTCATGGAAATGAAGAAGAAAAGATAAAGAAACATCGGGAAATCATCATACCTAGAGTGTGAAGCTCAATCACCATTTTTCTGTGCCCCTCTGGTCTACAGTTGCTTCAGGCATCCCAAACGTGAGCACATTTTTAAGGAAAAGCCCCATTTACATTATATAATGCAAGGAAAATTAAGTTAATTAGGAAATACACCTAGCAATGACCGTTATCTTGGTATATTAGTGTCTCACACATGGTCATTAAGGTTTTCCAATCATCTTTTAATTTCAGTGTTCATTCGTACAATAGCACTTTTGATTGCCCAAGCAGGGCACTCCTACCTACTGAGAACGTGAGTGACTTGGCTAGGCCCCAAGAACAAAGCCATGTGCCTTGCCCCACGGGCCCGTGTTCTTCCCCAGCACTGGCTTCTCCCGAGTCAGCACGGTTCTGCTTTCACTATATCATCTTTATTTGTCCCATTATGAAACAAAGAAGGGGCCAAATTCCCAAGGGTCCAACCCCAAGGAGAACAGGGATGACTAATTTCCAAATAAGTGGTAAGACCTTGCTTTGCGGCTCTCTACAACCCTTCTGTAACTCACCTACTGGGGGAGTGTAAACCATGCTGTTCACAGAAATTAATCATGCTAAGCGTTCCCCTGATCCCTACAGGAAACAAAATTCACTCATCAAGTTATTTACTTTGTGCAAGGTTCCATTCTAGCTCTGTTGCAAAACCAACTCACTCAACCCCTACAACAACTCCAAGAGTAGGTACTATAATTATCTGCGTTGTACAGGGCAGGATACCAAGGCAGAGTGATAAAGGAACTTGTCCAGTCTCCTACATGAATAACCGGCAGAGCTGAGGTCTGAGTTGAGACAGTCTGGCTCCAGAATTCATGCTCTTAATCCACACAATATGGCCACAGGGCAAACACACACAGGACATAGACAGACAGTGCCTGCTTTCTTAGAAAGGGCCATTTTAGTCTAACAGGAATGGTATGGAAGGAAGCTCAGAGGTCTAAATCCTTTTGGAGTTTCTATTATGGGCAGGCACCATACCAGCGATGGGAAAACTGTGATGTTCACAGCACAGCCAAGGTGCCCACAGAGCTCTGAGTGGACACATCAGTGTGGCCGCCGAACTAGGATGGTTCTACCAGTTCTGTAAAGCTTGAATCCACAATCCTGCTCACAATGTGTGGATGTATGGATGTATTTGCACACAACTTCCCCAGGCCAGCTGCTTTGAAAAGGAAAAAAAAAAAAAAAAAAGGACCCCTGAGCATTTTTCATTTAAACAGGTTCCAATAGACGTATCCTTCCTCCAACATTCAGAGACACAAGTTGAATCATGAGAAGCTCTGTGTGACCCGTGGAAACTATTGTCATTACTTTTTAGTCGCAGCACAAATATTAATACTGCTTGAAAGTCCTGCCCCGTATTACGCTTCATCTGGCAGAAACGGACTGTTTTTTTCATCATGACTAATTCGCAAACGACCAAACTGAAAAGTATTTACACTTGCTTCATTCCTGGGAAGCTGATCCATGGAAGGGATATATTTCCTTTTATTCATGCCAAAGATTTGATAGGACCCAATACTGAGATTATTTTTCAGCCACCAGATGACATTTTCTTTTGCTGCAACTAGGCCAGGAATATCAATCCTGTGTATTCTACCATACATATTTGGATCAACTACTGAATAATACAAAATACTGCATTTTCCAAAACACTTTCACCGAAACAGAAGCAGAACTGTCCACTTTTCTTAAGCAAACACACACACACACACACACACACACACACACAGGTACACATTTACAGAGTGCTAAGAATGGCTCCTTTGGATTAGCCTTGAGAACTTACCAAGTGTTATCTTATGGGTTGAAAAATCAAGATGATCCATTGGATTCCTTTACAAAGCCATTTTATTCCTGGAGAGCAGAGGCTGATTTCGGTCCCGAATGGAGAAAGAATCTGTTACATTTATCTCTCAATGATAAATGTTTCTTGTAAGTTTCTACAATCAGACCCGGCCATCATCCACTGAATACCATCTCCCCTGACCCAAGCATGCATGGCTGACCAGGGTACCTCAGTCCACAACACAGACTTTTCCTCCCCTCTAACACATCTAGAACCTATTTTTGGCTCATGTGCCCTCCTTAAGGCCTTCAACCAGAGGTAATTAGGTAAGTGCCAATATGAAGTGCATCTCTCTCCAATTATACCTTCCCTTGTCCTCCGGTCTCCATTGTATGAATAATCAGGATACTTCATCAGAAAACTACTGACACAGTAGCATTTGTAAATTTCCCTCCATTTGTGGTTTTACTACTCTGATTCATCTGGGAGCATGGCCTAGATTTGACAGAAGGCAAAGACCCATCTTTTTTATTCTAATGGTTGGGAGTTGAGGAAAATCTTACGAAAGTTGGTGCATTTTCCTTATTCATCCTCTACTAAAAGCACTCCACAAGCAGCGAAGTTTCTGTCTGGAGGACTAACAAAGAAAGGACATTTTCCTCCCTAGATATGGCCTGTTGGTTGGCATTTTGTAATAAATTCCATTACAGGTTCTAAACCTTCCCAAGGACCCACGGATTCAATAGGTACGAATACATCAGTGTCATGTCAAGCACATTTTCCCTCATGACTTGCAACAGCTCTTTCAATGTAGGAGTCTTTTTTTTATTCTATTTCCAAGTGCCTTTTAAGCATGACAACCCAAAATAGCAACTTTTTAAAAAGCTAACCACCTATGTTTTAAAACCAATAACTGGAGCACAAGAACTCTCAAGCATGTACATCTTAATGCATCCCCATGTATATGGTTCCTGAAATGACTTGAAAATTTTAAAAGTAAAGAAATTTGGTCATTGGTCATGCACATCCTGGAGAGCTGGTAATAATCCTATTAATAAGACCAAGGAACTACTGGGGTTCCAGATGCTACGTAACACTCGGAATAGCTCCATCAAGGTCATTATTTTTACACCCAGCCCATTAAAACAACTGCAGAATCCACTTGTCTCGTACTCACATTGTAACTTAAAACGAATGTGACAGATTTCTTATGAGAAGAGGAAGAGCACATAAGAGATATTATGACAAAAGCTATTTTTATGACTCCATACATACTGGAAGTATTAATATCACTCTTCCTATGCAAAAGCAATATATGACACCCCAGATTACATGTCATTTGGATCAGGAAGATTTTCATTATCCTCAGCCTACTCCTGCATGCCCCAAAAGAAGGAACAGTTTTTAAAACGGGATTTCATTCATATTTTCCCAAGATCCTTGAAAAGAATAGAAGCAACAGAAATGGCAGTCTGGTTTAAAATAAAACTCTGGGGTGGAGGGGTGGGGCTGGCTAGTTCAGTCGGTAGAGCATGTGACTCTTGATCTCCAGACCATGAGTTCAAGCCTCATGGTGGTGTAGAGCTTACTTTAAAAAAACAAAAACAAAAACAAAACTCTACTATTTCCATTGCTATGTACCTTGACTGCTGTATATAATATCTTATCAGTTCTGTTTCGACAACTGGTATAGCTTATGACTCCACTACCCTTTTCTTGCTGTCATAGAAATGGTAAGACAGGGATAAGATAAAACTAGGGGTCACATGATTGATTTCTTATCTCCTCCTTACTATGAAATGACCAGTGTATGTTCAATAGCTTCCTTTTTAATATTACATAAATTATGTTCAACCCATCAGTTCAGGAGTTTGAATTCTCTTTAATATTAAGGAAGCAAGAGGCGCCTGGGTAGTTCAGTGGGATAAGCCTCTGCTTTCGGCTCAGGTTATGATCCCAGGGTCCTGGGATCGAGCCTTGCATTGGGCTCTCTGCTCAGCGGGGAGCCTGCTTCCCACCCCCCCCCCTTGCCTGCCTCTCTGCCTACTTGGGATCTCTGTCTGTCAAATAAATAAATAAAATTTTAAAAAAACATATTGAGGAAGGAACATTTAAAAATCTCCAATTCCTGATTATATTATAAAATTAAATTGTTTGCTTTTTGGTAAGGACAGGATCGCATGTGAGAACTAACTCTTGGTTATGTAGGAAATATGAGACAGTAAATTAGTGAAACCAAAGGAAATAGATTTAAATTGGGTATTATTATACATACTTCTTATGACAAGACAGGCCACATGAAATGCAGCTTAATGTATGAACTACCCTGTAGATGAGAATAATCAACACCACTAGGACTTCCACATGAATAGTACCCTTCAACTTGCAAATCAATTTTAGATATAGTCTCACATCTGATCACTACAAAAAAATCAGCACTATTACAATCCTTACCATATAGATGAAGAAGCTGATCTATAGGACAATACAGAGCTACACAGTTTAAGAACTATTACATTAAATTACATATCATTTGTTTCAATCATGACAGGTAGAGTCATATTTTTCTGTAACAGTGTTACCTATGTCTCCAAAAGACATAGAAAATGGTTTTCTATAGTCTCAAAAGACACAGAAAATGACAAAACCCTACTTTCAAATACTTTATTTTTATACTACCTATGAGTCCAGTGGCACACTCAGAATACCAGCCCTTTTAGCCAAAGACAAAAATGTCTTCACACAGATCCTCCGTAAGTACATTTGGAGTAGACTTGGTTGGTCCAATGGAGATATAATGATGTAGGCTTCTAATTATCTTAGTATGTTTCTAACTCAGGTGGTTAGTGATGGATATTGTTGGTTGAATTTTTTATTATCCTCGATTTCTCTGAGTTAACCCATTTGTAATAAATGAAAGAAAAGTGTGAATTTTAACATTACCAAACTGTTACTCACTGTGAGCTCTTAAAAAAAAAAATCACTAAAGTTTCTAAATGTATCCATCCAACTCAAGGAATACATAGTCGTTGACCAAATAAATTCATGAGACGTGGAGAAAAAAATGTCATTTGGCTATAATGTTCTGTATGTACAGGCAGAGAAGAGTAAGTGTCCAAGTGCCACTTTGGTTTCCTGCCATGTAAATATTGAAAACAGAGCCACCGAGGCGCCCATACCTGTCCTTCGCTTCCTTTGATAAAGATCATCTTCTGGAAAGAGTATCAGTGCCCTGACTTCTGGCTATCCATTCAAGTGCCACATGAAGGACTGCTTTTTTAAGGATTTTTTTTTTTTGCTAAGATTTTTACATGTGTCAACACCATCTCCTTTTCAATTTCAGTATCTTCATTGACATTTTAAGTCAATTATCATCTGTTAAGTTATATACAAATAATTACCAGACACATCCATACTTTCCACCTAGGACATTTCACGATTTTTTGCAAGAGAAGTCCACTCTGTTTTTGTTTATCTTTTCTAAGATCACATAAATACTGAGGTTTAGAAATTACAGAAGATCTGAACCAAGTCAGTTGCAAAAGGTGGGACTTGGGGTAGGGTGGCATTCGATACATCTCCCATTTGTTAAATAGCATAGACTTTCAAGTCAGATGCATTCCAATTTCATCATTTCCTGGTTGTGTGGCCCTGGTGACAAAAGTAACTGCTGTGATATCATTTGGGCATGACCATGACAATTCATACTTCATAAGCCTTCTGTAATGATTCAACTGAGTAGGGCAACAGTGGCTAGAAAACTGTATTTCTCAAAAACGGATATGTGCTATAGATGCTTCTGGGTGTCTAATTTTATGTAAGGAAAACGGATTTAAAATACATATATTTATTATTTAGCTCTACATTTAACAGTGTGAAAATAGTCTTAGAAAAGTAAACCAAAAAGTCCTGGCTTCTCTCGTCCACATGGCTTCTCTAGGTCTCCGGGACTCAAGAGCTCTGCCCCTCCACGTAGGGTTGTGTTACAATCCATTGATTTTTCCTCACAGTATAAAATTTCCTTTGTTTAATTTCATTGGACTGTTTCCCCTGGGTCATTCTGACCAATTATGTTCCTTGTTGTTTATACTGTTCAACCATCAATAGATTACATTTTAAAGAACAAGATGTAATCATGTGATGGCATTCTTTCCAGTTATTGAACTATTGTTGCCTGAAGAATGTCCTAAAGAACGGGAAAATAACTGATGCCCGTGACCATCATAATCTTCAAGATAATTATGAAATAGGTTTAAGATCTTTTATCTAGATTAAAAAAAAGGGGGTGCAACAGGGGGTCAAGTTGGTACCAGCTACAACTACCTGACGTTTCATGCCCATCTACTCTCTCCCTTTCTCCACTACTTAGTAACATCTCATCTGATCTTCACAACAAGTGTATGACGGGGTATTATAAATACAATTTTTTTTTTTTTATTTGACAGAGAGAAATCACAAGTAGGCAGAGAGGCAGGCAGAGAGAGAGAGAGGGAAGCAGGCTCCTTGCCAAGCAGAGAACCCGATGCGGGACTCGATCCCAGGACCCTGAGATCATGACCTGAGCCGAAGGCAGTGGCTTAACCCACTGAGCCACCCAGGAGCCCCTGACGGGGTATTATAAATCTCAATTAACAGAGGAAGAGACCACCCTGCTAGAAAATCAAATAACGCGCATTCGGTCCTCAAAGCCAAAAAGTGATAAAGACTGCACTCAACCCCGGTCCTCCTGACACCAACTACCAGACATCCTCTCTGGGAAACCCAGGGATCATTAAAGATGTTCAATTTTTTTTTTTTAACATAACATTCCAAATACTTTGGGTTTGAATTTCAGAAATGTCTATGTCTATGTGAAATGAAATATTCTTTTGAAAAACTGAGTGAGTCCAATGGATTTTAAGAAGCTGAACTGGTGTTCAAGGAACTTTCACAAGAAAACGATGCCTTTCCCGCCATGAACACTCTTCCCTGTTAGTTGCTCAGTCTCTGCCAAACATTCCGTTTCAGAAACAACTTGCATTTAGCCCAAGGCTTTACTCATAGTTTTTAAGATGTAAATGTTTTAAAAAAAGTAACCTTTATCACTGGTGGCACTTATATTCCCTAGGGGAATAAGTTACCAACTTATCTTGAGACCGGTTTTATTGGTAGAAGCTTGAGGACAGAAAAATAACAAAAAAGTGATGACCAAAGTGTCCCATAGAAGTAAAATTGGGGACTTCTGGAATTTTAAGGGCACTAGAGGCAGACAACAGCAAAATCAAGACAACAATAACAACCACCCCCAAGATTTCATGATTTTACTAAAGTCTGAGGCTGTTTACAGAACTGATGATTTTCAGGGCTACATTATTACACATTTTAAAATAAGGGAAATTTACCATTCTGTTTGGAAGTATTTCTGTTATGACTATATTTCATCTCACCCCTACATTAGCATTATAAACCAGGCAGCCATTCTGCAACTTTATTGGTTGTCAGCAATATCATCTGGTATAATAACGGAGGGAGAATTTCCACACAGGCAAGACTCATACATTAGGATGTCTCGTTGTCTACCTGCCAGCGTTCTGTGAGTGTTCGAGTAGAATCCCAGCACTCACTCTGCACAGTTCACAGTCTAACAGATGGCACCATCAAGCCAGTGTCCCTGGTAGTCCGTCTCTTTGAAAACAAGGGCAAAGAAATGCAGGCTAAAATTAAGTCGACTAGAAGAAGGCACGTCCTTATTCCTTACAGTATGTTGACAATGGCTGACAAATTTCTAACGGATATAATCTCACAGAACATGCGAAGTAACGTTTTACAACAACATGAACTGAGATTGTAAGATACCTTGATAAATAGCTACTTTTTACCCCAGGCTGTGCGCTCCTCTCTCCAGATACAGGGACAGCTCCTGTCACCATCAAACAGCCAGGGGAGAATTACAGACTGCTCCAGATATAGCTTCGGAAGCTGTGAGGAGCTGTTGCAAAGTTGCATTCAAATCATGGGGTGGTGGAACACAAATGTGTTCTACAGAATGAAACATTATTTTCGGAGGGAAAAATACAAACAAACAAACAAACAAAAAAACCTATGTTACCGAAAGGTAATGAGAAAAAAAATTTAGTGTTCTACGCACTGACAGTGAGCTATTAACAAGGTAAAATTACCAAATATTGGTGCAATTTGGAGCTTGCATCTTCTGTTTGGGAAATTATGATAATGTGACAAGGTTATCGTTATAATTAGGATAATAATTAAAGTAACGGAGTAATTGCTCTTCTGCATTTTTTCTTAGTCAAAAGATCTTAATTGTAGGGGGAAAAAAAGAGAAAAGATATTCTTCATTTTTTATTTTAATGTTTCACAAGCATCACAGAATCCCAAATCAGGCAGACTAGTCACATTGCTACATATAGCATCTTTCAATTTTCTTCTTATGAGCAACTTTTTTTTTTTTTTTTTTTTTTTTTTTTTAGCTAGCTGTTACAAATTTTTTGCTACAGAGCATGGATTCTACATGTGAAGATTGTCTTTATTAGCAGGCAGTCCCTTCTTGTGCGATATCACTTTTAATTTTTATAGGTTACGGGGTTTTTCTCTTCCATGCTTCCTGATTCCGGACTTAGTTTCAGTTAATTACATGGTCACACGGTCGCGCGTGTACAAATGAGGAAAATCAAAATCGTTCCTCCTGGGTGGGTGTAAGTCCATAGGTAGTAGACATATAACAATTTAAGAAAAGAAAGAAAGAAACCTACCCATCCCTGAAGAGTCAGAGCTAGGGCAAGGTCTGTCTGGCAGAAATACTTTCAAGTACGGAAATGAGGATGCAGCATTAAGAGATCTGTTTAAATTCCTGGGGGGGGAGAAGGGAAGCAGACCTGACAGAGCTATGAGAAAGTCAACATTTTTGCTCAAATGGGCTTCCCGAAATAGATAAAGAGCCTTGCCAATTTTGCATGAAGCGATAGCGATCAAGACAGGCCCACTGACTCATGTTAACTAGTTATCCATCACTAGTGACTAATAATGTCTGAATGCTGCCAACGTGGGAGATCCCGGGGTCCTTAATTAAACCTGGAATCCACCATCCCCTCTCAGGGTGGCAAGGATCAGTGTTGACCCGGGTCCCAGTGGTGAGTCCTAGGAACATCACTGGAGGGAAACCCGACCTATGACCTTGTGCACATGGTACCACTTCTGTGAGCCTCCCTTTCCTGACCTGAGAAATAATGACCCAATTCATCTAATGCTGAACTACTATGAGGTAAAAATATAAATAAATAAATAAATAATTTTATAAAGGGCTTTATTTATTCCATATAGACGTATATATACACAGAGTACATATTGCATATAATCTTTATAAGAAGCTTCGGTTTGCCTCAGGGACTCCCCTTCATTTGGGCAGTGAGCACAATGTATTCAAAGAATATTCAAACTGTTTGTAGACAAAAGAGCTCATATTCATTTTGGTGTCAATTTGGTCCTGAAGTGATAGACCTCTTTCTGCTTATCTGCTTAGCTGTTCCTTCATCAAAGATCAGCTCATAGGTCACTTCCTCCTGAAGGCTTCCTGGGTCCCAGAGGGGAAATGAAGCTTTTACTTGCTTCGACTGCAGCACACATACCACCCCCACCACCACCATCATAGGTTATGATAACTTGCTCACCTGTGTGTCTCCCTCCAGCCATGAGCAACCTGAGACAGAGGCTGAGTCAGTCCTTTGAATCTCTGCCACCCTAGGCTGAGCAAATGTTCAAGGTATATACTGATGGGGCTTGAATAATAAATTCTTCAGCAGGAGTAACTAGGACCCTTATAAATGCATGGATATGCATGCATCGGCGTAGGTAAGTACGGGCCTGTGTGTACGTATGTGCTTACCTGTGTCTTCATGGGCTCGTATCTAGATCTAGATTTGTATCTATCTTTTAAAATACAGGTTTCTTTGATTAGGATACTAAACTCTTAGGAAGTCAATAGCCACCCACATTATTACCCGATCCCGCGAAGACCATGGGAATAAACAGTGTCTTTATTCCAGGAAACGTTATTTCCTGAAGGTTATTATCTGTCCAGGCAATAGCAATATCATGGCAATGACTCTAAAGAAACATTATGTCCGATATGCATGATGCAAAAGCATTTCAAAAACAAAATGTTGATCTGTAAAGGAATCATGTAGCAGGAACTCCCCGGTGACTAGACACCTCAAAGCTGATGCTAAGCCTGTTGTTCATCAGAGCTGCCGCATCTTCCCCTCTCTTTTGTGATGTGATTTTAAACTGGAAGCGTTAGGTAGCAAGAGGCACTGTAATTAAAGCTTCAAACAGAAAATGATTGAAGAAACACTGAAAGAGATGTCTCTTTTGAAAATGCATTTCAATTCTCCCCATGTCTCCAGAAGAAAAATACCTCTGACAGTCTATATTTTACCACTGTTTCACTTAATAATGCATATCGACATTTATCCGGGAACATCGGCCGTTGCTTTGCTTCTCATTAAAGTCAGCTAAGCACCTGCCCTTGACTCTGATTCTTCCCCCACACCCTCCCCACTTTATTTTCTCTGTTTGTTCTCATTTCCTTGTTTTGAAAATGAACTTTTGAAGCAAGGAAAAAATGGAGCAAGGGTGGAGACACGATTTCCCTGGAAAACTTGAGGATAACTCAGGGGGGAACTGAGTTTTTTGCCTCTTGTTCTGTTTGCAAAATGACAATTTAATCACCCACATGGAAACACATACAGGCCTAGGACATGTATATTCCAAGAATCAAACAAACCACACGGAGGGTTCATTATCCTTATGCTCTGTGCTTAAAACATCTGAAGAGACACTTTTTACAGATGCCCACTACCTGCTTTACTTTCTAAAAAAGGGCTCATATTAACTATTTGTACAATCATCACTTTCTTTCTAATGTGAACTATTGCTATACAAAAAGAAGCAATTGTGAGAAGTGTCTTTGTCTTTGCCTTTTTTTTTTTTTAAAGATTGTATGTATTTATTTGACAAGTAGGCAGAGAGGCAGGCAGAGACGGGGGTGGGGAGCAAACTCCAGGCTGAGCACAGAGCCCAATGCAGGGCTCAATCCCAGGACCCTGAGACCATGACCTGAGCTGAAGGCAGAGGCTTAACCCACTGAGCCACCCAGGCATCCCTACCTTTGATTTTATAACCTCTGGGTCTGCAGAGGGACCTCACCTGGTTTATCTCCTTTTGGAAAATTGAGGCATTCTCCTCATAAAACCTAGTATCCATAGTGTAAACTTCGAGAAGTAGTTCAGGCAGATTGATTCATCACAGCGTTCATACTTAGTTAGGAGCTATACAAGTATTACGAGATGAATGTACTGTGCACAGTGCTCTCAAGGTATATGCAAACTAATAATGTAGTTATCTAATTTAAAAAAGCTTTACAAAAGAACACTGTAAATTAGTCATGACTTTAGCTTCCAATTGAATAACAGGGTCTGTGTTTTTTTTAGGTTTATCACTTAGAAAACAAGAGGAGTTCACAAAAGTCTTTTACTAGACCATTACAAATGGTACAGAAATGGTGCCAGCAAAGCATTATCTAGAGCTCATCAAAATAGTTAACGATGTGCACATACGACATGCCGGGCCCTGTTCAGAGCACACTGTATGTATGGACTCATTAAAACTCCCCAACAACTTTATAAGGTAGACATTATTTCCTTGCTGTAGATAAGAAAACTGTGGTAACTTGTCTAAGGCACCGAGTAACAAGAAAGAGATGGGATTTGAACCCAAGGAGTCTGGCCCCAGGACAAGCTTGACCATTTTCTACAAGTCTGTCTAGGTACAGGTGCACCCCTGCACAGGAAAGCAGGTGCAACTCTACTGGACCTGAAAATAAAATTCTCTCCAAGGAACGTGTGGGTCTCAGAACAGGCTCTGGCGATGATTCCATTTTTAAAGCTAAAACATTTTCCCAATATAATTTTACCACCAGCTTTTTGACATGAGTAGAGTACCACTTGTAGGTAAAATTTAGGGAAAGAGAGCAGGGTGTTTGAGGTGTAGGCTAGAGCTTGTCAAAAGGTTAAGCTAACTATCTCCAATAAAGCTCCTACCAACGAAATCGCTGTGCCTTGCACATACCCCTTTATGCTTAATTTTCAACAACCCAGTGGGCATTCTCTCAAACTGACAAATATTGCAGATAAAAATCTATAAAACTGTCTCTAGAATACCAGACTTTAAAGCCATTTTAAATATCCAAACAGCACTGCCTCTTACTATTGCTTTAATATTAAAAGAATCATCTGCATATTCCAGAGTTTTAAGTACAAAATATCTATATTCACAAGACCTAATTTATCAGCTTAATAGTAAATGTCTTAGTAATATGCCTTCTATCCATATTGTATTATCACTGCTAGAAAATAGAAACATGTATACATCTTAACACTTATTTTCATCCTCTAATAAAATTTCAAACAGCTATTTCTTCTCTAGTTTTCAAACAGTTGTCATTCTTCCCCTCTGGTACTCTTCTTACCAGATTCATTTTAAGATTTTCACATAGGGAAGAAATAGTTATGTTGCCAACCTGCAGCGAGATACAGGACTCTGGGCATAGTTTAGTAGACTGAGGAGTTCCTTTCTGAAGGCACAGCAAGAATATGAGGGCTGCCAACCTCCTTTGGCCCCTTACATCACGTTCTGAATCTACTGTGACATTTGATGTGAAAAGCCTTCAATACCTCGCCACCTGTAAACTTTCCATCTCTCTGTTTCAATAAAGATCGCTCTTACACGAGGAGTAAAATCAAATGTCCAACCTGTAAGTGTCTAAGGACCACAATTACATTACCAGAATGATGCCCTATCTCCATTAGACAGGCATTATTAGATGATGTTATAGGTCTTTAATCCACATCAGTGCCTTCTGCAGGGCTGATGTGTACCCAGGGGGTGAGGGCATGTGAGGCTAGCTCACGACAATGCTGCCTCTGACTCTAGCGTAGGGCAAAGCCGACCTCCAGGGGAAGAGAACCTCAGAGTCACCTTACCAGCTTCCTGCAGTGGTAGAATGCTGCTCTCTGAACAAGGCCAGATTTATTGAAATTCACAGTAGCAGCTCTCTGTTTTTACGTTCAAAAAGAAATGGCTACAAAGACATAACCATTTCTTGGATCAGGATAAACACGATGCACCTATTCACAATGCTAACTGTTTGGTCAAAGACAAAGAGCTGAATTTTACTAAGAATGGATCAAGTAGAAATAGTGCAATTTTAAGAGGGAGGGATTCTCAGCTCTACTGAGTTGAATTTATTGTTGGCTTTAATTGGAATGTCAGCTTTCAGTTCAGGAAAAGGGTGGAGGAGTCAAAATGGGTTTTCAAGCAGCGAAGACCTGGTCTGAGAGGAACTCAGAAAGCTTAAAAAAAAAAATGTTGTACATTCTGGACTGTATTTCTTAGCTGGACTAATATTCCAGGAAAGGAAGCACATAATACTTCCATTCTGTAGAAAGGGCATTTGCAGCCTGTGACCGCTCGCTGACAAAATGTTTATCTCCTGCAGTATTTTTTTTTTTCTTTTTGCAAGATGACAGTTTATTAAATCCCTCAAGAAGACAACTAAACTGGCAGTTGGAACTTTCTGTCATTTGGGACTTCAATAAATAGTTGTTGATTGCTGGCTCAATCTTGCATCTTTCTTTAAAGTTTTGCAGTGTTCTGCAGAGCATAATGAAGCCCTTTAATAGGTAAGTTAAGTGCTTTAAAGAAGAATAAAATAAAATGTGTTCTCCTTTCTTCTATATGAGAATGGAAAGAGAAAGGAGGCTTGACTTTCTACTCCTGATAAGATTTTTTTTTCCAATTTAAACCCTCAAAATCATGTCTGAAAAGCATGTGTCCTGCCCTATAAGTTGATGAATATAAAACTGAATTTATCCTCTTTGTATAGTAATTTGGATAACCGGGTCAAGCACAGAGGCAGAGCTGAGTTTCAACACACTCCAGAAGTCATCTGTATGCTACTTCTTCAATAGGACAAAAAGGCTCTGTCCTTTTCCAAATTTATAGTGCAAAACCACTGCCAACAACAAAACTGTTTATAATCACCTGTTGGAAGTAAGCTGAAATATGTTTTTTTTCCCTCTTCCTCTATCTTTCCTTCTTTTCCCCTCCTCCTGTGATTCCTTCTTGCCTTCCACAAGTATGTGTCGAATCCCTAACCGTGTACCCGATCAGTGCTGGAACTGGGGATAAAATATGAATTACACAGCTGTCGTTCTCAGGGGTTCAACAAGGAGAAATGACTCTTGGATGATCCCATTGGTACCACCAGGAAAGACACACACACACACACACACACACACAGGGCCTGTGAAATATTGGGGGCAAGCATTTGAAATTTGGCCACTACTAAATACCTTGTTTGCATTATAAGGAGATTTGATCATCACATTCTGTTCTGATTTCATGTTTCTTGGCCAATAAACTTTTATGGCTGCATTATCCATTGCATCCTTTGTCTGAAGGCTGCAAAGGAGAGTGGGAGTGTATTTCATAACAATGACTAAGGCAGATACCCATACCACCTTACTGGAATCAAAAGAAAAGAGCTACCATGTGGAAGGTGGCTGCTCTCTGAGTCTTCTCTGCCTTATTTGCTGTACGTGTGGAAGCTGAACATCTTTAATTTGGAAAAAAAAAAAAATCCTGTAGTCAAAATTAAACGTAAGAGTCATATCCTGAGCCTGGCATCAAAAAATGTCATTACCTCTGCAGTCTTCTAAACTAGATCCGGGTGGTTAGGCTGGTAAATTTCCAGAGATTTAATGCATGGCAGAAGCATCAGATATAAGAGAAACAAGACTTGTTAGTTACAGCAATTTAGGACTCTTGGCAGGATTTCTGGAATAGCTCACTCACACCAAAGTTTTCGCAATCAGCCTTCCAGATCCTGCCAGAAACCAAAAAAGGTCCCCATGTCTTACCTGTCTGCACCAGTAAACTCTCAGCTATGACAATCATCACCATTATCACCATTAAACATTTACTGAGTTTCTACAGGGAACTAGAAGAACTGTATCTCTCTTTGAGAGGCCAGTAGGATGTCCCTCTGTGATCATCTCCCTTTGGTAGCTTTAAGGGCTTGACCGAGGCTGTTGGGTCAGGAATGTGGGGACACATTAATGTCTGCTGCTTTTTGAAAACATCAGAGATACTTACCATACTTATTTTTTGAATAAGCCATGTTGGAAATACCTGTCAGTATCTATTGAGCACGGAATTCGACTAGGTATGATGCTAGATGCTTTCCATGTATACCTCATTGAATCCTAAGGCAACTCTTTAAGGAGGTTTTAATTTGGCTATTTCCACTGCACCGATGAAGAAAAGGAGGTTTATACAGATTAAGTTCCTTGTCAAGGCGCCAAAGCTATCAAGTAGGGAAGGTACACCTAAGCCTGAGCAGACGAAACCCAAAGCCAAGCTCCCAATCACTAATGCTAGTTCCTTAGATTCTAATAATTAATGAATTACAGGAACTGCCTGGTGTTGAGCAGAGGAAGAAACTGAGGTTCAACAATGCTGAGTAATTTAAAAGAAAGCAAAGGGTTTTTTTAGAGATAGCACAAAAACAAGAACTCCCACTTTCCACCCACCCACCTGATGATCTTTTAAAGTACCCCACAATCCCTGGCCCATTCAATTCATGGCATCAACTGTTGATAGGGTGACTGTTCAGGACACAGTGACACAAAACAGAAAGGGGCATGCCCTTAAGCATTCCATTTTCCTCTTGATGATGCTATGAGGAATGGATAATGACACACACCTGCTACAGGAAACAGGGAAGTAAGACCAAATGAGTGGTTTAAGACTTAAATACAAGTTACAACAATGACAAGGAATACGAAGCATGGTTCCCTCTCCGAGTATCTCCCTTCATACTGTACTTTCTCCCTGGTGATGATTAAATCAAATCTTCACATATTTCACTAGAGTCCGTTGCAATCTTAAGTAAATGAATCTTTTAGACATTTCAGGGAAGAACCTCTACACATATTCATCCAATCCATGCATCTCTCCAACCTTTTTTTTAAAAAAAGAACTTAGGATACAGTGATAATTCGTCAAACACAGAAAACCAACAACAATACACTAAGATCCTATTGTGTATAATGCTTTTCATCTCTTATGTCACTTAATCTTTACAAGAACACTAAAAAAATTAGTATCTTCATTTTACAGAAGAGGCTTACATAAGATGTATAATTTGCCCCCGGTTTCACAGTCAGTTAACAGTACAGCTGGGATTCAAACTCCAGCCCACCTACTTCCACTCTGAACCACGACACTGTTCTTGAGATTCCCTCTGTATGCGTCGTTCTTGGATGTGCCCAAGACCACAAGGAACTGCTCCCCCATCCCTTCCTATTAAACAGGACAAGTGGAAATGACACTGGAGCCTCTATTGCTGTCACTTGGGCTTCACAAAGTTAAATTATGGAGTTACATGAAAAAAACAAACAGTTCACATTTTTATGAATTCCCAGTACCCATCCATTGGAGAAGGATAAGAGCCACTGTATGCAGAAAAAGAGATTCTGGGATGTTATCTCTACTAGTGATGTGCCTGGATCTTTCTTAAGCTTCTGTCCCCTGGATCCCATTTCCTAACTTTTCCAAACAATCCCATTCCTTATGCCAATTAGGACCTAAGAGCCCTGCTCACCATAGTTCACAGATACCAGCTACCACTTCTTCATGTGCAATGTGCTCTTAATTTTGAAGAAAGAAGGACATGGCCCTTGAAGTTCAATCCTTTCATCTTCATGTTAGGAATCCCAGTAAAAAGGTGGAGTGAGAATCAAACCCAACTACCAGATACCTGCATTTAGAGATTTCCTCCAGATCTCATTATTTATAAGTCTCTCCATCACTTAAAGACAAAGAATTATCTGAATATTCTTTTTTTTCAGAAAGATATTTGTTATATATTTTCACAGAAATTCTGGTAATAATTTAAAAATACAAAATCACAGAATAGGAAAGGCAATGTCAAGTGAGCTTGTTTCCATGCCTATCAGAAAAACACCAAACTTAAACTAAACCAGCAGGATAATTATGCTTGTTATTCTCATCACTAATAAAGGGAATGCTACAATTTTCCTTTTTTTTTTTAAGTATCTTTTTTTTTTTTTTAAGACTTTATTTATTTGTTCGACAGACAGATCTCACAAGTAGGCAGAGAGGCAGGCAGAGAGAGAGAGAGGAGGAAGCAGTCTCCCTGCTGGGCAGAGAGCCAGATGCAGGGCTTGATTCCAGGACCCTGGGATCATGACCTGAGCTGAAAGCAGAGGCTTTAACCCACTGAGCCACCCAGGCGCCCGGAATGCTACAATTTTCTCAAGAACCTCTTCCAGATTTCCAGAGTATTTTGCATAAGGAGATCAATATCTCCACACAAAGAAAAGTATCTTCGAGGGTTAAGTTCCAATACCTGTGTATTATAGGTTGAAAAAACAATCATGCTGTATAGTGTAGATCTTTCTTTATCTTCTAACATTGCATTTCCAGACTATGGATAAGCCTTTAAACGGAATTCTAGGAAAAGGCTAAAACAACACGGATTTTTCATCAGGAAAGAGACTGATAAATATAATTTTGCATGGCTGTGGTGTTTTGATATGAAAAACACCTCCATAACTATGGATGACACTAATATTATGCAGAAAAAGAAAAAAAATTCATTAGCCAGTTATAATTACAGTGGTCATTCAGGGTAAATGAACTGTGACTCTATCACATCATATTTTCCACAATGTGGTCTGCAATGAAATTATTTACTTAATTTGCCTTTTTCTTCCCTCTTTGTCATGGTTTTCGTTTTGTTGTTTACCTGTTTCTTAATAGACATTCCCTGGGGTTCTTGGAGAGTTCATGTTCATTCTTAGAAGCTGTTCCTTGAGAATTTCATCTAGTGGAAACATTCACAGCCTTGTCCCCAAAGAATATATTATGAATGTTGCTATTTTCATGTTTGTAGTGACAAGCTGAAATTTAGTAGAAAAATTTTTTTTTTTTGCCTGTTGATAAACCAGACTCTGCAGGCAGTTGTCTTTAAGAGCACTTCCTTTGGATAATTCCTTTCTAATAATCCATGATACCTACTGTTTTTGAGGCGATGAGACTGTTGGAAAGATTTTTTTTTTCCTATAAAAGGATGTGATTTTAAGAGTTTTTCTTCAGGGCGCCTGGGTGGCTCAGTGGGTTAAGCCGCTGCCTTCGGCTCAGGTCATGATCTCAGGGTCCTGGGATCGAGTCCCGAATCGGGCTCTCTGCTCAGCAGGGAGCCTGCTTCCCTCTCTCTCTCTCTCTGCCTGCCTCTCCGTCTACTTGTGATCTCTCTCTGTCAAATAAATAAATAAAATCTTTAAAAAAAAAAAAAGAGCTTTTCTTCAGTGAGTGTCCTAAGTCAGACAGGGTAATGATTATTTCTGGGGTACTATATCCTCTTCTGGACCCTAGAAATAAATAGTATTCTAGAGAAACTGGGCGGGAGGTAAACTGTGTCCCTACAGAGATCCTTCAGGGAAAAAGTGACAAGGTATTACAGAACTGCCTATCTGTGCAGGAAAAAATAGTCACTTATAAGCCACAGAATTTGTATTATTTTAAGTCAGAGGGCAAGGGGGAAGGGAGCTAAAGCTTATCATACTTCATGTATGTCAGGCATCACCTGCTCTATTTGCTACAACGAAAGTGATCCTATGAGATGCATATCATTTTTCCTTATTTAAAAATTGAAAGAGTAGATACAAAGACAAAAAACAAAAACAAAAACAAAACATGCTCTAGTTGCCCTGGCTGGCTGAGGTAGAACCAGGATTCAAATCCATCTGTCTGAATCCAAACTCTGTGGCCTTCCATTACCCCCTGCCCTATGTCTTTATGTAGCTCCCTTTTAAAAAGAATACAGTTATGGAGATAATAAAAAACATGTGATTGCTGTATTTTTCAAAACATCCAGATGTCGTCAAAGATTCCAGCAAGCTGAAGTCTATGGTTTTGGAATAACACAAGCATCTCTTTCAGTATAAACTAGCACACCACTAATTTTGGCTATCAAGCCTCAGTTATAAGAATCCAATTCAACATAATCAAGTTCTAATGCCTCTGATTATGTCTATTTGCTCTTGCCTAGAGGCTTGGAAAGACTACAGGTTTTACAAATATAAACAGAGGGTTCATGATGCTGTTGGAATGTTCTACCTTCCTGTTTTCAAAGCAAGAGTGCACTGCTTTGACAAAGAATTCCACAGACGGAACAAAGAGAGCTTATTCCATTAAATAACAACTAAAATACGTGAGAGTTATCTCTACAAACTTTGTTAATATTAATTTGCCCCATATTTAAAATCTTCTGGAAAGTAGTACAGATAGAGGGAGACACAGAATTGTGCTGTAAGGGAATTTCACAGAGGTAGGTTGGGGTCAGCTGCCTGAGGTCAGTTTAGCACCTCAAACATTTATTAGGCATGACCTTTGCCCTGGGTCAGCTCACAGATCATAGACACAAAGTACTTGGTAAAATTTTACACAACAAGACTACTACAAAGATAAAAATAAAGACGTACTCTAAATTTAGTTCAGAAGAGAAGAAGATAAACTTTCTTTGGGAAGATTAGGGAGAGCTACAGAAGGAACAGCCTTGAGTAGCAAGCTAAGAAGTTTAGACTTGACCTTGTACATAGTGGAAAGTAATGTCATCAGCACCGGAATGAGGAAGAGTAAGGTAACTACGGTGTGCAAGTCAGGGGAGGAAAGGCCTATCTGGGCCACGATGGAACCAACAAGGGTAGGAAGGACAGGATTTTGAAAAGATGCATAAAACTGAGATAGAATATTTGAAAATGAATGAATGGGAGTAATCAAATATGGCTCAAAGTAGTGGTTCTAGACAATATAGCTTGTTTAATAAAGAAAAACGAATTAAGTTCTTTGTTGGGATTCCATTGCAAGCAATCAGCTCATGCTGACACACACCCACACTGAAGTCCCACAGAAAATGCAATCAGGTCAGCTCTCAGAGTGGAGAGGAAAGAGTGACATGGGGTCATAGGCTGATCTGTTACAGACACAGGTGGTCCAGACAAGTCAGGCAACCATTCCTGGTAGGAGCAACACTGGTGTGTTTACATTTATTTTACATGGCCTAATCACTTCTCAGTTGCAAACTGCAGAGAGCAAACATTTGGTTCCACGTAATTCAGCCAAATTCAGACCATCACGGACAGAAATGCCACCGAATTTCCCGAAGGGCCAAACAAAGCTAGTGTGTTCATGTGGTCTTGGAGCAGGCTGGCCATGGGGCCATTCACCAATCTGCTCCCGTGCCTGGGCAGAGCCTGCTTTCATAACTTCATCAATGATCTCATCTAGACTGATTCTACTATGCCACCCATCCAGAGTTGCCTCATGACAGAGAGCAGCCATATGGGGAGAGAAGGACACAGAAACCCCGAGAGCCATGGTCTAGCTGTCTAAAGAGAAATGGAGGAATTAAGGAATGGGAAATAAAGAATTAAGGCAGCACAGATAATATTCACATGGAATTAGAAAGGACAGATAATTGGGAGGTCTTCACTACAATCCCTGAATTCATAAAACACAACTTTGCTACCTACAGAGATGAGTGTATCAGTACAAATGCAGAAAGGGAAGGATGACCAAAAGGACGAGGAGGAGGAGGAGGGGCAAAGGAAGGAAGGGAGGGAGACAGAGGGATGGACGGATGGATGGATGGCCAAATATCAGTGACTTTCAAATACATCTGTGCTTCTTTTCAAACCACCAATGGAGTACAGCCTTTTCCAGCCCATCTCAGGGTCACTCTTTTTCCTCAATAAAGCCTACAGCCTGAGCAATTACATAGATCTAGAAAATGAGAGAATCGGACCTGTTTGTAATGCAGTCAATTCTCCATTATTTTCAGGCTCTCTCAGAGGCCACTAGCTTTACGCTATTATCTGCCCTCTGGTCATTCCATTGTCCATTATCACCTCTACAGGAAAAAAAAATCAATTCATTTAACTATTTATTAGTAGTACTAAAGGAAAGAATGGAGATGGGCACCTGGGTGGCTCTGTTATTAGGTGTCTGGCTTCGGCTCAGGTCATGATCCCAGGGTCCTGCATCAGGCTTGCTGCTCAACGGGAAGCCTGCTTCTGCCTCTCTCACTTCCCCTGCTTGTGTTCCCTCTCTCACTGTGTCTCTCTCTGTCACATAAATAAAATCTTAAAAAAGAAAGAAAGAAAGAAAGAAAGAAAGAAAGAAAGAAAGAAAGAAAGAAAGAAAGAAAGAAAGGAGAGTATCATCTGCAATACACATACCCCACAATCTGGTACTTATCTACAGACTTTCATTAGTACAGAAAATAAGATCACAATTGTCACACTTTATTTAAAACTATTTAAACTATTTAAAACTAGTTATTCTTCCCTCTTCCCATTTTACAGAAACACCTTTAGAGACCCAAGAACCTTTTTCACTCGAAAATGGCAAAAAGCAAATAATGACTTCTTACAAAGTTATCTACTAAAAAAATCCAATACGATGAGCTGTGTCACAGATTACTTCCTGGACCATGAGCAATCACCTCTGAATTCGATTTTCAAGGTATGGAAAAATAAATGCAGAATTAATTTTAAAAATTACTCAGTGCTCACCTATCCTATAAAGATAAGTAATAGCTATAAAATAGGGTAAGCAACCTGAGGCAATTCTCTCTAATTCATTTTCCCTGTGTGTAAAACTGAGTTATGAACAGTATTGCTAAACAGAACCTACTTTATAGGGTTTCATGAAAATTTTAATGTGATAGTATCCATGAACTGCCTAAGTAGCACTCCAAATAAACCTTATCTACGATCCATATCTTCATGTATTATTTACTATTATTATTATTAATCCATAGGTGAGAATATGGCCTTGCTGATACTCAGTGTGATTCAGGAACAAGGAGAGCATACTGTTTCTAAACAGCCCCATAAATTAACATTATAAGATCTTCTGGGTAGTGTTCTAAGCCTCTTATATTAAAGCATAGTGGCTAACAAAAATCATCTGAGGTGTCATGCCATGTATTTCCTATTGACATTGAGTGTGTAGTTAACATACAGGCACCCCAGAGGGAGCCAAGGGTTAAGGGAGGAACATATCAAAATATGATCCACCATCTTCTACTCCAGAAATTTTGCTGAAATTCTGCACACAACCTGGCCACATGCATGCAAGTCATCTCTGTTCATCAATTGATGATTCACTGTGAAAGTAGCAAAGTATTGTTAGAATCATGTTTTGGCAAAGAAGAAGGGATGAAGGTCCACTTTTTGTCACCATTATGACCACATTAAACAAAATGCTTTCGTTTAATTTATTTTACCCTTCAAATATTCTTCAATGTGTACATCATGAAGACTAAGCTAGGTCCTGCTTTGTGGAGACAGAGTGATTAAGAACTTATGATTTCTAGTCTTCTTTCCTCCTCTCTGGAGAGCCCTGGCTCCTCAGAGATCTCCATCAGGAAATAATGTGCCTACGATAAAATCAACAACATCAAAGCAAAGGGTAAACAAATGAAAAATGAGAGTGCACACACACAAAATTTTCACAAGTTCTTTGCTCTCCTTAATTATGCCAAGAAAGATACACAAAGTTAATTCTATGAGCTAAATTTCTCATCCTATGGTTAACCACATCTGTGTGCACAACTACTTAACGGATGGTTTCACTCAGTGGCAAGAAGCTATATCATCAAGTGGAATTACTTCTTCTTTAAACAGATCTTCCAGTGTGGCATCTGAATCACCTCACGTATGGTTTGGAGTGTTTGATGATGATCAGGATTGGGTTAACCAGCAGGCATTGACCTGACAAACTTGCTCAGAGGAAGGCAGAAAGTGGTGGTTGTATTTTTCCCCATTGGGCAACCAATTTATGGGATTGGAGGAGGGAGTCCCTGCCACTAGATCATGAAACTTCTGGTCTTTCAGGACTGGCCAGCCCAATTATGCATTAATTCATTCAACTACATTTATGCAGAACCTGGTGCACAGGACATTACTGTCAACACTAGGGAGATGGAATGAGCAAAGGTTCTTAGAGTTCAGTGGAAAAGACAGACATTAGAACTGACACATTACAAAACAATACGAGTAGGGAAATCATAAAGGTACAAACAAAAAACTATAGAAGCCCAGAGAAAGGAATGAGTCATTTTGACTGGGAGGGAAGGTGACATTCTGTGGGTCCTAAAGGAGAAGAGTTTGCCAAATGTAAAGTGAGAGGTCATATTCTACATAAAGGGTAAGCAGCATGGGAAAGGCTAGGCATCACAAAGCCATGCTATACCATGAACGTGGATGCAGGAGATGGGTGTTTAAGAATGAGGCTTGATGATAGTTTGAGACCCAGATGATCATGGATCTCACATGTCCTGATAAGAAGTTTGGATGGGCTTTATCCACAGGGACAGGGAATCTGAGTGGGAGGTGACTGAAGTAATATAATTTGTTTGTTAGTAGAATAACTGTGGAGATATCAAAACCACTACAGTGACCTGTGTAAGGGACACAGATGCCTGGTGGTGGCATCACACAGAAGACTATGGTACCGAGAGAGAAGCCAGTCCTGATGTCTGGCCCCTCAAAAGGTTCTTTACGAGAACAGTTGGGTTAAATCAACCAATACTTTCTAAGTGAAAAACACACAGGAAAAAAAAAAAGTACCGTCAGAAATTCACAATTGACTATAAACCAGATCATTATAAAACTACTGAGTCTCTGGGCCAGAAAAAATTCTAAAAATTATGGAGGTCAGTAAACTCCAATCCTGGAGGGTTTTGCACATCCACATTTCTAGGCTTCATCAGGGGCTTAAATCAAAACCTCTGGGCCTAGGTCCCGAGAACCTGGGTTTTTAACCAACTTCTCCAGTTAATCCAGACCGATGAGTCAAGTTTGGAAGAGGGTATCTCTAGGCCAACCCATCTCATTTCTTGATGAACA
This sequence comes from Lutra lutra, assembly GCF_902655055.1. Lineage (NCBI taxonomy): Eukaryota > Metazoa > Chordata > Mammalia > Carnivora > Mustelidae > Lutra > Lutra lutra. The sequence goes on from NC_062284.1 coordinate 122,751,898, forward strand.
GGATGAGGTCTTCTTTGAAAAAATATCCCAAATGCCAAAACAGCATGGTGCTTGGCACTCGATAAGGATTCAACTTTTGTCAAATCCCCGGTTACAAGCGCGTGAGTAGAACGGATGTCTGCCATGCATTCCTTCAGGACTCAGATTATTAGACTTTAGTTTTAAATTCCACTGCTGTCAGCACTACTGGACTTGTTTCTTACCTATTTGAGTAAAATAAATTTTTAAACCATTTTCCAAAGAATTTTAATCTCTCTTACATGTTCTAAAGTAGCAAAACAAGGTCTTATTGTTTTATGCTGGGTGGAATGTTGGGTCGGAAGCTACTTACTAAGATGCTAACACCTTACAAAATATACTCTAGTGCCTGCTTCTCTCTGCTCCAATTTGGTTAATTTTATGTGTATGTATTACATATATATATATATATATATATATATATATATATATATTAGATGTTCTTACCAGGAAAAGCTTCTGCGCTTCTACGCTTCTGGGCTTGGAGGTCTGGGGCATGCCTAACATCTTGTTAAGTATAACTTTCATATAGCAATGAATTTACAGACTCATAGTGGGGGAAAAAAAAAACATAGTGCTGAGTAGAAAGCAAAAAAAATTATACTACATATTCATCCAATTACAATGTCAAATGAACAAGAACCCCAGCCTTTCATATTTTGACCAGTGCCTTTGAGCTGTGTACTTGTTCAGAATATCTTCCATAGACGTCATTAGAAGTCCCTTTACTTAAATTAACTGAAAATTACTTTCTGAAAGAAATAATTCCATGTTAAACTGATAATCTAATAGCATCATTCTGATTCAGACATCTGTCATTATACCAGCAAGGTACAATCATTCCATAAGTACAGACTAAGCATTATATAAGTATAACAATAATTTATATGATAATCTTCTATAACAAAATAGTTTCACGACTCTGCCAAGAGGCATGTGTGAGATGAATTGTGTGAAGTAAGTATTTAAATTCATTCTGATAAAAATCTCGGTATAGAGTAATAACCACAATTCCGTGTGCCCAGTGTCATAGTCTGGACACAGGACTTGCTGTCGCAAGCTACTGGTATTGGTCCGCCATGGAAGGGTGCATAGAGGAGGGGGGTGGGATATGCATTAAGAAGCACATCCTAATGTGCTTACGCTTTCAATGAACAGTAGCAACAGCAACGACAACAGAGTACCAGATGACACTACTTTCTGATTCCCCAAACTGAGATGAGTCTTCTTTTATGTTCTCCCTCCTTTCTCTGGCCCCTATCACACCAGCAGCCTGCACTGTATACTACTAGCTCTGAGCTCATCCTGCCACCGTGCAAAGTGCTTATTTCCCTTACTGCCCTTTTCATGCTCTGTTACACGCATAAATATTGAAATTTTATTTTGCAGAAGAGGCTGTGTCCTGTGAGTGAATAGGTTCAAGGGGTCCAAAGCCTTTTTGGGGATTCCAGAGAAATGGCAAAGATATTTGTTGAAGGCGAAAGTAACATAATGAAATGATAATCATTTCAGAGAGAGAAGGATCTGTGGTCAGCATTTATTAGGCCTCTACTGTGTGCCAGACAGGCAGACATTTTACATAATTACCTCAGTCCTCCGAAGAACAGCCCTATGAGTATACAGTATTTTCTCCCATTTTAGACTAGACACAGAGATGGAAAGACATTTAAAATTTTGCTTAAGTTTATCAAATTAACAAGGGACACAGCCAGCGTGAGAACCCGAGACTATCCTTCTCCAAACATAAAGGTTTCTTCATTAGCACTACGTATCCCTGGCACACTTATTAGGATTGACTGTCTTCAGTCACGTACAAACCAAATGCAATTAGGTTTGTGTCTCCCTCTTTCCTCCCTAGCCTAGGCAGCCTCAAGTGCAGGGATCCTGCATTACCACGTGCCTCTCCAATCTTACTCTGCCAGGCATACAGCAAATGCTAAAAATCACCCCTCGGATGAATGGAAAAGCTTTCTTTATCATCTGGTATATACCCTCTGCCTCTAAAAGGATCTTATCTCCTTCATGAGTACCAAGCCATTCACAGAAATAAATTCCTCATTGCATTTTGTGCTTTTCTTTATTTAGAGCTTCCTTAGGACCTATTTGGAAAAGAAAATGTCCAATTAAAAATAACTTGGGCTATCTCATTCTTCTATTCTGTTAGGAACATATGGGCTAAATTAGCACCACCCAGCTGAAGAGTGTAAGAAGCACCCCTCTCCCCATGGTATCTAAGACTGAGATTTCTTTGTGCCTTTCTAACTCCCCACACGTATACCTCCAGACTCTTCTCGTTTTTTAGCAGAACTCTTCAGAGTAGTGATAAACATTTCTCTTCTTCAAATATTATTATTGTATCATTCAGCACTGCCAGAACAAAAAGCACTCAGATTAATTTTGCCAAACTACCAAAGTAACTTGTCATGTAAAAATACAGTTATATAGTCAGGTGTTTTACAACATACTGCTAAAATTCTCATCAACTTAAAAAAAAATGGGGTTGAGGTAAGGTCAGAACTTTGGCAAATAGTAAGTCAGAAATGGAAAAGAACACCATGGGATACACACTGTCGTGTATCCAAATAATAGATAAAAACATTCCTTCTGATCAAGAGTCACAACCTAATCATACGTTTTATAAATACAGTTCACATATGCATGTGTTTTCTGCAAGCTTCATTTAAGCAACCATAAAATGATTAAAAATTAACCTTTACAAAGGCCCACATGTATACAAATCAGGAAAGTAAAATAAACATGCTCGCTCTTGGAACATTTAAAATTAAAACTGTCTCAGATTCGACAATTATAAAAATATAACTGAACGAAGTATGGGAAAATAAGTTGCAAAAAAAAAACTGCCCCACAAAGATTTTGTGATACTCACAATGTCAAAATAAGGCCAAGCTTTGGAAAGTATGTCGGTATTGTAATAAATCAAGTCTTTCCATTCACTGAGAAGGAGCTCAGGAGATTTGCCCTACCAAAAACGCAGTCCTTTGCACCAGCCTGCCTCGTGTTGCAAAATGAAAATTTTAAACATCATCATATATTCTATTAATGGCTTATGTTTTTGTGAAAGGTAACTTGGACGACCCAAGTATAAATCCAGCCAAAAGGAGAAACAACGTTACTGCAGGGAATGTGGAAGGTTTCTTCCCAAAAGAGCCCTGCTGGAATCCATGTGTGATAAATTCAGTTTCCACCAACAAGGATGGAAAGTTTGGCTCTTGCGTAGATCTTATCCTAATTACCCTTGATCCTTGAAAAGAATACTTTGTTCAAAACCGAGCAAACTCAAAAGAGAAGACGAGGCCCCATTAAATGAATGGAAGAAATGGTATAGAGGGCCACCAGACACTTGACTGCTTGGGTGATATCCCATTACATTCACAAACACCAGAGGTCCTATAGGGAAGGGCACTCTGTCTTAGTATAAGACCTAGAACTATTCTGGCACATGACAGTCCTATGGGGATAAATGTTATCAACTTGAATAATGCATCTTTATAGGTATATAACACTGTATGATTATCAAGGTATTTTCCCACACATTAATCTCATCTGACCCTTCAACAACCCTGTTGAACTCTGCAGAAAGGAAACTAAGTCTCCGGGAGATTAAGTAATTTGTCCAAGGTCATCAGTGTACAAAGGAGTGTGCTGACATGAGAATGCAGGTTTTCTTTATATAAGCACATATTTTCTTTCCTCCAAAACAATCTCCCTACCATTCACTCCCCACCCACAGTTAAGGTCCCAAGTCACAAGGCCTACATCATAAAATTATACTCATCCATAACAGGAAAAACTTGTATCTACTATAACGGTGGAGAGACAATGAAATGCTATTTTTTATAGTTACATATTTATGTGATTGAAATAACTGCTACTATTTTAAATAAGAAATCATTTCAGGTAAGTTGGTAAAGGGAAAAACTTATAAACTGCATTTGACGAATTCAAACATCTATGTGATTAAATGTAACGTTCATCATTTTGTGCAAAGCCAAATGGTCTGAGGGAGAACTCAGTGCAGGCATGGGTAACCTTCAACTTGTTTGGCTCCAGTCACCCAATAGAGGCCAGGCTAATAGGGTTTTCTCGGACCAACTCACAGAAGCAGTTGTGAGCCATAAAATCCTTCATGCGATAATTAGGAAAGGTAAGAGAGGAGGCGGTCAAGGCTAGATATGAATCAGTTTCATCCCTTAGGCCTAGAGAGAATTTCCTGGCACCGGTATGGCAAATGCTTATCCAGTCTATTCCCATAACCTTCATATCCTCTTTATCTCTGAGATATTATAATTCCCTGTATTATATCCTTCTTCAAAATATTTCAGTCCGAGTTCTGGAGCAGAGTGGGAGAGGAAACTATCACAGAGGCTATTTTAACACTGGATTTCATGAAAAGCGACGCCCATAGGCAGCTGGGGATAAGTGACACCAGCACATGGACCTATTTCGGGACTGATAGGAGTCTAATGTTTTCCATTCGGCTCATGACCTCTGTTGACTTCAAGGGACACTATTTGTGAACAGACTTTGGGAGCCACTCTTCTTTCACTCCCTGTTGAGGGGGGTTTCGATATTCCAAGGACCTCACAGCCATCGATGAACTTTGAGACATGATGGTTTTTTGGTGGGTTTAAATCCAAAAGCCCTCAGGTTCTTAAAAGGTTCAGATGGAAGATACTTTTATCTGTGTCTTGAAAGCTCTAATAAATAGAACTGAAATATCACACATGACCTGTGAACTGAGGGGGACAGAGGACCTTTTGCCAAGTTTCCTGCACATTCCCTTAAAAGCAACCTGGGAAGAAAGTGAGAAAAACTGCTCAGCTCTAATGAGCGCCTAATGGGTAGGAGCACCAGAGATTTATTTCGTGAATGCTTCAAAAAATGGCTGAGGTCTTTAACCACTAAACTGCCGGAAAACGTGTGGTCTTATTAAGCATCAGCAGAATAACTGACCAGTGTTTGAGAATCATGAATGTGGCCTTTCTGACTTCTCAAAGTATACAAGGATATTTTCTTTGACTTTCCCTTCTTGCAGATCCATAAAAACGACACTGCTTTGTTCAGGAGACCCGGGACACATGGTGCTGCATGCTTGTGCAGACACACATCCCACATTAAATTAAGTTAGAGGTGGTATTTGAAAAATAAATAAATAACGGAGTTCCAATTCACTGCAAATGGTACAGGAGGCCCGTAAGTGGGAAGCCTACAAGAAAAGGACTTCTTTTAGAAAGATGTTTTACAGGACTTTTTCTGCATCATTAACTCTTCTGGAATCCTGAATATAACATGATGAATTTCCCTAAAAAAGTAGCTACTGTTTAATTTTGAATCACTTCAAAGAGCCTCAGTAGAAGGAATCAAAGAAAACCAAAAAGACCAGTAGATGTGAAATTCGCCAAGAAAAAAAAAAAGTTTCTAACAGATTTTGACCATGTACTGAAAATACCACTGATTATTTTGCTAATACAGTATTTTACTGTTCCATGCGGCTGAAATAAGTCTCTGTATTCATCGGAACGCAGGATATTTTTATTACAATATTTGTGTCATAGCTCTTTAAAAAGAAACATATTTAAAACCTTGAAAAGGATCTCTGTCTTAAAATGGTTCTTGATGTGTAGGTGAGTACGCGTGTTTTACTATAAACAGATACTTAATGGGAGTTTACTTTGCTAACAAGAGTAAAAAAAAAAATACTGGTAGCCTTAGTCCTATTCCCAACACGTAGTTCTAGAAAAAAAATACCTAATTTTTAAAAAGTAAAGCAATTTGGAAGGTGGGGAAAGGAAAGAAAGTTGGCTGGGGTATTATAATGGTTGTTTGATAATCACCATCATCATCATCATCATTGGTCTTTAAAAATGTCTTTTACATAAAACCTGCCCAAGGGAAAAGAAAGAAAACCTCCTAAAAATTCCACATCCCTGAACACCACTACATCAAAAACCATCTGGAAAATGTCAGATAATGGTATCCACCCACCTAAGAAATTCAGCAAACTTTGTCTTCAATTACCATTTAGAATAATCAACTCAAATTGAAATTTCAATTTGAAAACCCTCAGAAGACAAAGCTGGGATTAGGAATCAGATTTTAAAAGTCTCCTTAAAAGACCATCTGTTTAAGACACCCTTCTCACATCCCACCTCGTCCTTGATCTGTACCATAAGTTCACAGCAGAAGCACAGCTGAATTTAAAGACACATACACATGGCTACTATGAAGTCTAGTTATCACATGTATGTTCTGAGCTTGTCTCAAGTTTCTCTTGTTATGTAAGCACTTAGGGGCAATAAAATTTCACTTACATTCAGCAGCATTATGAGTCTCAAAACATTAGTCTACCTGACTGTACAATCCTTTTACTGGCAGTGGATAGCCCTGGTATTTTATTTATATTGATCATATTGTCAATGCTATATGGAATAACCATTTAGTAGCCTATTAGCCTGTAACATTTTATTACTGTTTTTAAATATCATTACCCATACTGAACTCCATATTAGAAAAATCGGGTTGGAAAATCTAAATATTCAGAAAGAACTACAGAGCTTTGGGGTCCCTCCCCCACATAATTTGCAGACTGATGAGAAGAAAGGAAAACAATGAGTATCCACTTCTCACAGATAGAGGTCACTAATGGACTGAATTTGAATCACTGTGGCAGAAACTACAAAGTTATTAAAGTAATCTAGTGAAAAATGAACTTGAATTAAAATTAAAGTAAAAATACCAAAAGATGATTTTTCAGAAAGGTCTGACCTGAATAGAAACAAAATTGCATCACCTGGCTCTAAACAGTCTTGTTTAGAGCTGTCTTCTAAAACCAGTGAGCAAAACTGAGAGCACACTATCCTTTGCTGTTTTTTAACTTCAGTCACTTCTGATTGCAATTAGATTAGCAATTCTTCCTTGTAGGGTACAAGACTGAAGAGTCAAACTAGATCAGATGTTCACCCTGAGTCTCTACAGAATAAGGTTTCTGGACATACATACTTGAGACTTTCTTGAAACCACAGCTTCAGACTGGGAAGATATAAGGTTGCTTCAGGGAGATATGTCTAAATCCTAAATCAAACTCTCCAGCAGGCCAGAATATAAATGTAACAGGCATCAGAGGAGGTTCAAATTAGATCCAGCCGGTCAAAGTCAAACTGGGATAAGATCACATCATCTGAAACCTAGCATTCAGGGGAAAAACCATGACTGCCTAGGGGACCTCAAGGCAGCCCAGCATGGTGTCATTTGGGAATCTACTTTCTTCTGTTAAAAGCATCCCCCCCTGGAATTTCTAAAACTGCAGTGAAACTACTGAAGTGTTAAGACATGGGCATCCTTTTTAAAATCAGCATTCTTTCCATGCTAGGTTTGTAATAGGTTCTGCTACTAGGCTAGTCCACTTCTTACAATTTCTTGTACCTACTGGCAGAGACATGGAATAATGCTTGAAATTTCATCTTCCAACAGCCTCCACTCCACTCGGATATTTGCAACTCAGCATGACAGTATGGGGCTGAACCTCCATCAGTGATTATTAAAAATTCTTAAATGGTTTAACCCTATCCTGTTTGGGGCTTTTGAAGAGGGGAGGAAGAAAAGTTGTATTTGGAGGAGCAATAACATCATGGGTAAATAAGCAACTTTTCATGGAATGTGTATTTCCCAAAGATTTATTCTCTTCTAATATGGCCTGTCGATCTTCTATATCTGGTGCATACTGCTTAGTAATTTAAAAAAAAAAAAAAGTCCAGTTCTAACATTTTAGATACTGACCTAAAATTTTACATTCATACAGCAACAACCCAAATACCTCCCTGGGCAAATGCCAACCTGCATTCTCTTACCCCAAATTATTGGGGGATCCTCTCACTGGAGAATTGGGAAGGTCGTATCACTTAAATACACAGACAATATGGGTTCCTATATGGAAGCTAGCATACATATTAGCTTTTGGCTAGGAGAAGTTAGATGTAATAAATTTAACAATAAGCCTGTGTGAGCAAGGGGACATGCCCCAAAGCTTCCTGAAACCCTGTGTGATTTAAGAGCCTCCCAGCTGAGTGGTAAGCAATAGCTCCCATTTAGATGGGGCTTTGCATAGAGCAAATGCAGCATGTGAAGAAATCTAATCAGCACCTTGCACTCTTGTACGAGCATTTACACGGATTTGTGCCCTGCACTCGATTAGCTTACTGCAAGCTTTACAAGAGATCTCCTCCACTAAAATTAATCAAAAGCTCTTGGAGACTGCTTTCCATTTACAAGAGAAGTCAAGATGAGCTTCCAGGTGAATAAATAATGATCATAATAATGATGACAGCAGCAGCAAATGCTGAGCAGCTCTGAAACTCAGCTGGGGGAAAGGGGATGGTGGGGAGTTGGGGCTGGAATATTTCTGTAGCTCTCTGAGGGAAAAGCAGGAGCTATTTTCTCAGTTAACCTAAGTAAGGCTGCTGTTTGGGAAAGGTGACCATATTTTCTCTCCACTGCCCCTGGCCCCAAGTGCACCCAGGAGACCACTCTTTCCCCCGCACCATCGTGTATCAGGCCACTGAGGAACAGCATGCCTCTCCACAACACCATTAACCACCACCCCCAACACACACACACACACACACACACACAGAAAAATCATGGTAAATTCACGTCGCCAAAGGCTAATGCGTTTCATCTCATACTGCAATAAATACGAGACTTCTAAAGTTTTTATTTTATGACGCCAGAAGGTGAATGGAAGGAGGGAGGAAGGGAAGGCTCCGGGGATGTCAAAGTGGGAAAAGGAAATTTTTCCCTTTACTTGATATTCTCTCTCTCTCTCTCTCATACACACACGCACACGTTTGCTTTCCTGCACCAGCTAAATGAGGTGGGCTCCTATCATTTTTAAAAGATGCTAAGCTAAACAGGACTGAGAGAGTGAGAGGGTGAAGGTGAGGGGGTGAGGGTGGGAGGGAGTGAAATCTATGCACCATTCCCCCGCGGTTGAAGAATACTAAAAGCCCCCGAATCCACATTCTCAGTTTCCGAGGATCTACAAGATGAGGCTCCAGCTGGGGCCGAGGTTTCTCACCCATCCCCAGAGGAGCCTCACCTCCGTGCACAGCTGCCCACCGAGGGCAGAGAAGCGCCGCGGGCCCCTCGAACCTGACTGTAGATCTCCCCGCGCTGGGTGCCCATCCCCGGGATCTTGAACTTCGCCTCCCTCTTACTTTGACTCAGATCTGCCGAGCGTCAGGAAAGACGCTGGGAAGAAGCAGGAGCTCAGCGGCGGGTCAAGGAAGGAGAGGGTTGGGGGTGCGCGTTACCTGCGAAGGTTCTCGAGGTCTCCTTCCAGCCTCGGTGGTAATCTCGCTCAGCACCGCGTCCTCCCCCAGATCCAAACTTTTGCTAGGTCCTCCGGGTGGCGGCGGCGGCGACGGTGGCGGGTGCTGAAGCCCAGCCTTGTCTCCCGCAGCGTCGGGGCGCGGGGGTGCGGAGGCCGGAGCCTCAGAGCGGCGCGCGCCTCCCCGCAGCCTGCCGGAGCCCGGGCGGCCCGCTCGCCTAGCTCGCTCTCGCCTTTCTCCTCTACGGAGCCGCGGCATCGTCTTCCCCCGTCCTCCGCCACCTCCGCCTCCAGGGCTCGGGCATGCCACTTTCTCTCGGCTCCGGCCGCCGCGGCCCCCGCCTCCTTTCCTCCTCAGCCTCCCCCTCTCCGCCTAGACCAAGCCACGAGTTCCGAAAGAAGCAGAGAGAGCGGGGAAGGCAGCGAAAAGAGGCCCCGCCGCGCCGGGGCTCCTCAGAGACCGGAGGACCTCGGGGGTCAGCCGGAAAGCCGGACGGGCGCGCCGCGGGCGCTTGAGAACCCACCGCGCGGAGCCCAGAGCAGGGCGCAGCGCGGGGCTGCGCGGGGGCGGGCGCGGGGCTCGCTCCAAGTGCTGCGCCGGCGGGGCGTGGGTCCTGAGGCTGCTCCGACCTCACTGCTGCCTCGATCGGTTGCGTCGGGGCTAATGTAGACGCCGCGGCCCCCACCCCCACCCCTCCTGACACCCCCGGGAGATGTTTACAGTAATGAATTCGCTGGATCGCCTGCGCCGCTCCCGCGCTCCTCCTCTCACTCTGTCCCTCGCACTCCGGCGCGCTCCCCTCCTCGAGCCCTCTTTCTCTGCCCCCCTCCTTTACTCCCTCCCTTTCAGAGTCCCTCCCACATTTCTGGTTTAAAGAATGCTTGGGAGGCGCGGCTGCAACCCTAAGCTTTCCAAGAGGCAAAGTCGGTCTCGGTTTTTAACCCTCTCCTCCCCGAAGAGAGTTGCAGAGTGCCTGGACCAACACCATGGATGCCACCCTGACCGAGCACGCCTTCTCGCTCTAGCCAGTCCTATCCCACCCCCAACTCTTAGGGAGAATGCCACCGTCTGAGCTCTGAAAGTCGATTTCCCCCATGCCCTCTAAGCCAAAGGATCTATTACTTAGACACTGAGAAATGATCGAAACGTGAGATTAGAGGGTAAAAATATAACAAGTCTCTCAACCAAGATGGCGTTATTTCAAATGAAGGCAACCCTGATGATGTGCTCCCCCACCCACAACCATCACCAGTTAACTCCCTTATCCCGGACCTTATTAAATAACTCTAATTGGAAAAATAATCGGAAGTTTAGTATGATTATCTTGAATACCTCTTTTCTCCCCTCACTCCAGCTGCTGGAAAAAAAAGGATTGTTCACTTTCCTCATACATTACAACGGACAACTAAATTCAGCCTGAAAGATTCAGGAAACAGACTTAGCAAAATGAGCCTGATTTGTATACGGGCAACGTTTCCACTTCGCAATCTCTTTGCAAAGGTTAAAGAGTAATGTAAGAAAACCAGGTGCACGTCTCTTTCTTGGAAAACATATTTTAAAAGGTTCTGTTTTTTCCTCTCATCTATCTCATTGTCGCTCCTCCTGCCTCCAGTAAGTTGCTGTCATGTTTTAACAAGTCTGTGTTGAAGCTGAATGTGAACAGAAGAGGGAGAGCGAGCTCGCGCCAAGCTCCAAGCAGCGCCAGAGACGCGCCGTCGGTGGGGCCACGTGAGAAGCACAGATCGAGCTTGAAACTAGCTCAGGACCAACTCCCTAGGGATCTGCTGGGCTGTCTCGGACGAAAGGTTGGGCAGGGGCGGTGGCCTCGGCTGACTCAGGAGGATTTCCCCGTCTTCAGTTCAAAGTCTGAGTCACTTGGCGCCACTTTCCCAATTGTTTTTATTTCCTTCGCATCCCTGTTGTGTCTACCGCCTTCACTTATTTGAGTGCCTTAGTTGTGTTAAGGGGACTTGCAGAAACGCCCCATTTGCCTCCCAAGCACAAGCCACGCACGGATCCACCCAGACGCACGGCCGAGACGCACGCTGGCACACGCTCTCTCAGGCGCGCACACACGCACACACGACCTGGGTTTGTGCCCGAGGGTCGCTGTTTCTGTTGCATTATGCAGTGGTGAGGAAAATACTTTGATTTACATCTACATAACCGCTCTTCTCCCCAAACTCAGTGTGTGACTAACAAATACCCTGAAGATGAGGGGGCACGGCGGGGGTAGTTAATTGGACCAGGACAGTGAGTGCCATCTTGCTGGGAGGCTCCAGGAGCAAGGGGCCAGCGTCGACTGCCGCGGTGGCCTCCACCTCCACCTCCAACAGCAGCTGCCGCTGGCTTGAGCCCCACGCGATCCAGGAGTTTCCCTGGCATCACTGAGAGTCCAGACGGCCCCAATCACCCTCTTTCCCGATCCTTAATTTCCTTGGTTAATGCCCCGACCTCAACTGACAACCTTGATCTTGGGCCTGATTAGAAATGAGGACCGCGCCGGCGCTGAAGGCATGGAGACAAACCCGGGACGGGTCAGCGCGGCAGAGGGATCTTTGCAAGCGACTCCGAGCCCGCGCGGGGACACGGTGGCAGCTGGCCAGGCTCTGCTCCCTCCTTCCTCGCCGCCGCCGGCCCCCGGCACTCAGCGCCACCAGTGGGGGGCCCGGCACTTTCCGCCCCCTCTCCGCGTTCCACGCACGAGGCTCAAACAAGGCAACGGGAGTTCAGCCTGGTGCGCTGCCTGCGCCTTCATCACCCACGCTGGCGCGTCGGGAAAGCCGCTCCGGCCACAGCTCGGTGCCCGGCCACTGACGACCGGCAGAGCTGGAGAAAGACTTGGTTTTGGTAAAAAGAGTAACCCTCTCCCCAACTCGAAGGAAAATGCACTGGCATCCTCGACATCTTCTTAGCCACGAATCAATCCCGGATTGCGGGCGGGGCGGGGGGGGGCGGGGAGGCGGGCTGGTGGCTTTAGATGTAACCTCTTGATAACATCGGCGACATTATCAGCAGATGGAGTGGGCGCGGGGGTGGAGGAGTAAGGGGTGTTACTCCTAGAAGTTATCATATTCATCCTGGCAAAGTGAGACGCTGGATTACAGCAAGCTTAATGGTTCTAGAACCGCGATTTGGGATCTATCCTCCCAGCGCACTGACAAATGTGTGTTTTGACCCAGCGCTCAGTTACAAAACTCTTTCAAGGAGAGGAATTCTACCTGCGAATAGACCTCCCTAAAGTCGGGGGGAGATTTAAGCAGCTATGCTCTCTCTGGAGGCAAGAAAAAAGCTAAAAACATCCCATCCCGTTGACCACCCTACGCTGGTTCAAAAAATATATATTATCTTCCCCCCAACCGCGTAGCAGCAGCCCCGGCGGTTACTGGAAAGTTCACCTGGCACCTCTGTCCCTTTACCTGGCGGCCGCCGTGTCTCCTCGCAGTGGGCTCATCCGAATCCGACCGGGTCGGGGAGGTGGAAAGGGAAGAAGCTGGCGCGGCAGCAGCGGGGCTCCCGGGGCATGGTATTGTTTTAGGGGTCACCGCCAAGGTCCCTCCTGCCCATCGTTGAAAACGGTCAACCTGATCCCGGGTCTGGGTGGACACCGCGGCAGGCGCAGTGCTGCCGCCTCGCAGCTGCTAGACACCCGGAACCGAGGGTGAAAGACGCACCCCGGGCGGAAGCAGCGCAGCGCCTTGGCGCGGAGACTGTAGCCACCGATGTTATCTCTGAGCGCTCGTTCTTCTGCGGTGACAATGGAAGATGACAAACTCGCTAAGTGACAGCGACAGGTTTCGAACGGACAACTAACTACAAGGTACCCAGCCCGAGACACCAGGCTGTTCCCCCCGCCCCCTTCTCTCCCTCCTACTGGGGAGGGAACTAATTTAACCCTGTGTGCGTCCTATTCTCCCTGGAGAAGCTGGAATCGACTCGGAAACCGCAAGCGGCGGCTCCCGGGGCAAGAGCTTTGTTCACGTGCGTTTCCAGTGGGTGTGTTGCTGTCTGGGGGCATTCACGTGGCAAGACGCCAGTGGCAGGCTTCCAGCGCCAGACTCCGGCATGGGAAGGAGACCTAGCGTTTCATCCGGACCAGACCCAGCCCTCGGAATCTATTTTTTGCCTCCAGTTACCCGATTTATTGAAGTTGCCAGCAAAGTTGAGTTTTGTTCCTTTATTTCTTCCTCTCTCCCGCCCCCCGTATTATTTCCTTTCCTAGCAATGCTTTGAAGAAGTGGAACTCTCCCCTCATTCTAATTCTAGCTTATAACTGTTTTGCGTGTGCGAGACGAATGGTGGAGGGTACCCATCCACCCACGCAAAATTTAAATGAAACCGCAGGGAAAGCTGTCTCCCACCAACTCACCCAGTGTGGGCAATGGCAAATGACCACATATTCAAATAAGACCGAGACGCCGGGAAGATGAAGGGGAGGGTTTGGGGGAGTTAGAGCTGTGCGAATAGGGAGATGGAAGGGAGAGGAAATGCGCCTTAGAATGGAACAAGCAGGGGAAACACAGACAAGAATGATGCAGAAAATATACCTGAGTCCCAACACTGAAAACAGCAGGTCAGCTTTAAGTGCCTAGATTTTGATGGGCAATATTTCCCCAGCTCCTTGGAAGCAGAATGAATGAATGAATGAATGAATGAATGAATGAATGAATTTGGGAGTTTGTTCTGCTGTTGTTGTTGTTTTTGAATGAGAGGGAGAAAGTGAATATGTGAGGCTCAGCCCTGGCAATCCAAATGCTTTGTTTTATAAACAGCTTTGTCTAAGTGCTCCGAACTCCCAAGAAGTAAACTGGAGTTGGAGGTCAGTCATCTCCTATATGTCGAATGGAAACTTAGACAAGAGAAAATGACAGCTCTAGCCTCTGCTGTCATTGTCACACCCAAATGAGCCAGAACATTGCCCACAGCGCAAACTCAGACAATCTTCAACAGATTCCCTTTTTCTCCACCTCCCTACTGAACTAAAGAAAGAAAGAAAGAAAGAAAGACTGAGTCTTTAAAAATCATTTAGGGGGTAACACTTGGATCTTGCAAAAACTGAGTTATTTTTAAAAGAAAAAAATGTGTTTCTCCATGGATAGATGTTCTAAGTTCTCTCTGCAACATACCCAAGCCAATGGGAATCTGTAACACCCATTTTAAACACCCCCGGAGCCGGGTCTGCCCACGGAGGTAATGGGAACAGTTTCCAGCCAGCCTGGCGCAAAATTTTGTTGTAAATCCTTCTAGTTTGCCAAGGTGGCAGCAAAGCATAGGGAGAGCTTGTCAGGCAACAGCATCAACATGGAAGACCACATTTTAGGACAAATACTCATCTACCTGCTTTTTAATACTCATCTTCGTGTATATAAGTGTACGTAAGTATCCATGTGAGATTCTTTTCTTTGAAATCTTGATCTGAGATAACAGTATAATTATTTCATCTTTAAGAATACGTTTTTGTTTAAAAAAAAAATGGAACTCCGTATAGGTTTTACTTTCTGATTTATGCTGCCAGAAATTGACTAAGATTAAAAAAGAGAGATGAGGTGGCTGCAGATGTACAGATTTTCTATTTCAGATTACTGCTGTTTATAAATTGTAAGGAAACACTATCATCTGGCTGTGCTCCCTGTGATAGACTATTGATGGGATGACTGTAATCAGGACGAGGAAAACAAAGTACAGAAAAACATCACATCAGATATATGAAGAGAATAACTGTAACACATTTCTTAACCACATGACCTACAAGTCAACTTTAGAAATGTGTGCTGGTGGAGCCAGAGAAAGTGACAGAATAGTAAATGTGGTTCAGGGGCTCCAGAGAGTAATAATTTTGCAGACACACAAAACTGGGATAATTAGGTTACTTTATTTTTATTAAGAAGCCATCACTAATACGAAAGGATAGAAGAGTAGAGAAACAAAAAGCAAATCTGTGAGCCTCAAAACATGGAAAGTCATGGGGCACCTGGGTGGGTTAGTCAGTTAAGTGTCTGACTCTTAATTTTGTCTCAGGTCATGATCTCAGAGTACTGAGTTCTAACCCACTGAGGGGCTCTACACTCAGCAGGGAGTCTGCTTGAAGATTCTCTGTCCTTCTCCCTCTGCCCCTTCCCCCACCTGTGCACTCTCTCTGGGGTGCACTCTCTCTCTCAAATAAATAAATAATAAATAAAACCTAAAACAAAAAACAAACAAATAAAAAAAACCAGAAAGTTAGCTCATTCGTTATTCTTTGGAGTTCATTTCTCCATGGAGTTTTCACATCAGCCGAAACGTGACTGCCATATCAAATCTTTTTGTGCCGCTTTCCATGTTTTTTGTATACTCTCCCATCTATACAATGCACATGTACATTGGCCTGTGTTTCTAATACTTTGTAGAAAGGTGCCTGGGTGACTCAGTTAGTGTCTGCCTTTGGCTTAGGCTGTGATCCCAGGGGCCTGGGATCAAGTCCCCAAATGGGATTTGGCTCCCTGCTCTGCCAGGAGTCTGCTTCTCCCTCTGCCTCTCTCTCATGAATAAATAAATAAAATTTTAAAAATAATAATAATAATATTTTGCAGAAGTAAAGATAACACAGGATTTGGATTTGTAAGATCATGGTTTAAGCCCAAGGCCCTGAAAATTTTGATCTTGGGTAAGACTGGCTCTGAGCCACTCTTTACTCATTAATAAAATGGGCATAAAAATACCTGTTGCACCAGTCTCATAATATTGTCACATTGTGAGTCAGTGCATGGGAAAGTGCTTTAGAAGATTCAGTTGTTATTCAGTTATTGCTAACAATATTATCATTACATCACACAGTCGCAGCCTTCAAAACATTGGAAAGTTACATCAACCTGAACAGCTTCCCCTAATGTTATCATCTTACATTACCTTGGAACATTTATCAAAACAAAGAAACCAACACTGCTATGTTGCTATTAACTAAACCCCAGGCTTTACTCATATATTGTCATTTTTTCCATTAATATCCCTTTTCCATTTCAGGACCCCATCTAGGATACCACATTGCCTTTAGTCATCATATCTCCTTTGCTCTGTGACAATTCCTCAATCTTTCCTTGTTTTTAATGACCCTGGGAGTTTTGAAGAATAATGGTCCTGTATTTTGTCTTTCCATTTGGGTTTGTCTGATTTGACTGTAGTTCTGGGTTTGGGGGAAAAAATACTCAGGAGGTGGAGTGCTGTTCTCATCTCATCATAGCAGGTGGTGCATGATATGGGCATGATGTCACTGATGATAACATTATCACTCTCTAAGGTATTGTGTGCAAGGTCTCTCTGCTATAAAGTTATCTGTCCTTTTCCATACTCTGTTCTTTGGAAGTGAGTCACTAAGTTCTGTTGACCCTCATGGATTTAGAATTTGTAAATGCACAGGTTAAGCCTTTAGTGCAACTCATGAATACCCCAAATATTGAATCCACCTAGGAATAATCTCCCAGAAAATTCTTCCTATATTCTACATCCTTAGGAAATTGTTCAACTACCTCCTCTTGGCTATGTCTTTTGAACACATCTTCACCACGCCATGCTTTACAATCCCCAAACCCAGTCTCCGAATACTGTTGATTCTTTTTTAAAATGTCTTCTACCTTCCTAGTTCTCATCGTCACATCTGGTTGGTTTAGAATCCCAACTTACCTACGGAAAGATGGCATCCATGATCTCTTATCCTTTCCTCCCTTTCATGGTTTTCTGACAGTTTGGTATTCATTTCAGTCTCCCTCCAAGGGACAATAGCAATCGACTAGTTTGTCTTTGGATAGTCTAAGGGTCTCTGAGAATTTAGTTGGTGTTACCTTTCTTTTATTCTGGTAAATACTTGAAACATGCGTATTGACTCATGAATAAGCTTCTGTAGTAAATAGAAAGAAAGCTAACCTTTCTTCTGAGATGAGAGCCACTGTAAGGAAATCCGTGGTTAACACACTGGGGCTAGGTGGCTTTTCATTTCTCTCATGAGTATAAAAGACTCCTTATGCATTTGTGTGTGTGTGTGTGTGTGTGTGTGTGTGTGTGAGTGACATGATTCATGTAAATCTATGACATTGAAATGCATACTCCTCTGGTTTTGAAACACCATGGTACAGTTTATTATTCGTCCATTTATTCAACAAACATTTGTAGAAAACACAAAATATGTAGCAGAACTTTGATAAATACACTTAGTCCTTAATCCTATCAAAGCTCTCAGTGTAGTAGAGGTACACTGTTAAATAATTACACATTAATTAAATAATTAATTAAGTTTAAATTGATTAATTAAATTAAATAATTTTAATTAAATAATAGTAATATAGTTATAATATAAATAATATATATTAATATATAAATAATAATACATTTAATTAAAAATTACAATCATCAGGTAAATAAAACAATTTGGTATATGCAAAGCACATTAGTGACCTAAAATAGATTCTCTGAGGAGGGAAATCCTCATCCAAGTGATGAGGGGGTTTTCTTGATAATGTACTGATTTTATAGGGGAATTGTGACATTATTTTTACTTCCAGCCTTCTGCATACAGCAACCCCAGGAACCAACCAAAGTCCCTTGTCTCAGGGAAATCTTTTTGGGCCAAGAATGGGAAAATCAGTGTAGAAGTAATTGCTTGACTATCCATTTCCCCTAAGCCTTGGTTTCTTTGCCTCTCCATGCAGGTTACAAGATGATTACGCATGCACAAAAACAGGTCTATGCTGACAGAAAACAAAAGCACGTTAAACCATGGAGATTTCCTCATACATAAACCTGCCATTTGTAAGCACTTACTCTCTGTTCCAAAGGGAAGCTAGCAAAAACTTGAATCAACCATTCTCCAACAGCACTGGGGAAGAATAAATGAGGGAAATGCCCTTTTTAAAAAAGGTATATGGTTGATAAAAAGATGGAAGCCATTTTAAGAAGAGATGAAAGATCTACCCAGAGACGGATTTGAACCTGGGTGCTGCAATTGTAACAAATGTGACTAAGCCTCCTGTATCTGACTACAGTTCCAATGAAGAGGGAAGTTTCATTCTTTTTAAAAGATTTTATTTATTTATTTGACAGACAGAGATCACAAGTAGACAGAGAGGCAGGCAGAGAGAAGGGGGGGGAAGCAGGCTCCCCGCTGAGCAGAAAGCCTGATGTGGTGCTCGATCCCGGAACCCTGGAATCATAATCTGAACCGAAGGCAGAGGCTTTAACCCACTGAGCCACCCAGGCGCCCCTGGGAAGTTTCATTTTAATGGAGAAAACATACTTCATTGAGTGAGTATAAAAGATTCTGAATTAGAATATATATCTAATATATATAACAAATACATATATATATAACTTCCCACTAGACTACATATCTATCTATCTATCTATCATCTGTCATCTATGTAACTATTTACAAACACACACACATATACACTTCTCATTGTCTGTTGATATATTAGAGAAATAAAATTGCATTCTTTAGAAGGTCAGAGATTGTTTTCAAGCCTGACTCTCATTATAAGGATTAATACTACATCAGTTAAACTATGTGTAGTTGCAAGAGGCCTGAACTTGGACTTGGATGGTGGGACTTTAAGTCTCTACCACTTTATCAGGGAAATCACTAACAGCCCAAGGCCTCAGTTTCTCTTTTATCCAAAAAGGAAAAACAAAATGATCTGCCAGGGTAGATACATGAAAAGTAAGTGAAGTGGGTTATTTTGAAGCTCAAATTAAGAACAAACTATTATTATTTATGTAATGACTGTGTTTAACAGACCATAATTTAATGTGAGATCTATTTTACTCTGTATAATCTTAAGACATTCCTGGCTTTAGGGGTGCCTGGGTGGCTCAGTGGGTTAAATCCTCTGCCTTTCACTCAGGTCATGATCCCAGGGTTCTGGGATCGAGCCCCACATTGGACTCTCTGCTCAGCAGGGAGCCTGCTTCCCTTCCTCTCTCTCTGCCTGCCTCTTTGCTTACTTGTGATCTCTGTCTGGCAAATAAATAAATAAAATATTAAAAAGAAAAAAAAAAGACATTCCTGCTTTTCTGGTAACCTGTTTTACACAAAGTTTCAGAGCTTCAAAGACACAGAGTTGTTAAATTCCTGCAATGTTGCTCCAAATAATACTTTCTGGTGCCACTCAACCAAGTTTTGACTATCTGAACAATAAACTTGTCCAACATAGGGAATTCTTAGCTGTCTTATCAATCCCTCACTGAAAAATTCATATAAATTGCTGTTGGCCAATTTTCTTTTGCAGTTTGTCCACTTAGCTAATAGAAGTAACTAAAGTTTTCTAAGTGATTTTTAAAAAATTTTATTGTTAAATTATTTTCATGCTTGCATTTTCTGGATTTAAGTCATCTCATTTGCTTACTCAGTTGAAACAACTTAGATTTGATGTTTCCCCTCTCTCTACTTGAAACATTTTTGAAAAATTAAATTGTCACTAAAACTTGTTAGCAAAAAGTTTAGAGAGGTAGCTCCTCACAGAGAGTGTCTCTCTGTCTCTCTCTGTTTCACCTCTGGAAGTTTCCAGTAGTACCATATTTTGTTGACATATTAGAAAGTCATATGATATGAATGAAGTGAGCTTATTTGCATTTGATTTCTACTCTTTATCGATAGTACAAGGGCGTGAATTAAATTCTTCTTCCTAAACACTGAAGGGCTGTTGTTGATCACAGTCTGGTGTATAGTTTGGCAAAGGCCATGGCATTCCTTCCTCCAAAGAAGACAATAAAAGCTTGATTTCCAAAGGCTTTCCCATTTTCCTCAGTGTTTTGAAGAAATGAATCTCAAACTATATGAAGCCATGAAAATATCTGAATCATTCTGCCCTTCAAGTATGTGTTTATTTGTATTTCTAGGGATTCTGCTACAGTTTTGAGTTTCAACAGTATAATTTCCTCTTCATTTTATTTTAATGCTTTAAAAATGGAATCATATCAGATTATTAAGTATAGCAGATAAAAGAATATGGATTACCCATCAGAGTTAGTAGAAAGACAAGAAGTTAACCTTTAAAATACCTCCATCTGCAGGGCGTTTATCTCTTACATCATTACCAAATGGATGACTATGTCTGAGAGCTCTCTGCCTTCCGCCGTCGTGTCATAGGTTACAGAAACAGGTGAGGCAGCTAGTAGTAGATGCCAGATCTCTAGAAACCTGTCCAGAGTTTAGCCACTACCCTGCTATAGATTTTGTTTTCTCATCAACAGGAAGTATTTTTTCTTATCATTTAGATAAAACTGAAGTTATTTAAATTTATTTCTAAGTCTCTATAAATTTATTTCTAAGTCTCTATGAATTAAAAGACTGTTTCCTTAAAAGACATCCTGTATTTCTCACATGTCTGTCCTAAGCAGACAGGCTTAAAAATTATAGAAGTAAGCCTGTGAAAGCTAAGGGAGCCTCAACATCATTAGGGAGAAAAAACCACAGTGAGAAACCAGTGCACTCCCACTAGAATGGCTATTTAAAAAGACAGAAAATAATGAGTGTTGGTAAGCAAGTAGAGAAATCCGAATCAACATACCTTAATGACGGGATTGTAAAATACTACAGGCACTTTGGTGTGAAGGTTTCCTAAAAAGTTAAACATTAATTTACCATACAACCCTGAAATCCCACCCTTAGTTATATCTCTCCAAAAAAATGGAAATATACGTCCACACAAACACTTCTCCGTAAGTGCTCTCAGCAACATGTTTCATAGTAGCCCCAAACTGGGGCTAGATAGACATATAGGCTATTAGGGGCTGAACACATAGACAAAATGTAGTGTATCCATGCAACGGACTGTTATTTGAACAAAGTAAGGATACATGGTAAAGCATGGGTGAACCTCAAAATAATTTTGTTCCATAAAAGAAGTCACGCTCTAGAGATCACATATTGTGTGACTTAATTTATAGAAATCACAGAAAAAGCAAAGTTTTTGAAGATAGCAAATCAGTAACTGCCAGGGGAAGAAGGAACAGAGATTTACTGTAAATGTGCATAAGAGATCATAATGCAGTGATTAAAATGTTTTAAAATTGATTCATGGTGATATATGCATAACTTGGCAAATTTACTAAAAATAATTGAATTGTACACTCAAAAGTAATGAATTATATGATATGTAAAATATGTCTAAATAAAATTATTTTTTAAAAGCAAAGAGGATTAATGTCAATATCTATGAATATTTAATATTGGTAATATTCTTGCTAGGTCCTCACGTCACCAATAAATAGGGCTTGAATTATCTTAAGACCAATAAATAAAGAATATGGAGAGTAGTAGAAATAATAAACTAATATGTGTGTCTAAACATTCTTCTTATTATCTACTTTTTCAGAAGAGCAGATCATTTGCAATCTGATTAAATTCACCCACATGATCTGTAAAAATTCAAAAGTAAAATAAACAGAACACAGGGTGACATATCCTTTCCACTACATTCTCTTAAAAAAAAAAAAAAGCTAATTCTCTGTTTTTTTATTAGGTCCTCTGCTCACCGGTCTACTCTGCCAAAAAGATTCTTCTATTTTTACAACACATATTACGTTTGTTTACTATGGCTCAAGGAAACATGATGTTTTACTAATAAAAATCCACTTTTGATAATAGAATGATCAATTATTTTAACATACCCTTTGAACAGCTTAATTCTTTTATATAGTCATCAATCAGGAATCTTCTTTCTTTCTGTCCAGCTAGGACAATATAAAAATCATTTTGTGAGGATGTCACATTTTTCTTTTTTTCTGACAAAACAAGAAAGCATAAGACAGATGGGTTAAGAAGAAAGTCAGAGTATCAGTTGCCAAGGGAAAAAAAATAAAATAAAATAAAGACAACATCTTGTCCATCAAGGAGCTCAGATCAAGAGTCTTTCTTTCCTCAAATGATGACAGCTCCAGAGCTGGAGCAATCAGAAAATAAATAAAGAAGAAACCACTAAAGGTGTTTCTCCACAGTTTCCACTGTAATGCCTTGAATAGATAAACATGTCATTTTACTAGGAGGATTACCTGAAAAAAAAAAAATTAGCTAAAGCAGACAAGAAAAAAGAAGAAAATAGAATAAGGGCATGTCATGTCTATTACTGAGGAATGAACGACATCATGCTTTTCTGGGTACAGCTGATGAAAATGTCCAAGAAGAATAATCTACATCTACCCTCAACAATAGGAAAAGAAACAAAGTACAGATTTATAATCCTCACGTGAGGAGCTTTAGGACAATTGGCATAGTTCTCAATTGAAAATGGGCCCCGATTGGTATTCTGCATTCATTTTTCTCCAGCAGGAGCTTGGCCACTAGATGTGATGAAATCAAGTTTATGTGCTCTTCAATAACCTTTCTCCAGCCAGGAAGACCTTGTTTTTCAGGCCTCCGGAAACTGTTGATAGAAGAAAGGAGGTTGGAAGTGGGGCTAGATCTACTGGACCTGTGAGCCATCCATCATGCACTTACAGCAACGTCCCAGATGGAAGAGAGATGGTGGTTGGGGGGTGGAGTGCACATTTAATGAGCTGTGAGTTTGGAACGGGCAGAAAAACACACTTTTGAAGGTTTTTAGATCAATGTCTTTAATCGACACAATGAAAAATCTTTTATCATAGATAGAAAAACCACCTTTTTTTTTTCTTTCATTTTTAACATTACTCTCAGGTTTTAGGAAAAGAGTAGAGACTACGTTTGAAGATATTGAGAAAATTTGCTAAACTAGCCGAGTTCTTCGTCAATGCCTTATAGGATGTGTGTAAGTATAAGAGCATGTTGCAATCTTTTTGGAAGAGAAGCAGGGTGAGTTCTGGTATCAAATATGTTCCCAGCTAGCTGAAGATTTAGGAAAGCTACTCAATTTTCTTAGGCCCCAGATGTCTCTTCTCAGAGGTGATAATAATTTCTGGCAAACTTGTTTTGCATCATTTTGTAAGCATAGAATAAAATGGTAAATGTAGAAATATCTATGAGGCAAGCATTTCCCCAAGCAAAAGTGTCATTCTTATTGAAAAAAAAAAAAAAATTGTGAATGTCTCCTCTTTAACCCCTTAGCTTACTTGAGAATGAAAATCAGGGTAACCTTCTAGGAAATGATCAGGTTCTGGTTTACATTTCTTCTTTGAGGAGGGTGATAAAGGACTGATCTTCAGATATGACAAGTACAAAGTTCCAGGCTCGGGCTAGAGTTTGGAGATCCTCATTAATCATGTTCCATTGTGTTAGAGGTTCTGTAAACATTGCAAAAGCATAAAGTACAGCCCTTCTATTAGTGACATCTTTCCAACCTAACTCCAGGAAGCCTTTGAGATTTTCTTAACTGACTGGATTTCATTTCAGTCATTAGTTAACCCTGCTTAGTGGGTGACTCTGAATCCCACCAGGCAGGAGTAAGGGGATATGTATTCAAACAGTACAAACATGGCCTGTCCCAGTCACATAACCATTAAGAACAGTAGGGGGGATTTCCTTTCTCAGGATAAGTTAAATCATTTATGTGAATCCCATAATATTCCTTTTTCCCCCCCTTTGGAAACTAATGCTATAAAGTTATAGTTAGAAAAAAAAATGCTGACAATCCTTCTTATGGATACTTTGGGTGAGATGAAAAGGCAAGTGTTATTGCTTAAAGATTTGTACGTCCTGTTGGCAAAGTCTTTTTATGTATGAATGAGCCACTTGAAACAACTAAGAAGCCAGGCCACCTTTGGGATATGGAATGGAGTACATTTGGTATTCACTAGGACTAATCTGCTCAAGGTTACTTTTAAAACCTTGGTTACATTTAGCTTCCAAAGTCTGTAGAATCCTCTTCTCATTTGTAAATATTTTTATTTTACTATTTTTAAATATTTTTAAATATTTTATTTTTATAATATTGTATTGTAAATATTTATTTTATTTATTAATGTTTTTCTCCCTGGAAATGTTTTCAAGCATATCCATCAGTTGGAAAGTAGTTCTTTTTAGTTATAATAGCAAAGATCCCAATAGAGTTTATGCAAACAAGACCATTTAAATAGCTGCTGGGTGAAATTTGTACAGAAACATATCAATGTGTATCTTAATATTATTTATTAATTTTATGATTTAGTTGAAGAAGATAATAGTAATTCCCAGTTTCAAAGTTTTTTTTGGAAGTTCTAGATATGGTAAATTGAATAAAAACACTAATTCCTTGGCTGCTTTTTTTCCCGTTGACTCCCTCCATTTGTTTACATGTTAGGAAAAGCCATGGCTCTGATGGGTAGACATTGGTCTAATAAGGCAAATGCTGGAGTTTATATAAAGGCAAGCTATGTTCCTTCTGCATAGACAGCATGGAAAGCTTATGAGTCTCACAGCAGGATGACATTTACACACAGAGAAAGAGCAGATAGCTGGGTCAGAGATAATCCATAACTATCTGTATATGAACTATTTAGGTTATAGAACATACTGACAATGGGTGAAAATCCATACAAAGTATATGGATAATGAAGCATGTATTTCCTATACCTACAACGGTAGTTTTCTTCAGATTCGTTGTTGATCCTACTGTCTCTCTTTTTATCTTCAAAATGTTTGCTCTTCTCATACTAGTATCTTACACATATTTCAGAATAAGTGAGATTCGAACTAAGCAATTGCTAAACATAATAATAATCAAAATACATATGTAAATAATTGCAGAGGGTAAGTTAGAATCATTAATAACAAGGGAATATGGATGTGATAATGTCAACACTTATGATAATGGACTAAGCAGTATGAAGTGCAGCTATGGGACTGTTTCCTGGTCTTTGCATATCACATTCCAATAAATATGTCTGGTTATTGCCTCATGCTTAGACCACATTGCCTACTCAAATTTAACTAATTTCCCAACAAATCCATATTCTTTGTACTACTTTTGGGCCTACCTCTCTCTAAATTTGGTTGTTCTTTTTGTATGTTTATGAACTTCACATGGTAGTATTTTTTTCCATGAGTGTATACATGGCATCCATGTTTTATTGTTTACATGATTAAATATTTCTGAAACTCTATGATATGCTATACATGACAGACACTGTAATTTATGCTGGTAAATGTGTCAGCAGGAAGTAGATTATTATGGAGTATTCAGACATGTAAGTGAAACTGCAGTTCTATTTTATAGCAAGTGCTAGATGAGGAGAAATATAACATTTTATTAAGGAACATGGAAGAGGCACCTAACTCAGTTTTCTGGAATCAAGAAAATCTATTGTTGAGGAGAGGGAAAAGAGAAGACACGTAGACGGCAATAGGCCTTAAAAGTTGTATTTTGAAAATGGAGTTTTATCCTCAAAGAAAGGAACTTTGAAGGTTTTTAAAATGAGGGAGTGATAAGAACCAATGCTTTTGCCACTTAACTCTGCCATAGACAATATATAAACAAATGAGTGTGGGTGTGTTTCAATAAAACTCTATTTTGAAAACAAGGCATTTGGCAGGAATTGACCCCCAGGCCACAGTTTTCAAAAAGACAAAGCTGATGATGAAGTAAAATTGCAAGGTTTTTGTCACTGGCTAGAAGGAAGGGAGAGGGAAATATCAACTTTCTAACTCCCTTATGTGAGAGGGGTCACTATAATGGATGACCCTAAGTCTCGTTAAAGGTGTATGTATTCATGTATCATGTAGAAGATTGTAGAAGGCAGCGACACAGTAAGAGGAGTGATTATAACCTGCAGGATATCTTTCAATGGCTGTAGGAACACTAGTTAGATTAAACACTGTAGAATCAATGGGGGCTAGTCATTCTCTCTCTCTCTCTCTCTCTTTTTTTTTTTTTTTTTTTTTTTTTTTTACAGATTATGACATGGCTTTATACCTATAAAATGAATAATCACTTTTTAAACCATAGTAATTAGGAAGATAGTATTTATTTGAACACCACTGAGTTCTGAGGAAAGAAGGTGCTGGATACAGGCAATGTATTACGATGTGATAACATGTAATATTTTGAAATGCCTAACAAAGAGTCACACATAAGCTGCAGAGAGAGAGGGTAAATATGGAAGCATTTAAAGAAAGGATGTGACTCACAGGAAGAGAGCCAATCTGAACATTCAGAGAAACATAGGGAGGAGACCGAGGAGAAATCCAGAGTGAAATGGAATAACTGTTTGGGGAGCAGATGGTGCAATATCTCATTCTTAAGCGATAAGACGAGTGAAGAATCTGCCTCTTCTCCTCAAAAAGTTACATTGGTTATATTTTGTATTCCATTTCTTTCCTTTTGGGAGTGGTTTCATCTATAATTTATCTTTATTCAAGATGGGAATTTTACTAATTTTACATGGAATGTCACTGCTGTCATGTTAAAGATCTAAGATTCTCGTGACATTTTTTTCCGTACCTTCTCCATGTCCGTATTTGCTGCCATCCTTCCTATTCTGCAGATGAACATAAAGTCAGTGACTGTGCGCCATAATGTGATGTTAAAATATTTTGGCAACTCCTAATTACTGGTTTCTGCAAGACATTTGGGAGGTATTATATACTATGAGTAAAGGAAATCCCTTTACCCCTCCTTTTTGGCATGCTTCTCTTGGGCTATCAGAGTTAGGCCATCAATGGGAGAAGATGTAGCTTTCAAATTCTTGGCAAATACAACTTGGAACTTCAAACTTTCATTGGTTTTAGCATCTAAAATCCAGATATCCTGCCCATGCTCCTTCCTCTTGCCACTTCACCAATTCCCATTCTCTGAAAACATGGTGTCAGTGTCTTCAGCGTCTGGAAACTTTTGGCATGGAAACCACCACCATACAATGAAACATTTCTTTTTCATGTACATTGAGTCACATCAGTGTGCTTTAGATCTCAAGAACCCCTCCCAGAACTGTCTAAAATGCCCCATTTTAAAAGAGGGCATTGATACAAATGTCAAAAACCAATGACAGCAAGGTTGATGTCATCCCAAGTTCTTAATCCCAACATGACAAGCCCTGAGTATGTCCAGATGTATGTGGATAAGGTTTCGTTTAACTTACTTAGAAAAAAGAACATGGAAGAATACATTTGAAAATTGTTTATTTAGAGCATATATATATATGGTGGTTTATGTTTCAAGGCAGGGGGAAATCCATTGTCCAGAAAGTAAAGTAAAATGCATGGGTTCTTTATGTCCCAAAAAGCAGATCCTAAGCTTTACTATTTTTAAAACTTTTATCAACTTCAAAAGATCCTCCTGGTTATACTATCAGTCATGTGGGAACAAGAACACAGGTCTAACAACAAATCCTTGAGCACTTCTATTTAAAGAAATGGTTCCTTTTAACGAAAGAGTGCATAGGTTAAAAATAAACATGAAAGAAAAGATGCTAGCTTTCTACGAAGTATATTGTTAGCATGAGGTAGAGTTTACCCAGGTTTAACTCCAAGTTCCCCTAAAAGTGGTTCACGGTATTCAAAGTTTAAGGACAATTTCCATTCTCCCACATCTAAACCATAGCTAAAAAGAATCTAACATATGTTTCGTTTGAAAAATGCTGAAGATTCATATATAACAATGTTTTATTGTCTTAAGTTATGTTAATATATCCATTACTCTGACTAAGTAATGAGGGGTAATATGGCTTAATCCTAATTTAATTTTCTCGGAGCTAAGTGCCTGCAGAGAGCAGGCAAATTACCATATCTCTTTATTAGGTTCATTAAAACCACTGAAAGGTGATATTTACAATTAGTTGTAAAAACTTATTACTTTGGCTGAAACAAATCCAGAGAAGGTGATCAAGATTGTAACTCGTCAACATTTCATAGCCACAGTGAATGGAATACATTTTAGATAATTCAAAACAAAAAGCTTTGAAAAAAATAGAACACTTTCAAGTCCTATCTCAGGAAGTAACTACCCAAGTCATTGAGGAATGTCTAGAGATTCAGCACTTAAAATATGCTTATTAATATGTTTCTAACCTGTAAGTTGCAACTTTTAATGTAGCAGAATTACACCATCCTTGTCATCTTTGCTAAGTATAACAGTGTATTGATGGAAACACATTTCTAGCAACCAGTACATCCATTGCTGAAAAAACTGGCAGAAAGCAGAGTTCACGTGAACCCCAGACCTTGCACCTACTCGAACAAACATCTTATGCTCTCAGACATATTTATAAGCCCTCCAAAATGAAGACTAGAGTTTTTCGGCCTGTTGAAATCTCTCCCAAGTAATATGCCTGTTGTGATTACATGTGATCTAGATAGATACTCGGAAAGCAAGACCTTTAGCTCAGCAAATAATAACTGGGAACTTAGCACAAATGCACCACACATCTATGTTAGATACTGGGAATGCAAAGCTGAGTAGGAAGCTCTCCTAGCTGTGGTCATCAGAGTTTATTTGATTGAAACTGGAAGAGAGGACACCAAGTTGCTTTGGTTGACAAGAATGGTAGGTATGTATCAGATAAAATCCATCCATTCTTGTCCAACTAGGGAGTATTGGTTTGCTTTTGTTCCAGATCTAATAATTTTTAAAGCAGTATCTGGAAATTTTATTGGCTGTCTTAAGCTTGTCAAAGTGACAAATTATTGTTGCACTAATTCTCTGTTGATTCCAAGACAAAATATCATTTTAAAATGTGTTTCCTTGTTCTGTACTTGGCTATGAATTTACAGGACAAAACCATTAAGTTAACAACTGGTGCTGCAAAGATATCATTCTCTGGTACTTAAATAAATCTCAAAACCTCTCAAGTTCAGCAAGGGTAATTGCCAGGGAGAGGAGATGTTGGACTCTGCCTGTCACAGAGACATCTTTCTCTTAGGTTTTCCCCACTTTCCATTACTGGTGTCAATGCACTCCCCAATGTCCATTGGGTCCCTCAGCTGTAAACTCTAACCATTTCCCTGAAGGTTTATTGTGTAAACTGAAAAGCCCTCCCTTTGACTGCCTCTTGGTAAAACTGAATTAATCTAAAGTTCTCAAATCTTTACTGAATATTAACGGAGAACCAATGGAAATTCAATTAGAAAAATAAAAGAAAACAAGAACTATTTTCCCTGAGAAGGTAGAAGTGTTTTACTACAGCCAGCTTTCTTTAGCCTCTGCTAGCCTTATCTTGTTCAAGTAGTTAATTAGCTCTAGAAGCTATCATGGCTAGTTATGTCCATGAGGAGGAAGACCCAGAGGGAGAGTAGTGGAGTTTCTAGACTTGACTTACACAGTTCTACTTTTATCTGTTCTGTTTCTTTACATTTCTAGAAGAGGTTCCCTTTGAAGGAAACTTTCATGAACTAAGAATATTTAAAACCAATACATAATCCATGTTAAACTAGCTACTTCCTGATCTATGTGTGGCCAATATATGACATGAGTACTACGTATTATGTTCCTCATTTCTATGGAAGGCATCACTCTACTCATGCAATCCCTCACTGATTACTGATAAAGCTTGAGAATCCTTCTCAATACAGCACTTCAGACAGCAGCAATAATTAGTCAGCAATCAGCACATTAGTTTAATCCAATGCATCATTATCTCTCTTCCAGCCCTTTCTTAGAATTTCTTACTTCCTGCTCCAGGCCTATCATGATATGTGTGCAAGAATGTCTTCTTGCCCAATAGTCTTCCTTAGGATATCACTCTCTGCCCAATGTCTTAAACTGGAAGTCTGAAAGTCAATTCCACTAACTCAATAGCTTTTATATTAATACAGTCTCAACACTTTTTTTCTGAATATTAACTTACATTTCTTAAGTATTCTTTGGAACATGATTCCTATCGTATATGCTATGAAAAATATTCCTGAGGCAAATACATTTGGAAAATGCTACATACTCTATAGCCCCTTGTGAAGAGTAACAATGTGTAAAAGCTAAGGAAAGAGTCCAAGAAGTGTTGTATTAGAAAAACCTGTCTGATTCCGTTTAACCAAGAATTTCCCAAACTTACTTGACCATAGAAAACTTTTATTTAATGACACTTTTTAACAAGTCCAGGAACACATTTTGGAAAGTGTTTCGATAACTTGACCGATTTCTTTCTTTTTTTTTTTTAATATATTTATTTATTTGACAGAGAGAGGGATCACAACTAGGCAGAGAGAGGGGGAAAGTGGGCTCCCCACTGGGCAGGGAGCCCGATGTGGGGCTCAATCCCAGGACCCTGAGATCATGACCTGAGCTGAAGGCAGAGGCTTAACCCACTGAGCCACCCAGGTACCCACCAATTTCTTTATTCAAACTCCTTCTCCCTTCAATCCATCTAACTTCTGCCACCAGGATTATTTTTCTATAATTATATGCCTGACCATAACATCCCCGTGTTCAAAAGCTTTTAATTGGTTTCATGGTAGCAATTGAATAAATTCAAACTTTTGACTACAGTATTCAAAACTTGAGATTTCTTCTGCAATCCATTTTTACCAGCTGTAACAACAAGGTAGAGAACAATTCTTTGCACATTGTCGGTGCTTTATGAATGAATTTTCCTCTCCTCAGCCCCAGATCTTCCTGACAGCCATTCAGAAAGCACCAACATTCTCACTCACTTTTATGTCTTTCTGTTTTGGATTAGTCCATTCCCTCAGCTGGAATATCCTTTTTCTTTACCTCTGTCAATCGACATTCTTTAATGTGTATCTTAATGAACACTATAGGTGTAAAAAATTTTCTTTGGTTTCTCCATATCCCTAAAGAAACTAATTGCAATGTTAGATATTTTCTCATCATACTCTGAATATCTTTCTCCCCCTGTTTTTACTCTATGTACATAGATGGAAACATCTTTAAAGGACTGGTCCAGGGCTTCTCAGTTTTGGACACTCTTGTCATTTTGCACCAAATGACTCTGTTGCATAGAACTGTTCCATGCTTGGTACATCAACAGTATATTTAAGACCATCCCTGACCTCTACGCACCAGATGCTAGTAGCACCCCTCTTCCCAGATATTGCCAGTTGTTTCCTGAGGGGGAGGGTACAAAATTTCCATTCTAGACTAAACATTTGCATCTCCCTAGCCTTAGTCCTGTGCCCACCACATAGCCCCTGAATTCAACATAATTGAATGTTCTTATTTGCCCCTTGAAGGCTTAATTATAGTTGACAAGGAAAAAAGAGGAGAAAAAAAAAAAGACAAGGAAATAAGATATTTCAAAAATGCTGTCATTTGGGAATCTTGTGAGCATCATTATTTTCTAATTTTGGATTTCTCAGAATCACAACTGAGAGGATGCAGGGCCCATTCTCTCCATTCAAAGAGTACCTAGACTTTCGGAGTCTGTTTCTCTTTTCGAGGATTTTGTTATTCAAGATTCATCTTTTGTTTTGTGCTCTCTCAATTGTTCAGTTTTGGTGAAGTGAATGCACAATTCAGCCATTAGGACTCGTTAACTGCATTGATTTATCTTTTTCTTTCTGTTTCTCTTTCATTAATGATACATAGCGATTTGTCTCCAGAGATTTTTTTTTTAATCCTTTAGGGAAAAAAAAATCTCATATTTTATTTCTTACAGAGAGTGTCATATGGCATGAAGAC
Source organism: Lutra lutra (assembly GCF_902655055.1). Classification (NCBI taxonomy): domain Eukaryota; kingdom Metazoa; phylum Chordata; class Mammalia; order Carnivora; family Mustelidae; genus Lutra; species Lutra lutra. The sequence continues at coordinate 122,783,750 of NC_062284.1, forward strand.
TCATCAGAGTCTTAATTACATTGCATTTGTCTGCATTGAACTGTCCCTCATCTGTAAGCATTTGAGCCTGGCACGGATCTTTCTGCATTTGTACCATATTTTTCCAAGTTACTTACCCATCTTAGATGATTTGTTAGTGAATATAAGATATTTTTGGCACTCTCTACCTTTAATTTTTCCTGGCTACATAAGAGTTGTTTATAATAGTTTAGCTGTCCCCAGGCCAAAATAATAATGATGCTATTTGTAATTTCATTTGTAAAAATTGCTAAAAGATATTGTTTGTATTAACCTTAATGTTGGTTTTCCTCCACTGGCAATTTCTATGTTTTAGTTACAAATACCCATTCCTCACTTTAGGTGGAGAAGATAAGTTTTAATGACTCAACTGCATCCCTATGTTAGGATCTTTATCTGAACCTTATCTGAATGATCTGGACTTTCTGAAACCTTGAAATTCTCAGCTGGAAATTAGAGAACAAACTCACTAGTCTTCCCACTTTCAAGAAAACTGGCAAATGTAGAAGGACTCGGTATATGCATAGAATTTCTATACATCAGCCTCTGGTATTTGATTAAAATTACCACAGACACTTTATCACTTGGTTTTGTTTAATAGGACCTAGTATTTGAACCTGGTGGATCACTGAGGATCCATTTGAGAATCTTCAATCTGCAAATGAGGAAACCCTGGTCAGGGTGTATTAAATAGTTTGTATTTTATTTTATTTTTTTAAAAGATTTTATTTATTTATTTGACAGACAGAGATCACAAGTAGGCAGAGAGGCAGGCAGAGAGAGAGATGGGGAAGCAGGCTCCCTGCTGAGCAGAGAGCCCGATGCAGGGCTCGATCCCAGGACTCTGGGATCATGACCTGAGCCGAAGGCAGAGGCTTAACCCACTGAGCCACCCAGGCACCCCAATAGTTTGTATTTTAAAAAGAAATACAAAGTTCCCCTAAAAGAAATACAAAAGTCAAGTTTAAAAGGGGGAGAAGAAACTTTAAAAGTATTTTCTACCCTTCTGACTCTCCAAGTTCACAGTGAAATTTGGCAATCCATGACTGATACTTTTCATTTAACTGATTTTGCCTCAGCAGATGTGCAGATGTAATTTTAACCTAAACACAAAGTAACGGAAAGGAAATAGGCAAAGAGTCAGTTTCTCCCCTCCCTTGTCTTGTTTCTGCTTTTACTTCAATTTTATATTGTCCATTAATTCCATTTATAAAGATAATCAAATATATTTTCCTAGGCATCCCCAGTCCTCTTGACTCTTACATTCACTGGAAGAAGAGAGCATTACTTACCATCACTCCATGGTTGTCACTGTATATTTTTCCCCATCTTAGAATTACAAGGCAATATTTACCTCAAGATTTTCATTGACTTTTTTCTAGTTTAATTGCATTTCTTCCAAGAACACTAAAATTTTTGAAAACGTTCACCCTTCTGTATCAGTGTTTCTTGAATGATGGTTATGTAGACCACCTGGGCTAGAAGTATCTAGAATGCCTGCCCAAATTATAAATTTATGAGAAGCCTCATCCCAGTTATATTGAATGGAAATCTCTGAGCATAAGTACCAAGTCTCTCCATTTTAACTGGGTCCCTCATGGGAATACACTGTTGACCAGCTATTGAGGTGACTGCCTCAGAAAGTGACTCCTAGAGGCTAACTGCTGCACTAGGTGATTTGCTCTTCTGGGTGCCTTTCTTTTGGACTCCACATCCAGGTCTGTCGGTATATTTAAAACAGATCCAGTCTGAATCTTTTGCTCTTTCTACTCTGTAAATCAGGCCAAGCCATCCTCATCTCTTGCTGCAAAGGATGCAAGGCCTCCAAGCTGGTCTCCTTCTTCCATCCTAACTCTACTTCCGTCTGTGTCAACAAAGCAGAGAGAACATTTTCTTTTGCAGCAAGTTCAGTCATATCCCTCACTGCTCATAGCCCTTCCAGGGCTTCTTGTCTCTCAGAGTGCAGGTCAAAGTCGTTACAGTGGTCCATTAGGACCCTTGTATTCTGGCTCTGTGAACTCCCATGTCCCATGCCTGCTGCTTGCCCTTTGCCCATTGCTCTACCATTGCACAGCTTTCCTACTCTTCCTGGACACGTCAGGATAGCTTCCACTTCCTGGTGCTCTCAGAGCCCAGCTTCCCTTCTCATCCTGGCTGCTCAGCTTGCTCCCTTACTCTCTCCAGATCTTTCTTTAAACTCTCAGCAAGGTTTCTCCCAGCAATCCTATTTGAAATGGAATTGCTTTACTTCTGGGCACTTCTTATCCACCTACTCTGTTCTGGGGCTCACCCAAAGACACCACCGTCTGCTATTCTGGAGATCTTACTTATTTTGTTTACTGTAGTCCCTCCTCCAACTATAATCCATAAGGGATGGAGATTTTTTAACTGGTTGTGTTTAGTACCACAGACCAGCCCCTAGAACAGTGGACTATGCCACAGACTCACTAAATATCTGTTGAAAGAAGTGAAGAAACCATCTCTCCTTAAGGGCTCTGGAGCACAGGAGCTCTTCTTATTATTGACAGACAAGAAAAGCAAGGCTCAAAAAAGAGAAATCAATGACTCACCCAAAGTCACACAGCCTGTGCATAGCTGGGCAGAGCCTTACACTATGCCAAAGTGTCCATTTTTTTCTGTGAATCCTCAGTGCTTCTTAAGGATCCTCTTGTTCAATTTCTTCATTCTTCAAACAAAAGAGTGCTTTCAGCCTAAATACCACATTTTCAGAATGAAAGAGAGAGCCAGACAGCACATGGTTCTAAGTGTTGAGGATAGACAAAGTACTTCCTGGCTTCCTGACCCTTCTCAGACGCTTGCACACCGACCCACAGTCCCTTTTGAGAGTTCCTTATTGTGTCAATCTACACAAATCTAGCTGAGTCTAAAACACACTTTCCTTTTCTTTTTTCTTTTCTCTTACTATCTTTTATTTTATTTTTATTTTTTTGGCTCTTGTTCTCCAGAGCTGAACTTTGAGTTAAGTAAACTTATCCATTTGCACCAAATTATCATTGTGAATTCCAGCAAGTGTTTGTCTTACTTCACTTACCTGTAGTTTTCCCCCTTTCATCCCTGACCTCTGCCCCCCATTCCTTTCACCCTGTAGATATTTACTACCGTGTTTGATATATATCTTTAAATACATATGTATCTTTGTAAGAAAAATGAATGTGATACTGTTGTTGTATATGTGTTAAATTTACATAAAAGATATTGTGCTATAAATATTATTTCTCACTTGTTTTAACTAAATATTGTGTTTTTGAGATATGTCTGTTTATTCCTTCTAATATATAGTATCCCCTAGCATACATCATTGACATTTTGTTATTCATTTCCCCAGTTCTATCTTTCAACACCATGAAGAATATTTATATACCTGGACCCTTACAGACCTCTATGAACAAGGTGCCTGCAGATCTTAGGGTATGTGCTTGATTTATTTCATTAAGTATTAACAGACTACTTTCCATATGGACTGTTTTGGTTTACATGCTCACGAGTATATCTCTACACATCCTCTCTAATACTAAGGTTTGTAATTTAAATGAACATAGAACAACATCATTAAAATATCAATTTATCTGATTACTTATTAATGAGTTGTACTCCTCATCATAGAATTACTATTTGAATTTCTCTTTTGTGAATTATTTATTTTAATACTTTTTACCACTTTAAATTTTTGAATTTATGTCTTTCTTTAAAATGTGGAGTTCTGGGGCGCCTGGGTGGCTCAGTGGGTAAGCCCCTGCCTTCAGCTCAGGTCATGATCTCAGGGTCCTGGGATTGAGCCCTGCATCGGGCTCTCTGCTCAGCAGGGAACCTGCTTCCCCTCCATCTCTGCCTGCCTCTCTGCCTACTTGTGATCTCTGTCTGCCAAATAAATAAATAAAATCTTTTAAAAAAATGTGGAGTTCTTTGTCTATTACAGATGACCATAGTGTGTTTATTTTAGAAATTTCAAATATCTTTCTCTTATCTGTTAACTTCATATATATATTAGCCTGATAAGATAGAAATTCTTTTGTTTAAGAAGTTCTCTCATCTTTGCTAAGTCAAGAGGTATTTACAAAGATATTCTTTAATATTTTACTTTGTTAGCATAATGGTATTGCCCCAATTATTTTTCATAATCTTTATGGGGTATGCGTTTGCATTTTGTGGAAGATAGAGAACTGCTCTAATTATTCTCTATAGAAGGAACCTGTTTACCCAACACCATATATTGAGCAATCCATCCTATCCTCTTTGCTTTGAAGCATCACTTTTATTACACATTTTTTTTAAAGATTTTTTTATTTATTTGATGGAGAGAGAGAGATCACAAGCAGGCAGAGAGGCAGGCAGAGAGAGAGGGGGAGAAGCAGGCCCCCTGCCGAGCAGAGAGCCCGATGCGGGACTCGATCCCAGGACCCTGAGATCATGACCTGAGCCGAAGGCAGAGGCTTAACCCACTGAGCCACCCAGGCGCCCCATTTATTACACCTTTTTAATAATGTAAGTTTATTCGTATAAATAGGTCTGTTTATAAGCTATGTATTCTGCTTCATTGACATTTTTGTTCCTGCACATATGCCATACTGCTTGTCTTATTGTAATCATATAACATATTTTCATATGTGGTGAAGAAATTCTAAGTCAATCTGGTTTCTTTCATTTGTAGACCATCACTATTCTATATTCATTATAGAAGGAGTTTTATCAGTTTTCTATAAACACCTGCTGGATTTTTATTGTAATTTTTTTGAATTTGTAGAACAATTTGGGAAGAATTGATGTTATCATGATACGTGATGCCTCATCCCTTTAAAGGGTCTATCATTGTTGATTCAAATATTCTCCTGTAATTTTATAAATGTCTTCTTCTTTGTATAGCTAGTAGCTAAACATTTTGGTGCTATTACAAGAGAATATATCGTCCAGCTGCTTACTACTAGGAATAGCTAGTTCCTGAAGGGTAGGCAGGACTTGCAATGGTAGAGATAGGCACAGAGCATTCCAGAGGGCAGGCTTCAGTGAAAATCCAAGGCTGCAGATTGGCATACGTATTAGGGATGGAAACAGTGTCATTTCTTTGGAGCCACAGATATCTGGAAAGAGCTTTTGAAGAATAAAAATAAAGCAAGTAGTTGAAAGATATACGTGGTGCAATGGAAGTTAGGGTTCAGAGGTCGGCTAGTCTAATGGTTGGAAAAGCAGATTCTGGAGTCAAACTGCCCCTATTTGGCTCTGTTTCTGATCAGTTGGGTGACCTTGGGTCTTTCTGTTCTTCAATTTTATCATTAGTAGAGGAGGAAGATAATATTATTAGCGTATAGTAAAGATTAAGACGTGTAGCACCTGGCCACCTGACGTGGAATAAGTTAAAATGTTAACCGTTATTGTTGTTATTGCTATTATTACTATAAAATGGTAAACCATTAAAATTGTTTATTGATTTGTCCGAGGTCAGAAAACAGAGCAGTGATGTACCTGCAAATAGAGACTTAGGTTTCCAGATTCCTGCTTTTAAAGTTTGAGACAAGTTAAAAACAGAAATAAAATTGATTTTAAAGTGTGTGGAGACAAACAATGATTTCATTTTTTTAAATGGCTGTTTTGTGCAATTTTTAAAAGGCCCACTATTATCAAAACTATAAATAGTATAGTGGTCTCAATAAATGAAATGGCATAATACACCCAAACATTGTCTATATACATTTTTATTTATTTTTAAAGATTTATTTATTTGTTTTAGAGAGAGAGCACAGGAGCATGGCAAGGAGGGGCAGAGGGAGAGGGAGAAAAAGAATCTCAAGCAGTCTCCCTGCTGAGCTTGCAGCCTGACACGGGGCTCTATTTCAGGACCCCAATATCATGTCCTGAGCTGAAATCAAGAGACAGATAATTAACCAGCTGAGTGACCCAGGCCCCCCACGTCTACATAACTTTTAAAACAAAATTATTATTTATGTACTCAAGAACTGAATTTACATAAAAAACCATAAAAATAATTTAGAACTTCCTTGTTTTGACAAGTAAAGATGATACAGGTGTACTTTTAAACATCTATTCAAATATGCCGCCATGTATTATATTATGAGGAAAAGAAATTCTTAATAAAATATTTACTTTAAACTAGTAAAGTTTTCAGTGGTATCTTTAGGAATTAAGGGCCTCTTGGAAACTGCGAACAAAATAGTAAAGAAGGATTCAACATGCGATTTCTTCACAGTGAACACGGATGTGTCATTAAAATTAAACTCAAATTGGAGATGTTGATAAAAAGTGGTATATCAAGGAGAGCTGGCTAGCACTGACTACCTATAGAACAGGTTTTAGTTTCTTTTCCAAATTTAAAAAAATATATATAAATTACTTTAGCTTTTCTAATGAGTACTGTAAACATGAACAAGATGAGCTTTTATGTTATTATCATAACACCTTGTATCTACTTACACAGGAATTCTTTCAGAATTGAGGAATTGATAGTCAGGAAATTTCCTTCCTTTTTTTTAAGTCAACATTACAGTTTTCTCCTCCCTGCCAGACACACACACAGACACACACACACTTTGTTATTTCTTGTGTGTTACATCTGTGTCCCTTGTTGCCTGTAGATGACAGGCTTCTTTGAGGACAAAAAACCCCATGCCTTACAGACCTTGGATCTTCCAGAAGGCACTGCACAGGATAGTTATATGGTAAATCCTCACCAAAATTTAGTGGCTTCTGCCAGAGAGGGCCTGCATGATTTGTGCTCAGTGAGAAATGACTAATGTTTTTGATTGGAAAGGCTTTAATTTAGTTTAAGATCCAGAGAGCTTGGGAACCCACAGAATATTACTTCCAGTTGGGGGTCACAGAAAATGTGTAGGTCTGTATAGAGAGTGGTTACTGACAATTGATATGCGATTTACCAGACAAGGTTTGGAATTGTATAAACTAGATGATACAACATCTCACTAGGTCTAACATTTCCCAAGGAACTTCTGAATATGAATTTCACCAATGTATCTTTCTGCTTTGTCTTTAGACCACTAAAATCCCAACTACCTTACCCCCCTCTCCCTCATGCACACACAATCTTAATCCCTTTTTTCCCCCTTCCCTTTTTTGGGATTTTTTTGGTTATTCTCTCTAAAACACTGATAAAGTGTTGAAAGCCTGAATGGTTTGCTTTGAACAGAACAGCACAAATTCATACACAAAAGCTGTTTCCTCTGAATTCCCTCTGGGCCTGATTCTAGGACCTCTATTCTTTGGGTAATAACTCTAATTTGGTTAATAACTAGGATAGAAATAGAAAGAAAGGGAAAAAAAAACCAATTCAGATAAAACAACTACCTCCTTACAATCTATCTTTTAATGGATTTCAAATCTGAAGCCTAAGGACAACTTTTTTAATTCCATTCTTTTTTATATTTTACTTCTTTTGTTGCTCTCAACAGGAAATGTAAACCACATACACAAAAATATGTATCAATTTGGCCTTTATAGAAAACTTGTTTCTCTTGGTCTAATACTCACTTAAATTTTAACTCAAGGTAACAACAAATGTGTCAAATTTTCCAAATAGCACACCCTACTCTTTTAAGGATATATAGAATAAATACCACTGATTACATTTAAAAATTTTTCAACTAGCAAATTTATACCAAGCTTTAGAGATTCTAATTACCAGGGTTTTAAACATGATTCATGTCAAAACCCAAACTGACAAAAAAATACAAAAAGCAATTTTGAAGAAATGAGTATCGACCATTGATAAGCGCCTTTTTTGCAAATGGAGAAAATAGACCTTTCGTCTGCCTTGGCTCCAGTATTTAACAGTTGGCATCTAATTAATGAGTTACCAGAGGTGGGCTCACACAGTGTAGCAATTCCCTTTTCTCCTGATTACGGATTAGATTTTGATGGTGAAATTGTTGGTTGTGTCCCTCTTTAGTGACAAGATTTTGTGTGATTAATGTCTCTAGTGTCTATTTTTCTTTGTTCCCTTCACACAAAAGATGCCAGAAAAGTCAGAATCACCAAGGAAAATGTAGTTTTTATCCCCTTCCTCCCACCTTCTCTTGTTATGGTTGCTCTTTAGCTTAGGGTACTTGAACATGAAGAGCAAAATGGAAGACCACAAAGTTTCTATACATATTACTACCACTTCAGTGTAAATTATGGCTGCATAGTTCTGAGCTTCACTACATGTTTTACATAGATGAGATCATTTGTAGAGAGCAGTTCATTAAAGGTTTAACAAAATACCATTCAACAAAACATTTTTTTTTCTGCAATTGACCTAAACATGTAGTTATTTAACCATGGTTCTGTACACTGTTGTTTGTTGACGCCCGCGGGCAGATACACCTGATTTCACAAGCATGTGCTCAAATGCATGAGTAAGATAATTTTTTTACATAGTTAATATAAATATAGCCTCATTGTGCACTTAGCTGATGAGTTTGTATATTAGCTTGTTTGCGAGGATGAGAGCTCTATTCAAGTTAATTTAAAACCAGTTAATTTAAAACCCATAGACAGATGAGTATTTTAGGAAGGAAGACTTCTCTAGGGACCTTGTTTTATTATCAAAGGTTCTGTGCTCTTCTCTTGCTTCAGTTTCATTTCCTCATGAATTAATTTCCTGTGCACATTGTGGTTTGCACCCCCCCATCTTTGCTGTCCCCATGGATCTTCACTGTCATCTCTAAGTCATTCTCTGTCTTAAACTCTATCAGGTGGTTCAAACTCTCAGCTTCCACAAACCAAATACTTAGGAGAGGACTCCTCCTGGCTCATTTCACTTCCTTAGATGAGGCTCCAGTGATGAGAGGTCATTGGCATGACTATGGATTTCTCTGCACTAGAGTTGTAACTCATTCCTGGTCTAATCAGGCACAGAAGGAGCATTATCTTGTGGAATACAATATTGCTTTGGTAACCAGCTTTTTAGTTGTGTGGGTAAGAGAGATCCCCTTGGAAGAGGGGTCCTATATGAATGATGCTATCTACTAAGTGTTTGTGTTCTCTCACCCCTGAAAATTTGTATATTGAAACCTAATTCCCAGTGTGATAATATTTGGATATGGAGCCTTTGGGATATGATTAGACCCAAAGAATGGAGGCCTCCATTCTTTGAATGGGATTAGTGGCTCATGAGAAGAGACCCTAGAGCACTTGTTTCTTATCTCTCTCTCTGCTTTCTGTCATGTGAAGATACAATGAAAAAATGGCCACCTGTAAACCAGGAAGGGGGCTTCTGCAAGCACCTGGAGAACCAACAACTTTGTTGATGGACAGGATCTGGGATGTGAGTAAAATACAATTATTTTGGTTTTAGCAGAATTGAATTTTTATTAACTGAGATAAGAAAACTGCAGGAGGGATAAGTTAGTTGAGGAGTGGTGGTTTATCAGAAGGCTGGTTTGAAATATATTAAATTTGAGTTGCCTGTTAAATTCTCAGGTGCAAATGTCATGCCAGAAGTTGGGTATATATTTTAGGTCTGGAGCTCAGGACAGAGTTACAGGTTGGTGATGTAAATTTGGTAGTCATCACCGTACAGGTGGTAACTAAAGCCAGGATACCAGATGAGATTGCTTTCTTGGTTAAGAGAATGGGTTACTTGATGTGGATGACATTGACATTTAGAAGAGATAAATGAGGGAGATGTGAAGGATGATAGCATTAGTAGAAAAATAAAAGCTTAAAAAAAAGAAAAAGAAAGATAAAAGCTTGTTTATTGTGATGTCCTAAGAGACAATTTAAGAGAACATTAAACTGTATAAAACCCTCCTGATAGGTAAAGTAAGATGCCAAAAAAGAAAAAAATACTGATGATTGGATTTAGTCACATGGAGTTTATATCAGTCAGCTCTGGCTACCATAAGAAAATACCACAGACTAGGTGAATTAAACAACAGGATTTATTTCTTTTTTTTCTCAAAATTTTGGAGCTTAGAAGTCTTATTTACACCTCCGGCTGAATTGGTTTCTCCTGAGTCCACTTGCCTTGGCTTGTAGATGGTACTTTCTTACTTGTCCTCATATGGCCTTTCCTCTGTGCTCAAGAACTCCTGGGGTCCCTTCTCTTTCTCATAAAGACACCAGTCCTGCTGGACTGGGACCCCACCCTTATGAATTCATGTAACCTAAATTGCCTGTTTCAAGTTTTATCACCAAATACAGTCACATTGGAGCTAAGGTTTCAGAATAGGATTATTTTGGGGAGGGAGAGTCACTTCTCAGTTCATAAGAAAAGTCATTAATGAATTAATAACCACAGTTTTGCTGTTATGGGATTGTGTTAGAGAGAATGTGACTGGAGTGGCTTCAAAAAAGAATGGGAGGAGAGAATTAGAGGCATTGGATACAGACAACTATAAAGAGTTTTGTTATTAAGGGAGGGCAAGATGTGGTGACAGATCTGAGGAAAGAAGACAAAGGATATATTAATTTTCTCTTTCTTTCTTTCTTTCTTTCTTTCTTTCTTTCTTTCTTTCTTTCTTTTTCTTTCCTTCTTTCTCTCTTCCTCTTTTTCTCCCTCTTTCTCTTTTTCCTCCCTTCCTTCTTTCCTTCTTTCTTTTTACTAGATGGAAAAGATACAGCTTGATATTTGATTATGTCAAGAGTAAGCTGCCTTTTGCATTGGAAAACTTCCTGCATTTACTTTGTGTTGACATTGGAGTGACCAGCAGAGCTGCTGGAGGCTACAGAGCAGAGATGGGTCTTGAGAGGTAGGTGGAAGATAATTGATGGGTTTCATAATTCTTTTGAGTGTTTCAAATTTCAGTTATTTATAGGACATTTTAAGGTATTATTATAATATACACTTCTGTTAGCTGATTTATATAAATATAATGTAACACTTATTTATTATATAAACATGGTCTTATTTTTGTCTTATTGATGATCCCAAAGATGAACGTTTTTGAAATGCTTGTACACTCGGTTCCCTGTAGAAACTTCAATTCAAATGTAATAACTACTGTATGTTTAAGTGCTTAAGTTGCATTTGTTTATGATTGGTACTAAGTACATCAATACTTGATTAACTATATATCCTCGGAAATTTCCAAAATATTAGTGCGTTCCATTTATTTATTTATTTACATTTAATGTTAAATATAATTTTAATTTTAAATATATATTAATATCATTTATATTATTTTTAAAAGATTTCATTCATGTATTTAACAGAGAGAGAGAGAGAGAGAGAGAGTGAGAGAGAGCACCAGCAGGAGGAACAGAGGGAGAGGGAGAAGAAGACCCCTGCTGAGCAGAGAGGGGGAGCCCCATGCGGGGCTTCATCCCAGATCATGACCAGAGCCAAAGACAGATGCTCAACCCACCAAGCCACCCAGGGAACTCTGTGCGTTCCTTTTTATACTCAGAGGAGAAAGGAAGTGTCTGCTTACCTGGTGTTGGATACTGACGATTCCCCATGAGTATTTCTCTTTAGAAGTAAAATTTTTTTGCAACATGGTTTATACAAAAGGCCATGGAATTTGATGTCAGCAAATCCAGATCCGTGTTTTACTAGCCTTACAAGCTAGCCTTTCTTATTTTATTAATTCTCTTCAGGTTCTGCATGTGCACAACGGAGACAGTATTATACACTACTGTACATACTGTTTGAAACTATGCTTGTCCGGCCCACACATACACCAACTTTTTTCCCGAAATGAAAACCCAACTTAACATATATAGGCCTTAGTATTTTAGATCCGTTTGTCAATAATGTGGTCTGAGATTTCCTGTGAGTTACTGCTCATCTTAGGAATGTAAACCAGGGTCTTCAAGATAGAAGTTGTCATTGAAAATAAAAAGGGGAAGAAAAATTTCAGTGGTTAATTTAGAAACAGGTGTCTAATGGCGATTGGAGATTTTAACTCGGGAGTGCCAATAAAAAGATGTGGAAAGGCCAGCTCTGAAATTAATGGTGACAAAGTCAGCTAGAGACTTCTGCTAATTCTACCACTGTAGGACAGCAAATCTGGTTGGTTTTGCCATTGGTTTTCCCATCTTATAGAACTACAGTAGTACATTTAGAAGAAATTGAATGAAATCAATTTCATTCTTTGCTTTTATAGACAAAAAGAGGTTTGGTGGGGGCAGGGAGGGGGGGAACAAACCCTGGGAAAATACATATAACAAAGAAAACTCTTACATTGTGATTTATCCCTCCTTTAGTTTTTGGGTATAGAAGAAAGTCACTAAAGAGAAAAAAGCAGAATATAAATTAAAGTTCTTTTACAGAATGACATTATTCAGGTTTCCTATTATTCCATCATTATTTTTAGCTACTTGTAATGTATCAAGTTTCTTAATTATTCAGGTAGTGCAAATATATGCTTTATTCTCATATACAGAATAAACTTCTTTCTACAAATAATAGGCAAAGCTAATTAGCAACTTATCACTCTTATTTAGGCCAGAAGCCACTTCTATTGAACTCTCTACCTTGGGAATATAACCTAGCTCTAGGAGTGTTAATTAATCTGTTCTTTCAATAGCCATACACTTTTAAAAGGTAAGGTTAGTGTATTGTCACAGAGCCCAAGGCTTCTTGTTCCTCTTTCTCAAAAGGATTGGAAGCATTGTATTGTATTTCTTTATAGGGTTTTGTTAAAAAACAAGAGTGACTTTGAAAGCTGAGAAATTTGGGATGTTTTGAACAACTGAGAAATCTAGAGGTTTCTGGCTTGTATGTGAATGACAAGGAAAGAAAATGCCAAATGTTGATGAAAGTTATAATCTTATGACATAACTAGGTAAGTAATTCATCTGTGTTTTATTTATGGAACACAATGGAACACAGTCTGCACCAGCCACTTGGGAATACAGTGAATATAGTGAATACAGTCAATAAAGTAGAATCCCTGAGAGCAATGGTCTTCAAACCAGCTTCATGTACCTCGGAGACTTGCAGAGTTTTAGTGTAGATAAGACAGACTGGAAAGTTCTACAGATATCCATGTCTAGACAGTCTACTTAATCCTCACACTTTCCTAAAGTTAATCTGCCTGAGATGGAACTTTCCCACCTCCCCCTTCTCTGCAGCCCTTCAATTTACAAAACTCTCTTAGGTTCTGCGTGGTGAGTTGTCTTCCCTGACCAAATAATATAATAAGAAAATGAATCTAAGGACTATGTAACAAATTTCTTGCAAGTCTAGTGGTTCTCAATTATTTGCTTAAAAAAAATGGGAACCTGATTGAGCTGCAGACTGATGGATTGTAAATATTTTTAGATGGTAGATCGCTATGTTAATTTTTGCTCTAAAATTCAAAACATGGGCCTATAAATTGAGTCTCCCAAATCTCTCTCATTTCCAACTATTTATGGGTAATAAGGCTTGTCAGTGCCACATCTAAAATCGAAGAAAATGATGAAAAATAAGGGGGAAATCTCAATGCTGAACCCTGAGTTATTCTATGCATTCATGACATGGAAACCTAGAGAAATAATAGATGAAAATATCCCAGTGCATCTCATTGTGAATCTTTTTACAGTAAAGTTTTCCTTTTTATCAAAAAAATTAATGTTCAAAAAATTTATTTATAAAAAATGTAATGGGCCAAATTTATGCTGAGAAATGGAGCAATAAAAACAGTCGGGGAAAACAGAGCAACTCTACATTGATATATCGGCATAAACAAGAAGAGCAAACGCATCACCCAGACCTAAATGTCTGCAGGCTGATTTTGTACACGCTTCTTTGAAACACCACTTGGAAAATATCTCGTCAGTTTAGGTAGGAGAATGAGTATGCATGTAATCACAAGTGCACACTGATCATGCTTTTATTTAAAATTTAGGGAACAATACTGTAGAGACATTGGTATGTAAATTTCTAAAATGCTGCATCTTAATTTAGTTTGCAAAAACCACATTTAGCTATAAGCTTGAGTTTAGTCTTCCATGTAGAAACCAGATACTAAACTGTAAAACAAACAAACAAATAAACAAAAAAAACCCTCCTATTGTTTGAAAATCCCTGTTTAAATAGGTAATAAAAATGCACAGGTCTTTAATCAGAGAACTAGCTGTGCAAGAGTATTTCCCTTTCACAGTGTTTCTTTTTACTTGGTATGGGAGTTATTGCTTATGTTGTAGTATAGTATGTAACTGTTACAGCACTAAAAGGCAACTGTTTAGGGAAGAGGCAGAAAATGGAAAAGCCAATAAAAAACCCTCATAAGAAATTATAAATTAGTCACATGTGTGTTCAATTGAACATTAATGATAATTGTAATAGTACCTCATCCCAGGAGAAAAATATATAATATTTATAAGCTTATAGTTATTGGAAATTTTAAAATAAATTTTAATTCATCTATGTATTTTTGTTGTATGTTAGCATCTTTGGGAAATAAATAAAAGGGTTTCATTCATAAAACATATGACATTAGGATCAAATTCCCCAAGAGAAGAGAAATAGAACTTTAAGTGTAAGGATGAACAATTAAATGATTTAAAATGAACAATGGGGGTTTTCTAATTGCTGTTATTTAGTTCCAGTGGATACACTTAAAATAAACATTATAATACACACATGACACACTTTACAACTATTTAAATTCCAGGTTAGCAATCTCAGATGCCATTAAAAAATGGCTTTACAAATTATTTGATAGGGTTCAAGAGCAAAAGATTAGAAGAGCACCCAAGGATAGAGAACAGAGACCAACGAACGATCAATTTCCATATGTGCAGTGGAGTTTAGGGGTAAGGAGTTAGGGGCAGTGAATATGAAGTTGTATTGGCGTGAAGTCTAGTTTCCAGGGTAAGAGACACTCTCCTAAATGGGGAGTGAGGTGATGGTGAGTAGGATTTAGCTGATAAGAGAATGAGTATGGAGGGGAGGAGAAGTGCTGCAAGGAAGCAATAGCATGACTTGGAACTCAAAGTAGAGGGACATTATGTTTTAGGTTCTAATATGACTGAGTGTAGTCAAGATTGAGAATGTTAGCTGCTAAAGAAGAGATAGAGATAGAGGGGTGGAAATGGGAAGATTTTCTCCATTAGTTTGAAAGTTGAAGTTTAGTCATTTACCACTGGGGTCTACCTTTCAGGACTTATGGATGATTGTCTTGAATTATGATTGTCTATTTTTTTCATTAAAAGCGAGGGTTACAAATATTTTCTGTAAAGGGCAGGATAGTACATATTTTAGATGTTGAAGTCTCTGCTACAACTATTCAACTCCGTTCTAGCATGAAAGCAGCCATGGGCAACACATACATGAGAGGACATAGCATGGTTCCAATAAAACCTTATTCAAAGACATCGAATTTTTTATTTTATATAATATTCTCATGAAACAAGATACTATTTTGTGTGTGTTTGTTTTTATCCCAACCGCTTAAAAATCATTCTTAGTTCATAGATTGTGGGAAAAACAAAGAAACAAACAAACAGTGAACAGATTCAGTCCATGGGCTTTGTTTGCCCACCACTGATCCAGAGTATTTCAAAGATTTTTGGTATCCTCTAACTCTGCTCTTGAAATTAGATCACATTAATCCAGTTTTTTTTTTTCCCTCCCTATTCACACCAGAATTGTACAAAAACCAGGATTCCTTGGCACATGGATTTGTTTTGCATCCTGAAAGTGTTATATCTTATTTATTTACTGATATTTCCATATAGGAAAAACCTTAGCAATACAGCAGTCCTTCTTCATTTTAGCAAAAATCTACCAGAAGTGTTTATTCTCCTTAACCGCTTGCATTTTGAATTGAGTAACTATTTTGTCCTAGGTAGTCAGTATCCAACATTTTATCTGAGGGTTAAAAATTGCATTGCACATTATTATATAGTGGAAGCACCATCAACTTCAAAACTGATGACCTAAGTTTGAATTTATTTATTTATTTACTTATACTGCCTTTTGCTTTCTTTCTTTCTTTCTTTCTTTCTTTCTTTCTTTCTTTCTTTCTACTGCCTTGTACTTGGACAAATTATATCACATTACTGGGCTTAGTTTCCTTAGTTTCCTTGTAACATTATTACATACAAGGAAATAACCTATAGATTATATAGGTTGTTGTTGCTGTTGTTGATGTCATTGGTTTGCTGTGAGAGTTGAGATAATGAATGTAAAATGTGCAGCATATGCTGTATAGTATTCGTTATATTTCAACTATTAATATTAACACATTTGTATGAATATTTTTACTTTTTACTTTTAATTCACAGAGAGCTATTGTTAAGTAATAACAGACCTGTAATATATCCTCTATACTTTATTTTTATTTTTGATGCATAGACTAGAAGGCCAAAATAACCTCGCTATTTAAGACTCACTGGTGACCTTCATCTTGATCACTATTGTCTGGTAAGAGGAAAATTATTCCCCTGGGTAGTGAGTCTTTTCCTCTTACTTGATTGAATCAAATAGCCAAGGAATTCCTGAACACAATTCTAGCTGATTTCAGGTCCTGCCTGATTCTCTAATCTCTGCACCCTCTCCTTCTTCACCACTAGGGCTTCTTCATCTCAGTCTTTTAATTTAGTCCTTTCCCACTTTTAGGATAAATTGGAAACTGAAGTTGACTAAATTTGAAAGCAGTTCCAAGCTATTTCCTGGATCTTGGCCTGGAATATCCCAATTATTGTTTGATATTCCCAAAGCCTCTCCCCAGAAGACCCTAATCATGTCCATCATATTTATATTATATGCCCTCTGAGGTCCTTTTCCTTATTTCTTATCCTAGGAACTTCTTTAAGTGCCCCCATTTCCCTCTTGGGACTGAGGTTTTGATTCTTGGAAGATTTCTCTCCAGACTATTTGTATCTTTTTCATGAATTCCGGTGATGTTGACTAGAATCCCGCCAGTTGCTAACAGGGTTCCTGTTTCTTTCTATAGGTTATTAAGCCTCCCCTTCTGGGGAGTATTGACTTCCCCAAATTTCTTCATGACTGTGCTTCAGTTGTGTGGGCTGTCACATTGCTCCTGATCTTTGTTGTGGATGTTTTTGCCAGGACGGATATTTGATGTTGTATCATGCTAAGTTTGCTCATCTGCAAAATGAAACCAGTAATAATACTTAACTCATGGGATTGATGTGAGATTGAAAAGAATTAAAGCACATAAATACTTAGTGGAACAACTGAACAATCAGTGGTTAGTAGTGCTCAATAAATAATAGCCGTTCTTGTTAAAGATCTTGGATCAGTGTTTCCAAACTTGTTATTTGAATCATGTAATTGTTTTATCCCATTGGCATATTATCTGTACTACTATCTCTTAATATAGATTTCACAGACTTTAAAAAAAATTAAATAAATATAGTCTTCTCCTAAGCAGTTATTACATCCAGGTGGGTTTGATATACCATCTTATTTCATTGGATCTAAGATGTCACTAATTATAAAATACTATTATTTTTTGTAACATGAAGAAAAAGCACTGTCAGTTCATTTAGGATCTTCCATTAATTTCAAGAGGCATTCTGATATCAGAGATGTTAAAATGCCAATATCTATCTTTGGAATCAGTTATCAGATTTTCCTTATAATCACACCCCAGCAATTTTTTTTTTTAACATACTGTCTCAAGGAGTTCTTAACAACTTCTGCAATTATTATTATTATTATTTTTCTCACCATACCACATACCCTCCCTAATGTCCATCACCAACCACCCCATCCCTCCCGTATGAGCTCATGAGATAATATGATAATTGTCTTTCTCTGATTGACTTATTTTGCTTAGCATAATACCCTCTAGTTCCATCCATGTAATTGCAAATGGCAAGATTTGGGGTTTTTTTTTTGAGTTTTGGGTTTTTTTTTTTTGAGGTTTTTCTTTTTTTTTTTTTTTTTTTTCTTTATCCATTCATCTGTTGATGGACATCTAGGGTCTTTCCATAGTTTGGCTATTGTGGACATTGCTGCTATAAACATTGGTGTGTACGTGTCTCTTTGGATCACTACCTTTGTATCTTTAGGGTAAATACCAAGTAGTACAATTGCTGGATCATAGAGTAGCTCTATTTTCAACTTTTTGAGAAACCTCCATACTGTTTCCCAGATTGACTGCACTAGCTTACATTCCCATCAACAGTGTAGGAGGGTTCCCCTTTCTCTGCATCTTTGCCAAAACCTGTTGTTTCCTGACTGGTTAATTTTAGCCATTCTGACTGGTCTGAGGTGGTTTCTCACTGTGGTTTTGATTTGTATTTCCCTGATGCTGAGTGATGTGGAGCACTTTTTCATGTGTCTGTTGGCCATTTGAATGTCTTCTTTGCAGAAATGTCTGTTCATGTCTTCTGCCCATTTCTTGATTGGATTATTTGTTCATTAATTCCTGCTATTTTATAACCACTTGCACAGTGATGACTCCCAGCTCCACTTGTCCAGGACAACCTCTGTCTTGAACTTCAAAAGAGCTCTGTTTATCAACCTGCTTGACATGTCTGTGTGGATACCACAAAGACACACCAGACTCACTGTGCGCAAAATTAATTCCTTCTCTTTTCTGTTGTTTGCTTCTTGGTTTCTATTCCTTATCTTGATGAATAGCAGCAGCAGTGAATAACTGCTCCAGCCTGAAAGCTGGGGCTGATCTCTGACCCTGTCTTCTCGTTCCCCAGGTACTGTGATGCCATCTCCTCTGCTTTGTCTCTGCCACACTCCCTCCATGTCCTCATGCAGTAACTACAGTTTTTCTCCCCCTCTTTCCTTTCTGGTATATCTGGGTCCACCTCCTGCCCGAACAACCACCTTCAATGTAACTGCCCCCTGCTATTATCTGTCCCACACTGCTGCCAGCTAACCTTCCCTACCTGTCACACATATGCTCTGTTTGGTCTCTTTAGAGAGATGCAGTGGCTCCCCATTACCTTAAACATTAAGCCTGACACCCTCAGCATGCCATCCAAGGCCTGTTATGATCTTGCTTAGGCCTTTTGTAACCCAGCCCCCCTTTTAAGTACGAGCCCCCCACCATTTCCCCACACCACACTCCTCTCTTAGCTAAGCTGACCTCCTCCTCTTCCGCCTATTCTGGGATGAACCAGAGCCTCTCTTGCATTCTTTTGCAGTAGTTTCTTTTTTCTCCTTCCTTCTGGCCTCTTCCTTTCTCTCTCATCCTTCTCCCAGCCACCTGCTCTCCTCTTCCTTTTTCTTACTTCTTCCTTCTTCCCCTTTATCTTTCTCAGCTGTTGCTACTTCTAAGAAGCTTTTTGCCACCTCCAAGTCTGAGGTAGGTGCTGCTTCTTTGTGCTCCCAGAATCTCTTTTGTTAACTATAGCCATAGCATATACTGAATTTTTAGGTTGTATTTGATTACCACTTGACTATCTCCCAATAGAGCTGCTTGCAGGTGAATATTTTAGTTTTATATGGCTATATAACAAATCACTCCAAATTTAGTGATTTAAAACAAGCAAGCAGGGGCGCCTGGGTGGCTCAGTGGTTAAGGCCTCTGCCTTCGGCTCAGGTCATGATCTCAGGGTCCTGGGATTGAGTCCCGCATCGGGCTCTCTGTTCAGCGGGGAGCCTGCCTCCTCCTCCTCTCTCTCTCTGCCTGCCTCTCTGCCTATTCATGATCTGTCTGTCAAATAAATAATAAAAAAAAATCTTAAAAAATAATAAAAAAATAAAACAAGCAAGCATTTGTTATTATTTCTCATGGTTCTGTGGACTGACTGGGCTCAGCTGGAACATTCCCACTTAGCAGCTCATTTGGATGAGTCAGACGACAGTTGGGGCTGGAGTCATCTGAAGACTATTTTAGGCTCAGTCTCATCTCTGGTTAGTTGATTCTGACTATTTGGCTCAGCTGGGTTTGTCTACCAGAGAACCTACCAGTATTCTGCCCATATGGCTTGGACTTGCCTCAGTGTGGCAGCAGGTTCTTAGAGGACCCCAAGAATGAGCATTTCAAGAGGCCCAGGTAAGGGGCACCTGGGTGGCTCAGTGGGTTAAAGCCTCTGCCTTCACCTCGGGTCATGGTCCCAGGGTCCTGGGATGGAGCCCCTCATCGGGCTCTCTGCTCAGCAGGGAGCCTGCTTCCTCCTCTCTCTCTGCCTGCCTCTCTGCCTGCTTGTGATCTCTATCTGTCAAAAAAATAAATAAAATCTTAAAAAAAAAAAAAAAGAGGCCCAAGTAAGAGTTTCTGGTCCTCCCAAGATCTGGATTCAGAAGTTCAAAGTTCCAGACCTTCTGCTATATTCTATTGGTCAAGACAGTCACAGAGACTACCCGAGTCCCAGGGGGAAAAAACAGACTCCAAACACTGATAAGTGTGGCAAGAACACATTGCTACTGAATACGTGAGATGGGAGGTGGTATAATGACCATCTTTGGAAAAGCCATATACCACCGTGGGATGTTGACTTTGAGCTCTCTCTTTTCACAGCCAAGCACTGTGTCTGGTACAATGTTTGTGCTATCAGTTCCCTAAATGGAATAACATACTGGTTAAAGGTATGGTCTCTGGAGCCAGAAGTGCCTGGGCTGGTGTCCTGGTTGTTCCAGTTTCCTCACCCTCAGATCTTTGATGAGGTGTGCCTCAGTGATCACAGTGATAAAATGCAGGCAGGTACTACCTCATAGTGTGGTGAAGAGGTATGACCAGATTAGCATATATAAAGGCCTTAAGACAGTGCATGGCACATAAACTCCAAAGTTAGCTGCTATGGCAGAGGAGGGAGAGGAGAGGAAGCAGTTATTACCCCTTCCTCAATCTTTATTCCATACCTTATCTCTTCTGTCCTGTCGTAGGCCACAGGGCAGTACTTGGTGGAGCCCCCAAGTTTCCATGTTAATTAAGTCCCTTTGTGACACTTCATTTTGGCAATCTAAAGCATACCGAATATTCCACTCCAGTGACATACATAATAGTGCCAAATATCTTGAGATTTGTTTGGTGTGTGCTGTGTTCTCTATTGGTTATGCTCTCTTTTTTTTTTTAAGATTTTATTTATTTATTTGACAGACAGATCACAAGTAGACAGAGAGGTAGGCAGAGAAAGGGGGAAGCAGAACCCCCACTGAGCAGAGAGCCCAATGCAGGATTTGATTCCAGGACCCGAGATCATGACCATAGCTGAAGGCAGACGCTTTAACCCACTGAGCCACCCAGGCACCCCTTGTTTCAAAGTTTATCTAGTGCTCTCAAACAGCTTTGAACTTCTTCAAGGACTAAGATTCTGCCTTATGGAGACTGTGTATGACTGCCTTAGAGTCTAGTACTGTACCAGAAACACACCAGGTATGGAGAAAATACTTGTCATTAGTCTATCATATTATTCATATATTGGTAATTAAAGAACATTGATAAATAAAATTCTACTTATCACAATTTAATAAAGAGACAATTTCTGGGATTTTCAAAGGGAGAAAGAGGTCATGGGATATCACTCCA
Source organism: Lutra lutra (assembly GCF_902655055.1). Classification (NCBI taxonomy): domain Eukaryota; kingdom Metazoa; phylum Chordata; class Mammalia; order Carnivora; family Mustelidae; genus Lutra; species Lutra lutra. The sequence goes on from NC_062284.1 coordinate 122,805,130, forward strand.
GAATCACGCATTCAGCTCTATTTCCATAGTTTTCAAGTGAGTAATCATATTGCTGGTACACCTGCTCACATCTGAGCTCTTGTGCTGGCTCTTTACCAAGAGAGTTACTGAGTAGAAACATGTAGCATTTGGCAAGAAGGGTTACCTCCTGGAATGGCACTCAACCTTAGCTGGAAGTGGTTTACATAATTAGTGTGTGAACCTTTTTTCTTAAATTCAGTTTCTTCAGGAGTTCTGAACACCCTGAAATTATATGTCAGATTTTATGTGCACGTGTAAAAACATATTTTTTTCAGAGGAAACCTATGTTTTTCATGAGGTTCTCTGAGTGATCCCTAAAAAAGAAAAAGTTAAGAACCACCAGTTATGAAAGCTTGGGCAGAATTCACTGATCCTTGACACATCCTAGAAGTTGTTTACATCTGACCAAAACTTTAATGGTGTATTTACTTAATACTTCCTTCACTTTTAGCATAAAACTGGAGGGTAGCATTTACAAAAAAACCCCATAAAATCCATTAGTGGTATTTCCCCATCTTAGTGGTCTGGACTGTGGTAAACAGGAATTTATTACAGCATAATATTGGTTTAAAATTTGGACCATGGGAATTTTTGGGTGGAGTGCGTGTCTCTGATTATACACTTCTCTTTAAAAGAATTTGAGGACATAAAAAAACATCAAGAGAGACAACTCCAGCACATATCAATTAAAAAAAAAAAATCTTACCCCTTTTCTAATACAAACACATATACACACACAGACTTCCTTGTTTCTAAAATATAGTTTCTCTCATAAAATGGCACAGAATTATTCATTATGTTTTCAAAGTGTTCTCAGTATGTGTGATTTATAGGAACACAGATTTACTTAAAAATGGTCAGAGGTCCATAGGTTCTGCTAACTCACAGAAAAGCTAATAAATATAACTCTATACCAGAAAACCCTGTCTATGTTGCCTTCAGAGGTTTAATTCCTAGGGATTTTAATACTTAGTCAGCTTCTCTTGCTCAGGGACTACATAAAACTGGAAGTTAGTTCCTGAGAGTTTCCTTTGAATTAAGACCTAATGTTTATAATAATAACATTCATAATTATATTAGTAGGTTTTTATTGAGTGTCTATTATGTACCAGGTTCAATGCTAAGCATTTCACATGTATAACATCTAGTCCTTTATATATGCCATAATAGCATTCAGAAATTGCTTGCCCAGATTTAGACAAGAATGGCATTTCATTTCCTGCTTTTTAATAAAAGTTGATTGCTAGTATAATAAACACACGCACTGATATGGCCATGTCTCCTATGAGTAGTTAAAAATTCCTGTGGTTTCCTCCAGGGACCTTACTTTCTTAACTTTTGTTGAGTATCTACTATCTTCTAGACACTGTATTGCATTCTAGATTATAAGAGTGAGCAAGATAGGCATTGTCCCTCCTCTCAAGTAGCTTATACTCTCATCCAGATAGAATGCAGCATAAAATGTGAGCATGAATTTATGTAATGCTAAGTCAAATTTATTTGCATCCAATTCCTCAATGGGCAATAACAAATGGAATTATTTTTCTTTGAATTCCATAACTTGTGGGAAGTATATTGTCATTTCTTTAAGTATGTCAAAAACACATTCAAATTTATGCAGGTGTGATTATAGCGGTAGTCATGTTAGACTAGAGTCACTTTGGTTGCAATAAAAATTTAGAAGACATAACTGTTCCCTGGGCATTTATAAACATTCTCACTCAACAGAAAACACATATGTAGGCATTAGACGTAGGGGAAAAAATCAACATGGTAAGTAGGAGATAGCAAGAGAGCTTGGGTTCTGAAAATTCCCCTTTAAAAGTACCCTGCATCCTAGAACCTGGGTGGCTTAGTGGGTTGAATGTTGGAGTCTCGGTTTTGGGTCGGGCTCAGGTCATGATCTCGGGTCCTGAGATCAGGCCCCAAGTCAGGCTTAGCAGGGAATCTGCCTGGGATTTTCTCTCTCTGGATCTCGCTCTGTGCCTCTCCCCCATGATCATGTGCACAGTCTCTCTAAAATAAATAAATCTTAAAAAAATATATATACCCTGGGTCCTTGCTAAAAATGTAGATTTCTATGCCCCACCTAAAATCTACTCAATATAATCACTGTAGTCTCAATAGGCTAGAGTCACTTTGGTTTCACAATCCAAAATATGCATTTTAATTATATGGGTGGCTTCCTAGACTAGGGAAAATGTCAACGACTCAGCATGGTGACATGAAAACCTCATTGTACTAAGTATTGAGAGAACTAAAGTTTTGGCTCCACATATGCAGCTAACCAGCAAGATGTCTTTGGGCCAAATCATTTTAATTATTTGGCATCAGTTTCTTAGTACTCTCCCTCCATCTCCTTCAACTATTCCCATTAAGTTGTATCAAAACATGACACTCTGATAAAGATGTATGAGTAATTAAGCAGCATTATTCACAAACAAGAGGTCAGACGAGGACAGATCCTTCAGCCAATCAATTAGCATCCAGTGATCACATAATGTGGGAGATTTGAGAGATTTATAAGACAAGGTCAGTGTTCTCAAGAGCTTACCATCTGCTTTTTGAAAATAAAATTCATTTAAGCCAGGACAAATAGTCTAAGGCTGAAATGGTTAATATAGACAAGCACTATATGAGACCAGAGTCCGTTCTGAACAAGGATTGTCAGATAAGATATCATTAAAACAGACTTTAGATGACCCTTAGGGCAACTGAATTTAAATCGTTGGGAAGCACTAATTTGACATTCTATATGAAAGTCCAGAAAGCTGTCATTCAACTCTCAAAAGAAACAACACTATGCCATAAAAAGAACACCCTTAAGTCAATAGACCACAGTGCTAACTGAATGCCAGCTGTAGAAACTTTGAAAGTTTCTAACTTGCCTGGTCATTATGTCTGTTAATGGTAAACTATACCTATGACATTTTAACTGGAAGAATGTGTCCTTGGATACTGCTTGTACGAGAGTCAATATTGACTGGTAGGTAACCAGCAGCAAAAGAGAATAGAAAGGTGTATCTACAGACGCTAAGGTCCAGATGGAGGGTAGAGAGAAGAATATCCACTTTGAGCTACTTGGAAAGGCTAGAAATGCCAACATTTCGCCCCAAAGCACTCACTCCTTCCTCTGGATATGCTATGGAACTTAGATTCCCAAATGACCACTTTGAATGCATCCTTTCAAGGATATTATTATAGTCTGAGGAGCCCACATGGGAACATACACCCCAGCAGAAGAGGGATAGATCGATGGTGTAAGCCATCCATTGTCCAGAGAGCTAGGGTTTTTCAAACACATGGCAACCACTTTTATGGAAGAGACTAGAAGGCTAGAAGAAGGTAGCATTTTTGGAGATTAATATGAAAACTCTGAACTCTTACACAAAGTTTGAAATTGGAGACATCTAGGGGTGCCTGAGTAGCTAATTTGGTTAAGCTTCTGACTTTGGTTCAGGTCATGATCTCAAGGTCCTGGGATGGATCCTGCCTCAGCATCAGCCTCTGGGCTCAGTGGGGAGTATGCTTCTCCCTTTCCTTCTCCCTCTGTGCCTCCCACTGCTCATGCTCTCTCTCTCTCTCTCTCTATCTCTCTGTGAGACACTTAATTCCTAGGAATTCTATCATCTGTTCTTGCAGATTCACTTCTTCCTCACTTCTCACCTTCTAATGAAGGAAGATTTCCTTAAAAATTCCTGGCCCTTGTCCAACTCAGACACTGTTCCCCAGAGAAGGGAAGGAGTGGTCAGAATGCTGAGTTTGAGTAAGGAAACCCATACCTCAGGGTATCCCCTCTCCCCCTGTTCTGCCTGAGAACTAGCCTTGCTCACTCAGATGGTGTAATCCAGTCTGCTTCCTCACACTCCGCGTTTGAAAAGGACAGACACTGATATGGGGAAGCCTGAATTGTTCAGTGCTGTCTAGGCTTGCAAGCCTTAGGCTCATTCTGGGATTCACTGATAGAAAATCCATTTGATCACTAAGTAAGCCACAATTCTCTAGTCCGGTTTTTGTCAGTGTAAAGTGGCTCTTTTCTTCCCCACTTGCTTGACTTTGTGGTTTCTCTCTCAAATGTTTCAAACTTGGGCAAGAAAAATATTATCGACTGGGCCACAGCTAACTTGGGGTATAAGAAAAATATGTTTCACATATAGTTTTATATTATTTTGCTCATTTTGTTGTAATTCACTGAGGTCAGATGCATGGGCAATCAACATGTCAAGATGTTTTGGGTGTGGCCTCACATTTACCCATCCACTGGAACCTGTACAGACAGCAGCTTTCTACAGTAGAGGATTTTGATAGAGATCGGGTGTGGCTGCAAAGCTTTGAAGGCTGAGTCTACTGATCTTCTGAGTGATGCAGCCACAGGCACTGAAGTTTTTAAGGAAAGGGCCTGAAAATCAAATTCTGGTAATTTCTAAGAGACTTAAGGTAGCTTCACTATGATAAACTGAGTCATGGATTTGGAAATATTCCTTGATGAAGTGAAATCCAACTCAGCTACTCACTGAGTATGTGACCTCAAGCAGCTCCTTTAACCTCAGCTTTGGTGCTTTTTTTAATTTATAAAACTGGAATAATAGTATCCCTTAAGGGGAGATAATCCATGTGAAAGTGAACAGCATGTATAAGGGCTCAGTGTATATTAGTTAAATTAGGTGTCGGGAAGGATAGAACCTCAGACCTGGGAGACTCTTCAGTGACCATCCAGTTCCTCATTTCAAGAGAGAAAGGAATAGTAATAGTGAAGGGGTCTGAGGTTTTATAGCATTATAGAGACTCAGCGCTGGAAGGTACCTGAGAATATTAACTGCAGTACTCTATTGTGAGAATCTTAGGTCTCTAGATATTGAGCAATTTCTGGTAGTCGCACAAATCAGAAAGTGTGGAACTGGGCCAAGAAGCCAGAATATCCACCCCAGTTTAGTGCCTTCCCATGATTTCATGTTTAAAGCTTTATTCTGTAGTTAGAACAAAGGCATAGAGATGTGACATCTCTGATAAGTGAAGAAGAGTCCCAGAATTCTCTTCCAAAAGTTCTCTACATAATAGAAATACATAATAGAAACCAAAGTAAATACATAATAGAAACTTCTGATGTTGGACAGATGAGAAATCCCCCTCCTTAACTCACTTTGATTTCTAGGTCAAAAACATAAATGAACAGCACTGGAAATCAGAGAAATTATTGAATTCACAAACAGGTTTATTCCTAGTATGTGGATTGTTTTATTTTATAGGATTATTATAAAATAATATTATAAATATAAATAATATTTATATAAATATAAATATTTATGTTATATTTATATAATATATAATATCAAATATTATAATATAAATATAATAAATGTTATATTTATATAAATATAAATAATAATATTACTAGAGGCAATTATACAATCACTTAAAACCATTAGGCTTCCACTTTTCACTAGGAAAACCAAAACACTGTTCATGGGACATAAGCTGATGGAGGTCTTGACGTTTCTCAGACCCCAAGAGCTTATATATTTTCAATATAATGTTTTAGATGAATAGCAGAAAGACTTGCATATAACCTTTGATCCAAAATTCCTACTATGCTGGCCATAAGGCACATTATTTATATTACTTTTATGTCTCTGGGAACTGTCCATAACTGTAAGATAGATAGGGGAAATATCCTCACTTATCTGTGGGTGCCAAAAGATTTATGCACTTCCAAGAACTCGAAACACGGAATCCAGGGTGTTCACCATCATTGGAGATGGAAGTCATGATAAGTGAATGACATCCCCTAACTCCTACCAGATGCTGCATGGTGCTAACCTAATTGTCAGACTCTTCTTTTGGCACTTCTGGGGACTTGAAGTCCTCACGTTCTAAATTTCATCTATACAGTTTTCTTCTGTCTTATCCACAATCATGATAGAAAAGTCCACGAGCGAGCGGGAAAGGGCAAGAAGCCACACACCCAGGCTAAGTACTACAAACATTTTCTCATCAAACTGTTTGGCTGACGGTGAAGGAATAGGATGCCTTTAGATCTGTCAGCTTCTATCATTCAGCTCCATCCCCCCCCCACCCCGCCACGTTTGCTTCTACTTGCAATAACTAGACTTACATTTTTCCCAGGCTTTGTTCATTTTCACATTATTATGCATTGTGACAGGAATACCAGGCAGTTGGATTTCCCACCTGTCAGCCCACAACATTTATTTCCAATCTACCACCCTTTTACCAGCTCTTCCCCCACTCCTGGGTGCCAGGCTGGAGATGCTATTGACTCATTTGTTGACTCAGCATCAGTTTCCTGGAAGCCCTTTGTGAGAAGTTCTTTGTGAAAGCGTGGCTCTTTTCTCTTTTGGGTTTGTGAAACACTGTCTGACTTTGCTGGTTTGTTTGTTTTCGTGAAGCTGGAAATCTAACAGCTCTAGGAGAACCTCTTCAAGAAAGAGCAACTGCTGAATCATCCTTGTAGAAAAGATCATCTCTGGAGAAAAATCGTCCTTGGATTCGGTGGTCATTGCAGGCATCTCAGATTTTCAAAGCTTCAGAAGGTGAAAATGCCACAGCATGATGCCATGCTTGGACGTACACAGATAATGATTTCTGCCTCCCAAAACACATGAAGGACAATGTGATCTAGATGTCCTTGCTACATTCTCATCCCAAATGCAGGTGAAATAAAGCACATTTCCTCATGAATTAAGCATTCTAAATGATACTAAACATTTCCAGTATACGTTGGAAGGTTCTTGATAGTTCAATTTCACGAATAAGTAAAAAGATAGATTTAAAATTAACACATAGCTAACTTCACATCATATGCATTAGGAACACTGGGAGAGAACGTGAGGAACATTCACCATCACCAGCATTTCCTAACCATGGGATATTTTTATATCAAAAAAGGTAGGAAATACATACTGATAATTCTTTAAATTAAATACACTTGGCTTTCTGCAAATTGTTTTTATTTCTCTCATTTTTTACTGGGGATGGCTTAAAATTCAACCACGGAGCATAAGCAAACCATCAAGCTACACGTAGGAAACACGGTATATTCTCTCCATTCACAATATAATTCAATTCCAGCCCTCTCAATTGAAACCGAAGCAGCATTTAGAGAATGGCCATTTTCATCTCTGCTGATCCAAGTGAAAAAAAAAAAATGCAATGGCATTTGTGATTACTTTAATTAGCGAGTAAAAAACATATTTGATGCTAAAGGTGTCATTAAAAATTCCCCTCTGCAGTCTAATCTTTTCCAGAGCCTACACTTGCTATTCTGGGTTATCTTCCCCCTCCTAAATATGGTTTTTTTTTTTGTTTTGTTTTGTTTTTTTGTTTTGTTTTGTTTTGTTTTGTTTTTTTGAAAAATGAACTTGTCTGGCTTAGAAAAATAAGAAAACCACCTAATCAGTTCTTACTCTTTCTACTTAAAAGCGGGTTTATTTTCTGGGGACCAAGGAGCCTCGTGTTCCAAATTTGTTTTTCTTTCCTATAGGGAATGTAAATTTGGTGTCTAAACAAGCTGACCAGGCTAATGGGAAATCTTGCTGCTGAAACTTAGCTGAAGGCTTTGAAAGTTCCCTTATCCTAGGTTTTCTCAGTGGGTTGCCACTCACCCTGCACCAGCCAACTTGGGGACGCAGTACCTGATCTTTCAGGAATTATAGGGCCCAAAGGACTGCAGCTAATTTCTTTTGACTGGTAGAACCTCTTTATAGTCTCTGACCAGGACCCGTTGTTTAAAAAGGAGGAAAAAAAAAAAAAAAAGTCATCTTTTGCAGTATTTCATTTGGCGGAAAATTGCTATTCCAGATTTGTTACAAATTACCCATGGAGATAAACATATTGAGCGCATTTAATTTGAAATGCTGCCTTTCAAGTTTCTCTCTTTAAGCTGGGGCTTACAGGAGACACTGTTTGAGGAATGGATATACAGGCCAATACCCTGGGATGTTTGAACATTAAAAAAAAATGTTTTTATTACTCTCATATCCAGTTCCTTTAAAACACTACCACAGGATCTCAAAATATATGGTGAATTCTCCTAAAAATGCATCAGCCCATGTAAAATTTTTTTGTTTTTCATCAAAAATAACACAGAAGCCAATATAAGAAGCAGTAAGGTGCATTCTCATGTGTTCACATTATCATTTTTATATCACATTTGTTCTCTGTTACAAAGCAATCTGCCTTAGCTGGTAAAATATTTCATGGTTATCCCTTGTATCTGTGTGTTCTTTGAGAGATTTTTTAAGTGATCTTTGAGAATCTTGAGTTCAGACTCTTATACCCTCTCACAGGTTCTCAGTCAAAAAAAAGTCACCTATCAAGTACCTAAATCGGCCTTTGTGTTCTCCTTATAACTTAGCATGGTAATTGTAGCCCAGGGAGAAGATGGGTAGTTGGTTAAATATGGAATTTCAGTCTCCAGATACCACACCCCTAATTACATGAACATCTCCAAGATAATGCCTTCTTTTTGTTGTAAAGGCTTCACCCGTCTTTCTCATTCACTCTGTTCACGCTGCTGATAGTTAAAGGGGAAACCCTGCAAATCATTATGTCAGCTGCTCAAGGCATCTTTATTCTTGGGAATAAACTCCGTAATTATAATACTGACAGCAGGTGTGTATTGAGTGCTTTCTTGGTACCAGGCACTTGACTCGATTTTGTGCACACATTAAATAAATCAATCCTCACAATTCTATTATGAATGTCTCCGTTTGACAGATAAGGAAACCGAAGTTCAGAGAAAGTGACTATAATATGGGTACTCCCCAACCAGGAGATAGACAAGGAGCAACTTTAAAATGCACACTTTTGACTTTTGTGCTCAAGTTGAGGGTCTGAAGACGTTGCATGGATGAGGACAAATCTACAAATGCAGCACATGGTTCCATGTGTCTTCCTGAATGCCACCAGGGGTGTGCGGAATGGGGGAAATAGAGTTCTGCCCTCAGTGCCCTCCACACTCTCCATCACTGCCCAGATGATGGTACCGGACCCCCATCTAGTCGTTCCAAGCCACCCAGTTCATTTTCCGTACCATCTTTGAGACTTGTTCCAATCTGGCATCTTCCAGGAGACATCCCTGTCTCACAAACTCAACCCTATCTCTGTATTACCTACGTCCTTGTTTATAGCATGGCCTCAAGCTGCACTTGAAATGTGGCTTCAGAAATGGGTTTTTAATTTAGTTCATGTCATTTCTAGTTTCTCAGTCCCCAAATAGTTCCTTAAAAGCAGAGTCGAGATGCTCCATGTCCATCCCCTTCTCTTCTTCTCCAACCATTTCCTCTGGTGTTTGGCTCTGAGCTTAGAGCAGTGATTGTGAAATACATACTTTTGTCCATGTGATTATTTTAAGTCTCAGCCAAAGAGAATGGGCTTGAGTTTTAGCAAAATGGATATGTTATATCTTCTCCTGTGGAAGTGTAGGGAAATCCGTGTCTTAGAATGTCTTTAGAAAAGGCAGTTCTGGGCTGCTTTGAAAAATTCTTCCAAAAAGCAGAATACTCTGCATCCAATGAAGAATGTAGGAGCACTTCTTTCTTTCCATAAAGTTTTCTTATTCAGAAACCTTTTGAAAAACAACATGTACACAGTCATTATATCAACACAAACTGAAAGTGTTAGAAACTTCCTTGTTTAGGCCTATCTATTACTTTGTGAATTAAAAAAAAAATACATTACTGCTTTGAATCTTGTGGTTTCATGTTAAAAATCCAGGCAAATTTAATCAACATTCTCCTTTTATCTTTCCCCTGGCCCACTACTAAAAAAAAAAAAAAATAAATAAAAATAAAAAAATTAAAAAAAAAAAAAGAAGAAGAAGAAGAGAAAACTTTGCTATCAGTTTCTGAGCCAACAGAAAAACACTCAAGGAATATCGGCATTATGAAATACTGAAAGAAGGATTTTACGTTTTAGGACAAGTGTTAAATCTTATGCTTTACTTCTAAATAAAGTTGAGCCAGGGCTCATATGATTAATCTGCTGAGTTTCCTGAAGATATCCTCTAATATCTGGGGAGAAAAAAAGTATTTCCTGTACCAAAAGCATTTTTAATAGCTCTCCTCATGAACAAAGAATGGCCACTCTTATTTCCCAGTTCAATGTGCCAAAATTTCTGGGAAAGTTGTTTCTCATTGTTTCAGTGTTAAGTCAACATTTCAAAAATTGAGACTTTTTTTTTTAATCAAAGGATTAATATCTAGGTCATGGGTAATAGAAATCTCACCAGCTTTAGTGCATTGGGCTTATGAAATTGAAACAAGTGATTCTATTCATTATTAATAAAAATATATGGTTGTGTTTAAATATCAAAGTCCTGGTTGAGTCTTAGGGACCAAGTGACTCCATGATATAAGGCCCCCTAGCTGCCCTTTTATGATTTTCTGCAGAGCTCTTCACACAATTTACAGCCTTGTAATCAGTGGGGTCCTATAGATCAAGGTGTAAGCAGAGTAAAAGATGTTTTGTTAAACAAAAATTGTGAAACACTCCATTGTGGCTTATAAATTACGATTTCTTCTCTACTTTTCTGCTTGCAGATTTATAACACTTATCTGACATAGTTTTTTTTATACTGAAGAAAATCCAATTACTTACATTTATTTAAAGGAGAGCTGTAGTTTAAAATTATCATGACTGAGATGTTAAATCCATAAACCCAACACTGCTGTTGTCCGTGAGCAATGTGGTGTCTATTGGTTGTTAGTACATCAAAAAGTGGTTTTCTCACAGTGTATTTGTATAGAAATTGGCAAGGAAATGGGTATCAGTTAGTTAAATGCACTACAGAACTAGTCAGCTTCTTTTTATTGCAAGGAAAACTGGACACTACAAACAACCACAAAAAACAAACATTTCACTTGTGAACCTATCATTTTAAAATGCTATACCAGATGAGATAGGTACATAGATAGATAGACAGATTGATAGACAGGCCGAGAGATAGACTGACACCAGGTACAGAAAAATTCTTGGTCTAGATTTTCCCATATTTTCAAACCTTATTTGGAGCCACCGAAAATCTGGTAAATTATTTGCCCAATGTTCTGCATTATTGGATCCAAGTGTTTGAAAATGTGATTAATTTTAGGCTTTGCATGTATAAATTGTTAAAAAAATATGAAAGGTGTATTTTCTCATTCATCCAGTATTCTGGATCTCATTCTAACATGGGATGCTATATTAACATTAACTTGACTGGGCTCCACTGGTTGAAGATTTTGATAAGACACAAGAAAGGGGAAACAGGCAAAGACTTTCAACATGAATTAATATTTAATAAACGATTGAGAAGAGACAAATCTGTGAGAGAAAGAGAACCCTAACACTCTAAAAAGAATCAAGATATTCTCAATTGCTTTCAAATAGTTTCACATTATTAATTAATATTAATACTACAAACATTAGAGTAGCATTTGTTAAGCTTGTCTTCTCTTTTAGGATAAGTGTATTACTCACATTATATCATTCAATCCTAGTATAATTCTGTGAATCAAATATGACTATCCCCTTTTACAGATGAAGGAGCCAGGTTTGAAGTTTCTAGAAATTGGTCTTAAGTTGCTATAGCCAGAATTGCTTCTTGTCAGAGCCTCGGTTAATTTTTATCCTGTAACAGCTTTGGCCTTGGAACCTCCTCCCCACATGTTGGTTGGCATTTCTGCCTAAATTTTCTAATAAACCAAAAAGATCTATCGTTTTTTGTTCCTTGTGGAAATTCACCTTCGTTTCTTCTCCTCTTTCAATGGGAAACACCTGTTCATGTTAAACATTCGTTTTCTTCCTTTCCAGAAGACAAGCTATCTCACTGCCAGGTCAAGATTTCCACAACTTGTGTGAGCTCCATGAAATCATTCGTAAGTAGCTTGAAGGTAAATTTGACTAAAGTGGAACGTCTGGCAGTCGTGCAAGAAAGGACGGGAAGGGACTTTGGATCAATCAAGAATTTGCTCTTCTTTAAATCCGGCCACTGTGCTGGGGACCTTCTATCATTTAAACTTCAGGAGAAACTGGCTAGAAAGGCCTTGTTAATGTCATTTAAGAGAAAATTGAGATTCAGAAAAATGAACTGACAGCTCCCGAGATGAAGGTAAACCTAGGTCATCGGGCAATGAGAGCCCCTTCTGTGACACGTTCTCCTTCAGTGCAAACCTGTAGACATACATCACTTTGATTATTGCCTGGCTTTCCCTCAGCCATTTTCAATATCTTGTCAATCTGCATGATATTTTATACATTGTCATCTTCCTTTCTTAATGGGCAGAGGGAAATATCAGGTTTACTATGTAGGAAGGATAACGATGATTGGTAAAATTAGTATTCAGTATTTAGTTTCACAAAACACATAGGCTCTTTTTTTTTTTTTTTTGGTTGAAATGCTATTAAAGTTTCTAAGACAAGGCTGAACAAAGTGTTGGAACGATAGAGCTATTTTATAATTAAGCTGTAATGCTTTGAGTCTATGTTAAATGGTTTAGTGAAAGGTGGAATACAATATGTACCAAAATGGATTTTTTTTTCCCCAATGCGAAAGCCTCTAATACTTCATGTCTATTTAAGCTTGGGATGTTTAAAGAAAATGAAAAAGAAATGCAAATATACTCCATAACGATTACGTTTTTCTTTTTCTCTGTGTATTTTCTGCCTCTCCATGGAGACAACATAGTTTCATTAATTAACAAAAATGGTCATGAAAACCACCACTTGCCATTGTGTTATTCCCATGTAATGTTTCTATAATGTTGCATAATGTGAAATTTTTGCTCAGCACTGCTGGGCCAGGGCTGTCAGCAGTTGAATCACCTAGTGTTGGCAGTATCTGTTAAAACTTGATGAGTGTAAGTTCTGTGACTACAATGTGTGAAGCATGCAGTAAAAGAAAGCTGACCTATCTAAGATAAAATACATTGGCTTCTCACTTCTGCTGTGAGTAGTAGTATTTAGCCCTTTTTACAGAAATTTCAACCAGTGCCTTGAGGCACAGAATAATCAAGTATTTCCCTACATTATAACCAATGGCCCTGGGATATTTGTTGTTGTTCATTCTGTGGCTTTTGTTCTTTTATCTTTTTTTTTTTTTTTTTTTTTTTAAAGAAAAAGGTACCTGTAAAGGGGGTAGGATGGAATGGATTGGTTCATAGGAAGCCCATAGAAGTCACCTCAGGCATCCCAGATTTATGGAATTACTGTTCCCAGAGTTAGCATGAATCCTATTTATCTCAAATATCACTATTCTCTTTGCCAGGAACTCTGACAAGCTGAATAAATATATAAAGGGGGAATCTTGGAAGTGGGTAGACAGACTTGTGACTCATGACGGGGTCAGAGCCTTTGCTATTTGCTTAGAAACAGATCTCTTTCCCTGGCTGCCACAGGGAGGAAGCGATGATGGAGAACTGTTGGTTCCAGAGCAATGTGGTCCAGGCAGCTGGAAGGTCAGGGGTTAAACATGTGCTATCTCAACTATGCTGGGTACAATAACAACATCAGGCATCAGGAGAATGATCTATCAGGGCAATTAGTCAAACAGGCCTTGTGGTAGCCCAGATAGGCCTGGCTCTGTTTGCATCTGTTTATCACTTGGAGATAAGAATCCTTGTGAACCTTTTTGTTACCTTGAGAAAGTAGACACCTAGAAGGTAAACATAAGACAACAGTGTCTTGAAAAATTGATTTTGAAAAATGACTACAGCCCCCAGATAGGGTTAAATCTTATTTATTTCTGGCCACTAAAAAGGGGATGAAGAAGAATTGGCCTTTTTTTTTTTTTCCAACCTATTTCTTAGTCTATTCTCCCATGAGCAGAAATTACAGAATTGGGCTTCTTTTGATCAAATATGAAACTTGACCTGGATGCCCTAGGAAGTGGGAAGGATAAATGAAATTATTCTAGTTTGTTTTTTGTCCTGAGATCTTCCTGTAAATGCTGCATTTTGCCATGGTCCACAAACTGACCTAGATGTTCAAAACATTTGTTTTTCTGGGTTTGGTTGGCCTGATTTAATCTTTCTTTCTTCTCTTCTGATTGTAAACACTTGGAGAATATTGATACAACCTTTCTTTGTCCTGATGCCATTACACTCGGCCACAGAATCAGAAACTCATGAAGGGGATTTTCCTTAGGACTACTAATTTTAATTGTAGAAACTCAAAAATTTTCAAGTTGGCAAAGACAATTTGCCATGCCTTGAATATGCATAGTCACACCTTTGTTCATGTCTTTCCCTGTACCTAGCTTCTACCCACACTGACATAAAACTGTATTTGCCCTAAAGCATAGCCAAGAGTGGAGTCTACAACGGCCTTTAATGGGAGCAGGAGCACGGACATATGCATCTTTCACAACCCAGTTTGAGCTCCCTTTATGATCTAATGGTCCCAATTAACATTAGCATTTTTGGTTATTTTTATTTTATTTTATTTTATTCTATTTTTTTTAACCTTTCTGGTTATCTTTCAATCTAGTTTCATAAGGTGTACCTAACTTCCATTTTTTTCCGGGAGAGCAAAGCATGCTTGGGTAGGAAAGGGATTCTTTTTCCCACCGTCTCTATCCACTCTTTTTTTTTTTTTAATTTTATTTTTTATAAACATATATTTTTATCCCCAGGGGTACAGGTCTGTGAATCGCCAGGTTTACACACTTCACAGCACTCACCATAGAACATACCCTCCCCAATATCCATAACCCCACCCCCCCTCTCAACCCCCCTCCCCCCATCAACCCTCAGTTTGTTTTGTGAGATTAAGAGTCACTTATGTTTTGTCTCCCTCCCAATCCCATCTTGTTACATTTATTCTTCTCCTACCCCCTTAACCCCCCATGTTGCATCTCCTCTACCTCATATCAGGGAGATCATATGATAGTTGTCTTTCTCCGATTGACTTATTTCGCTAAGCATGATACCCTCTAGTTCCATCCACGTCGTCGCAAATGGCAAGATTTCATTTCTTTTGATGGCTGCATAGTATTCCATTGTGTATATATACCACATCTTCTTTATCCATTTGTCTGTTGATGGACATCTAGGTTCTTTCCATAGTTTGGCTATTGTAGACATTGCTGCTATAAACATTCGGGTGCATGTGCCCCTTCGGATCACTACGTTTGTATCTTTAGGGTAAATACCCAGCAGTGCAATTGCAGGGTCATAGGGTAGTTCTATTTTCAACATTTTGAGGAACCTCCATGCTGTTTTCCAGAGTGGTTGCACCAGCTTGCATTCCCACCAACAGTGTAGGAGGGTTCCCCTTTCTCCGCATCCTCGCCAGCATCTGTCATTTCCTGACTTGTTAATTTTAGCCATTCTGACTGGTGTGAGGTGATATCTCATGGTGGTTTTGATTTGTATTTCCCTGATGCCGAGTGATATGGAGCACTTTTTCATGTGTCTGTTGGCCATCTGGATGTCTTCTTTGCAGAAATGTCTGTTCATGTCCTCTGCCCATTTCTTGATTGGATTATTTGTTCTTTGGGTGTTGAGTTTGCTAAGTTCGTTATAGATTTTGGACACTAGCCCTTTATCCGATATGTCATTTGCAAATATCTTCTCCCATTCTGTCAGTTGTCTTTTGGTTTTGTTCACTGTTTCCTTTGCTGTGCAAAAGCTTTTGATCTTGATAAAATCCCAAAAGTTCATTTTTGCCCTTGCTTCCCTTGCCTTTGGTGATGTTCCTAGGAAGATGTTGCTGCGGCTGACGTCGAAGAGGTTGCTGCCTGTGTTCTCCTCGAGGATTTTGATGGATTCTTTTCTCACATTGAGATCCTTCATCCATTTTGAGTCTATTTTCGTGTGTGGTGTAAGGAAATGATCCAATTTCATTTTTCTGCATGTGGCTGTCCAATTTTCCCAACACCATTTATTGAAGAGGCTGTCTTTGTTCCATTGGACATTCTTTCCTGCTTTGTCGAAGATGAGTTGACCATAGAGTTGAGGGTCCATTTCTGGGCTCTCTATTCTGTTCCATTGATCTATGTGTCTGTTTTTGTGCCAGTACCATGCTGTCTTGATGATGACAGCTTTGTAATAGAGCTTGAAGTCCGGAATTGTGATGCCACCAACTTTGGCTTTCTTTTTCAATATTCCGCTGGCTATTCGAGGTCTTTTCTGGTTCCATATAAATTTGAGGATTATTTGTTCCATTTCTTTGAAAAAAATGGATGGTACTTTGATAGGAATTGCATTAAATGTGTAGATTGCTTTAGGTAGCATAGACATTTTCACAATATTTATTCTTCCAATCCAGGAGCATGGAACATTTTTCCATTTCTTTGTGTCTTCCTCAATTTCTTTCATGAGTACTTTATAGTTTTCTGAGTATAGATTCTTAGTCTCTTTGGTTAGGTTTATTCCTAGGTATCTTATAGTTTTGGGTGCAATTGTAAATGGGATGGACTCCTTAATTTCTCTTTCTTCTGTCTTGTTGTTGGTGTAGAGAAATGCAACTGATTTCTGTGCATTGATTTTATATCCTGACACTTTACTGAATTCCTGTACAAGTTCTAGCAGTTTGGGAGTGGAATCTTTTGGGTTTTCCACATATAGTATCATATCATCTGCAAAGAGTGATAGTTTGACTTCTTCTTTGCCGATTTGGATGCCTTTAATTTCCTTTTGTTGTCTGATTGCTGAGGCTAGGACTTCTAGTACTATGTGGAATAGCAGTGGTGATAACGGACATCCCTGCCGTGTTCCTGACCTTAGCGGAAAAGCTTTCAGTTTTTCTCCATTGAGAATGATATTTGCAGTGGGTTTTTCATAGATGGCTTTGATAATATTGAGGTATGTGCCGTCTATCCCTACACTTCGAAGAGTTTTGATCAGGAAGGGATGCTGTACTTTGTCAAATGCTTTTTCAGCATCTATGGAGAGTATCATATGATTCTTGTTCTTTCTTCTATTAATGTGTTGTATCACATTGATTGATTTGTGGATGTTGAACCAACCTTGCAGCCCTGGAATAAATCCCACTTGGTCGTGGTGAATAATCCTTTTAATGTACTGTTGAATCCTATTGGCTAGTATTTTGGCGAGAATTTTTGCATCTGTGTTCATCAAGGATATTGGTCTGTAGTTCTCTTTTTTGATGGGATCCTTGTCTGGTTTTGGGATCAAGGTGATGCTGGCCTCATAAAATGAGTTTGGAAGTTTTCCTTCTATTTCTATTTTTTGGAACAGTTTCAGGAGAATAGGAATTAGTTCTTCTTTAAATGTTTGGTAGAATTCCCCCGGGAAGCCATCTGGCTCTGGGCTTTTGTTTGTTTGGAGATTTTTGATGACTGTTTCAATCTCCTTACTGGTTATGGGTCTGTTCAGGCTTTCCATTTCTTCCTGGTTCAGTTGTGGTAGTTTATATGTCTCTAGGAATGCATCCATTTCTTCCAGATTGTCAAATTTGTTGGCGTAGAGGTGTTCATAGTATGTTCTTATAATTGTCTGTATTTCTTTGGTGTTCGTTGTGATCTCTCCTCTTTCATTCATGATTTTATTTATTTGGGTCCTTTCTCTTTTCTTTTTGATAAGTCTGGCCAGGGGTTTATCAATCTTATTAATTCTTTCAAAGAACCAGCTCCTAGTTTCTTTGATTTGTTCTATTGTTTTTTTTGGTTTCTATTTCATTGATTTCTGCTGTGATCTTTATGATTTCTCTTCTCCTGCTGGGTTTAGGCTTTCTTTCTTGTTCTTTCTCCAGCTCCTTTAGGTGTAGGGTTAGGTTGTGTACCTGAGACCTTTCTTGTTTCTTGAGAAAGGCTTGTACCGCTATATATTTTCCTCTCAGGACTGCCTTTGTTGTGTCCCACAGATTCTGAACCATTGTGTTTTCATTATCATTTGTTTCCATACATTTTTTCAATTCTTCTTTAATTTCCTGGTTGACCCATTCATTCTTTAGAAGGATGCTGTTTAGTCTCCATGTATTTGGGTTCTTTCCAAATTTCCTCTTGTGATTGAGTTCTAGCTTCAGAGCATTGTGGTCTGAAAATATGCAGGGAATGATCTCAATCTTTTGATACCGGTTGAGACTTGATTTAGGACCAAGAATGTGATCTATTCTGGAGAATGTTCCATGTGCAATAGAGAAGAATGTGTATTCTGTTGCTTTGGGATGAAATGTTCTGAATATATCTGTGATGTCCATCAGGTCCAGTGTGTCATTTAAGGCCTTGATTTCCTTGTTGATCTTTTGCTTGGATGATCTGTCCATTTCAGTGAGGGGAGTGTTAAAATCCCCTACTATTATTGTATTCTTGTCGACGTGTTTCTTTGATTTTGTTATTAATTGGTTTATATAGTTGGCTGCTCCCACGTTAGGGGCATAGATATTTAAAATTGTTAGATCTTCTTGTTGGACAGTTCCTTTGAGTATGATATAGTGTCCTTCCTCATCTCTTATTATAGTCTTTGGCTTAAAATCTAATTGATCTGATATAAGGATTGCCACTCCTGCTTTCTTCTGATGTCCATTAGCATGGTAAATTCTTTTCCACCCCCTCACTTTAAACCTGGAGGTGTCTTCGGGTTTAAGATGAGTTTCTTGTAGGCAACATATAGATGGGTTTTGTTTTTTTATCCATTCTGATACCCTGTGTCTTTTGATTGGGGCATTTAGCCCATTGACATTCAGGGTAAGTATTGAGAGATATGAATTTAGTGCCATTGTATTGCCTGTAAGGTGACTGTTATTGTATATTGTCTCTGTTTCTTTCTGATCTACTACTTTGAGGGTCTCTCTTTGCTTAAAGGACCCCTTTCAATATTTCCTGTAGAGCTGGTTTGGTATTTGCAAATTCTTTCAGTTTTTGTTTGTCCTGGAAGCTTTTAATCTCTCCTTCTATTTTCAATGATAGCCTAGCTGGATATAGTATTCTTGGCTGCATGTTTTTCTCATTCAGTACTCTGAATATATCATGCCAGCTTTTTCTGGCCTGCCAGGTCTCTGTGGATAAGTCTGCTGCCAATCTAATATTTTTACCATTGTATGTTACAGACTTCTTTTCCCGGGCTGCTTTCAGGATCTTTTCTTTGTCACTAAGACTTGTCAATTTTACTATTAGGTGACGGGGTGTGGACCTATTCTTATTGATTTTGAGGGGGGTTCTCTGAACCTCCTGGATTTTGATGCTTGTTCCCTTTGCCATATCGGGGAAATTCTCTCCAATAATTCTCTCCAACATACCTTCTGCTCCCCTCTCTGTTTCCTCTTATTCTGGAATCCCAATTATTCTAATGTTGTTTCGTCTTATGGTGTCACTTATCTCTCGAATTCTCCCCTCGTGGTCCAGTAGCTGTTTGTCCCTCTTTTGCTCAGCTTCTTTATTCTCTGTCATTTGGTCTTCTATATCGCTAATTCTTTCTTCTGCCTCATTTATCCTAGCAGTGAGAGCCTCCATTTTTGATTGCACCTCATTAATAGCTTTTTTGATTTCAACTTGGTTAGATTTTAGTTCTTTTATTTCTCCAGAAAGGGCTTTTATATCTCCCGAGAGGGTTGCTTTAATATCTTCCATGCCTTTTTCAAGCCCGGCTAGAACCTTGAGAATCATCATTCTGAACTCTATATCTGACATATTACCAATGTCTGTATTGATTAGGTCCCTAGCCTTTGGTACTGCTTCTTGTTCATTTTTTTGTTGTGAATTTTTCTGCCTTGTCATTTTGTCCAGATAAGAGTATATGAAGGAGCAAGTAAAATACTAAAAGGGTGGCAACAACCCCAGGAAAATATGCTTTAGCCAAATCAGAAGAGATCCCAAATCGTGAGGGGGGAGAAAGAGGATAAAAAGGGGTTCAGAAAGAAAAAAGAAAAAAAAAAGAAACTATTAAAAAAAGAAAGCTGATAAAAAATATAAAAAGGAAAATATATATATATATATATATATATATTAGATAAACTATTTAAAAAACGTTAAAAAAGAAAACGGTAAAAGTTAAAAAAATTTAGCAGAAGAAGAGAAAAAAAATTGAAGAAGAAAAAAAAATTAAATTAACTGCAAGGCTAAAGAATCATGGGAGGAAAGCCATGAGTTCCATGCTTTGCTTTCTTCTCCTCTGGAATTCCACCGCTCTCCTTGGTATTGAAACTGCACTCCTTGGTAGGTGAACTTGGTCCTGGCTGGGTTTCTCGTTGATCTTCTGGGGGAGGGGCCTGTTGTAGTGATTCTCAAGCATCTTTGCCCCAGGTGGAGTTGCACCGCCCTTACCCGGGGCCGGGCTGAGTAATCCGCTCAGGTTTGCTGGGTTTGCTTTTGGGAGCTTTTGTTCCCTGAGCGCTTTCTGTAGAGTTCTGGAAGTCGGGAATGAAGATGGCGGCCTCCCGTTCTCCGGTCTGGAGGAGCCGAGAGCCCGGGGCCCCACTCCTCAGTGCGCCCTCAGAGAGCAGCGCCCAGTTATTCCCGTCACCCTGGCCTCCGGCCGCGCTCCGAGCTGACTGAGCCTGCGACCGGTTCAAGGTAACCCCGAGTTTAGAGCTCACTCCTCGGCTCTGTCTCTGTAGCCGGCTTCCCCGTTCTAATACCGGTTAGCTCTGCAACACTCAGACACCCCCGATCCTTCTGTGACCCTGTGGAACCTGAGGCCGTGCTGACCCCGCCTGGGCTTCACCCCAGTTAAGCCTCTGGAGCGATGTCCCTCAGCAGAACAGACTTTTGAAAGTCCCGATTTTGTGCTCCGTTGCTCCGCCGCTCGCCGGGAGCTGGCCCCTCCCCCCGTGGTCTATCTTCCCGTCGCTTTGGATTCACTTCTCCGCCAGTCCTACCTTTCAGATAGTGGTTGATTTTCTGTTTCTAGAATTGCTGTTCTTCTTCTCTTCAATCTCCCGTTGGATTTGTAGGTGTTTGCAATCTTTAGATAAGCTATTTAGCTGATCTCCCGCTACCTGAAGTAGTCTCAGCCTGCTACTTCTCTGCCATCTTGACTCCTCCTCCTCTCTCTATCCACTCTTAACCAAAAACCAAGCTTGAGAGTTAGCTAACCAGATGTGTGTAATTATCATTTTTAGCCCTCTGACAGCAGCTATCTGTGTGACCTTAACCTTTCTGAGCCCCACTTTTTTCCCACCTACAAGATGGGAATAAAAGTAGAGCTATTTCACATGGTTCTTGTGTGGAGTCAATGAGAAGGCATGCAGAGCTGCCTCATACAATGCTTAGACTATAGGAAGCACTGTATAAATGTCCCCTTGTGGGCATCACCCAGTATCTGTTTAGTAGATATGTTAAGCTACAGGTAGATGAACTGCCTTATACTTTGGATATTGTAAATCCAAATTTACAGTGTGACAAAAAATATCATGTTTTCTATAACAATTAAGATTATTTTCCAGATTAATTCTTTAAATGAAAAAAAATAGATTATTTTTAAGAACAGTTTTATTGTTTAATTTTTTTATTTTTCATTTTCTATGAATTTATTTTTAAAGATTTTATTTATTTATTTGACAGAAAAAGACAGAGCTAGAGAAGGTACACAAGCAGAGGAAGCGGGAATAGGAGAGGCAGGCTTCCCACCAAGCAGGGAGCCCAATGTGGGACTTGATCCCAGGACTCTGGGATCATGACGTGAGTTGAAGGCAGATGATTAATGACTGAGACACCCAAGTACCCCAATATTTTATTATTTTTTAAAATTTTTACTTAATTTTTTGAGAGAGAGCAAGAGAGCGAGAGAGCATGAGAGCACAATTCGGGGGAGGGGCAGAGGGAGAGGTAGAAGCAGACTCCCCACTGAGCAGGGAGCCTGACTCACGGTTTGATCCCAGGACCCTGAGATCATAACCTGAGGCAAAGGCAAACCCTTAACTGACTGAGCCTCCCAGATGCCCGAGAGCAGTTTTATATCATAGCAAAATTGAGTGGAAGGTACAGAGATCTCCCATGTATCTCCTACCCTCTCCATAGTCAACATCTCCCACCAGAGTGGTATGTTTGTTGCAACTGATGGACCTGCACTGACATACCATTATCACCCAAAGTTCGTAGTTCACACTGCAGTTCAATTCAGATTAAAATTTTAAGGTGCTGGGTATACTCTCAGTGGTATCCATTCATTCATTCAATTATTCATTATTGTTTCTACTTAGCAAATTTACTTTTCCCCAAGCTGTGACATTTATTGTGCTAATAAGATATGATCTAGGCTGTAAAGGGCTTATAATCTAGTGTTTATCACTTCTATCTAAAATCTATTATGTTTAATTTATTTTTATAAAGGGCATGTTATTCTACCACCTATATGGAACATGCTTCTACCAGCCCCATGTCCTCTAATCGCACACTTTCAAGGATTATAGCATCCAGGTTTCTGCCAAAATATAAATGAATATGTTTTCTGAGCCTTACTATTCATCCCAACAGTAAAAATGAAAGAAGACAATTTAAATCACAACTCTGGTAATTTGCTGTTGCAAAGCATTTTAAATAAGCCCCTTTAAAAGTTCTTCTAGACAGATGCTTGTCTTCATTTTTAAGTTATTATTAGACTCTAAGAACACATCAAAGACCAGTTATAATACATTATGCTTTAGCATAGAATTTAGAATAATCAGACCTGTTCTGGCCCTCAGATTTCCATTCAGAATTTAGAATAATCAGACCTGTTCTGGCCCTCAGATTTCCATTCAGAGTTATCTTTCCAGAACAGGCCCCAATATGAAATCCTGTGCTCTCAGCTCCACTCTTTGTGTAATAAAGACCCAAAGATATTGAGGAAGTGAGTCTGGGTGAGAACAGGGCACCAATGTGGATGGGCAGCAGTTTTCACGGTTGAATCTGAACCAACCAGACCAAACTGCTAGAGATCGGGTGCCAGACTTACCCCTATGTGAGATACCAGCTCCCTGTCTTCTCAGAACAGCTGTGTCTTTTAGGTAGTGGGGTAGGAGTTGGGCAGATGAAGGAGAGGCTTGGACAATATAGAATGAATGCAATGAAGCACCACCTTCCTTAACCTTCTTGGCTCCAGTCACTCTGGCTTTCTTAGTGTTCCTCAGTGTGACAGGCTTCTTTCTCCCTTGGAAGCTTTTTGTCCACAAAGCAAACCTTTGTGGACAAAAAGTTATTCTCCATTTTGTCCACAAAGCAAACCTTTCCCTTAACCTGGTTAAAAAGTTCTCCTTTTTCAGTTCTCAAAGACCTGGAAGGTGCTCCTGACATTCAGACTAAAGCTAGTATTCCTCAGTTGTTTCCTAGTTTGTAATAATGTATTAATGTGATTATTCAGTCAGTTTTTCTTTCATTCAGTAGAGTAGAGTTCTGATGGCTCAGGTCTTGAATCTCTGAATGTTGTATCACTAATATGTGGTGTATCAGAGATGTTCAATAAATGCTCCATGGAATTAATGGAAGAATGTATGTTCTAGTAGCACTAATAGGGAAAAAAAAAAGGAATTATAAGTCATTCAATACTTCGACTGACTTCTCTAAGTATAAAAAGTGTTATGTGAATTAACTGGAACTTAGAAGTTTCAAGAGTGTTGAACACAATAGAAAATGGAATTAAAAAAAGGGGAAAAGTGGCTTTATTTGTGATGACAAAACTATATCCCACTTTTAACAAGGTTAAATCAATTTAAGCAGTGGTACTTACTCTTTTCATCAAAGAAGTTTAATTATCTAGCTTTTAAGATTAATAAGCACATTCCCCTTTTGTCCTCTATTTATCTTCTTAAAGGAGCCAAGTGAAATCCAAATTTGAATTTGGACTGAATTTTCAAGAACAACAAATTAAAAGTCAACAAGTATTCTAAATTATATTACTTTACCTACAAACTGGGCAAAGTACAGGTACATTAATTCTTACTAATGGTTTATGTTGTAGAGCTATTGAGTCAATAATCTATTTATCAAACATGACATACCTTCTGTAAATACTCTATGTTCCCAAAATGACAAAATGACAGCAGAGCAAAAGATGAATAAAAGTTTGAAAACCATAACCATTGGATACTTTTTTTTTTTTTTTTTTTTTTTTTTTTTTTGCTTAAGTTAGTGAACTGATTCATTGAAATGATATAGAAAAAGTGAGGACAGTCAAGTTCCATGCTAGTGGGTGAAAATTGTGTCACCAAAGATTTAGGGTCAATCAAATTACTCAGCATCAAGCAGATGAGTTATGGAAATTCTCATCCAAAAATCCTGACTCTGAAGCAATTTAATAGGCAGAAGAATAAAAGATACTTTGTGATCTTTATTTTATAACAACTGTAGAGTGTACCATATTTTGAGATGAGTTATCATGATTTAACTTTTAATTACAAAGCATTGCATGCATGGGATAAATAACAGCAGAACGTATTGGCTCAAAGGAGCCTGAACTATTGGTACAGTAAAATAGAAGGAGAGCAGCAGGTGATGGATGAAGCCTAGGGAAGTAAAGTATAATGGAAGAAAACAATGACAGCATGAATGAGTCAGCTAGTGACCAGAGAGGTAGACAGGTCAGGAAAACCCTAGCAGATACCATGAGTCAGTCCCCGAAGGCCAGGAGATGATACAAAAGGGGAAGAGTCAACATGACGACACATTTCCAGGACAGTGGGTCCAGAAGCTTTGAGAAACAAGTTGCTGACACTCTAACTCATTATCACACTTTGGTATCTATTTGCCCTTTCAGAAGATTAGTAACTCATATTAAATTTCAAATTTTCTATTTGATATAAATAGAGATAGATGATATAGTTATAGTATTTTAGGTTAAGTGACACAGAGTTTAGTCAAGAGTATGCCTTTCCTTTTTGCCCTAAAGATAAAATGCTAGATCTTCTTGTAGTAGATAATTCCAACTCTAATGTATTTCATGATTTATAGATGTAGGGATCATTTTAGTTTTAATCTTCCAATTCTCTCAATGTTCATGTATTATGTAATCAATATTCTATAGACAGTTGGCCTTGGTAATCCAATACTTGTCAATATGAACTCCCCAAAATAGTACTTTTAAGTGATTAATAAAACTTTTTAATATAACTGACCTTCCTATCACAGTGTTTTGATTTCTCAGTTTTCAAGGGCACATGCCACTCATAAGACACAGACAGCTATACCTTTGTAGATCAAAGTATCTAGGTTATGATAAGAGGCTTATGGTCTCAATAAAATTCTAGGGTTAGAAATTTGCATAAATTCATATCTAGCTGATCTCATGAGTTTCTGTGAAATCTCCAAGGATTGAAACTTAAAATGAATGTACATTTTTTTCTAGGCCAGTTGAGAAATGAAAACAGTCTTAATTATTTCAAGCCTGTATAGTAGTGTACACTGTAATTAACTCTGATGTGTGTTTCACACCCAATTAGAAGATATTTTAGCACCAAGATAATTGGACCCAGCAGCACCTTGGAAGTGTAATCAAACAAATTTATCACCACATATTATTGTCCTATGATCCTCTGCACTTTATAGTATGCATAAAGAGAATGGTCAGGACATCTGGGAAAATGTTGCTCATTATTGAAACTTTACTAAGACCTAAATCTACTTCAAGGCATCCCTGTTTATCAAAAAAAAAAAAAAAAAAACCCTAACCTTTTCCTATGACTTCACAATGCTTGTGTTGCTTTTACTAATGATTTCTCCATTGTTAATCAGGTTGATAATAACCATTTGCTTCCCTTGTTAGTCAACGTTTTGTGATATTTTCTTGGTGATGCGGGTAACCTGTTAACATACTTTTCCTTGGATTTCCTGGGGATTAAGTACAAAGCTGGAGTTGGGGGTACAACCCATATTGTGGAATTTTCAGATGCCATCCACCATAGGTTCAAAGCATCCACACTAGAAGCTTCTGTAGAATAGTGTGATCTGTGGACCTACTGACCCAAAACTCACTAGAGATGCAGATTTTGGGACCCTGCCCCAGGTCTATTGTCTCTGAAATTTAAGAAGATCTCCAAATAATGCTTATCCAAGCACACGAAGGTTTAAAAAATATAATCTAGCTAGAGTAAGAAATCTTCAAGTACCATCTGAACATGGGTGGTCTCAAAGTTCACCCCTCTGACCTTGATCCCTGTTCTTTCTAGGCCCTGTATTTCCAATTTGCTATTGACTCCAGGCTCATCGAACCTGATGTTTAGATCCTTAGTTCAAGCCTGAGCTGTCCCTTGTGAGTCCTGACCCTCTATTATCAATATGAGAGTCACATGACTTTCTGGCTTTAGACAAAGACAAGGCCACAGTCATCACTTTTTTAATGGATTTAACAAAAAGCAATGACAACTCACTTAATCAAGCCTGCTTAGATATAAGCTTTTTCATCTCCTTGGGTTTTTGTTGTTGTTGGTGTTGTTGTTCCTGATTTAAGTGACATGTCATGAGAATATCCTGACAAAAAAGACACTATTCATAAGCAAAAAGTACAGTATTCTTTGCTGCCTCATGCACAAAAATCCAATTTTTCCATAGCATGGCTTTTACACAAGGGAAACACACCAGACTCCTGTATATTGGCTTTGTTCCTGTCGGCAAGTAAGACTTCTTTTTCTTCTCCAACACATTTATTTTTTTTATTTTTTTATTCATTTATTTGACAGAAAGAGATTACAAGCAGGCAGAGAGGCAGGCAGAGAGAGAGGAGGAAGCAAGCTCCCTGCTGAGCAGAGAGCCCGATGCAGGGCTCGATCCCAGGACCCTGAGATCATGACCTGAGCCGAAGGCAGTGGCTCAACCCACTGAGCCACCCAGGCGCCCCGTCTCCAACACATTTTTTGAGGAACTATACAATCACTTGAATTACATTAGAATATTTTGTTATTATATTAGAGCACTTTAAATGATTGTTAATAGTACATTTTGACCCAACTTTAAAATATTCACTAAGCCAACTAATAAAAAGTATACTAATGTTAAAATTAAAGTTAATGGTGCCGAGGAAATGCTTCTTGAAAATTTACTGCCTTGGCCTATTCATTTGTGATTTTTGAGTTCTTGAAAAATAAAAATCTACTGGATTCTGGCTTAAAAAATGCATAAATATAAACAAATATAAACATAAATACCAATTGGGGTGCCTGGGTGGCTAAGTCCATTAGGGAGCCAACTCTTGGTTTGGCTCAGGCCATGACCTCAGGGTCATGGGATCCAGCCACACACTCAGAGCAGAGTCTGCTTGAGACTCTCTCTCTATCCCTCATCTGCCCCCACCCTCAGTTTCTCTCCCTCTCTCTCTCAAATAAATAAATAAATAAGAAAACCATATGAAAATAATTGACTTTGAAAACTAACATTATGTTTAGGAAAATAAAACACACAAGTTATATAAGTAGAACATGATAAGTGTTAAGAGAAGCTCATAGATCTCAGAAAAACAGTACCACTGCCAGCTGGGTTGGTATATAAAGGATTCACATAGGAAAGATAGTGAAGCTCAAAGGTTTTAAAGACAAATGACATAATTTCATACCTGGATATTAGGGGAAGGACTTGATATGGACATTTCACACTGGAAAAGTTATTGAGTAAAACATGACAGCACAGTGATTTCTAAATACACAACCAAGCAACCTCTTTAAAAATCACCATATTCCATCCTTGGAGCTTAAGACAGATTTATTGCTAAGAGATGGAGGGAAAAAAAGAAAAAGAAAAGAAAATCTTCTTTATACTTCAATAGATTCAGATGGTCATGGTGACCAGAAAACAAGTCAGAAGGAAATATTTTAAAGCTATGTTTATTTCAACAAAGTAGCAAAATCTACTTAAAAGAAAAGGAAAAATTCTATTCCATATGACAGGAATTGTGTGGGTAAATGTGGGTGTCCATATTTCATATAAAACCTAAATGTCTTCTTGTTGAAATGCTTACTTTTTCTATGGGTATAGACTCTCATAGATACATTGTTGGTGTATTTTTCACTCTTTAGTCAGTAGCAACCTCTTTAGTGTTTGGCAAATTTCCATAGGTGAAGTATGGGGAAAAGAGTCATGAACAAGCCCCATTATTTGCTTCCTGTTGCTAATTTTACTGGAAGCCAAAATGAGAGTTTCCAACAGTAAAGTTTTGTTTTCAATAGGACATTCATTTCTTAGTAGAAGAAGAAGAGGAAGGAGAATGAGAAGGAGAAGAAGATAAAGGGGCATGGGGAGAGGTAGGAGGACAAGAAGAAGGAGAAGAAGGAGGAGGTGAAGGAAAGGGAGAAATGGGGAGGTAGAAGAGACGAAGAAAATTA
This sequence comes from Lutra lutra, assembly GCF_902655055.1. Classification (NCBI taxonomy): domain Eukaryota; kingdom Metazoa; phylum Chordata; class Mammalia; order Carnivora; family Mustelidae; genus Lutra; species Lutra lutra. The sequence continues at coordinate 122,833,330 of NC_062284.1, forward strand.
AAAAAAAAGACTTTCAAAGTTTTGGGCCTCACAGGCATTTCCACAAAGAGAAATCAGAACTTCTAAATATTGATCCTCAGTGTAGAACTTCTAACTATTGATCTCAATTTCCCTGTTGAGAGAATGTATTTATGTCATCTTAGGCAGATGCTGGCCAGAATAATTTCATATTTAATCACTTCTTTGATGTAGAAAAGAGTTAAAAGCTTATTGAACATCTCAAATTCCTCTACCTTTCTGGATTTCCTTTCCTCTACTACTATAGAGATTTGTGATTGGATTTGCAAAGCCTTTGGAAGTCTTTCTTTTCTTTGACTCTTTGGCCTTCTGTGTTCTAGTCACTGTCTCTTGACTTTTTAGATATGTGACTAGTCAAAAGTGCCTGGGTGGCTCAGTAGGTTAAGCCTCTGCCTTCAGCCCAGGTCATGTTTTCAGGGTCCTGAAATCAGGCTCTCTGCTTAGCAGGGAGCCTGCCTCTTTCTCTCTCTCTGCCTGCCTCCCTGCCTACTTGTGATCTCTCTCTCTGTCAAATTGAAAATACTTTAGATATGTGACAAGCTAGAGAAGATTTTTAAAAACTAAACAGTGCTTGGCCAACATAAACTAATGTTCATGGACCATCAACACACTCAACTGTATGACGTATAGTTTCTCTGTGTCTGACATCTTCACTCTCCTTACGTTCATAACTCAAGGCATAGACTTAATGCTTTGGGGCTCCGGGGATTCCATTCTCAGAAGCAGATGAGATAATAAATATACTTAATATCTCAGAATCCAAACAGATAAGCAGGTTTAATTTTAGAATCCATTCTCTATGAAAGTATTACATTTGAAAGCATGGCTCAGTGAAAGGCTCTTTAGAATTTTAATCCTTGAAATATTTCTAGTTGGTTTGTGTTGGGAGAAGGTATTATCAGCAACAGAATAGAATACAACACAACATTCACAGTAAGAAAAGTGTGGGGATCTTGGGTAGTTCTTATCTGAGTGATTATGTTTCCTTAACACAACACAGAACAACCAAAGATCCTGGAAGACAGGTAACTTCTCAACTTTTTTCTTTCTTTCTTTTTTTTTTTTTTAACTGGTGTACAGATTAAGTACGAAATGTTATGACATTTGGGGCCTGCTCTTAAGAAGGCTCAGTGCTAACAAGGCAAGAGTCTTGGTTCTTCTATCATTTGATAGACAGCTGTTTAAATAGAATAGGCTTAGACTTATGACCTGAAGGAACATTTGCACTTGAGCTTGCTTCCTCAAAGGTTAAGATGAAAGTTTTACTTTAACAGTAGGGGAAAAGGGCACTGGGAATCTTTCTTCAACAGAGGGAATTGAGGAGAAAAGATAATAACATTGAACAGATTCAAGCATAGGCTTCTAAAATACATGAATGCCTTTCTTCTGTGCTGCTGTCCTGTCATAGCCCACCTGATCCAGCAGGTGCTCTGCTTACAAAGGTAGAAAATATTTCATCAAATCCCCATGAAAATAACCTCTCTCTATCAGACTACCACTGGCTCCCTTAGATTTTTACCTCCACGAAATATATCAGCACCTTACTCTGGATCCCTCTAGTTAGTTTCAATGTGTGCTTTTGTACAGACGGTTGGCTTCAACTACAGAGCTGTTTGGGTCAAAACTTTCAGAATGGATAACCGACAAATGGAGTTAAATGTAAACATAAGGAGGGGCATCTCGGTGGTTCAGTTGGTTCATTTGCCTTTGGCTCAGGTCATGGTCCCAGGGTCCTGGCATTGAGCCCCGCATTGGGATCCCCGCTCAATAGGGAACCTACTTTTCCCTCTCCCTCTGCCCCTCTCCTGCTTGTGCTCTCTCTCTAATAAATAAAATCCTTAAAAAACCTAAAAATAAAATGTATAAGTGTAAACAGAAGGAGGCAGCACTGTGCAGAGGGTCTTTTTCATCTGTGAGTCTCAGTGTCCATAGACTGCAAAGATCCTGTGTAGGTTTGCAATTTTATTCTTTTCCAGTTTTAGGGGTCCAATAGACCCTCCCCTTTCTTCTGCTTGGAAATGTCCATAGTTCTCTGTGCCACCACGAATAATTCAGTAATGTTTTATTCACATACACATTTAGCTGTGTGTTACTGATTTGATAACTACTCTTGTTATCGTCATGCACTCGGAAATCCATGAAATCTGCCAACCTATTCCTTCAAATGAAATCTTTGTCTTCAGAAAATAGAAGCTTTAGTAACTCTAAGGTAGAATTTGGATTATAGTAGGAGGCTGGCAGAGAGGAAATCCGGGCAGCTGCTTGAGATCATAGTGATGGTTGAGATATACTGAGATAGGCTGCCTCATTCACTGTTGGTAGGAAGTTGCATTTGTGCAGCAAGTCAAGAGCCTTCAAAGGTTCATTAACCTTGGTCCGGTTATTTCACTTTCAACAGCTTATCCTCAGTAAATGGTCAAGAGTTCACATAATTATTAATTTGCTAATGATGAAGAAAGAATATTTTTAATAATAAGAACTAAGAACTAGGGATGGTTGGGTGGTTCAGTTGGTTAAGTGTTTACCCCTCGACTCAGGTCATGATCCCAGGGTCCTAGGATTGAGTCCAGAATTGGGCTCCTTTCTCAGTAGGAAGTCTGCTTCTCTCTCTGCCCCACCCCTTGCTCATACTCACTCTCTCTTTCAAATAAATAAATAAAATCTTAAAAAGTAATGTTAAGAACTAATTTTATTGAGTGTTTACTGTAGACTCCATTGTAAAAAAAACACATGATATGCTTTATCTAATTTGGTTTTCCCAGAAAGACTCTGAAGTATTATTTCTTTTTTTTTTTTTAAATTTTTTTATTTTTTCAGCATAACAATATTCATTATTTTGCACCACACCCAGTGCTCCATGCAATCTGTGCCCTCTATAATACCCACCACCTGGTGCCCCCAACCTCCCACCCCCCACCCCTTCAAAATTCTCAGATCGTTTTTCAGAGTCCATAGTCTATCATGGTTCACCTCCCCTTCCAATTTCCCTCAACTCCCTTCTCCTCTCCATCTCCCCTTGTCCTCCATGCTATTTGTTATGCAACACAAGTAAGTGAAACCATATGATAATTGACTCTCTCAGCTTGACTTATTTCACTCAGCATAATCTCTTCCAGTCCCGTCCATGTTGCTACAAAACTTGGGTATTCATCCTTTCTTTTTACTTTTTCTTTTTTTTTTTTTTTTACAGCTTTATAAACATATATTTTTATCCCCAGGGGTACAGGTCTGCGAATCGCCAGGTTTACACACTTCACAACACTCACCATAGCACATACCCTCCCCAATATCCATAACCCCACCCCCTCTCCCAACCCCCTCCCCCCATCAACCCTCAGTTTGTTTTGTGAGATTAAGAGTCACTTATGGTTTGTCTCCCTCCCAATCCCATCTTCTTTCATTTACTCTTCTCCTACCCCCTCAACCCCCCATGTTGCATCTCCTCTCCCTCATATCAGGGAGATCATATGATAGTTGTCTTTCTCCGATTGACTTATTTCGCTAAGCATGATACCCTCTAGTTCCATCCACGTCGTCGCAAATGGCAAGATTTCATTTCTTTCGATGGCTGCATAGTATTCCATTGTGTATATATACCACATCTTCTTTATCCATTCGTCTGTAGATGGACATCTAGGTTCTTTCCATAGTTTGGCTATTGTAGACATTGCTGCTATAAACATTCGGGTGCACGTGCCCCTTCGGATCACTACGTTTGTATCTTTAGGGTAAATACCCAGCAGTGCAATTGCAGGGTCATAGGGTAGTTCTATTTTCAACATTTTGAGGAACCTCCATGCTGTTTTCCAGAGTGGTTGCACCAGCTTGCATTCCCACCAACAGTGTAGGAGGGTTCCCCTTTCTCCGCATCCTCGCCAGCATCTGTCATTTCCTGACTTGTTAATTTTAGCCATTCTGACTGGTGTGAGGTGATATCTCATGGTGGTTTTGATTTGTATTTCCCTGATGCCGAGTGATATGGAGCACTTTTTCATGTGTCTGTTGGCCATCTGGATGTCTTCTTTGCAGAAATGTCTGTTCATGTCCTCTGCCCATTTCTTGATTGGATTATTTGTTCTTTGGGTGTTGAGTTTGCTAAGTTCTTTATAGATTTTGGACACTAGCCCTTTATCTGATATGTCATTTGCAAATATCTTCTCCCATTCTGTCAGTTGTCTTTTGGTTTTGTTCACTGTTTCCTTTGCTGTGCAAAAGCTTTTGATCTTGATGAAATCCCAAAAGTTCATTTTTGCCCTTGCTTCCCTTGCCTTTGGTGATGTTCCTAGGAAGATGTTGCTGCGGCTGACGTCGAAGAGGTTGCTGCCTGTGTTCTCCTCGAGGATTTTGATGGATTCCTTTCTCACATTGAGATCCTTCATCCATTTTGAGTCTATTTTCGTGTGTGGTGTAAGGAAATGATCCAATTTCATTTTTCTGCATGTGGCTGTCCAATTTTCCCAACACCATTTATTGAAGAGGCTGTCTTTGTTCCATTGGACATTCTTTCCTGCTTTGTCGAAGATGAGTTGACCATAGAGTTGAGGGTCCATTTCTGGGCTCTCTATTCTGTTCCATTGATCTATGTGTCTGTTTTTGTGCCAGTACCATGCTGTCTTGATGATGACAGCTTTGTAATAGAGCTTGAAGTCCGGAATTGTGATGCCACCAACTTTGGCTTTCTTTTTCAATATTCCGCTGGCTATTCGAGGTCTTTTCTGGTTCCATATAAATTTGAGGATTATTTGTTCCATTTCTTTGAAAAAAATGGATGGTACTTTGATAGGAATTGCATTAAATGTGTAGATTGCTTTAGGCAGCATAGACATTTTCACAATATTTATTCTTCCAATCCAGGAGCATGAAACATTTTTCCATTTCTTTGTGTCTTCCTCAATTTCTTTCATGAGTACTTTATAGTTTTCTGAGTATAGATTCTTAGTCTCTTTGGTTAGGTTTATTCCTAGGTATCTTATAGTTTTGGGTGTAATTGTAAATGGGATGGACTCCTTAATTTCTCTTTCTTCTGTCTTGTTGTTGGTGTAGAGAAATGCAACTGATTTCTGTGCATTGATTTTATATCCTGACACTTTACTGAATTCCTGTACAAGTTCTAGCAGTTTGGGAGTGGAATCTTTTGGGTTTTCCACATATAGTATCATATCATCTGCAAAGAGTGATAGTTTGACTTCTTCTTTGCCGATTTGGATGCCTTTAATTTCCTTTTGTTGTCTGATTGCTGAGGCTAGGACTTCTAGTACTATGTGGAATAGCAGTGGTGATAATGGACATCCCTGCCGTGTTCCTGACCTTAGCGGAAAAGCTTTCAGTTTTTCTCCATTGAGAATGATATTTGCAGTGGGTTTTTCATAGATGGCTTTGATATAGAAGACCAAATGACAGAGAATAAAGAAGCTGAGCAAAAGAGGGACAAACAGCTACTGGACCACGAGGGGAGAATTCGAGAGATAAGTGACACCATAAGACGAAACAACATTAGAATAATTGGGATTCCAGAATAAGAGGAAACAGAGAGGGGAGCAGAAGGTATGTTGGAGAGAATTATTGGAGAGAATTTCCCCGATATGGCAAAGGGAACAAGCATCAAAATCCAGGAGGTTCAGAGAACCCCCCTCAAAATCAATAAGAATAGGTCCACACCCCGTCACCTAATAGTAAAATTGACAAGTCTTAGTGACAAAGAAAAGATCCTGAAAGCAGCCCGGGAAAAGAAGTCTGTAACATACAATGGTAAAAATATTAGATTGGCAGCAGACTTATCCACAGAGACCTGGCAGGCCAGAAAAAGCTGGCATGATATATTCAGAGTACTGAATGAGAAAAACATGCAGCCAAGAATACTATATCCAGCTAGGCTATCATTGAAAATAGAAGGAGAGATTAAAAGCTTCCAGGACAAACAAAAACTGAAAGAATTTGCAAATACCAAACCAGCTCTACAGGAAATATTGAAAGGGGTCCTTTAAGCAAAGAGAGACCCTCAAAGTAGTAGATCAGAAAGAAACAGAGACAATATACAATAACAGTCACCTTACAGGCAATACAATGGCACTAAATTCATATCTCTCAATACTTACCCTGAATGTCAATGGGCTAAATGCCCCAATCAAAAGACACAGGGTATCAGAATGGATAAAAAAACAAAACCCATCTATATGTTGCCTACAAGAAACTCATCTTAAACCCGAAGACACCTCCAGGTTTAAAGTGAGGGGGTGGAAAAGAATTTACCATGCTAATGGACATCAGAAGAAAGCAGGAGTGGCAATCCTTATATCAGATCAATTAGATTTTAAGCCAAAGACTATAATAAGAGATGAGGAAGGACACTATATCATACTCAAAGGAACTGTCCAACAAGAAGATCTAACAATTTTAAATATCTATGCCCCTAACGTGGGAGCAGCCAACTATATAAACCAATTAATAACAAAATCAAAGAAACACGTCGACAAGAATACAATAATAGTAGGGGATTTTAACACTCCCCTCACTGAAATGGACAGATCATCCAAGCAAAAGATCAACAAGGAAATCAAGGCCTTAAATGACACACTGGACCTGATGGACATCACAGATATATTCAGAACATTTCATCCCAAAGCAACAGAATACACATTCTTCTCTATTGCACATGGAACATTCTCCAGAATAGATCACATTCTTGGTCCTAAATCAAGTCTCAACCGGTATCAAAAGATTGGGATCATTCCCTGCATATTTTCAGACCACAATGCTCTGAAGCTAGAACTCAATCACAAGAGGAAATTTGGAAAGAACCCAAATACATGGAGACTAAACAGCATCCTTCTAAAGAATGAATGGGTCAACCAGGAAATTAAAGAAGAATTGAAAAAATGTATGGAAACAAATGATAATGAAAACACAACGGTTCAGAATCTGTGGGACACAACAAAGGCAGTCCTGAGAGGAAAATATATAGCAGTACAAGCCTTTCTCAAGAAACAAGAAAGGTCTCAGGTACACAACCTAACCCTACACCTAAAGGAGCTGGAGAAAGAACAAGAAAGAAAGCCTAAACCCAGCAGGAGAAGAGAAATCATAAAGATCAGAGCAGAAATCAATGAAATAGAAACCAAAAAAACAATAGAACAAATCAATGAAACTAGGAGCTGGTTCTTTGAAAGAATTAATAAGATTGATAAACCCCTGGCCAGACTTATCAAAAAGAAAAGAGAAAGGACCCAAATAAATAAAATCATGAATGAAAGAGGAGAGATCACAACGAACACCAAAGAAATACAGACAATTATAAGAACATACTATGAGCAACTCTACGCCAACAAATTTGACAATCTGGAAGAAATGGATGCATTCCTAGAGACATATAAACTACCACAACTGAACCAGGTAGAAATAGAAAGCCTGAACAGACCCATAAGCAGTAAGGAGATTGAAACAGTCATCAAAAATCTCCAAACAAACAAAAGCCCAGGGCCAGACGGCTTCCCGGGGGAATTCTGCCAAACATTTAAAGAAGAACTAATTCCTATTCTCCTGAAACTGTTCCAAAAAATAGAAATGGAAGGAAAACTTCCAAACTCATTTTATGAGGCCAGCATCACCTTGATCCCAAAACCAGACAAGGATCCCAACAAAAAAGAGAACTACAGACCCATATCCTTGATGAACACAGATGCAAAAATTCTCGCCAAAATACTAGCCAATAGGATTCAACAGTACATTAAAAGGATTATTCACCACGACTAAGTGGGATTTATTCCAGGGCTGCAAGGTTGGTTCAACATCCGCAAATCAATCAATGTGATACAACACTTTAATAAAAGAAAGAACAAGAACCATATGATACTCTCCACAGATGCTGAAAAAGCATTTGACAAAGTACAGCATCCCTTCCTGATCAAAACTCTTCAAAGTGTAGGGATAGGCGGCACATACCTCAATATTATGAAGTATTATTTCTATACTAACATTAACAGTGGGGAAAAGGATATTCAAGAAGGTTAAAATATCAGATTTAAATTAACACAGCTGGGAAGCTAAGGAGCTAGGTTGCCTGACCTGGCTTTGGAGCTCTTGTGCAGTGCACAAACTATACACTTGTACATGGAAGCTATGGTCGGACTGTAGTGGTCACACTTTTAATGAATGTCTGCAATCAAACTGCCTATTCAAGAATGCACACAGCCACTGAATGAGCTTGGCCCGTAGTGCTACTGCTACAGCCACATGCTGCTGGTAGATGTGGACCAGATTGAGAAGCTGCTCTGCTATGAGCCTCTGGAGAAAAGACTGAGCTGGAGTCCACTCACCAGCTGTGCTCACCAGGGACAGTCAGTGCCTTGCCCAGAGTTCATTCCAGTGAGGTGTGGATATCATGGAGCATGACCATCCACTGCCTGTGGATGTGTCTTCTGCCCTGGAAGGAACTGTCCAGTAAAGGTCTTTGCAGAACCCTAAGGTCCTAAAACAAAAAACAAACAAACAAACAAAAAACATAGCCACATTTATTCAAAAGCTCTTCTTCATTGCCTGGTTAGATACTTCTTTAAGTTTAAGTTTCTTAGAAACAATAAAGGTCTGGGAGAAGCTGAGAACTAGGAAATGGGACAGCTGTGTGTTACCTCTCAGACACATAGATGGTACTAATAGATTTCTTGGTCCCCTGTGGTTGGTCAAACTCTTCCACATTGAGCCTCTGATTTTTTTGTCTGCAAATTGTAGCTACTGACACCTTATCTGATAGGTTTGTTGCTCTGATCAAATGAGATAAAGTACTACACTGAAGGTAATAGTAGAGGAGATGCTTTGTTCCTTTTTAACTTCTGGAATTGCATTACATATTACTCAAAGCTAGTGATAATTCAGGATAGTTTTGTGGTTGTTTATGGTTGTAGATATGTTTAAGATCTACATATACTTTTTATGCTTTTTAACACTGAACACAGCAACCTGGTACTTTTCATTCATAAATGATACTTTCTTGAGCTGTAGTAAATAGAAAGAGGAGATTGAATATCTAGATTAAAAGCTCGAAAGGTGGTGGGCTATTATGGACCATAGATGGCTTCATTAACATTTGACTATTATCTGTGATAACAGTTTAATACCAATCAAATCATAGTTAAAATTATTATGATCTGGAGAAACTGCATTTTAAAAAGAGAAAACATTTTAGAATTCTATTCAGGAGATTAACTTAATCAGTTATTTGAGGGTAGACTTTGTATCTTAGCTGCATTAGTGAGCATATCAGGAAGTTATCCCATTTAGAACTGTGAAGGAATTGAGCTTTTCTTTTTAAAAATTCTGTCCAAGATGTTTTTTTTCCATTCTGTGATATTGCAAATGGTTAAAGAAACTAAAAGTTGCTTTAAATATAGTTAAACTCAATTCAACAAATGCCTGTTAGATGTCTATCATAGGCTATATCCTTTGTTAGGACCAGAAATTCAAAGTAGAAAAAACAGACAAGATCTCTGCCCTCAAGGATATTATAGTTTATAAAAGAAAATAGGCATGAGACATTTTATTACAAGTGACACAAATATAGAAAGGGCTAATTTTGCCTGTTTTAATCTTTTGAGGTTTCCTCTCCAAGTGGGTATAGGGAAGTCTTTATGCAGATGGGAATATCAGTTCTTTAAGGAGATATAATTGACATTAACATTGTGTAAGGTGTTCAACGTGATGATTTTATAAATGTATATATTGAAAAATGATTACCATGATAAAGTTAATTAGCACACCCATCACTTCATAGTTAAATTTGTGTGTGTGTAGTGAGAACTTCTTATTCTCTTAGTAACTTTCAAGTATAAATACGGTATTGTTAACTATGGTCACTGTACTGTGCATTATATCCCCAGAACGTATTTGTCTTATACCAAGAAGTTTTTACCCTTTGACCACCTTTACCCATTTTGCCCACCCTCCAGGGCAGGGTCCAGGCAGTAACCAATCTGCTCTCTGTTTCTATGACAGAGATTCAGCATTTTATTTAATAAGATCATACGTTACCTGTCTTTGTATGATTTATTTCACTTGGCATCATACCCACAAAATTCATTCATAATTGTTGCTAATGGCAGGATTCCCTTCTTTCTACTGCCAAGTAATATTCCATATATCTCACATTTTTTAATCCATTCGGCTGACAGTAGACACAGGTTGTTTCCCTGTCTTGGCCATTGTAAATAATGCTACAATTAACAGAAACGTGCAAATATCTCTTCAAGATAGTCATTTCATTTCCTTCAGACATATACCCAGAAGTGAAAATGCTGGGTCATATGGTAGTTTTATTTTTGATGTTTTGTGGAAATTTCATATTGTTTTCCATAGTTGCTATATCAGTCTACAGAGAATATTGGTCTTGCTTCTTACATTTCAAAACAAATGTTTAGCCCTCTCTACACACCTGATCCTTACAATCTATGGATACCTCATCAAGTAGCAATTGGAATAAATATCCTTGCATTGTATGTTATAAAATATTCTGACACTAGAAATTGTAACTATTATAGATAATCTTGGGATCATTCTATTTACTTAGCTTTGTAAGTATTCTAATTATATCCTTGCATGAAATTAAATAAATAGAAAATTATACACATAGACTTTATTAGCACAGGCCCCAATTCACTTATTTGTGTTTCAGTGTAATGGCATTAACATTATCAATACACATGTATAGCTTGAATATACGTGACCTTTTTTTAATACATTGTGCTTAAGATGCATACTCAGGTTGAACTTCTGTTTCAGAATATGACAGTAGAAAATATTTATTTTAGGTAAATGCTATATTAACTTCTATGAGATAAAAATGTATAATTTACTATATTTCCTTTATATTTCTCAGCTGCCAGAAGGTTCCAATGCAAAAGTCAGGTGGATAATAATATTATTTCAGTCTTCCCTAGTGGTTGAGCTATTTGCCTCACTTTTTAATTTATGGCTTTAATCTCTTTAATGAGAATTGTCTTACTAAATATGCCTTTTATTGCATATCATCTCTAAACTATTTTATATTGAAAAATGTTATAAGGCCATCAATGAAATGAAGTTACAACATCCCTAAACACTTCGTTTTACCATATAGTGGTGTTCAGTTTTGTTGCTAACATCTGTCTGGGTTTTTGAAATATTTTAACCCACTGTGTGGTTTAACCTCCAATACCTCAAGGCACCTTAAAATCCAATTAATAGCCTATCATTTTGTGAAATAAATAAAGAACACAGCTAAACAGCTTAGACAAAGGTAAGAGACAAAATTAATTCCTAAAACGGTACTTTCACTTGCAATGAGAGAAAAAGAAAGTGCCACTGATTTATTAGTAATTGATTTAAAATGACCCAGGGTCGGTTCTATTGAAGAGGTACATTTCACAAGTAGAAAAGATGAAAGAAATCCTCTCAGGTTTGGATTTATAGCTCAGGCTTTGTAATTCAAAGAAAAATAATCACAAACGGAGTCACCAACTGTTTTGTAACCCACGTGGCAATCAATAATTCAGGTAAACATTAACTCAGAGTAAATCCAGAATCTTGGTACCTTCATGTCTGCAGGTCTGAAGAGGCCAATCTTCTAGCCAAGACAAGATCTGTTTTTATCACTGCTCTTAATAAAGTGTAAGCAGCCACCTGGACAGCCTGGCATATTCTCAGTGGAAAGCTATCTGTGCCCCCTCCCGTCATGACCAGACCACTGGGTTGACCCTGTCCTCTGCCTGAGACCTCTGGGACCCCAGGTACTTAGGATCAACTTTCAACTCTTTTGAAATACAAATTTCCAACCCTGGAGAATGTCATGCAGTATATTTCTTGATTAGATGCCAGTAGTGTGGCAATTTACAGGGGGCTAAATGGAGAGCTATTTTATTATTCAGTAAAATAAAGTCTCAAAGTAAAAACATGAATGAAAGCATGGGTTTCTTAAAACACACTCTAAATCTCTTTCTTTTGATATTTTTAAAAACAAATGACAACTGCAACGGTTTTCTGTAGTTCCTGCATAAGTAGACTCAGATACACTCCATTATTATCATAATTCAAATCTCTGGCTTGCCTCCAGCGTCTATCACTCATGGTAACAAGCAGCTACCCACCCTGCTAGTGCACGTGTCAGCAGACAGAATTAGCCATCTTTTGAATGAATCAAGAATTTGCCAAAATGCCAATAGAAATACCAAATACAAAAAGGATTTGCTGAAATATTTCCCCGAGACTGGTGTTTGAAGTAAAACTCTTGGCACAATTAAAACTGGAAGCTGGTTATTGCTCTGATGAGTCATTTGCTAAGTGATGCAGTTTGAATTTCCTCCTCATCCTCCTTTTCTTCTTCTATATTTTCTTTCAGATGGGTCATCTCCATTTGGATTAAAGTAAATTCTACTATTCAAAGAGGTTAAGATTTTGTTAAAATCAACATTGCTTCTAGTAATAACAGTTTCCTTTATTAAGGTTATTTTCATTGAATGCATAAGATCTAAGTCTATCTTTTCATTAAAATGCAAAAGACCTTCAACTTTTTTTGACACACCTAAGGCTTTTTTCTTGGCATTTCTACTCAGCAAAATGGTGGCAAGTTCCAGATTTCTCAAAACAACCCCCAAGTTACCCCCTTGCTCACCCTGTTCTTCAATCTGGAAAATATCCTGGTATGGGTTTCAGAAGTACTGCCTGATTTCTTAAGCCCTGGATGTTTGGTAACCAAGGAATGTGTTACTATTTCTAAAGTAAATAATTGAGCCATCCAAAAAAAAAAAAAAAAAAAAAAAACCCACAACCCCCCCACCAAACCAAAAACCAAAACAAACCCAAAACTCTGAAAGACTTAGAGTGATGTAGTACTTGCTTTCATTCCATTTCCATACTGATTTTTATAGTTTTATGCCTCTTTTTCCCTAAAAGACAAAATGAGAAATTTTTAAAAACAATCATTTTTTTCCATTTTGCAACTTCCTTGAAGTATAATTTATATACCACAAAATTCACCCATTGTAAGAGCAGAATACATTGATTTTTTAACAAATTTGAAGAGCATTAAATTATCAACACAATCCACCTTTAAAACATTTCCGTCATCTTCCAAAATTCCCTACAGCTTATTCCTCATCAACTAACCCTAGGGAGCAGGCTGAAAGAAAAAAGAGGTGTTTGTTTTAAGTCAGGTGGTATCTTTTTGAGAGCTGTATGATGGCAGAATGAATGCTTGGATAGTGAGTTTACAATGAACTCAGAGCAATGGAAGGTTATTGTGATGGAAAATTCTTTTGAATTCATAATAAGTAATCATTCAGACTAAAACTTCATAGAACACACAGAAGATAAAGAGAGAAAATATTTATGTAGTGCGAATACTGTACCAGGTAGCATTCTAACCACTCTAATGTAGGTTTCTTTATGGAAAAGACACAATAACCCCATGGAAATGTACCACTTTACTACTACCATTCCCATTCCACAGATAAGAAAACTGAGGCCCATTCTTCTCATCAGTGTAAGCTAAGTTACAAAGCTTGGCTAAGCAAAAGGACAACATTGTCTAAGCTAGAGCCAACTGATTAACAATAGCTGAGGTTCTGGGACCCAGAAGAAGCAGAGCAGGAAGAGATGTCCTTGGGCAGTGCTAAGGTTATTTCAACCTGGCTGCAATACCGGTAACAGAAGCAGGCATGCTTGTGTCAAGTTCAATGTTTGGTGGGAGTGAGAGGGAAGCAGGAAATGGGTAGGAACCAGGCAAGCACACGCACAGCAGCTGTGTCTTGGAACAGGTCTTCTCTGGCAGGAGCCTGTGCTCTCCATTTCTGCAAACAAAGCAATATCCGCTAACAACTTTGTGTCTACATTCAGTCTGATATTTTTCTATTCTCCTTTTCCTTGATCTGCTCAATTAATATTTTCCTTTTCTTAGGCTCCCCCTCCCTACCCAGACCACCCTGCACTCTTTCTCCAGATGTGTGACGACCACTTTTGGTCTCTAAACAGATTTCAGACTAATTTGTTTCATGGCTATGTGTTCTCCATTTTGCTGATACTGGAGGATTTTAGAAGTCTAAGGAGACTTCCATGGATGCTGTTCCATGGTAACTCAAGTTCCAAGTCTGTGAATATATGTCCTGGCAGCTTTGCAGGCTCAAGTACTTCCTGGAGCCCACGGCCAAAATGGGAAATGCAGCTGGGGCAGATGTTCTGGACTTAAAGTTGCCTTCTTGGTTTTAAAAGCTGATTCAGATCCTTTAAGGGTCTTTGCAAAGCTAAACCAGGTGAAGTGAGGGGAGCTGCACCAATAAATGCATTTCTATATACTCATTGCTCTGGGCTGTTAGGATTATTTTGGCAACAGTTTGTGAAATGGCCAGCATGTTTGATACCTAGTAAGGAAAAGAGAAAATAAGAAATGAAGATGTAGTGTTATAGACAACATCAAGTAGACATTAAAATTATTCCTTTGGAATGACATGCAAGCTTGGTAGATAGAGTTAAGAAAAACAGATTCACCCATAATAAATTGTCTAAAAATATCACAGCAAAGGTGCATTTTTCAAGAACAGACAGGAAAGAATATCCATTCCAGTGGTGTTTCTTTCCAAAAAAGTAAATACCCATAGTTTTTAAATTTTCATTAATCAAACCACATCATCATAAAATGTATTTCTGAGACCCCATGTAGAGAAGATCTGGACACTTGCCTATTTAATATCCACACAATTCTCTTTTCAACATATTTCTTTGTTTTAGCTTTTATTTTCTAAGATAAATATATTTTGTCATTTCTGAAGAACAAAGGTTGTAAAAGGCATTTCCCAGGTTTTGTTTTTTCTTAGTTCTCTGACAATAGTTTACGAAGTTTCCCTAATTATTGTGGAATAATTGCACCATTCCATGCAAGAGTGCTTGCATCAATCACCTGTTTCAAAGTGTGGCCCTGTAGAAAGCATCGATTTAAAATATATAATAGAACACACAAAATAGCAAATTAAACTAATGTTTTTTGGATATCTTCAGTGTGTGGAGTTACAAAGTTCTCTAGACTGGGAGCAGTAGATCTGGCCTCTAGTTCTGATTCTCTTTCTAGTGATGTGGTTGTAAGCAACCTATATGACTTATACCTTGGTTACTTCATTGGTGTAGTTTAATTTTAGTTTATTAGGGTCCATCTAGATTTGAGCAGAAACTGTCTCTGGCTAATGTAAGCAGAAAAGAAATGCATTGAAGGGTGCAGGTTAAATGTGGTTCCCAGATCCCTGGGGATGGCCATGGACCTGGTCTTGGAAGTTAAGGAAATAAAAACAACATCGGTAGTGCTGGGGAGCAGAGCCTGGGGGGCTGGCCCCTTGAAGACAGCATTCCACCATCTTTGTGCATGGACTTTACCACCTTGTACCACTAAACCAATCAGAGCTTGCTGCTAAAACCACTATCATTGGTCCTCTGGAAACTGAGTGTAGCTCTTATGGCTGCCACCATACTTATCTGCAAGGATATTGAGTATCCTCAGCTTCCTATGCTCCTGGTCTGGGTTAAGAATGTCTGACTGACAGGGCCAAGTTGCCATGCTATGTTTCAACTGCAGTGGGGTGGTGCGGGGAGAAAAGTTGTTCCCTTCAAAAGGTGATAAATGCCCCAAATATAAACAGAGTGTTGCAATACTGCAAAGACAAACATGCTGATGCCACTAAAAGAAACATTTCAAATTCTAGAATCTTCTAGAATATTCATTGTAATTTGGGTGATGGTGTTCCTGATGGAGTCCTGGTGGTGGCCTATTGATGATTGCCTGTCATCTTTTTTTTTTTTTTTAAGATTTTATTTATTTGACAGAGAGAGATCACAAGTGGGCAGAGAGGCAGGCAGAGAGAGAGAGAGGAGGAAGCAGGCTCCCTGCAGAGCAGAGAGCCCTATGTGGGACTCGATCCCAGGACCCTGAGATCATGACCGGAGCCGAAGGCAGAGGCTTTAACCCACGGAGCCACCCAGGCGCCCCGATTGCCTGTCATCTTGTTGTGTTTCTTAACAGTACCTTATTTCACTCTCACTTATGTCCTGGTTTATAAAATAAATTACATAGTCCACCTACTTGTAATGGATACCATCGTTTCATATGCTAGGAGTATATATTTGCAATTCATTACTATATCCATATAGAATTTTATCTATCTCACTTTGAATTTGTCTGTAGCAAATTATATTATCCTGGAAATATCCCATGATGTAGCTAGAGCAGGTCTTAACAGCTCATTTTTATAAGGAAAATTAAGAAACAAGCTTTGCTACTTGACAACGGTATGTTAGTGCTCATCTCTAGAAAACAGAGAGGGTGCTAGACCCTGTATCTTGATTGCTCCAACCAACGATACCAAACTTGCCACCTTCACAGTTATTAATGCAGAATATCACCTTTAAGTCATGAGGGTTGCCTGAGGAAGACAGAGTGAAGATGGCTGAAAAAGTGGAAGGATGAGCTGTCATATTCTGTATTCTGAGCCACAGCTTCTTATTTTGGGGAGAGGGGGTGCTCCTCCATGTTTAGGTGTGGTGGATGGGTGCTCCTTCAGTGGTCCAGGCTGGTTGAGACCTGTGATATTGGGCTCAAGTGGACAAACTGCCCATCCTTTTTTTTTTTTTTTTTCCTGGAGCTAGTTATATGTCCTGATTTCAAAATGCTTGGGAAGTACTGTTCTAAGCAATTGAGCAGATAAACTCTAGTCCACCTGAAAGATACTTCTCACCTATTTATTCACTCAGCACCTATTTATTAGGGGTTCTGATGTTCCTGATGTGATGCCAGATACAACAAAAAAAAGGTGAAAGGACTCAGCTCCTGCCCCTGGTTAGTTTGCTGTCTGTTCACTGGGCAAGGCAGGCAAGCACAGGGCAAACTCAGATCAATAAGCATGATCACAGGGGTAGGTGCAGCATCTGTTGGAGCACTTAGAAGGGGCTCTTAGCCAGGTTTGGCTGCAAGGGGTACATGGGAGTCTTTTCAGAGTAGATGAGTTTTAGTTGAATCCTAAAGTTGTGGAAGGATTTTTTCAGGGAAAAGGACAACAAGTGAAGAGGAGACTACACTGTATGCAGAATGAGCAGCTGTGCAAAAGCTGGAAATGCCTGGAGGCATTCCTCTTTATAGGAATATGCAGACATAACAACACAGCTAAAGAGCACATTCAAGGTGGGTGAAGCTCAGAGAGCGTGGCCCTCTGATCACAAAGGGTCTTCCATGCTAAAGCCACAATCTCTAATCCTATAGTAATACATAGAAAAACTTATAGAAAAATGGAATTTTTCCATTCTGTTTTTAGTAATGTTGATGATAATGGTCTAACAGTTGACTCAAGTAGTTCCAATGAGGGTAGAAATAATATCTATTAAGCATTAGCTCTGGGATAACCCATGCCCTAAGAACTTTATAGCTATTCAATAACTTAAGCCTCCAACAATCATGTGCAACATATTGCAAATGAAGAAATTGAGATATAGACCTATTACCATAGGCTGTGTAGAGTTGGAATTTGAAACCATGTAGTCTACTTTCCAAATCTTTGCTCTAAGAGAAAATACTACACCTTAGTTACAAAATTCCACTTAAGATGTCTCTGTCATGAGAATATGTTTAACTCTGTGAGTTCATATGAATGCTATTGTGAATTATTTAGAATTGCAAGCAGTAGAGAAATATTGCTCACACTTCAGAGTCATCAGGTTTACTGGTATTATAATAAGGTCATCTGATTAGAAAGCATGCCCTTGTCTCCTAAAGGGACTATTTTTTTTATAGCACTTAATCAATCTGAGCTTTAGTTTTTCATCTAAAAATCAAAAACAATAGTATATTGTGTTAAATGAGATGATCTTGGGCCAAGTAACAGGTACAAAGATGAGAATGTGCTACTATACAGTAAGGCATTTGCAACAATCTGATTATGTAAGAAGATGGGACTCTAACTGAGGTTTACTTGTAAAACAGTGAAGTAATATGTTACCTTCTCAACAGTTATATCATTTAGTTTCAAGTTTATTCATTCATTGATTTTTTTTTTTAATTTAATGAGCTTGCTTTGAGCTACTCTGTGTCTGCCCCTGTCCTGAGTCCTAGGGACACAACAGTGAACATCAGAAGGTCCCTTCTGTCAGAAGTCTCTCAGTCTTGTGGAAGAGTTAGACACAGACAGTACTTAGAAATTATATTGCATTGTGCCAGATAGACTGATAGTGCAATGTATGGAGTTAATGGGAGCCCCAGGTAAGGGAACCTAATCTAACCTAGAGCTTCAAGGGAAGAACTCACAGTAAAGGGGAAGCCTCCAGATATTGCCAGAATAAGTATCAAAAAACCAGTAGTGAAAGCAAGATAGAATTGGTTACTAGTAGAGAAATATATAATCTTTCCTCTCTGCTAATACACTCTATTGACAAGGCATGTGGGGGGAGCCAACTCTAATTTTTTTTTTCTCCCTTTAACCATATTCTCTAGAACCATTCTCATAACATCTAAAAGCTTGATCAAATTCAGTCAGGAATTGCAGAAGGCCCTGTATAATTTCCCCAGAGCTGCCTTCCCATTGATCATTATCCCAGGTATATGGCTCTTCACTGGTTCCCCATAGTCAATGTAAAGACATCCAGGCCCCTAAATGGGTATGCAAAGTCCAACACAAATGCTCTCTGAGTTTCCCCAGATCATTCTTTGAAAGCTATTGTTGGACGCATGTTGGGATAAGATGATTTTTTTTTAAGCTAGCATTCTCCCATTCAAGTTTTCCTCCAGAGGGTTTATAGCCCAATGAGGGCTCCTAAGACAGCACATGTGTTTGGTTTATTATCAAAAATACGTTTTAGAAACATGTGCAAAGAATTAGAAAAGAGAGTGTAATAATATCTTCTCATCCTGAGGGTTGTGGAGGTACTAGCATTATATAGTATTTCCAACAATGATGCTATGGTCATAAAAGTGTAGAGTTATCTATAAATGGGTCCTTTTATATTGAGAAGAGATATTTTGAGTAAGTTCCCATTTTACTATTGTCACTCTGAAGCTCACTATTTCTTAAGTTTCAATTGCTTTCTGATATTCACTTTGAATTCTTTGGGAAGTTTCTTTGTGGTCTTCCAAAACTGCCAAGTGAATTTAGTCTCTACACTTGGTTTATACTTGAGATTCCAAATTGCTCTTCTCAGGTTGGTTTTCTCTTTCTTTATTGCCCCAATCTCATCCTCATTTCATCATGAAGCTTTATCTCTGTTCCTTGTGACTTCGTTTTATGATGATATCCCTAGTTTATGGGTTACTTTATGGAGAATAGGCTTTGTGGTCTCCATCCATCAGGATAGATGAAGCTGGGCTGTGGAAACCAACCAGCTCCCAAAACCCAGATGCTATAAACAAGAGAAGTGTGTTTTGTTCCAGTGCTGCTCTGAAGATTATCTGGGGACTCCCTGGGACTCTGGTTGACAGTGAAGCCACTAGCTAGAACCTTGTCACTTGCATGAGCCAAGGGAAAGAGAACTCTGGAGTCTTGCTCCAACACTTACATACATTATTCAGGAGAGGGTGTGTGTCTCTGTGCTTGCAACTGATTGGCTACTACTAGACCCATGTTCCCATTCAACTACAAAGGAACAAGGAAGTACCTACCTACCATGTGCCTGGAAGGTTGAGAGCAATAAATATTTGGTACATTGTACTAGTGAGAACCACAGAGCCCTTCAGACTGAGATTTGATTGGAGGTTTATTCTGGCAAGTGGCTTAGCTGCTAAGATGCTCTATGTCTCAGCTTCCTGTTCTATAGAAGAGGAGGAACCATTATGCTGCAATGGCTTCTGGTAAGCAGTCATTGACTATAGAACTCATATCATTTGCTGTTACCCTTTGGTCCTAAAGATTAACATTAGAGTAACTTATTAGAGTAACTTACGTCCCCTTTAGGAACATAAGCTTGGGGTGCCTGGGTGGTTCAGTCCTTAAGTCTCTGCCTTTGGCTTAGGTCATGATCCCAAGGTCCTGGGATCCAGCCCTGCATTGGGCTCGCTGCTTGGTGGGAAGCCTGCTTCTCCCTCTCCCAATCCCTCGGCTTGTGTTCCTCTCTTGCTATGTCTCTCTCTGCCAAATAAATAAATAAAATGTTAAAAAAAAAAAGAAGAACATAAGCTTGCTTTCTTTAATTGAGCTTCTGTAACATTAAAGGAACATTAGGTGAACATAGTTCATTGTCCAAATTGTCAACAGAACTGGCAAATGAAGTTTGACTGTGTGATCTTTGTTCATTAAAGGACAAAAGAAAAATTAGAAGGGACATGGTTTGAATTCTCAAGACTATCTATCAGAAACTCATCTTTTTATCTCAGAAAAGAAAAAAAAAATGTCTCACAAGTATCTCATAAAGTGTCCCTTACAATTCAGTTTTTTGAAAGAATATTTTATCTAGTTCATTCTCAATGAAGTAGCTGTGTATGAGTCAGTGAATGGTGTTCAGTACTATGGATTTGGTAATCATGTTCCAATTTCTGCTCGGTCATTTTTAATCGACATCTCAGTTGCGTCTGTTGCTAAAGAACAGATTTATGCACTGTTTGTTTCAGATCGATGAACATTACAAGCAATCAGGGTGAAGAGTTACAAAGCTCAGTGTTTTTCTTCCTTCGGCATAAAACAGTCCATCGGCTTCAAGTCAGAACAGGGTAAATTATTCATTTTAATATTGTTGATTTTGGCCCACCTAAAGATATGGCCTTGCCGACCTGTGATAAAACTGGTATGATTAAATATTTCTCCCA
Source organism: Lutra lutra (assembly GCF_902655055.1). NCBI lineage: Eukaryota > Metazoa > Chordata > Mammalia > Carnivora > Mustelidae > Lutra > Lutra lutra. The sequence continues at coordinate 122,854,130 of NC_062284.1, forward strand.
TCCCAAATCTTTCTGTGTTTTTTCAGGCTTTTGTGTGCCACGAGTTCAATGATTTTGTATGCATCAAAAGAACAGGCTAGGTCATAAATAGCCGTCATTAATTGAAGCTGCTTTCACACTTAGTTTGCAATTTCTCATCTCCCTAATTTAGACAATGTGTACTCTGTAGCCAGATGTGAAATTTTATTACATTCATGGGACTACTTAATATTGAGCTTTAATTTTAAATATATTATGGTGGTCTCTGGACTCACACTTGTCTAGCCATCTTTGAGCTGCACATTAAAATATTTACATCTGCAGGTGAGATGAGTGCACTCCAATATTAGTGTGCTTTGGAATATGTCCAATTAATCACATCCCTTAGACCAAGATGACTTTGACCTGGTTATTTACTGGAGTGTTGCCCCAGTTTGGACAACGAGGCAAGAGTGTCATCATGCATTTTTTTCTTCCCCACATGTAGTCAGAATTGAGTTAATGGTCCTCAATGAAAGGGACCATCAGGGTATTGCAGAAAAGTAGAAATTGGGAGAAGTTATGGGGTCAGTGTTTAATTCTCAGCTTGATTTCCTCACGGACCCTTTACCTATGCTTCATAAGCTATTCACACCTCTCATTGGTTTCTGGTTAGTTTGCTGTTCTGCTTCCTCTGTTGAAAATGGCTGTCTTGTACTATGCTGAATAGCAGTGGTCAGAGGAACATAAGGGAAGGGAGGGAAAAATGAAACAAGATGAAACCAGAAAGGGAAACAAAGCATAAGAAAATCTTAATCTCAGGAAATAAACTGGGGGTTGCTGGAGGGAAGGTGGGTAAGAGGGATGGGGCAGCTGGGTGATGGACATTGGGAAGGGTATGTGCTATGGTGAGTGCTGTGAATTGTGTAAGACTGATGAATGACAAACCTGTACCCCTGAAACAAATAATACTTTGAATGTGATTAAAAAAAGAAATAGAATGTCTGTCTCTATATCCTCTTCTAAGTGAGCCATAAAGTGGCAAAATCAGCTCCAGCAGTACTCCTTCCAGAAAGCCCTTCCCAGAACTCCCTATGAGTTCCTAGGTCCATGTTCTAACAGATAGCTCAGCAGGCAGCATCTACCTGAAATGTATGTGTCTGATCTTCCCACTATAATGCTAGACTTTAGACAACAGGTCCCTCAAATTATTCAACTCTTTAGAGCCAATTCCTGGCCATGGTATGGACTTCATAAATATTTATTGAGTGAATGAATATTTGTTGAATTAATGGCTGAATATTGTAGAATCTTGACTTCATTGTTTATTTTTATAGGAAAAAAATTAAACACCAGCACATATGGAATAATTGTTATGTGCTAGGCACTGTTCTTTGCAGTTTATCTGTTGTAAACTCATTTAAGGTGTATAAAATTCCTAGGAAAGAGATACTGTCACTGCTCCATTTCACAGATGAGGAAACTAAGGGACAGAAAGAAGAAATAACTTGTCCAGTGTCACACAGCCAGGAAATGGTGGAGCCAGTGTTCACATACAGTCTAGCTCCAGAACTAGGAAACAAAACCACCATAAGTCCCTCCTTACAGTGTGCATTTCTAATGGTCAATGAAAAAACAAACTGAAAACAAAGTTCCTCCTTCCTGTACTTGCTCATTCCTAATGGCTGCTCTTTTTAGCTCATGTAGAAAATAAAGTAGTAACGTGTTTCTGTATTTATTGTAGCTTTAGTAATTTCAGCTTGTAAATTTGCTTTGAAAGCCCTGGTGTTTAAATATTAATCAAAGCTATGGAAGCTTCCAAGCAAGTGCTGTCAGAGAAAGATGAACATTAGTTAGATTTTTACTTGCTGACAAGTTAAAAATAAGCTTATAGTAGCTTTCCTACCTCCTGGAAATACGTTGGCTTCTAACCTTACTGCAGGATTCAAAAGGAAATTTTGGCATTCAACTTGAAAGCAGATATATAAAATCACAATTGTTTTCAAATACAAGCAATTTGCTCCAGGTTTAGATAAATGTACTTACTGGAGACAATTCTGTATACCTCTATAGTGATTTTCCTTGAAATGTCCTTTTATCTTCTTTTTTGGAGACTCTCAATACATTATAAAATTTATGACTAAAAAGCTTTCTTTAATTGTGTAAAGTTTAAATTTTTCACATTTGTTAAGCAAATACCATTAAACACACAAATGCACAGTGATACACCTGTGCTTCCCGCCCACCCCCCATAGTAACAGGATTTATAAACAAGCTTTTCTGTATTCTGAGTATGTTATTCAATTTTGGATCAGTTACTTATACTGTCTTCTACTCCTTTTCTTATCTGTAAAACAGGTAATGATATGAATTACTTTACAAAATGAAAATACGTGGAACAGTGCCTATCAAGAAAAAGAGTTCAGGAGATTCTGCTGTTGTTATTATTAGCTTCAGGCAATGTGGCTTTATAAATGGATAAGCATTGGAAGAGTGGCAAACATCTTTTAATAGTTCAGATTAACCTGTGTGATTATAGGTATGTATTAGTCTGCCTGGGATGCCGTAACAGAATACTACAAGGGGCCTTAAACAACAGAAATTTATTTTCTAACAGTTCTGGAGGCTGGAAGTCCAAGATCAAGGTGCCATCAGGGTCAGTTTCTGGATGACCTCTCTTCCTGGTTTGCAGATGGCCACCTTTTTGCTGTGTCCTCACATGGTCTTTCCTGTATGGGCATACTCCTACTGTCCCTTTTCTTTGAAGGACACCAGATCCAAGGGATTAGGATCCCATCCTTATGACCTAACGTACCTTTAATTACCTTCCTAGAGATATTGTCTCAAAATACAATCACACTGCAGAGTTAGAACTTCAACATACGAATTTTTAGGGAGATACAGTTTGATTCATAACAAAGTAGAACATCATTGGGAAATAATGATAAAAGTCTAAGTTTGAAGCCCTTGGTAGGGGACGTTGGCCAAATTATCCTCTGTTCACCCCACTGGAGCTTTTTAAGAGGTTGTCTCATTGCCATTTTAAATAAATGACTTCAGCTCCCATTCAGAGTGCCACTCATGAATATGTCTTTCGGCCTCCAGCACGGCATCAACAGAAACTTCATTGCCATATTCTGTGGATTTTATTTTATTTTATCTTACTTTATTTTCTGAAGGGTGATCCAGGGCTCGATTAGTACTTAACACCAGAAACTGAAGGGAATGGAGAACAGGGGAACATTTGTCTGGGCATGCCTTTAGCGTCAAGCATGTCAAGAATGTTGTTGGAATGGCTCTGCCATAATGGGAATGGCTGTAGGGCCACATATCAGTCCTTCATTTGGGTAAGTGTGAAATTCCTAAGGTTTTAAAAATAGCAGAATGATATAATAGGCTCTCATTCTAACAAGTTTAATCTCACCCACAGTTATAATAAATAAGATTCATATAATGAAGACATTTAAAATTGACCCTGAAGCGTCTCTGGTCAGAAAGCAGTAATGACAGATTTCACGTTGTACAGAAGAATCCATTTGCCAGTAAAAAACCCAACTCCCATGCTTAGATCTCCCTCGTTCTTTTTATGATAACTGCCCAGAGACTCTGTTTAGTTATGATGCCGATTTGTTATTTCATGTAATATTAACAACTCATCGCATAAAATGAACAGTGAACTACTTTTCTGAAAGTCTGCAAGTAAATATTGAATTATGGTTAACAACTTATAGTAATTCACTTTCACAAATTTCCATTTCCTTTCGCAAGTCTGCCAATATTCAAAATAACTTCCATTATCTCTACGTGTTTGTGTAAACCTCACATGAAACTATCGTTTTATCTTCTTTAATATGGCTAGAGATTCTATTTTTTTAACTGCTGTTATGGTCTAGATAAACTAAGTAATGTATTGGCCTTAATAGTATCTTGCCAGTAGTTTTGCAGGCAAATTAGATAAAACATTAATTATTTGCTATTTATAGAATGTCCCTGGTAGGCCACATTTTCATAAATACTGAAAAAGAACTTCATTGAAGGAATACTTTTTGGTCAATATTATAAAAACAAAGTAAAAGGAGGCAAAGTGAAACTATAGTTAATAACTGGCAAATGTTACAACATAGAAATCTAATTAATGCTAACACAGTGCTTGAGCATTACCATTAGTTGCTGGTTTTTCACAGAGTTTATAGCCTGGCTTTTCACAACAAGGGTCTTCTGTTCTTCCTTCCTTTTCCAGATCTGACAGATGCAAGTAAGTAGCAGAGAGGTAGCTCCAGAAAGATCATCAGCCAGCACATTTCTGGCAGCTGGGTTGTCTGACTGAAGCCTGGAGAAACTGAACCTACATTTGTCTCCAAGAAAAGATGAGTAGGGCCATGGGGGAAGGAATTGTGTATGAGGAAATTCAAGCAAGCGCTAGCATGAATCTGGGCAAGTGTAGTTTGGTCTCTCACTGTGGAGTCCTTTTGTTGTTCTCCTTAAATCATAACAACAATCCCGGCAGTCAGGGAGAACTTCTCTGATTATTGGTAGTGTGCTTCCTGGTCTCCTGTGCCTCTGAGCACCTCTACCCATAATTAGGTCTTTCTTCCAGCCTCCGCCTTATAGTTTTTGCTTCCAAGAAATCACTTACCTTCCCAGTTTTTGGAATCACTGTTTTATGACACCATAGATGGAAAATAATGAATCTGCTTTATGAAACTTGGGGGGGGGGAAAAAAAGAAGAAGAAGAACCATGGAGGTGGATTGTCTGGCTTTGGGAAGTCATCACCAGTTGGCAATTGTTAGAGAATGACTCAGCTGTCTGGATCTACCTTTCAGACAGGTTTAGGTAAACTGGAAGCAGATCAACACTAGGCTTACTCACATATAGGCATGCCTGGATAAGCCATCTAACATCAGTACACAGGAAGGGCCGGTATCTACGGTCGAGTCAGGCAAATCCTCCTTTTTCCCATTTGAAATGCCATGAATTTAAACGTCGCATGGAAACCAAAGACTGTCTCATTATATGCAAGATTATAAGATTAAATAACTAAAATGCACGTCATTTAACTAGGCATTTCTTTGTACATTCAGTATGTGTTTGCTTATTTATTTATTAAATGTTTGAAATGTGACAGGTGTGGAGTGAGACATTTAATGATGATTTAAGAACATTTATGCTCATTTTGGAGATAAGCAATTAGAGTTCTAGGAAGGTTAAATAGCTTTCTCCAAGTCATACTGCCATTTTATGCTATAGATGATACTGTTCTTCTTTACTTAGCCTTTGTTTCTTCATTTTGACTATATATTATTTAATAATATTCAAAAACATTAGTCACCTTGCATGTTTTAGGATGCTTTTGTACATCTCTAGTGTCTGAGATTGAGATTAGCACATGCTGTGAATAACAGGGACGAAGAACAGAAGCTGGTTGGGTCTTCAGAAGCAGCAGTGAGACTTGAGCCAATCCTGGCAAAACTGACCTTTAGTTTCCTGTCATGCATGACAAATACATGTCCTTATTATTTACTGAAATCAGTAGTTTGGCGTCCTCTTATTTGTAACAAAAAAAAACAAAAAAAGTTCTTAACCATTAGACTGAAAGAGTAAAGATAGCACAATGATAAGAGAAGGCAAAATAAAAGTTTACGAAAATTTTCCAAAAGTAAACCCATGCATGCTGAACAGTAGAACCCAAGTGTGAGGAGGATCTGTTTTGGATTTATACAATAAATGAACACAATTTATGGCAGAAATGCTATGGGACTCATTATAAAATTGTCTTCTTTATAATATGATGTCAAATATAGACCTTGTACAACAGTATGGCAGAGGCTCCATGGTGGGGGTGTTATGGACTTTGGATTCTGTCAATGAGGATATTAACTCCAGTGGCACCTAGGAGGGGATCCTATGATAGGACTGCCTTGAGTTTCTAATTTCCCACTCCGAAAGAAGTGGTACAAGAATAAATTCCATTGCATTTTCTTTCTTTTCTTTTTAAGATTTTATTTATTTATTTGACAGAGAGAGATCACAAGTAGGCAGAAAGGCAGGTGGGGCGGGGGCAGGCCCCCCGCCAAACAGAGAGCCCAATGCGGGGCTCGATCCCACGATCCTGAGATCATGACCTGAGCCGAAAGCAGAGGCTTAACCCACTGAGCCATCCAGATGCCCCTCCATTGCATTTTACTGATAGTTTATTATCTCACTTTAACTTTCTAATTTCAGACTTGTATGCTCTGGCTTTAATGACCCCTCTAGGATTTAATGATTTGTCTTCCATCATTTTCAACTAAGAGAATTTATCAACTATATCATCATTGTTTGAATTGAAAAATAAATATATTTTAATCAAAGTGCTTCTAAGGTCAAACAGTTCATGTTTCTAGCATGCTACTAGTTCCCCTGAAATAATACTATTTTTTCCCTTGAGAAACAGCTAAGAGAAAGGCTATGATGTTTATATAAAACTGTGGCTTAGAGTTCTGGTAAAGGAATCTTTTAACTCTTGTAATTTTCCTGGTTGCTAGAGGTGACTTAGGGAAACACTGGTTAGCTAGGTTTGGTTTTAAGATAATGTGTTTGTACTACTAGGTATTTACCTAAAGAAAACAAAAACACTAATTCAAAGAGATACATGCACCTTTATGTTTATTGCAGCATTATTTACAATAGCATATATATAGCTATATGTATATGTATATGTATATAAAAATAGCATATAAATTGATAACTATATATATCACTATATATATAATGTTTTATATATGTATGTGTGTGTATATGTGTGTGTGTATATATATATAGATAGATATAGATATATAGTGGAATATTATGCAGACATAAAAAAGAATAAACTTTTGTCATTTATAACAACATGGATGGACCTAGAGAATACAACACTAAGAGAATTAAATTAGTCAAAGAAAGACAGATACCATATGATTTCATTCATATGTGGAATTTAAGAAACAAGACAAAGGAAAAAAAAAGTAACAAACAAAGAAACAGACTCTAACTACAGAGAAGAAACTGATAGTAACCAGAGTGGAGTTGGCTGGGTGATGGGTGACATAAGTGAAGGTGATTAAGTGTACACTTGTCCTGACAAGCACTGAGTAATGTATAAAATTGCTGAACCACAATATTGTACACCTGAAACTAATACAACATTATATGTTAACATATTGGATTCAGAATAAATTATTTTTTCAAAATGAATTTTTTAAAAGGTATGGAGGGGCACCTGAGTGGCTCAGTCATTTGAGCCTCCAGCTCTTGGTTTGGCTCAGGTCATGATCCTTGGGTTGTGAGGTGTAGCCCCACATTGCAGTCTGCTCAGCAGAGTCTTCCTGAGAGTCTTTCTCTCCCTTTCCTTCTGTCCCTCCCCCTGTTCCTGTGCTGTCTCTCTCTCTCTTTCTCTCAAATAATTTTTTTCAAATAATTTTTTAAAACTGTGTGCAACGCCCTGATTTAGAGTAAACAATAAATTCAATAAATTCAACTCTTTCTTCTACAGAAGAAAAAAAAAGCATGATATGCATATAGAGAAGGGGCTGGATAAAAAGAAGAAATGGTTTATGGGGACTTCTGTCTTAAAATCCACATTTTAAATCAGTTTAGATAACCATTCATGCTTCATGATTATCACTCTCTCATTAGATGTCTGGACAGTTAAATAAGACAACTCATATATAACATTTGGCATAGAATGTAATATAGAGTAGATGCTATTATATGTTAGCAATTACTAATTTTGTTTCTCTATTATAGAACCAAGAATATAACCTTGTAAACTCAAGTTATATGTGATGGACACATTAATACACATTATCCTCCTTATGTAACAGTTAAGAAGCTACTGTCTTTCTAATTTTCAAATCCATCCCTCCATATTTCGCTCTGTGATTCTGGGGACACTTCTTCTTTGCCAGCTGGCTTCTGTTAGGCTTTGCCAATAGGGGGCCCAAGAGGGTGACTGGAAAGCAGAAGGAGGAAAAAGAGACATGCTCATAATCTGTTGTTCTTATGAGGTTCACCCTTGAAATCCCTTCTTTCCATTGGCATTGTCAGTAGGTTCCAATAGCTGCAACTGTTTCTATTTTGCAGTTTTTTCACATCCTAGAAACAATCTCATAGTGCCTTCTCAGCTATATCAGAGCAAGCTAGGGGCACCTGGGTGGCTCAGTGGGTTAAGCCTCTGCCATCAGCTCAAGTCATGATCTCAGGGTCCTGGGATTGAGCCCCGTATCTGGGCTCTCTGCTCAGCAGGGAGTCTGCTTCCCTCACTCTCTCTGCCTGCTTCTCTGTCTACTTGTGATCTCTCTCTCTCTCTCTGTCTCTCTCTGTCAAATAAATAAATGGGATCTTAAAACAAACAAACAAACAAACAAACAAAAAAAACGAAAAACAAGCTAACCTATGTCTTGACTTCAGGTGGTCCCTTCTCCTAATTTCTGATGTGCCAGCACCAGGCAGCCAGGGTCCTCTGAGGAGCTCTGGGTCCAACCTCCACAGGACCTTCCTCTAAGCTTCTAGATTTTAAATCATCATTCTCTTCCATTTGTTCCCTGAACCTTAGAGGTGATATTTGCTCCCCCTAGTAACTGCATTTGTAAAACCAGTGTTTCTCTTTTGTATCTCATGGGGGTAATACCTGGTTGACAATTATTTATATCAAATATTTGTGTTAAAGTAACTAATTTTTTTTTCTTTGTTTATTCCTCTTAAAAGGGCTCTGAGTGATAAACTACCCCAAGTCCTGCCCAGGGCATCACGCCCTGAAAGAAAACTCTGAGAGGATATTAAAGTCTTTTACCATGTGCAAGTCAATTCTAAATGGTGCTCTATAAGGTTACAGAATGTTAGAGCATTGGATCAGTTTTTCTTATAATGGTGAAGTTCTCATCTTAAGACATGATAAATTCTCTACCACCTAGAACCTTGCAGTATAGAGGAAAGTTCTCTTCGGTTTATATTACCTAAGGATACTCTTTGGGTGGCAGAAAGCTATGGTGTCTTAAAATTTGTCAAGAAAAAAAAAAAAAAACTGATGTGATTTTCTTTCTAAAAAAAGAATTTCACCTAAATTTTAATATGTAACTTCTCAATGAATTTGTTGACTATTAGTGACTTGGGGTCATTTCTGTTATATTTGCACATTGCTTGGAACTTATCTTTCTCTCCAGTCCAACCCCTCTCTCCCCATTTAACTTGTAGTCACATTTTTTTCTTCTTATTAAACACATACCTACCTGCTCTGCGATCTTGGGTTGTTAGAATAGAAACTAAAGACTTAAAGCTAATGGGAAAACTGTAACAAAAGTAATGAATTCAGCATTATAATAAAAGATAGCAAATGTTAGAAGCCATTAGGGAAGAGAAAATGAACCGTGTTGAGAATGACTGGTCTCAAAACAATCAAATGGGCTTCTCTTCTCATAAAATTAAAAAAAAAAAACAACTAAAAAAAAAAAAACACCTTAAAACATAAGGGCTTAAGACTACCCTACGCAGTGCACTAGTTAGTTCACATTTGAACAGCTGATGTACAGAATTAGTCAGAAAAACGCAAATGAATCTCACAAGCCGAGCCAACTATAAGATGGAAATGGACTCTTCATGTGTCATGGATAAAGATAAATTAGGGAAAGCCTGGAGATTCCCACTTAACTTGATCAGTTTGAGATGTGAATCTAATGTGATAAATATTTGAAAAATATTTGAAACTAAATCTAGTGGAAAATACCAATTTTTAAAAAAAAGGGAAATGAGAGCTGTAATATCAATTATTTTGTTTAAAAAATGTATTTACACTTAGGTGGGAACGAACTAAAGTATAGTCATATTGGGAAACAAATTCTTTCTCATGTGATCTACCAGTTTTAATTTAGAGTAGGGATGAATATTGTGATCCAAGAAAAAAATGTGTTATTGCGCAAGCAGTGTTTTCCCAAACTAATGCACAACAATAGTCTTATGTGTGTTTGTCCATGTCTCTATGTGTGGGCACATGTACTTGCAAGTGTTTGTAAGTATGTGTTGCTTAGTTTTTTGGTATTATGTCTCTCAGACAAACGTGAGGCGCTGGCTTGTGAGACCGTTTTAGAACTATAGGACCAGCCAGATACATAGGACTTGACTTTGCTAAGTCTTAATTCAGCACTTTCTGAGACCACCTATTGTTGAAAGTTTAAAACAGAGGGGGAAAAAAAAAGGGAAAGGAACAAAACTAAAAAAAAGATTGTGGAATAGGTAGAACTGCTTTCTATAAATCCTGAGATAATAAAACAAATTACAAAATGAATTCACTTTGCCTTCTGTTTTTACGGCTTTGCCTTAACTGGGTCTTCTATCTTCTCAAGTTCTTACATGAGACACTGTATTTTGGGAATACCAAACAACTCCTCAGTCTATGAATCCTCCTTTGTACATTTTGCAAAAGGCTATATATTTTGTAAGTCTGTGAGTGGGAGGTACTTCTTTCTTTATTTGATCTCTCTCTCATACCTCTGCCTAGAAGCTTAATATGCTACTTTTCATCAAGTAGGCAGGCCTCTGTGAAGGATGACTTCAGAGTCAGGCAGAACCTTCTGAAGACAGACTTAACTCTTTGCTCTCAGCAGATCTTATTTAAGGAGAATGAATCAGCAATCAGCTGGAAAGACTTGGGATTTGAGTGTGTCCAAGGCTAGGGACCTAAGATGTGACCTAACCAGCAATATATATAACCTTACATGATATTCTTAGATCCAGCCACCAGATTCCGAAGAGCTTATTGGTTGGGGTTTAAGGTTTAACTTAGTCCTAATTCATTTCCAGCTTTCATATTATGACCTGCCCTGTTGCCATGAAGCAAAATGGTCAGGAGGTCCAGTGTTTATGTCACATTATCAATTCATTACTGCATTGTCCTGTTCCCAGGAGTGCCCAGCTGCCTCTGAAAGAGCCTAATATACCTCACAAAAGGAATTCCATTTCTGAGAACATGAGGCTAATTAGTTGCAAGAAAACATATCAAAGCTCTAATGGATTGGGAAGTGGGGAAGGCAGAAAAATAATACAATTTTTGTGAGAACCTGATAGAAAGGAATATGGCTTAGGGCATTCCTAGCTTGATATCCCAGGTGTTGATAACTTGTTAATCAGTTAGCTGTGTTCTTACACGTGCAGTTCTAAAAGTAGAACATTTTATACAAGAAATTCAACACAAAGCCTAGCTAATTAAAAAACCACCACCACCACAACAAACAGTCACCTTTTCCATCCCATCCACTTTGACATTTTGTCTTTTAATTTCTGGATATCTAAGGGCACACAGAGGTAGATGAGATCAAATTAGAGCTTTTTTTATTCTCAATATGTATTTAGGGAACCACTTGTTCTGGTATTGTCTTAGTCTGTTTGGGCTGCTATAAGGAAAATACCAAAGACTGGGTAGATTATAAACAGCAGAAATCTCTTAATCATATTCAAGTCCAAGATCAAGTCATCAGTGTGGTCACCTTTTTAGGCAAGTGAATTACCTCCCAATGCCCATTCTCCTAATACCACCATCAGTAGGGGGTGGGATTTCAACCTGTGAATTTTGGAGAGACACAAACATTCAGATCATCTGGTGTTTTGACTACTAATTCAGATGCCTGACCCACAGCATATACTGGTAGAATCTGAATTTTGGGGAGTTGGACTTTGTAACCTTCATTTTTAGCAAGCATTCTGGTAATATGCTCATTAACATTTGGGGGCCACTACTGAACTATTTACTGTCCTTAAAGACAACAATAAGTAGGGAAAGATCCCTTGCTTCCTCAGAAACCAGATCTCCCACCACTGTGGAGATAACAGCTGTATGTCATCTTTCCCCTTGTACCTTTGTAGCATCTCCTCTTGTGATTTGAATCAGCACCCTTAGTCATGCTTTTCCAACTAGCTCATGGTATCATGTGGTCAGTTTTTCTATGAGGCCTAAAAATCATTTAAAGAGAAAGTTAGCTATTCGTCTGAAATAAAGAAAAAGGGTCGGTAAACTGACTCAGTCCCCACGCCAGTTGTCATCAGGATTCACTTGGTTATAGGGAAGAGAAACATATTCAAATGAGCTCAGGTCCAGAAAACAGAACTTGTAGAAAGAAAATGGGGGAGTTACGGAATGAGAGAACAGGAAGGGCAGCCAGGTATCTGAGTCTGGAGAATGACCAAGCAAGAAATTTTCCTCTTGCTCTCCTCCTTCTAGTCCCCCTCCTCTTCCTTTTACATTCCTTTCATCCTTTTGTCTTCCTTTCTTTCCTTCTTTCCTGTAACAAATATTTGTTAAAATTCCTACCCCTGCCCTAGGAACTGTGGATTCACCAGTGAACAAAACAAACAACTCACTTCTCATAGAATGTATAATCTTGTGTGTGTGTCTCTGTGTGTGTATGTAAATAGGCAGTAAATAAATAAATATGTATAATATAAAGTATGGTGGTCACTGATAGATTCAATGGATAAAAATAAGAAAGGGAGCTAGAGAGCTCGGAGATACAGTTGTGAATACACCTCACTTAGTCTGTCACTTCTACGTTTGCGTCATAATTTCTTTGACTCTAAGCATTGGTTTTCTTGCTCTGTCTTTGTTTCTCTCTCTGTGTCCCCTCCTCTTAATTCCAATCATGTTCATGTGTCCTTCTATACGCAAAACTTGTGTCCTTTTGGCCCACATGACCTTTTTAACTCAAGTGCCTATCGATAACTACAGATTACCTTTGGTGTCTGTTACTACATGTCCCTGAGAAGCTCTGACAGCTTCAGCTGGACTCTGTCTGGACAAAAGCCTTTCTACATTCGTATCTGTCCATAGGAGGCTGTTCAGCCAATGGATGGGTTCTCTTGGCTCCATATTTTTACTTCATCATGCAGATTTCTCTACAGAGTCTTGGAGGACCTCAGTATAGAGTCCTATACTTTGAACATATACTCTCTTTTGCTATGTGTGGAATTGTTTTGGGGAAATGGATTAAAGGTAAAAAGATTTCTTAGAGGAGAGCAGGACAATAAGTAAGAATCACATGTTCTTTTTGGTAGGCAAAGATTTGTAGGGGGAAGAAACAGAACTGATAGTATTTTGAAATACTGATATATGATATTTCTTTAAAATTTCCTGATACATTTTCAGTTAGGGTATACATATCTAGCAGAAAAAACAAAAGACCAAAGAAAGATCAAAACTCGTTTTTTATCATCAAAATTGACTTTAAAAACGTACTGTAGAAATAATAGGGAAGATCATTTTTGCTTTTGCTTGCAAGTTTCAAATTTTTTAATATTAAAAACCATGAGCACCACCAACTTGGGTTTTGAGCAATTAGATTGGAAGCAAATGTTTTCTCTCTGCTTTTGCGATCACAGAGGGGACAAAATCTGTGTGAGTTGAGGAAGAAAAAGAGAGTTAGTGAGGAAAAGTAGTCAAGTGAATTTGTTGTGTGGGTATCTGAGGAAGGGTTCTGAATCTGGTTACATCCTCCCTGTCTTCACCACATCCCAGAGAGCTGGTGAAGACCTAGAACAAACAGATCATCTACAGACAAGTGCCTTCCTTTCCTGCTTGGAATGTGAAAGACAGAAGTTGGTTAGACATCACTTCCCCTAACCCCTGCGGTCTCAGAGTGATGGGGCACCAATAGAGTAGAAAATGCAGCCTGTTCAATCTAGCCCGAGTTCTGTCATGGCCCCCAAGTAGTTATTTACCACAGATGGAGCAGGAGAGCATCTAGAGGTTTCTTGTAGTCTACCACTATGCTGAGAGATAGGAAAGTGGCTGAGAAATGGCCAAGGGTGCTGAAGATCCTTCATGGTAGTGATGTCAGTGACACAAAATAGTTTCTGAAACAACAACCAGTAATACCATGGGAAATCAAATTCCTTGCAACAGACGAGAAGAACTCAGGCTGGAAACCAGATGGATTGATGCGTGCCTTAGTAGACACTGGGTTTTGGAGGTAGGACTGGGAAAAGGACCTGGACGCTGAGTAAAATCCATGAAACTTGGATCAACACAGAAGTCAGAGCAAGGGCAAACTTTGGACTGAACTGGGTTTACCAAGAACTGACTTAAGGCTGAGATTTTTGATAACAGGGGAAGCGAAGTGAGGCTTGCAGACAGAAATTAATAGTAAAAATTTTAAACAGTTGTGTCCTTGGCACACCTGAGCTTGTGGCTTGGGAGGTTCATGCCTAACACACATGTCTAATTCTAAATCAGCTTCACTTTAAAAAGAGAACATTTGTTATCTTTTATCAAGGATGATTCATCACATTTCTCTGACAAATGGTACATGTTTGATAATCTCCAGCACATGGCCCCACCATAACTAAAAGCATAGTAACTGGAGAGAGCCTACATTTCTTTTCAGCCTGATTGTTTTCAGAGGATCATACTTTTTATATACTAATTCTGATTATACATCACAAGTTATTGTAAACAGCTGTTTTAATATCTTAGCCTCTGAGCCTTCAGTGCTGATTCCCATATTACCTTTGATCCACATGTCTACAATTTAGACTGAGGGGGTCCTCAGCGATTAAAACAAGTGCTTGCCATTTCTTCCTTCTTTGGCCCTCTCTTCTCATTCTGATTTGGTTTTAGCTACAACTAGAATACACCTGCCCGATCAGTTTCAAGAACTAGCTACTTCACATCAGAATTTTAAAAGGCTGCATTAATGTTGAAACTCTGTAATAAGCCTGTAAACATTTCACCATCACCCCATCCCACCAAACTCACAAAAGCAGGGAGAGATAATGCTGCACCCTTTCCTCAATAATTATGTCCAGACAAGACCTTGCATGGCCAGCAGGATACGATGAGAATGGAAAACAAATGGATTCCAAATTTCTAAAGCATAGTGTACAGAGCATGGAGAGGGAAAGAAAGTGTGTGCGCCATCCCCGTCCTTTCCCCCCTTTTAGCCCCTGCCAAACATTCCCTTTGTTCTATTTTCTATCTCACTGAGATTAAAGTGCTGATCTCCCCTTTTTGAAAATGATGTCACTTTTTTTTTCTTGCCTTGGCAGAGAGCAAGTTCATTACAAATCTGCTGTGTGACTGATGGCTTTGAAGAGATAAGGCAGAGGGGGAAACACATTTGGGAAAGGTATGAAACTCAAGAGACAGGTTGACAATTAAACTGGCAGTAAGAGAGATGGCGAAGGATAAGGAGAAACAGAGGCTGAGTGTAAATATCTCTTCCCTATTCTCAGTTACAGCCACTGAAATACAGTTTTTATTTCCTTCACAGGTTTATCTGAAAGCAATGCCATGGACTAAAACTCAGTTTGTGCTCTTCCTGATGAGATGCATACACTTTTAATGACATTATTTCAGGCAGTCCCTTATGGGTGTATTTGATGATATGGGTGGGGAAGGCATTTTATTCTGCCATCAAAAAAGGGAAAATATTTGATACTGAATCTGATTTGTTATAATTGCTGATCACTGGACCACGCTGAAGTTTACATAAGAAGCATTTCAGATGGAAAACCAGGTTAAAAGCCTAATACACATTCCAATGCCATTTATATTGTTTAAAATTATTAGTGACAGATGCAGAGCTTGGGAATGTAAAGATCTTTCACCCCCTGGTCCAGTCTTATGGAAGGAACGGACATGCAAGTGGTCAAGAAGGGCAAATTATTGAAGCATTTGACATGTAGTAATTAAATACACACACACACACACACACACACAGTGCCCCTAACTCTGTGGAATCTTATGAAAACAACACTATCATCTTTATACCTCTAATAGGATTTCAGCTTTATTTTTTTTTTAAAGATTTTTTTATTTATTCATTTGAGAGAGAGACAGTGAGAGAGAGCATGAGCGAGGAGAAGGTCAGAGAGAGAAGCAGACTCCCCGCAGAGCCGGGAGCCCGATGCGGGACTCGATCCCGGGACTCCAGGATCATGACCTGAGCCGAAGGCAGTCGTCTAACCAACTGAGCCACCCAGGCGTCCCAGGATTTCAGCTTTAAAAATGTCATCTTTCCAATGGATGGCTATTCCTGTATAAATCAAAAGAATTTTTAAAATATATTTCTGGGTTAGGGATGGAGGTGGGAAGTAAGAGGAGTCAGTGGTGGCTAATGAGCAGGAGAAGGGACCAGGGAGACAAATGTTGGCCAGAATAGACCAGAGCACATATGACAGGAACAGAATTCATTCTTCCTTTTCCTTCTGTTCCCTCCTGTCAGCATCACACACCTCCACCTCCAGCCTTCATTTCTAAGTCATAATAGAAATATGTGTGCTTGAACTTTGCATATTTATGGAGGATGGAATGCATGTGGCAGGTGTGGTTTCTATCCTCCATCCCTTGTGACTGTAACACATTACATATCAATTACACATTGAAATACATATATATGTTTTTAAAGATTTTATATATTTATTTACTTGACACACAGAGAGAGAGAGAGAGAGAGAGATAGCCAGAGGGAATACAAGCAGGGAGAATGGGAGAAGGAGAAGCAGACTCCCTGCTGAGCCTCCCAGGGTCCTGGGATGAAGACCTGAGTCAAAGGCAGATGCTTAATGACTGGGCCACCCAGGTGCTCTGGAAAAAAAGAGAAAAAAAAGAAAAAAGAAAAAAAATATATTTTTTTAAGTTTCCCCTTGGTCTTGAAGAAACCCTTCTCAAAAGTAGATGCGGGATACCTGGGTGGCTCAGTTGATTGAGTGTCGCACTCTTGATTTTCGCTCAGATCATGATTGCAGGTCATGAAATGGAGCCCCCCTTTGGACTTTGAGCTCTGCCAGGAGATTGCTTGGGATTCTTCCTCTCCCTCACCCTCTCTCTCAGCCCCTCCCCCTGCTGGTTCCCTCTCTCTCAAATAAATAAGTTAAAAAAAAAAAAGTTGTTATTCTACTGTTCCCATTCCCTCCCCAGTATCTCCCCAGGCTCTCCATTGACAGTAAGATAAAATCCCAGACACTTACGCTTCTACTCCCTGGTTTCTTTCAATCCAACTTCTCCATTCAACATTCAGTTGATTCCTAATAAATGTCTGCTTCTTGGATGCTCTTTGTTGTTTCATTCCTCTGACTTAGATTTCCTCTTGGCTCTTCCACATCTAATGAATATCTCCATTTGCCTCCAGCCTGAACACAAGTATGACCTCTTCTCTTCAGGAAGACTTGATCACTCTCTTCTTCTGGCCACACTTGACCTTCTTCTTATACTTTGAGCTGAGCATTACTACTGCATTTAAACAATGTTATATGTCATAATCCAGGTGGTAGGGCATACTCAGAAAATATAAACATAACTAGTCATAAGTTAGGGCTCACTTTATGAATGTTCAGTGAACAAAAGGATGTATGAAACCTGGTTTT
Organism: Lutra lutra; assembly: GCF_902655055.1. Lineage (NCBI taxonomy): Eukaryota > Metazoa > Chordata > Mammalia > Carnivora > Mustelidae > Lutra > Lutra lutra. Next base: position 122,871,456 of record NC_062284.1, read on the forward strand.
TGAAAGCAGGCAAAAGGACCTCAAGTCTATATGTCTGCTTTCTTAGTTTCTTAGTTAAGGATGTATGCTTTTCTTAGAAAATAAAAACCTGACTAGGCTTAAGATTAATAAATATTAATTAAAGATAAATAAAAACTGTTTTAAGAGGGCCCAGATAGGAAGGTATCGTGGAATACAATGACCTGTGATAATAGCAAAAATTTTCTGTCAATAATTTCTTTTTGATAACTGTTCATGAATATTATTACTCATGATGTGTGAGGAAAGGGCCCTTCTGAAATTTTCACCCAGTTTCCTGATTCAGTTTATAAGTATAAATAAAATACATTAAAGAAAAGTGAAAGTGGTAATTAAAAAGTCTTCAATGTAACCAAACACATGCATCACTCCAGATTTGGAAAAGACTACCTGTTTGATATTTAAGAAAACCCCTTCCAACTTTGGAGTCTCTTGTTGGTGTTGTTTGATGTTATTTGCCTGTTTTTGTTGTTGTTTGTTTTTTGGTTTTATTTTGTTTTGTTTTTCAGTAGTTGATGAACTGCTGTGTCAGATTTGAGCCTCAGGCTGACTAAAGTTAAAATTGAGTGCCTCCATGAAGCTGGTGTCTTACACTTGGCAGGTGCTTTCTTTCCTCTTCTAGGATGAGGTGAATGCCAGGAAGATGCATGCTGTAGAATAAGTTAGCATACATATATTTTTATATTTCACATTTTTCTCATTCATTCAAGTACTTTGTCTGTCCACATGTTTTAGGATTTTTGACTCTCTGAGCTCATCTGGTATTAGTGCCAGAATCAGCATGTCAATGACTATGGTCACATGTGAAATACCAGAAATCAAAGGCTCCTTAAAGTCTTAGAAAATTAAAGAAATAATGGATTTCCTCAGAATGTTGCTAGAGCAATGATACTTTTTTGGTGATACCAATCCTAGAATAACTTAAGGATTTAATATAGGCCATAAATTTTAATAGATAATATGTCCTTTAACACCATCCCTTTTGAAGGGTAGAAGGCATCAAAAGTCTCATTTGAGACCTATCAAGTGGTTTCCAAGTATAGAAATAAGGTGGAAAAGTATTTAGGGCTAGGGAGTGTAGACTATAATGTAAACAATGATCCTAGTTCTGTGTTATGCCATTGATTCAAACCATCTTTAATCGATAGCTGTCAGAAAATTTAATCAGGATTAATATTGGCAAAGGCCTTTCTTTATCAAGAATAGCAAAGCATTAGCTAACAGCAAGGTGGCTGACTAGATTTCGGTACCTTATAAGTGCCTTGGCAGAATTCATTCTAGTCTCTTCGGTTTCTTGTCTTTCATTATTATTGCAGAGATGTGTGTATATGATTTAAGGAAACTGGTTAGATACTCAAGCACCTCTTCCATTTCACTACATTAGAGACACAAAAAGTACATTTCACAAGGTTTTTTTTAAAAGCCAACAAACAGGTATTATTGTTAGATAAAAGAGGAACACCATGTACTCATAGCTCTCAGAAAGTACTTTGGGAAATCTGCTATCTGGTTTCACCAAGCTGCAAAACAGATCCAGAAAACAAGGATTCAAAGGCAAGTTGTTTATTTGGGATGTGGTCCAATAGTGAATATTGAAGTGAGGAAGTAGAATGGGGAAGGTCAGGAAAAGCTAAGAAAACACGTGTTACAAAGCCAGTTCCCAATGAGATGGGTTGCAATTTAGTCCTGACAGGATTTTCTGGGAGCCAGTACTTCATGAGGGGCTCTGGGTCATCCCCATTGAGGAGTGAGGCTGCCAGAGCATTTTACACCAACTCCTGTCAGTCCCTGGATGAGAGATGTTCCGGAGATTTTCCTCTCCTGGGGCTGCCACAGGCAGAGAGGGCCAGACAAGAGACAAAGACACTGGCAGCTGGAAATTGGCTCTGCAGGTGCTGGCCTGGTAAGACCCAAGGCATGTGGGTCTTTGACAGCCTTGGGTCTGCTGTAGAGAAGACACACTGCATATTCCCAACAGAGCTTTCAGCAACATCAATAGCGATGTCATCGTCATCACTTCTTAAAGAATTCACAGGCAGTTCAAGAGTTACAATAACAAGTCTGTGGTGAAATACTGTGGAAGGCAGTTAATCAAGGCCAACACCCAGCAAGCAAAGTAGTATTCACATAGCATTCTTCAAAATTTATCAATTATAATGCAGTTTTTATAAGTCTTATGATTCATGTTGATGAAAATATAATAGCTATTGAACAATACATATCTGTAGAATGAGCTATTATTGTTGTTGTTTACTATTATTATGACCTTTCTTGCAGAATCACACTATATAACTTTTATTCTAGAGAGCCTGGACATGCTTCCTAGGCTGAGCTATGGTTGCTTTATCCGAATTTACATGAAAATTTACCAGGAAGTATATATTTGGACGCTGTGGTACTAGTAAGGATATTTATAGGTGTGTTATAAGCAGCACTTATGTTGCAATGGGTTCTTTCGATTTCTGTGATGCTGTGATGAAGCTTCAAGGCTAGAACCTTTTTCTAAGGTCATTTTCTATGTCGTATTGTAGTTAGTCCAGAGCTGGTATTTAAGACTATTAGGAATGTCAGAGAGCAAAGAAGACAATGCATTCACCCAGAAATTTTGTGAAAATCAGTATGAAGAGAGCAGTTCTGGAGCATCATGAAGAGCAGAAACTTCCCCAAGAAGTTGCTGATTTTACTGGAAAATTTTAATCTAACCACTAACAAACAAAATTGGTGTTAGATGCTTACCTATACATTCCAGTTCAGTTTCTCTTGGTCTTGTTTTTCATCTCTTTCATATTTATACTCTTAAATATGCATTTTTCATAAGTTATACTAGATCATTGTTTAGAAGGAAATTGTTGACCCAAGAGCTTATTATGGCAAATTTAGGTTTTCAAAGACACTTGTGAGAAAGCAGGGCTCATCTTCTGTGAACTCTATTTTCTTACCTTTTAAAGATGAATACCCAGCGAATAACCTAAAAAAAAAAAAAAAATAGATTACACTTTTTAGCATGAACAAAAGTGGTTGTTCTAACCACCCAATCCATTTATTTTTAAAACACAGGCTGTACATATGGTTTCACACTAGTTTTTAAGCAGGATTTCACTTTCTGTTCTTTTATAGATTTGTTACAAAATGATGGTAATTTAATCATCCAATGAGAAAGTGTTCTTTTTGCTTGATTGTTTTTGTAGCAGGAGAGTAAAGGAAAAGATAAAGTACGGTCCCCTCAATGTTTTGTTTTGTTTTGTTGTTGTTGCTCTGAAACTCCTCTGGTGCCCTTGGTCATGAAAGGAACAGAAATGTTTGATATGCGTCTATGATCCTAGCAGGGCAACTAGGCTCCTGAAGGGGGTTGTACATTTAATTGGCCTGTTTCTATCTCCTAGAGGCAAAGAAAAATGAAAGAAATGACTTGAATGACGGCCCAGTCCTTAGTTCTCAACTCTTTTAAGTCTCCACCAAAAACAAACAAGCAAGTGAACAAACAGATAAACATCGGTAACATTTTAAATTATCAACATTGGGTAGAAACCAAATTGATGGTACTTTCATGAAATCATCACCTGACAAATTCAGCTTTCTGATTAGGAATTTTTGCTGAATTGAAAAGAGAAATGCTTCTATTGTCTATTGTACCAAAGACCTGGATGTCAAATGAAATCTTAAAACCAAACAAAGAAAGAAAAGTTTGTTTATTTATCCATTCATTCTTTGTATAAATTGATAGATTTGGGCATTCGGATTTTTTACTATTAATTTAAGAAGCTCCATCTGTAAAATCATGTATTTCAGAGAAAAGGCTTCATTTCTCTTCTGTTCATATTTCCGAAATTTCTCATATATGAAAAGTTTCATTTCATTTTCAGTGGAATTCTTATTTATTATCAAAGACAGCTTTTCTGAGGAAAGCAACACTTCTTTTTAGACAAATCCAATTTGTTTGCATATAAAATATAATGTGAAAATTAATATTGTACTGTGTTTGCAACACTGTGAAAATACTGGAATTTTATTTTGACTAATTATACATCTTAACTTACATATAATGAAACATTCAGCTGAGACATATTCTTGCTGTGCACTTTCTTCTAAAGTAGAGGTGTGAGTTTTTCTGTCTTGGCTGTGGACCAATTTGTGCAATAAAATTACATTTTCTTTTAAAAAGTCTTCTGCTTTGAAACTACTCTCTTTCTCTTCTCTCGAGTTTATATTTACTGCATAGATGGTTGCAGATCATAATAAGATGACATGGGCCACAATGGACCGTGAGATCTTTGAAATTAAAAAAAAAATGTTTTTTCTTATATATATTTTAAAAGTTACGAGCTACAGCCCCTTGGGCTATTAAGCCCTGAGGACTCTTTCTGACAGACCTCAAACTAAGAATAGATTCCACATTTTTAGATGACTGACAAAAGACAAATAATATTTCATGACACATAAAAATTCCTCAAAATTCAATTTTCAGGGTCCATAAATAACATTTTTATTGGAACACAATTGTGCTCATTTATGTACATACTGTTTACAACTTTGATGCTATCACACAAAACAGCTGAGTAATTACAACAGAGACCATATGGCCAGTAAAGCCTAAAATGTGAACTACCTGGCCCTTCCCAGAAAAAGTTCAATCCTGGTATTTCTCTTTCTCCTATACATACGAAGATATAAATAGATCATATATGTGTGGATCTATCATAGATTTATCTATACTTACCTGTGATCTGTTATAGAGCGATGAACTATCCGAGATTATCTATGATCTCTCTATCAATAATCTGTTCTGATAACTGTGCTCTGTGTGTCTAAGTTCTAACCATCACGGACTTAGCTATCTACGCCTATACATCTATGATCTACCTGTGATTCATTTATATCTCTGTTGATGATGTGTCTATTTTGATGTCTGTCTTTATATCTGTAGGAGAAAAAGAGAAGAGAGAGAGGGATTAACTGTTGAATACACAAATTTTGAAGCTACCATTTAATCTAAACTGTGTTTGGACATATTTAAGGTAGTATGGAAAATGGAACTTAGAGCAATTGCTATTCTTACCCTAATTCACACTTTAAGTAAAAGATGCATGCATATTAGCAGAGAGGAGGCTCCATTGTGTTGCCTCATGAACACATCCCGAGCCCATCTTTGTTCAGGTAGATCTACAGCTTCCAGGCAAAGACGTGGTTTGCACCTTCAGCCACATTCCGAAGTTTAAATAAACTCCTTTTCAGCATGCCGTTTTTTCTAGCTATCACACAGGCTCACACAGGCTCATAAAAAGCTTAAATTTACTACATTTCTAAAGGGATACAGTTTGTGCAGTAGGTAACTGTCACATTCTATATAGACATTGGTGAAATATATTCACAAAGCAAATCAGTTATTCCTCTCCTTGGCCCAGAGATGGAAAATCATTCGATCGCCTAAAAACCTTCTGATTTGATTTTATATTTTTATAGCTGAAAATATAAAGTGGTCTGGAGACCCAGGTATTTGTTTCTTTGAAAATGTCCTTCCACTAATTCTGATAGCAAAATAACAAATATTTATGCGTAAAGGACCACTTTTGTTTGTTTATGGTTGTAATTACTGTCTGAACTAGGAAAATCACACAGAATGGAAGTATTGGGATCTTGCTCTATGTGTCTAGTAAGTGCTATTTGGGGAATAATCTATTAGAACCATATTTCCTAATTTAATTTATGTGTAGTATGGACTGATATTAAATTGTAAAGGGATGGGGTGCCTGGGTGACTCAGTGGGTTAAAACCTCTTTCTTCAGATCAGGTCATGATCCCAGGGTCTTGGGGTTGAGCCCCACATTGGGCTCTCTGCTCAGCGGAGATCCTGCTTCCTCCTCTCTCTCTGCCTGCCTCTCTGCCTACTTGTGATCTCTGTCTGTCAAATGAATAAATAAAATCCTTAGAAATAAATAAATAAATATTTTTAAAAAATTGTAAAGAGGCAAGAATTTTGGTTGTTATTTTTTCTAAATTAATGTCACTTAAGACTTGTACTTATAAATAACTTAATGTAAGTGGATGGTACTTTACAACTATAATTAATAAGCAAACTTACTTAGTTCTCAAAAACAACTGTCTTGCTAGATAATTCAAACTAATATCAAGATGATCTGGTTAATGAAGATAGGATCATTTAATGATTTTAAATACAACAGTGTTACAGACTTTAAAAGACATGTTAAATTCTGCTAAAATAAATACTTTTCATTTCTTATTCTGAGATCATTGTTCAGGTAGGCTTATATGATAATAAGGATTCTGAAATCACTATTTGCTTTGTGTGCTATTAATAATAATTTTTCTGTGTTGCATGAATTAAAGATCAACTCTTTAGGTCTGAAAGTTAAGTGTAATCTTTCAGGAATGTTGAGAGGCATAAAAGGAAATGAGGGGATTTACATTTCAGAACATTGCCCAATCCCAGGGAGACAGAAGCCAAAGCAAAGGAAGGAAGGAAGGCACTGGGAAGTGGGCTGCCATCCTAAATTAGAACTGTCCCACCCCTCCAGACTGTCTGTTCGGTTAATCCCATTTGGGGGGCAGCTCTTTCCTCTCTGTACCCACAAACACTTCACAAGAATGTTTATTTGAATACGCTGAAACTGATGCTTGTCTACAAGCAGCCAGGTCCTTCGGGTGAAGGACTCTGTCCAAAGTTGGACAGGTTCAATTCATTTTATTATAGAATATCGAAATCGCTGGAATGCACTCAGAAATACTTTCTGGGATATGAAACAATCCATTTGGATACTATTCTTGAACTGAAAACAGGTCACACATTTTTTAAAAAAATAGGATGTCTCTTACAAAAAGTATGTTGGGAAAAAGAATATTATTTGATTTCTCACAGTATTTGATATCTTAAATGTTCTATTTAAACCTAAAAGGTATACCCTAATTTTCTTTCAAAAACAATTAATTTAAAAAAAAAAGAAAGAAAAGAAAGAAAGAAAGAGATGGGGCGCCTGGGTGGCTCAGTGGTTTGGGCCTCTGTCTTTGGCTCCGGTCATGATCTCAGGGTCCTGGGATCAAGCCCCACATTGAGCTCTCTACTCGGCGGGGAAGCTGCTTCTCCCTCTCTCTTTGCCTGCCTCTCTGCCTACTTGTGATCTCTCTCTCTCTCTATCAAATAAATAAATAAAATCTTTAAAAAAAAAAGAGCAAGTGCAAAAGAGGTAAAAATTTTGATTTTAAACATAAAGAAAAAAGACTGCCTCTTTTAACTACTTGGATACATATACGTATAAATAATGTATTTGTTTTTTTTTTTTTACCAAATCATTGTGTTGAATTAAAAAAAGAAAAATAGCCACTAAACATTAACCTTATTAAGTTTTAACTATATATCAATTTTATCTATATTTTCTGTCTTAAAGTATGAGAATTCTTCTGTCCTGTGACCATATACACAACAGCTACATTCTTGTTCAAAATGCTTCGGGATTAAAAGGCAGTTTTTAATTCCAACTTGTGTTTGACTAACAAAATCTTTGGGTTGGTTAGGGCTAAAAGCACCATAGACTTCTAAGATAAATTAGTTTCATTTTTATTTTTATTACTGTATTGCCAGCTTCTCTTCCCAAATTACATTTTTAATAAATTTGATCTATAGCCATTTTGAAGGGTGAAAGCCCATAAACACATCTTTCTGCTTTAATTGCCTTTATAAAGCATTTACTCAAAAGGGCAGTTTTTCTCCCCAATTGTGCCACCAGTTTTTATAAGTGAATCTGTCAGCCTCTCAGGATTAACTGAAGTTCACTGCTGAAAGTGACTCATGTACTGTAGGGCATTAAGACAGTCACACTTAAATTTGTATTGGGAAAACAAAACAAAACAAAACTGCCTTTGCAGGGAGGTTGTGTGATAACCACAGGTAACATTAATATTCTCATTTTTTTATGGTAACGTATATATGACATTCTACAAATCATGGCCCCCTTGTCAGATCATTGCTGTCTATAACTTTCAGGTAAAGAATCACAGAAAGGAAAAGTGAGTTGGGGGAAATTGGAAGGGGAGACGAAGCATGAAAGACTGTGGACTCTGAGAAACAAACTGAGGGTTTTGGAGGGGAAGAGGCTGGGGGTTTGGGTGAGCCTGGTGGTGAGTATTAAGGAGGGCATGTAATGTACGGAGCATTGGGTGTGGTGCATAAACAATAAATCTTGGAACACTGAAAAAATAAAATAAAATATTTTAAAAAATCACATTTTTGTCATAGCACAAAGGCTTGAGCGAGTTTTCTACTTGTATTTATGTGTATGCGCCTCCCAGATGATCTCATCCAGAGTTGTGTGGACGTGTCTCCCTTCTTTGGATCTCTACCCTGGTCTGCCTCTGGCACATAAAGCCCCCTGCCTCTTCTCCTTGGATATCTAACTGGCACCTCAAAGTCAGCATGTCCAAAGTGAAACTCCTGAGCCCACTTACATCCTGTCTTTCTAATCTCAGTCCATGGACACAACATTTAATACTCAGTCCCCAAACTTTGGATGGATATTTGACTCCTTTTTATCTCCTTTTTATTCTTCATTCAATCTATTAATGAATCCAGCTGATTCATTTTCACAGTACAAACATGTCCACACAGAATCTGACCATGTCAGAACATCTACTCGGCTAACACCTGGACTAAGCCACAGACTTCTCTCACCTGGACTGAAATATGCTACTGACAGATTTCTCTACCTCCAGTTAGTTCCCTCAAATACCAGTGAGAGTGACATATGATAATACAAATTAGATAATTTCACTCTCTTACTCAAAATTTACCTATAGTCTCCATCACACTCAAAATGAAATATAAGCATTGTGGGCCATCAGTGCCTACATGAGCAAACAGTTGTATTTTTCTTGTGCCTCACCTCCTTCCTTCCTCCATCTTTTCACATTGTTGTATGCACACTGACCTTCGTGCTTTCTGAAAGCAAACCAACCCCAGTACTGTCTTGGGCTGGCTGGATACAGTTTAGAGTTCCCCAAGAAGTCCAACAGGAACAGTTGGATGCCACAGCATTCCTTTTTTGGCACTGGGTGGGTGGGTGGGGAGTAAGTATGGATCCAGATGGAGGAGAAGGTAGGGGATGGGCCTGGGGCATTACAGGAAGCTCAGAGGATGGTTGCTGCATGGACCATCTTCTCAAAGGAAGCCTGTTCTCTCAGGATCTCAGAACTCCTACTGAACTGGCAAGGGAGACTTAGGATGAGAAACACCTAATGCCCCAGGTACAGGAGGCTCCTTGTTCCAGGAGTCTAGCTCCTGCCACCTATCAAGCAAACCTCAATCCTCATGGATACCTCCCCTCCCTCCCAGTTTCTATTTTTGCTATCTGGAACACTCTCCCCGAGGTTTTCAGATGAAGTACTTCCCTACCTCATATTTCAGCTCAAATATCAATTCCCTGGGGAGGACTTCTGTTCTCTAATCTAGCATTCTTACCCCACTTTGGCATTTTATAATCTTACCCTTCTAAATTTTCTACAGTTCTTATCACTCTATGATCTTTTATTATATTCTTTCATTTTTCCATTTATTTATTTCTTTATTTTTGCCTCTATCAATAGAATGTTAGCTCAAAGAAAGATGGGAAGATGGGAGAGAGTCTCTTTTCTTCCGGTATACTCTTTGATCCTTTGAAAGAACAAACTAATCCCTCTTCATGTGAGAATATTTGATTCCACTGCCATGGAGATGGCCACTGGACACCAGGGGTGGCAATATAAATTAAACCTAAACACCTCAGAATGAGGTCCAAGATGGTGAACGTACTTCCTGCCTTGGTCACAATTCCCTCGGGAATTGCAAGAATGCAGAAGGGGAGACTAGGGAAAAAGTGGGGAAAGAAATGTTAATGCATTGGAATCCTGGGGGAGATATCACATACTAAGAATATGTGGAGTCAAAAAACAAAAATCAACATGAATCTCTCCCTTCCAGTGGCATGTAAGAAAGCAACTGGGTTAAACTGGAAAGCAAAGATCTGAAATCCATTGTTTTTTTATTTGTGATTTGTCAATACAAACTCAGGAGTTATTATGGACTAAATGTTTGTGTCCCCCTGAAATTCTTATGTTGAAATCCTAACCTGCAATGTGGTTTGTGTGAGGAGATAGAGGCTTTGGGAAATGATAAGGTCCTAGGGGTGGAGTCCTCAGGATGGGATTGGTGCCCTTCTAAGAGGTTGGAGAGGCAGCTAGCTCTCTTTACCACAGTGTGTACCTCAGAGAAGTTAGCTGCCTGCAACCGAGAAGGGGGTCCTCACCAGGTCTCTACCAGGCTGGCCCCTTGATATCTTACTTCAAGCCTCAGTACTGTGAGAAGCAAATTTCTGTTGCTGGATAAGCCACTCATTTATGCTATGTTGTCATGGCAGCCTGAGCTAAGACAACAGCCTTATCTTCGTAGTTGTCAAAATCCCTGAGAAACATTTTAATAAGCACGCTTTTCACTCTCCTCTGGAATAGAGGAGTTCTGATCAGGTAAACATATTTTGTGACGGGGAGCAATGAGTTCTCTCTTTGTATTTCAATAGTGAGGGGAGAAATCATCATTTTCTTTAGATGCACCACAACTGAAAAATCATTTTCAATTCATTAGGATTAGTGATTCGTGAACAATAAGGCTTAGGAAACATCAATCTTGTCTAATTTATTCAATGTGCTCATAAGGCCTTGATTTTATGAACTTATTGTTAATTTATGTGGATGTTATCAAAACACTCAGAATTGCCTAAGCCTCTTGGTAAAAATTGGACAATTATAGCATCTACATCACAAATTACTCAAAAAGTTAAGTGATATATTATACTTTATATGATAAAGCTAGTAAATATTAGTGATTATTATTATCAATACACTAATATAATTATAAATATTAATATGATCATAATCTATTAATAGGATTAATACTTTATATAACGTTTAAAGTTTGTTCATGTAACTATATTCTTAATTTTTTATAATAGTCTTTTTCTTGAGGTATTAACTGCTGTCTTTTATTTTTTTTAAGATTTTATTTATTTATTTGACAGAGAGAGACACAGCGACAGAGGGAACACAAGCAGGGGGAGTAGGAGAGGGAGAAGCAGGCTTCCAGGAGAGAAGGGAGTCCAAACGGGGGCTCGATCCGAGGATCCTGGGATCAGGACCTGAGCCTAAGGCAGACTCCCAATGACTAAGCCACCCAGGTGCCCCACTGCTGTCTTAATTTCCATAAACTCTGGATTGATTACATGCAAAAACTTTCTATATTATAAAAATCACTTAAAGTCAACTTCAATTAGTCTAATTTCACCCTGTAAGAGTGACTTGAAATTAGTATTTACTTTTGAATCCAAGCTGTTAAATTAATACAAATATATTAACATATATTAATATGCATTAACATGTTTATACATTTCATGCATTTTTACCATAGAAAAATCAAAAACTACAAAAAGAAAAAATATTTCCTATATCATCATGCAACTCATTAATACATTCCATGCAAAAATTTCATTTTCTTATATGCATAGAAATTTTTATATAAAAAGTAGAACTGTACAAAAGTAACATCACACTGATACTATTGTTAATTTCTTTCTACTAAAATATATTTTAAAATTCATTCTACGTTAGTTTTATTTTGTCATCATTACTGTTCAATTGTGTCTACTCTGAAACTTAAAAGGATAGTTGACCTTTACAATCAAAGTATTGGCACAATTTTCTCAGGGGGGAAAGAAAAGCATGGTGTCATAAGTTCTCTAACATAACGTTACAGGACCCCTCAAGGAATGAAAACATTGCGAGTGGACCATTCCCAGAGTGATCAGGACAGTGAGTAGGTCTGTGAGCTGCCCAATGTCATACTTTACGGACAACTGCTTCTTTAATTAAACAGAGTCGCAGTGATATATTTGAATAGCAGCAAAAGAGAAGTCAGGTAACACTTACTCTATTTTAATTATGTATTATTCAGAAGTAATTATTTCCCTAACAAGAACCACAGCTCCACATTGCAACCCCGTGCTGTTAGCATAGGTGTCTGACCCCCAGCTCAGCTTAGACATACCTCTGTGTGATATTGTGCAAGATTTCTCTTTTAAGGGAGTGTGGAAATCATGCCAACATTTTTTACTTTTCCTTTTTTTTTTATTTGTTGCAGCCTCCTGCTCTATAGACAATACACCCATCCTTCAACTATACAGCTTCAATGTAATTGTATTTCCCTTTATTTCTCACTTTTATGTCTTTGTTTTGAAAGGCAATGGTGTGTAGATAAAAGCTGAGGAGTAAGATAGACAGTGAATTGAATTTCAGCTCTACATTTGCTTGCTGTGTGACCTTGGACGAGTTATTTAACCTACCTAATTCTTGAGTTTCTAACTCGTAATATGGAGATGATGATACTTTTTATATTTCAGTTGTGAAATTTGAATAATAAAAGGCAGAGAGATCATCTGTCACCCCATGCGGCCAAGATAAAACTTTCTTTTCTCTCCTTTTATTGTGCTGTACTTTCTCCAGATTTGTTGTGAACTTGTCACATATTTTAAATTTTCTTACCTCTTTGCCTTTCATTATTTTCAGTATGATCTCAGCTGCATGGGATATGATGAGGCCCATCCAGCTTACTTAGCTTTGCCTTTTTTTCATCTTTACATTTATTTTCTCTCAAATCTGACATGTTTTCTCTTTGGAAAAATTCTGAAGACTTCATGTAGAAGTGTATAAAACACAGCTTTATTTCAGCCCCTCATCCATTTAATTTCTATTTCGCTTTTCCATTGTGCTAGAGACCGGATATAGAACGCATTCCTCTGCTCTCCTAACTTAACAGACACAGTGCCTTCTTGCAAGTCTCCTTGACCTAAATTGTGTAAAATCACGTTAGTGATGCTCGCCTTTGTCATGATACCAGGATACAATCCACCAGATACCTTATGACCCAGGACCACATGGGCTTCGTGACACCTTTTGTTACACTAGCATCTTTTCCAGCAAAACCATTGTAATCAGCACAGCGATGGTTACCAATCCTAGCTTCTGATATCTTCTCAAGCATCCTTTAATAATATCATCAGAAGACTCTTCTTTTCTTGTGTTCACTGTTTCATTTTTACTCAAAGCATTTTTTTAACTGAACTAAGGGGTCCAGGTTAAGGTCAGACCACTGAGTCTGGGGACTCCTCTCTTTTCCAGCTGACCGACTTCCCAATCTCCAGGTTGTGAGATCTCACATAGAATCAATGAATTCTTCATGTTTGACTTTCCCAGTGGGAATCCACATACTTTTCTGTAAACATCTCTCTTTAAATTGGAAGCAGCTTCATTATCCAATTTCTTCTCCTACATCTTTTTTGCCATCCACTTCAATCTCTGAACCAAGCACCCTCTCTTTATGAACACGGTAAGACGTGTGTGGAGTTGGTCTGTATTTTTGACTTGACCTTCTTACCTTCTTTCTTTCTTTTTGAACCTATCAGTACGAATGACCTTCATTTTGCTCTCAGATTTGTGCTCTCATCTCATCTTTGTTTTCTCCCTGCTGCTCTCATTAAATGGATTTGAAACTGATAATGTCTTAGCTGCTATCAATCCTTTGAGTTTCTTCTCGGGCACTTCTTCCAGAACGTTCTTTAACATTCCACTCACTAGACTCTGATATTCTGACAAAGGAGGGGATTTTTTCTCACCCTGATATTTCCTCTGGTGTTTGAACCATCTTCTTGTTCTGCAGGAACGCCTTCATCTTTCAAGTAGCTTTTCCAGTTTTTCCAGCTTTTAGGGAACCTATTGGAGTAATGATTTGAAAAGGCAAACTTTTCTATTTCCTCTTATACATAAACCTAAACATTGTTGACTCACACTTTATAAGTATTTTTCCAGTCTTTATGCATGTGTGTACATGCAAACATTTTTTATATATTTTTTATTTTTTATAAACATAGAATGTATTATGAGCCCCAGGGGTACAGGTCTGTGAATCACCAGGTGATTCTGTGATTCTGAATCACTTCACAGAACTCACCATAACACATACCCTCCCCAATGTCCATAACCCCACCACCCTCTCCTTACCCCCCTCCCCCCAGTGACCCTCAGTTTTTTGTTTGTTTATTTGTTTGTTGTGTGTGTGTGTGTGTGTGTGTGTGTGTGTGAGATTAAGAGTCTCTTATGGTCATGCAAACATTTTTAATTCTGTATCCATTTCAGACTAATTTGTTATATTTGCATCCTTTGTTTAGTTTTAGTTATTTCTTGTCCTACCTTCTTCTTCTTCTCCTTCTTCCTCTCCTCCTTCTCCCCCTCCTCTCCCCTTCTCCTTCTTTTCCTCCTCCTCCATCTTCTTCTTCTTCTCTTTCTTCTTCTTCTTCTCCTTCTTCTTCTTCTTTTTGTTCTTCTTCTTCTTCTATCTAAATGAATCTTATATTCCCTCCAAACAAAAACCTTTCTCTTCTTTAAGAAAAGGAGACATATCTTTAAGTAATCCATCCATTTGCATTTCTTGGTACCATTGGCAGGGGCCAAGCAGGTGGCTGCTGCATATGCTATAGAGTCGAATCTCCCTTTCCCCACAGTTTACATCTATAATTGCCTGAGACAGAATTCATGTATCTCTCACAGGTCCTCATGCCTTGTCCAGCTAATGAGATGGCTCCAAATATTATTACTCTTTTGTTTTATTGTTACTTTATTGTTACATCTCTTTCCCAATTCTTAGATTCACATGAAAAGGATTTTATTTATGTTGGGCGCCAAAGCCTCTAACCCAGCCTTCTGTTTCAAATACCTGCTTTTGTGGTCTTCATTTTAGCTGATGAGCTCATGTATCCTACTTGTCCTTCAGGATTTTATACCAAACCTCTTCTCCCCTTTCCATGAATCCTCAGAAACAACAGATACCCGCATCCATGAAGCATAATATTTCTTGCCAATTTCCCCCTTTTATTTTCTTTTTTTCAGACTGAGTTTCACTTATTATGGACTTTTCTTGTGTCTTTGGTCATTCAACCTTTTATTTATTTAGCCATAAATTTGTTATCCCCTTTCTTTCCTTTCTCAGTAAATTTCTACACATTTGAGTATTTAATGTGTTCATTCTTCTCTCCTCCACGGAAGTGCCCCCTTTTCTTTCTGTACCTTTTCATCGTTGCTAGATATTTCATCTACTTTCCTTTTCCCTTCTTCTTTTACCCCTATGACTTGAAATTAACCTTTTTAAATTCATCTTGCTGAAGCTGATATTTTACTGCCTTCTCTCTCAAACTGCTTTTAAATAATTTTCCATATCCAATAAGTTCTGGGACTTAGAATATTTTAGTTGTATACCTCTCCCTCTTATTATGATGTGCTTTTAGTAATTCACAGAGACATGCCCCTTTCACCACAAAAATTATAAAAGGCACAGTAACAGCAACAGCTAATATTTATTGAGGGCTTACTATATACCAGTCCCTCTGCAAAGCATTTTACCTGGCAGAATTCTCTGGCACGTACTATTAGCCCTTCATCTTACAGATGAGAAAAGTGATTTTTGCAGATGAAATTGTGTAAGTTAGGCTGTAGACTGCCTAAGGTCACATGGTGAGCAAGAGGCTGACCTAGGATTCCAGCCAGGCGCTCTGACCTCAGAGCCTCCCAAAAGTGACTTTGTTTAAGCAGCGCTATGATGTGGGGCAAGACATGAAATTAAAGCTGACAGAGATCATTCAGACAATGTGATAGAGATAGGGAGAGAATGTGGCAGAGTGGAAAATGCACTTATCAAAATAGTGCAGCTGCCTTCGTGGTCCAATCAACAGCCTCCATGTGCTTATGGAGAGAGGCTTGCATTTGCTAGAGTTTCTGACTCCTCAAGACAACTAGAATTCCAAATATTGTGTGTGTCAGTTAGAAAAGTTGCTTCTAATTAAAATGAAAACAAATTAAAAAAGCATGATGCTAGCAATCAAAGATATCTGCATGTATGATGTGATCCATAGGATTCTAATTGAAAGCTTCTTGTGTAAAAAAAAATGTGCCATTCTGGGAGAGAGCAGCCTGACCACCAAACTTAGAGTGCACGTCTGCATGTTCCTACACTGCTTCTGCTTTTGATTACATCACAAATATAGTTGATGAAAGTAATCCAATTCTTCAAAAATACATAAAGTGAAAATAGTACTTCTCCTTCCACCTCTCTACCATTCTTTCCAGTTTAGATTGCTTCTTTCCTGACTTTAGATTAAATTGCTTGTATTATGTGATATATATAAAATAACATAGGCGATGTATAGGAAGACAGGAAGCAGAGTAATTAAATATACAATGATGAACTCACATCCTAACTTAAGTGATGGAAGTTTACAGAAAACATTTAAGCTACTCATGCAGCATCCATTTCATGCTTGCCCAGGATCCACCGAATATACTGGATACCCCGTATTGAATTTAGTATTTCTTATTTCCTAGTTATGTAAAACTAGCTTTATTATCTGTTTATGCCTTGCACACAATAAACTGTCTGTTTTTATTATTATCTATGCTTAATAAAAGTTTTATTCTTCATGCAGACTTCTGTATTGTTTATTTTCCTCTGTGCGATGTTTCTAAAATGCATTGATGTTGTTATCACCATCACATTAATTTTCACTTCTGAATATTATTCTACTGTGTGAATATACCAAAAACTTTATTAGTCTATTATTTTGGTGATTGACATTTATTTTATTTCCAAATTTTATTTGTACCCTCTTGCTAGGAATATTTGCATTCCTGTTCCCTGTGTCCACATACGAGAATTTTACTCAGGTATGTTCTTAGCAGTGAAAATGCTGAATCTTAAGATTACTCAGTGCACTTAGCAGTAACTTAAGGGTACTCAGAGACAGGTGCACAGATCAACAATATCCTTATTACCTGGGTACTTGTATAAATGTCAGTTTCATCCCAGGTCTCCTGAGTCAGAACTTACATTTTAACCGGATCTGGTATGCCAGGATAAGAAAGATTTCCTAAGACAATCTATTTTATGTTATAAAATATTTCTATGATATTTATATATATATTTACATATTCTATTATATTATAAGATATTATTTATGTCACATAATAGTTCCAGGAGGAATATTATCTACAAAAGCCTTTATACTGAGAAAATTCACTCTGATTACTTTGTATATTTTGCCATCAAGATGTAAAAGAGGTCATCTGCATTTTTGCTGTTATTGAGTCTCTTAACTGTTATCATTGGATACTATTATATAAATGTAAAACATTTTTCCCAATTGGCCATTGTATTTTGATGATATCTTGATCCATGTTTCTAGCTAAACCTCGTCTGTCCCTCATATTAGCCCAAATGAAAAACATATAAAAGAAACTATCTTCATTTTCCTTTTGATACATTTTTGTGTTTTTCCCAGCATGTATCTCTTGGTTATCAAGAAAGCTAATTTTCTTAAAACTAAACAAAACAAAACAAAAACTTTGAGAAAGTTAGATTGCTATCAATTTTAACTTTACACATGAGAAAACTGAAACATAGAAATGTTTATATCGATCCAGGGTCACAAAAGTACCCACTGACTGGTCAGATGTGAGAACTTTAGTCTTATTACTTGTAGTCTGTTCTCTTACAAAGATACCATATTTTTCATTTATTAAATCGTGTTTATACTTACTATATGATAATAATTATTAGAATGTAAGGAATGAGCTTGAGATAGTTCCCCCATATATTAAACACTAGATAAGCAGGCATTGTGGGATGCATCTGAAACCAAAATAACCTACTAATTTGTGAACTAAAACTCGTTCGTAGTGATGTGTTTGCACTGCAGATATTGAGACAAATAAATGTTCTCAGAAAATTAATGTAAACTCTGCCTGCTAATATAAAAGTACATATTAGGTAGAAAAAGAGAAGGGAAGAAAAGTGATTTTTTTTAAAGATTTTATTTATTTATTTAACAGAGAGAGAGAGAGAGAGAGATCACAAGTAGGCAGAACAGCAGGCAGAGAGGAAGGGAAGCAGGCTCCCTGCTGAGCAGAGAGCCTGATGTGGGGCTCGATCCCAGGACCCTGAGACCACAACCTGAGCCGAAGGCAAAGACTTACCCCACTGAGCCACCCAGGCGCCCCATGCCTTTGCTTTTCTATGAATCTCTCCCATACTCTCAGGTTCGGGGGACAGTGGTGGGTGGGGAAGAGAGAGTAAGAAGGGAAAAAAGAATGTTTTTCTTTCAAATGAGGTCTTATTATAACCTTCTGTGCTCTACCCTATGAGATATGTTAAAATCAATGCTTGCTTGACCTTTGTGAAGTTCTTCCAACATTCAGTTCATGGATACTTGTGATTCTCATTTAGCCAGTGGTTTCCCAGAGCTCTATTCCATATAGACCTCTCCTTGTGGAGACCCATCAATCTCTGAAGATTCTTCTAGGGAAGAAAGAAAAACAGGTCTGCGAAGCTTTCTCCCCCACATCTGGTTCAGGACCAGTACTCACATATCCATTACTTTGACAAACTCTTGGAGTATAGGTTCATCTCTGCCTCCTGCAGCCACTTCTTCTTTGCCTGCCTCATTTATCCCCTTGATTTCTAGGATGAGAGCCAGACCACTGTCCAATGTATCCCCTACTCTAAGAGATCTACAAGTCTCCATGGGGTGTGTCAGACTCTCCTCTCCCTAGGATGAGCAGAAGAGGAAAGAATCCCTCCAGGAGGACAAGTACACTTTCAATAAAGCAGCACCTTTCTTTCTTCAAAAAATAAAAATAAAAATAAAATCTTACACAAGTCCTCTGCTGGTCCAAACTCTGTCCCTTTTATATTTTCCTTGGGTGTGAAGATCTCAAGAGATATGAGGCAAGTTGTTTGAAGGATATTTTGAAAATCTGAACCTTGCTCTTGCATTTTATTTTGGTGACCAGCATCTGTCATGCTGAGGTTGGCATGCTAAGTTGTCAGAAACACCAACTCTTCAATTCCACATTCTTTTCCTATACATACACTCTCCATTTGGTGAGCTTTCTCCACTTCATAAAAATCCATTTTAACCTTTGGAAGGAGAAATGAGAAAAGAGTTAAGGGATAGAGAAATTAGCATTGACTGAACACTTGCCATGTCTCTGGTGTTAAGAATGTTTGCATTTCATGCATGTCTTCTTCAGTTGTTGCAGTCATCCAGAGAAGGAGACTTTATCATCCCCATTGTCTCTCCCTAATGAGTAAATCAAGGTTGGGAGTATGTTATTTGCAAAGGATGACACTGCTAATGAGTAGGAAAGGAAAGATTGGACACCTCCATTTGAGTGTCTCCTAAGTCTGAGATAAATGATATCTCATTTACATCATTTTTTTTCTTCAGAATAAAGATAATTTAAACTATGTTTCCCATCACCACTCCCCTTCCATCCCAAGGATGTGCTCTGGAATCAATTAACTGGGCTAAAATCCAAGCTTTTACACATGATCATGGGTGAGTTGCTTAGCTTCTCTGCATCTCAGTTCCTCATTTGTAAAAATAGGAAGAATAATAATAATGATAGTGGCATCACAGAGTTTTAACTAGTTGCTTTTAAAAATAATTTTCACTAGCTTTGCTGAAGAACCAGTCAGCAGAGCTCCTCATGCTGTCATGATGGAATCTGATCTAGTTATAGAGTTTTTATGAGGATTAAGTAGGTTGATATTTCTATATTTAATACAATAGTAGAAGAAAAGATTAAGAAAAGATCACTAGACTTTGAGCCAAGATCCATGACTTGACTCCATCCAAGCCCATTTTTCACTAACTGTGTGACCTTGGGAGAATCCCCTAAAAGACCATTGTGTTCTTATCTATAAAAAATATTGGTGACCCTCATGAGAGTGACACATCCCATTTTCCCATTTTATTAGGCCAATGTCAACTCCTGAATATGTGGTCTATAGAGTGAGCATCCTGCATGCAACCAAAATGCAAGATCAAGTTACAGGACCCCACCCCACTGCTGAGACTTCCCATCATCTCAGGGCTGTACTATCTTTTCCATTCATGTCTTCCCAGATAGGGTCTCAGTAAAAGACTAAAAAGTCAGAAAGGACATGAGCTCCTGGAGAAACTTCATATACGCTGAGTTGTATAAAGGATGTGGCTATAAAAGAAGACTAAATTAATCCTGGCTGAATATTAATTTAGCTACTGCCATATTCAGTCCTGTTTCAAATATAGGAAGGAAAAGCACTATGTTGTTATCTATGCATGTGTTAGAGATTTCTTGCATCCATTAGGAGACATATGGTAGGTTTACAGGACAAGCTTTATGAAACTGCCCCTGAAATTAAAAATCTGGAAAAAAATCGATATTTCAACACATTTACCTTAAAGAATGATGATACTATTCCACAGGATAGCCCTTGATATTGTTTCAAAATTAATTTTAGAACAACTTCTTCTACTTTTATTGGTCAGAAGTTTGAGTTGCTTCTTAAACTGTGCTAAAGTTTGGAATAATAATGCTGAACTAAAACCGAGGTTTCCAAGTTTATTTTTTTGAACGAAATTGTCCATATCAAGCCCCATTTCCCTCCAATAGATTTCCTACCCATGATGGTAAAACCTACATGCGAGAGACAAGAATAAAAACTTACAGGAAAGTCACAATGAGAAAATTCTTTTAAAAGAATCCTGTTTACAATCCTGTGGTTACTAAGTCTTGCCAATAATTGATTTTGTGTTTAAATCTCACAAGAATGAACAGTTTTTAGCAGTTCTTGAAGTTCTGACTGTTTTCAAGGAAGCCATTGTGATCAGTGGATGGAGCTTCCTGAATCTGAGGAGTGATTGTTCTTTACGGGAGGAGAGCCCCGAGGAGCTTCATACTCTTAGAATGCTCCCTAAACCCTATCTGAACACTTCTCAAATTGAACTCACTAATTCCCTCCAGAAATGTGCTCTTCTTTTTATGTTTCTTGTTTCCATCAATACATTACTTTCCTTCTAATCACCAAATCTTGACAGTCCCGAATTAGTGCTGATTCCTTCCTTCTTGTCACCAGCCACATGTAATGGATCAATTATTCTCTGAAAACTCTTCCATGACTTGCTAAGCTCACAGCCACTGGCCCAGGCCTTTGTCATCTTTCTCCTCCTGCAATAATCTTCTAAGTGGACATTCCCTCTCAACTCCTATTTTCTACAATACCACTGGATTTATCTTTTTAAAATGCTAATGTGCTTACATTGCTTTCCAGGTTAAAAAATAATAATAACAATGCACTCTTTGAAAGCACAGGTGTCGCACTCTAACCATCTGTCTACCAGTGGGTGCATCTGGCCAATAGACATGATATTTTTGGTCCATGGTTTTAAGACACAAAACAAAAACAAATGCCATTGGCCAACATTTAATAATTTGGAGAATTAACATCTGATATTCACTGCTTTTCCTGAGAAAGAGAAACGGCAGCATTGGGTTGACATTCTCCTGCCAAGCTGATTTGCTGTCCCTGTACCACCCTCCCACTGTGAGGCTTCTCCATTTAACTGTAGTCCTCACTACTTCTTGTCTCCACATCTCCTTAGTGATGAGAGAGTGTCCCTAACACATCACTTGTCAGGACAGTTTTACTCTAGTTTTTCTTATAAGCAACCCACTTCCTCCACTGTATTCTAATGCCCATCTTCTTTAGCATAGTATTCAAGACCCATATAAGCTGGGTTCATTTTCCTATTCTCATGTTTCTCTTCCTCTATCTCCCTCCCACCTTATGCTTCAGCCATATCAAGCTGCTCCCTGCTCCTGGGACAGGACCAAGGCAGAGATCTAGAGTGCAGAGTAGACTCAGAAAGTCCGAGGCCAAATTTATTTCATACTTTCATTAGTTCTTTGATTTCTGACAGAACTTTCTGTGTTTTGGGTTTTTCATTTTTAAGCTAGAGATAGTAGTGCTTTCCTCAAGTGATTATAGTGAGGATTTAAATAGTTAATGCATGTGAATATGAACTTTAACACCTGATAAATGTTCAGTGAATGTTTGTGATTGTTGATTTTCCACCAAAATTTTTACTCATTTTTTATTTTACCACCTGAATATCTAGCTGAGTGCTGTACAAATTTTCACTCTTCAGAAAAACTTTGTGACTTAAACAAAAAATGAAATTCATGGATTTTTTACAAGACGAATTAATCTTAAAAAGCATCATGTGCAGCCCATTTATTGGAAAAGTTAAAAAAAAAAACTAATGTGGAAATGAAATAATTTTTCTAAGAACAATTAATGTGGCAGAACAAGGACAAGACTGCCAACACACAGACCCTGAGCTTATGCCTCCTGTTTCCTTTGATGGATCCATGGAGAACAGCTACATGCAAATACACTGGGGTCACAGAGGCAGGGCCCCCAAGGTAAGAATCTGCCAGGGTCACGCTGTGATCACGTAGCAACTGCCACTAAACCATACATAAGGGTGAAGATGGAAGCAACTGCCATGTGGCTGGGGACTATAATTTCTAAAATTCAGCGCTTCTTTTGTGTGGAAGATTCAGAAAGTCATCCTTCATATATTATCTTGTATCACCTCCTTATCACTATCTCATCCCCGAGCACTGCCACAGAGTATGCATACAACAAATATTTGCTGAATGAATAATTAAGTACAAGTCATATACCTAAGGCCATCTAGACTCATGGAACCACTACTTCAATCTAGAACCTTTTGAGATTCCTTCTTGGCATCCTTCACTTCAACACAGTTCATGATGAATGAACTCCTCATTACTAATCCATGCAGGTTTTCTCCAATTCTACTGAATCACTTGCATCTCATTCAGCATCTCTTACAACTCTGACATTACATGCTCTTCCTTCATACCTAGAAGTGTTTTCTCTGATTTCTATTCATTTTTTTAAAAAATAGAACTGAAGTGTCTTATCCCGTTCTACCCACTTTTTTGGGTTGAGTACCTTAAGTCTTTGGTCCCAGAGTCAGCCCCATCTGCATTACTTTCATATGTCACCCTTTATACTCTGCTTGTATCTCCACACACAGAACATGGGCTCCTTGGTGCCAAGGAAGTTGTCACACGGTATTTGGTGGACCCAGTACCTGGCAGAGTTATCGGTAGATTATCAATACTCAGTAGATATTTATGGCATGAATATGTGGAAAGGAAAACACAAAAGTTCCAAGGAGTAGAACTCAGAATTACAGAGATGATGATAAGATAGAGTTGACAAATTGACAGACTAATATAACAATTAATTGTCGAGGACCTATGGTTTCTCACTCCTAACACTCCCTCTTGTCTATCCTCCATGCTGGCCCCCATAAACAGAAATGATGAATTCCTAGTAGATCTGTTTTACTTGTGCTCTAGGCTACTTCTTCCACTTTTTATTATAAACTTAGTTTGCCACTACTCCCAATTTTCTTTTTTCTAGCTCTGGGCATTGTTTCAAGACAGAAAACTTTCAATTTAAGTAGATACATATAGTTTTTCCACAAACTAAGAGCCAGCATATGACAACAAAAGGAGGTATTTCAACAGTAGTTGGTAAAAAAATAGATGTAATCTTGAGACCACATCAATATTGTCAGGCGCTCTTGTAGGCATAGGTTGAAAAATGCATCTGTGTGGGAGGTTTGGATTCAGAAACCTAGAAGGTACAAGTTTAGAGGATCTGTGAAGAATGAAAAATTTAAAAGAAATTGGAACATCAGGGTTTGAGAATGAAACCTATTTCTTTGGAGAAGGGGGAGGTATGTTTTTACTTCCAGCCGCAGACTATCTCATAAGAAAGTAAACCCAAGACTAGGTGAGAATTGTGTGGCTTCCTTCTGTCAAAACATATTGCTACTTATAGGCTTAGGGATGCTGCCAATAAAACATTTCTTCAACCCTCGAGGTTCTACAAGAATAGACTCTTGGATAAGATTATTGTTAACAGCACAAGTGTTGATATAGCCACAAGTTAATAGCTACTGGCAAACAGCAGCCTTTTTTGTTCTGTATGAATAGTTCCTCCTCTACTGGTCTGCCAAACTAAGCACATTTGGTGTGTTTTCAAAGTGGCACACAGGAGGTCAATTCATTAATCATTCTCAAATAGTGGGAAACAGAGACTCCTGTCTTGGAAACTGCTAGAAATGTAGTCCTCTTTCTGTTTTTAGTTTTAAGCTAGTAGGTGATTTTTCCCCCCTAAAAATTCCTTCCTTCCTTTTCTTGTTTCCTTGAGGGCTTCTACATGTGTCCCTTCTTTACTTTAGAGTTCAAATAACTGCATCACCTTAAGTAAACAATTGAGAGGGATTGAGAGTAAAGAGCATTTTTAAAAAATTTATAACTCTATTCACATATAGTATATGAAATACTTGATTAAATGTGTCTTTCCAAACTATCCCCCATTAAGGAAGCTTTGTTCTCAAAGAGAGAAAGAAAAAAGAAAGAAAGAAAAGAAGGAAGGAAGGAAGGAAGGAAGGAAGGAAGGAAGGAAGGCCAGCCACTTGTCTAGGTGCACTGGTATACTCAATGCTTGGTAGCCACTTACCTATCTTAGAGGGTTGACATGTAAATGAACATAGCTGAAAACTGCCCCCTGGTCTTTGAGCTTATCTGGCAAGCATGGGCTTTGGTGGCAGAATGAACTGGGTGGGAGGTCTGCCTCTATCTCATTGTATGAGATGATGGGCAACTTCCATAATTTCTTGAAACCTTGCCTTCCTTTTCTCTAAAATGCATATAATTATAGAACCTACCTCCTTGCAGTTGTGAAGCTAAATTGGATAATATATGTAAAGCATCTTAGCACAGGAAGGAAATCTCTTTATAATCTTCTCTCTCTTCTCTATACTCAGTCCTGTTTCTTCCCTCATTATTCTTTTTCTTCTTCTTCCTTCTCTTCTTCCTCTATTTCTCTTCACCCCTTCCTCCACGGTTCTCCTTCTTCATGCCTGAAACTTGTCCCTTGAGTCTACTTTCTTATATTAATTTCACTAGGAAACAATACATATTTTAATTTACTGGGAGGTCTAAACAGTGAAGACCATGGGTTTTTTCCTTCTAGCCTGAATGCTATTTTCACTGAAAATAAACAATGTTTTTTAATGACTTTCCTGAGGCTTCTAACAGGAAAGGTCTCTGATTTTGGATGACACTGATGCAGCTGGCTCTTTTGTTTGACGGAGGAGATCATATAGCCGAGCGTCTAGTATAATATCAGATGGAACACCGGAGGCTTTCCTCTCTGCTCTCCAGATCTCTGTAAATGTCCTGTTTGTTTTGAAGGTCAGAGAGAGTTACGGGCAGTAATTGAATGCAGAGTTTATAATGCTTGTCCACTTAGCTTTGTGGTTTCCAAAGCTGGTCAGGCAACAGCACTCTGATATTTTGTTTGCTTTCATGTGAAAATATACTCAAAAATTTA
The DNA here is from genome assembly GCF_902655055.1 of Lutra lutra. Taxonomy (NCBI): domain Eukaryota; kingdom Metazoa; phylum Chordata; class Mammalia; order Carnivora; family Mustelidae; genus Lutra; species Lutra lutra. Next base: position 122,896,876 of record NC_062284.1, read on the forward strand.
AGCGATTTTTAACCTCAACAATATGTGGTCTTATCTTCCTTTATAAGCATCTTCCTCTTCAACCCTATCTTTGCTCTGAGTGTCTAGTTTTCCTGCTGTCCACAGCCTTCTTCATCCCTTTACCTGAACCCACATGGCCCCTATCTAACTCTAAACACACTCGTTGTTTCAAACAAACAAACCAAACCAAACAATTTGAGGAAAACAGTTTTCTTTCATTTAAGTCTATCCTACTCCAGTGTTCTTTCCTGCAAATACTGGTTTTTCAAATTTCCTTGACTCCTCTCTCCTTATACATTTGATGCCTAGACATATTTCTCAAAGTATAATTCTGACTTCATTTAATAGTTTTTTCTCACCCCCCCCCCCACTCCCAAGAAGAAACTGATATTTTTTCTTGGTTATGTTAGGCCCAATTACTGGACTAAATGACCCAAGTCAGGCCTGGCTCAGATACTAAGGATATTACTATTCCCCTTTCTCCAGGGGTCATTATGCATACAAGGTGTGGCCTATATTCTAAGCAGGAACTGGGCACCACACTAAACACTAGTCCCAACAGAGACGTGGCAGGTCCATAGGAGACCCAATACCCTTTCTCATTTTTCAAATGACTTTAGATTTCTCCAGACATTTCTTATATTTGCAATTAGTTATTTTTCAGACATAATGACTTTCTTTCCTCACCATGGCTTTCTAATGCTCCTGTCTTCCCAAATCTATCACTTACTTCTTTATTTCTTATGAATATTTATGGCTTATGTTTCTTACCAATCAGGTAATGAGAAAACCACTTAAGATCCATAAAAATAAGCATAAAAAGAGTGGCAAGCAATGAGTGCAGTTCAGTCTAGAAATGAAAAAGGGCTCTTTGGGTGGCGCAATTGATTAAACATCTGATTCTTGTTTTCAGCTCAGGTCATAATCTCAGGATAGTGAGATCGAGCCCCACATTGGGTTCTGCACTCAGTGGGGAGTCTACTTGAGATCTCTCTGCTCTCCCCATGTGTGCACTTTCTCTCTTTCAAATAAACAAATAAATCTTTAAGAAAATAATTTAATTTAATTTAAAAAAGAAAAAGGATTATTTGATGACACCACACACACTTGGAGCTGACCTGTAGTCAAACGTCCATCTCTCTGCCTAGCCCTTACCACAGTGCCAGGCACACAGTGGCAGCTTTGTATCTGAACAGTGGATGACTGGATGGACTCCTCTTCTTTTCTTAAAATCAGAGCCAGCCACAGGCACAGAAGGATGTTTGGCATGCCTGTGATGATTTCACACTGGGGAAGACTGGTTGACTTGGGTCAAGGATGTTAAGGGATGTTTCTATCCTTACAAATTGAATTACACACAACTTTCTATGTAATAGTTTTCAGACACCTTCATACAGTAAGAGTAACACTTTAATGATTAGGAAAAAAAAAGAAAAAGAAAAAATTGGGCCCCAAAATGTTGAAGAATTTCAGATGTAGTTTCCACGAGAACTGGCAGGTGAAGCAGCATGCCCAGCACTAGAAGCTTCATCCCATAGAAGCTGGCTCTTTTTTATGCAATGATGTTGGTTTCAGATACCCTGGATTTTTGACTCCCACACTTACTGGCTGCAGGAAGTTGGGTAAGACCTTTAACTACTTAGGATCTTAGTTTAGCCATCCATACCCTGGTAAGTATGAAAAACTACCTAAACTAGATGATTTATTTGAAAAGTCCTTTGCATACTAATGATAAATTTATTGAGCTATGGGTTAGTATATGTTAGCACTTAGAACAATGACTGGTAAATAGTAAACTCTTATTAACCTTTGTCATTATTAGTAGTACTCTTATTAGCATTACTGAATCAGCTCCATCTGTGTGTTGCCTCACACAGCAAAGGTATGCTTTGTAAGTAGTTGCTGATCGATAGAAGAGTACCAACTCAGGAAATAAGCACATGACTTTATTCTTCTGGGTTGCAATCATTACATAATGTCTTTATATTTTTATATATTATACATTTTATATATTATATTATGTTTTATATATTATATTATAGATTATGTTTTTCATTTCTTATTTTTGTCATTACTTGTGGAGATCAACATAGCCCACATTTATATACCAACACTTTCTTCCAAAGAACAGAAAATAACTCCTAAAGTCACTGCACTCCAGAAAATGTTCAGAGACTATATTTTCCATAAGAAATACATTCTCTGGGTTCTTCACATGTTTTCTAATAACAGTGTCAGAAATAACTGCCAGACTTAAGGACATTCTTGAAGTGGTGCAGTAGGGGATGAAGCTGGAATGAAATTTCCAAGTGTTGTTGCTTGTGTGTGGTCCTTCCTCTCCCTGGGGCCCCACCCTTCTCCTCCACAAGATGTGCCAACAGCATTTTACCAAGGAGAAAGAATCTCCAGGGTGGCATTTTTCTCCCCAAAATGTGAGAAAAGCATGCCTATGAGAGAAGAGTTTTAGGACTGTTACAGTGGGTGATGAGGAGTGACAATGATTTTTATCTTTTTATGATAAATTTTGCAGAAGCATCTCTCCATTCTGGTATTTAACCAAAGTGGTGTGGTAGTGTTAAGAAAGGGTAGCTGCACTCATTCAGCCACTCATCAAACATTTTCTGAGAATTCATTATGAAGTAGTAATGCAGTACAGCACTGTGGCAGAGGGGACAGTGCAGGGGGAAGAATGCTACATGTTCCCTTCCTTTAAAGCTAGTGGGGAAAAGCAGAGCTACATAACTGAAGCACAATAGGTAAATTTTTTAAATGTATGGTGTGAGGGGAATGCAGAAGAGTAGTTCCCAGGTAAGGCAAGGTTTATATGCAGAAGAGGCAATGTACTTTTAGTCAAAAGAACAATAAATGCCAAGATGAAAAGACTGAAGTAACAGAGTTCTCAGGGAGTGAATAGTAGAAGCTAAAGGAGGCTGCCCTTAGGTGTGGCTCAGGAGACAGTGCTGAACTGACAGAGAATAGCCCACTGTGAAGGAGTTTGTCTACCATGCGGAGTTGGATGTTATTAGTAGTGTACAATGGGAAACAAAGACTTTTAAATAAGAAAAAGAGTTAATTGGTTTTGCATCCTAGAAACGAGTCTAGCAACAGTTTTAAATCTGGGTTTCCTGTGTGTGTGTTTGTTTGTGTTGGAGAAGGGGGCAGGGTAGAGTTGAAATGGGGTGACCAAATGGGAGGGTATAATAGTAATTCCACTGAGAAATGATACAGCCCTGAACTATGATAAGACACAGAGGATGCAAATAATAAGATAGCATGAAATGCAAAAAGAGAGTTAAGAGAACACCTGACAAATTTCAAGAAACATAAAACCTATGGAACTAAATAGAAAATCTGAATAAAACTATAGTAAGGAAATTGAATCAGTAGTAAGGAAAAAAAAAATTCTCTGGACAAAGAATATTCTGGACCTGATGGTTTCACTGATGAATTCTACCAAACATTTAAACAACTCCTACCAATGCTTCTCAAACTTTCCCAAACTCCTTTTATGAGGCCAGCATTACCCTAACATCAAGCCAGACGGAAACTACAAGAAAAGGAAACTACAGATTCATATCCCTTATGGGCATATATACAAAAATCCTCAAAAAACAAAACAAAACAAAACAAACAAACAAAAAAAACCACTAGTAGATCAAATAGAGCAGCATATTAAAAGGGCAATATGCCATGGCCAAATGAGATTCATTCCTGAATGCAAGGATGGTTCAATGTATGAAAATCAATCAATGTAATACACCACACTAACAGAATGAAGGGGAAAACAAACAAACACATGATCATTTCCACTAGTGTAGAAAAAGCATTTGGAGAAATTTAACTTCCTTTTATGGTAAAAATACTACACACATTAAGAATTGAAGAAGGCTATCCCAGTGTAATGAAAGTTATATGTGAAAAACCCACATCAAACAACATGCTCAATGGTAAAAGTCTGAAAACTTTTCCTCTAAGATCAGGAACAAAACAAAGATGCTCACTTTCACCACTTCTATTGAACATAGTACTGGAGGTCCCAGTCAGAGCAGTTACAAAAGAAAAAGAACAAAGGATACCCAAATTGGAGAGGAAGAAGCAAATTTTCTTGGTTCACAGATGATATAATATTACATGTAGTAATCCCTAATGATAACACACACACACACACACACACACACACACACACACACACACACCCCTGGGGGAATTAATAACAGAATTTAACAAAGCAATAGGATTACATGTCAACTCACAAAAATCAGTTGCATTTCTATACACTAATAATGAACAACCTGAAAAGGAGACTAAGGAAACAATTCTGTTTACAATAGCATTAAAGAGAGGAAGATACTTAGGAACTGATTAGCAGAGGAGGTAAAAGACTCGTACAGTGAAAACTATAAAATATTGTTGGAAGAAATTAATGAGTTTTTTCCTGTAAGATTCTCTCTCTCTCTCTCTCTCTCTATCTATCTATCTATCTACATACCTATTTATCTTAGGGAGAAAGTGTATGTGTGAAGAGGGGGAAGAGGCAGAGGGGGTGGGAGAGAGACACACAGACTTTGGACTGAGTGTGGAGCCTGTCCTGGGGTTTGATATCAGGACCCTGGGAAAATGACCTGAGCCAAAACCAAGATGGATGCTTAACTGACTGAACCATCCAAGTGCCCCCGAATTATATTGACTTTTTAAAAATGTTGTTTATTTGCGGGGAGCCTGCCTTCCCCCTCCACCTCTGCCTGCCTATCTGCCTACTTGTGATCTTTCTCTCTCTGTCAAATAAATAAAAAAATAAAACCTTAAAACAATAAACATTTTGTTTATTTATTTTTTAAAGATTTTATTTGTTTATTTATTTGACAGAGATAGAGAGAGAGCACAAGTAGGCAGAGCAGCAGGCAGAGGGACAGGGAGAAGCAGGCTCTCTGCTGAGCAGGGAACCTAATGTGGGGCTGGATCCCAGGACCCTGGGATCACGACCTGGGCCTAAGGCAGATGTTTAACTGACTGAGCTCCCCAGGTGCCCCTATAATGACTTTTCTAAAAATAGAAATAGAAAAACCCATCCTAAAATGTATATGGACTCTCAAGGGACCCAAAGTTGTCAAGATAATTTTGAAAAAGGATAACAACTCTGGAGGCCTCACTCTTCCTAATTTCAAAATTTACAACAAAGCTAAAATAGTCAAAACAGAAAGCATAAATATGAACAAAGTAGAAAGGCAAATCACGAAATGGGAGGAACTATTTACAACTCATATGTCTTATAAAGGATTAATATCCAAAATGTATAGGGAGTACCTAAAATTCAACAAAGAAACAATCTGATTTAAAAATGCCCAAGGATTGAATAGATATATCTCCAAAGAATTTTTGCAAGTGGCCAGTAAATACATGAAAATATTCTCAACATCACTGATTATTAGGGAAATGCAAATAAAATCTAGGTGCAATACCACTTCATACCTATTAGGATGGCTATTATAAAACAATAATGACAACAATCACAATAGAAAATCAGTATTGGCAGTCAGAATGGCTAAAATTAACAAGTCAGGAAATGACAGATGCTGGCGAGGATGCGGAGAAAGGGGAACCCTCCTACACTGTTGGTGGGAATGCAAGCTGGTGCAACCACTCTGGAAAACAGCATGGAGGTTCCTCAAAATGTTGAAAATAGAACTACCCTATGACCCTGAAATTGCACTGCTGGGTATTTACCCTAAAGATACAAACATAGTGATCCGAAGGGGCACATGCACCCAAATGTTTATAGCAGCAATGTCTACAATAGCCAAACTATGGAAAGAACCTAGATGTCCATCTACAGACGAATGGATAAAGAAGATGTGGTATATATACACAATGGAATACTATGCAGCCATCAAAAGAAATGAAATCTTGCCATTTGCGACGACGTGGATGGAACTAGAGGGTATCATGCTTAGCGAAATCAGTCAATCGGAGAAAGACAACTATCATATGATCTCCCTGATATGAGGGAGAGGAGATGCAACATGGGGGGTTGAGGGGGTAGGAGAAGAGTAAATGAAACAAGATGGGATTGGGAGGGAGACAAACCATAAGTGACTCTTAATCTCACAAAACAAACTGAGGGTTGATGGGGGGAGGGGGTTGGGAGAGGGGGTGGGGTTATGGATATTGGGGAGGGTATGTGCTATGGTGAGTGTTGTGAAGTGTGTAAACCTGGCGATTCGCAGACCTGTACCCCTGGGGATAAAAATATATGTTTATAAAGCTGTAAAAAAAAAAAAATCGGTATTGGCAAGAATGGAGAGAAATTGGAACACTTGTACACCATTGATCGGAATGTAGTGTAGCATAGCCATTTTGTTCCTCAAAAAATTTAAAAATAGGGACGCCTGGGTGGCTCAGTTGGTTGGACGACTGCCTTCGGCTCAGTTCATGATCCCGGAGTCCCGGGATTGAGTCCCGCATCGGGCTCCCAGCTCCATGGGGAGTCTGCTTCTCCCTCTGACCTTCTCGCTCATGCTCTTTCTCACTGTCTCTCTCTCAAATAAATAAATAAAATCTTAAAAAAAAATTAAAAATAGAATTACCATATGATCCAGGAATTCTACTTCTAGGTATATACCAAAAAAATTGAAAGCAAGATCTCAAAGAAATATTTGTACACCAATGTTTGTGACAGCATTGTTTATAATAGCTAAGAGGTGGAAGCAACCCACGGGTCCATCAACAGATCAATAGATAAGCAAAATATGCACAAACCATTGTGTATATATACCACATCTTCTTTATCCATTCGTCTGTAGATGGACATCTAGGTTCTTTCCATAGTTTGGCTATTGTAGACATTGCTGCTATAAACATTCGGGTGCACGTGCCCCTTCGGATCCCTATGTTTGTATCTTTAGGGTAAATACCCAGCAGTGCAATTTCAGGGTCATAGGGTAGTTCTATTTTCAACATTTTGAGGAACCTCCATGCTGTTTTCCAGAGTGGTTGCACCAGCTTGCATTCCCACCAACAGTGTAGGAGGGTTCCCCTTTCTCCGCATCCTCGCCAGCATCTGTCATTTCCTGACTTGTTAATTTTAGCCATTCTGACTGGTGTGAGGTGATATCTCATGGTGGTTTTGATTTGTATTTCCCTGATGCCGAGTGATATGGAGCACTTTTTCATGTGTCTGTTGGCCATCTGGATGTCTTCTTTGCAGAAATGTCTGTTCATGTCCTCTGCCCATTTCTTGATTGGATTATTTGTTCTTTGGGTGTTGAGTTTGCTAAGTTCTTTATAGATTTTGGACACTAGAACCTAGATGTCCATCTACAGACGAATGGATAAAGAAGATGTGGTATATATACACAATGGAATACTATGCAGCCATCAAAAGAAATGAAATCTTGCCATTTGCGACGACGTGGATGGAACTAGAGGGTATCATGCTTAGCGAAATAAGTCAATCGGAGAAAGACAACTATCATATGATCTCCCTGATATGAGGGAGAGGAGATGCAACATTGGGGGTCGAGGGGGTAGGAGAAGAGTAAATGAAACAAGATGGGATTGGGAGGGAGACAAACCATAAGTGACTCTTAATCTCACAAAACAAACTGAGGGTTGATGGGGGGAGGGGGTTGGGAGAGGGGGTGGGGTTATGGATATCGGGGAGGGTATGTGCTATGGTGAGTGTTGTGAAGTGTGTAAACCTGGCGATTCGCAGACCTGTACCCCTGGGGATAAAAATATATGTTTATAAAGCTGTAAAAAAAAAAAAAAAAAAAAAGAAAGAAAGAAAGGATGAATCCCCAAGTTTTGTAGCAACATGGACGGGACTGGAAGAGATTATGCTGAGTGAAATAAGTCAAGCAGAGAGAGTCAATTATCATATGGTTTCATATGGTTGTGGAGCATAACAAATAGCATGGAGGACAAGGGGAGATGGAGAGGAGAAGGGAGTTGAGGGAAATTGGAAGGGGAGGTGAACCATGAGAGACTATGGACTCTGAAAAACGATCTGAGAATTTTGAAGGGGTGGGGGGTGGGAGGTTGGGGGCACCAGGTGGTGGGTATTGTAGACGGCACGGATTGCATGGAGCACTGGGTGTGGTGCAAAAATAATGAATACTGTTATGCTGAAAAAAATAAAAAAAATTAAAAAAAAAAATATGCACAAACCTTATTCAACCTTAAAAGGAAGGGAATTCTGCCCATGCTCTAACATGGATGAAACTTGAGGACATTACACTGAGTGAAATAAACCAGTCACAAGAAGATAAATACTGTATGATTCCATTTATACAAGATACTTAGAGGAGTCCAAATTACAGAGACAGAAAATAGAATCATGGTTGCCGGATGCTGGGAGGGGGCTTAAATGGGGGAGTCATTGTTTAATGAGTAGAGTTCCAGTTTTACAAGATGAAAAGAGCTGATGATGGTTGGTAGTAATATTTGTGCAAGATTATGAATGTATTTAATATGATTGAGCTGTACATTTAAAAACACTTCAGATGCTATATGTAATGTTATATGTATTTTACCACAACAAAAAAATATTGGACAAAATAAAGAATTATGACCTGGATTCTGACCTTCACTCTTAGCTGGTAATGCTCATCTGATATAGAGAAGATTAGCTGGTTTGAGAGATAGTATCTTCAATTTGCTTTTGTTCAAGAAAGCACTAGAGTTTGAGAAACACTGGAAAGTTCATGAAAACAGTCAGCAGACTGGAATTCATAGGAAGGTGTTTGGTTTTTTTTCTGATTATTGAGTTGTATGAGTGGACATAAATGAACAAATCTATGTGTTCAGAATATTGCCACGGTAAGAAGGATCAAGGGATAAATGAAGTTGTAATGTAGACAATACAGCATAAAGGGAAAAAAATAGACCCTTGTGCCGTACTGTTTGATTTCAATTTCCATCCCCATAATTTATCAGCTTTTAACCTTGAGAAAATTATTTAACCTCTCTGAGTCTCTGCAGTCTTATCTGTAAAATGGGTCAATAACAGTATCTACTTTATAGCATTATTATAAAATTTGAATAAATTAATAACTGTAAAATTCTTAGAACATTGGGTGACACAAAGTGCTAGTATTTATTAGGGATTATGAAAATGAATGAGAAACACCAGTAAATGTTTGCATTGGGAGAAAAGAAGAACACTAAAAAGAGAATGCTGGAAAGCCTCAGCATCTAAAAGTAGAAGAATAAGTTGACAAAAATGTGTAAAAGAGAAATACAGAGAGGAAGAACAAAGAGACCCAGAGTTAATTGTGTTACAAAGCAAATGGAGCCAAAATTCTTTGGTAGTGTTCAAAATGGGCTGAATCTGAACATAGTTCACATATGATTAAAACTCAGGAGTGCCCCTGGATTTGTCAACATTGGTATTCTCAGTGGGATGTTTAGATTTTCAGTAAGATGGCCAAGATGAGAGGACTGGGATGAATAATGAAAAAGGATGTGAAAATACTTGTTATGTGGTGCTCTCTCAAGAAGTTTGATGATGTGAGGAAGGAGAAACAGAAAAATATAGTTGGAGGGACATATAAGAGGGTATTTTTGTTATTATTATTGATGATCTTTGTTTTTAATTTGTGAGAGTTATAATATGCTTATAAAGCAAGTAGATAATAAGCTTGAAAATACACAAAGGAAATAAATATATCTGTTCTTGATAAGAAAGAAATGAGATTTTTTTTTGCTCTCAGTGACACCAGAAAAAATGCCTGGGATATCTGCTTTCCTTGAACTATCCAACATGACTTCCTGCAAGGTCCTAACAGTCTGTAGTTTGAGATTTATGTTCTCTCATGAGCAGACATCAAACTGAGGGGAATCTATACACTCTGCCTGCCCTTGTAGTCCTATAGTTTTAGTCCATGCAGTCTAATATAGTAACCATGAGCCATCTGTGGCTATTTCAATTAAATTTTAAATTAAATCAAAGACTCAATTTCTCTGTTGCACTAACCGCATTTCAAGACCATGTGTGTCCTGTGGTTCCTGGTTTAGGAAGCATAGATACAGAATACTTTCCTTATCACAGAAAATTCCTTTGGATGGTGCTGTCCTAGGAGATGAAATAAACCCTATTTCTCTCTGGGGTTTATCACAGAAAGAGGATATCCTGATGCATCATCCTATTGAACTTGAACCCTGTGAGCCTGGCCCGCAATAGCTTGCTCCCTACTGTGCTCATTGTCTTTTTTTTTTTTTAAGATTTTATTTATTTATTAGAGAGAGAGATCACAAATAGGCAGAGAGGCAGGCAGAGAGAGGGGGAAGTAGGCTCCCTGCTGAGCAGAGAGCCCGATTCGGGGCTCGATCCCAGGACCCTGAGATCATGACCTGGGCTTTAACCCACTGAGCCACCCAGGCGCCCCTGCTCATTGTCTTTTATTAGTTCTCTCTGTGGAATCACTTTGTCTTTTAACCTCTAATGGCACCCCAGGGTACCACTGGTCCTTTTGAAATCCTCTTCATTTGCCGGCCCTCCCTTGAAGAGTTTGGTAAACAGTGTCAGCCATTGACTGTGGAAACACCATGCCAATCTGTCTTAATCTTCCTGAGCCTCCTGCAGAATCTTGCCCTGTGCTCCTTCCATTTTCAGTCAAAGTCATTGTGGTAAAGCCTTTCAGCATGTGGACTTTGGATTCCAGTGGACCAGCTGCCTTAGCATTTCACCTGTATAACATGGACTATAATGGTCGCCTCATAGATAGTCACTTAGCTCACCAGTGAACGGGGATGAAAACAGCGCTGACTTCAGTGGGTTTTATGAGGATGGCAAGACCCAAATTTGTCGCATTCTTAGTGCAATTCTTAGTGCAATACATGCCAAATTATACACTGCCATTCCTGCCTTCCTCCCTTCCCTCCCCCTTTCTGCTCCTTCCTTCCTCTCTGTCTCTCTCCATTCTCTCTCTTTCCTGCCAGGATTATGTCAGAGGTTATCTTTGATTACAAGTCCAGAACCCCTGAGTAAGCAGTAGCTTAAGTACACACTGCTTTGCTATTTCTGTACAACACAGAAGCTGGTTGAAGACAGAGACCAGTCATGGCCCACTAGCTGAATGGCACAGCTTCTATGATTTCTTGGCTTTTCCCTCCTTCTGGTATGAATACTGCTGTCATTAAGCCTGTGATTCATGCTGAAGAAAGAGGAAGACCCAGTGCTTGTCTAAGCAGGAAAAAGTTTCCCGCAGAAATCCCTGAGGAATCTGGAAGGTTGGCTGTCAGCTAGCCTGCCTTCACTGTAGAGAAAGACAGGGAGCATGGGTGAGAATGGAATGGAGGGAGACGCCTTGTACATTCCTCCGCAGGGTAAGAGATAAGTTCCTGCATGTCCAGTTTTCTTCCCATGGCTCCTCTCTGACTTCATTTAAAAGAAATTCTTATCATTCTTTTGGATGTGTCTAAATGGCCACAGAAATTCAAGTAAACCTTCTCCCAGTTGTTTTACTGCCCTGTATTTTGTTCATTCACCACGTGGGGACAATGATACAGAACTGATAACCAGATTTCAGGTATGTTTCCATCTGAATACAATCTTTATTCAAGTCCCTGGACTGAACAGCGCCTCATGTCTTCTTAAAAAATGCAGTTAGTAACCATGGGTTGAGTTTCTCTCCACAGTACTGACTCGACATACTCCAGTCTGCAGACTTTCTGTGTTGGAGTGAGAATAAGCTTTTTAACAAAGAGCGTGATACAATGACATAAAAAGCTCGTGTCATAAACAGAGGACCCATACATTCCATTTTCTAGTGATTTGTCTTCTTTAAGCCTTTTCCCATTTTTCATATTTGTGGTGTCCTTTTTCAGACTAAGACCTGTGTATGACCGTTTTAGTATTTACTTGAACACATACAGGCACATTGGTTGATGTGTATATCATATCTAGGAAATGGTGAATATTCCTATTTTTAACCTTTTCACATTTTATGGTTCTACTTATTCCCACAATTCCTTTGGCATTTAAAAAGAAGAAAATATTAAGGAAAAAATGTATAGCTCAGAGAGTGTTTGATACATTAAATGCTTTCTAATTTGGAGATCTTGTGAGTAATGTCAAAACTTACAGTCCATAAATAGTTTCATTGTAATGTTGAACATAAACATTGCCCATAAAGTCAAGACTCCTGAGTAAGGCACTCTGAAAAATGGTCAAAGACCCACAATACTTTTAAATAAGCAGTTCCAATGTTAAAGTTACAAACATCTGTAGAACAATTTTCCTTTTAGGACTGTTCTTTTACAAGGAAATATCTGAAGAAAATGTTTACTACATGTTTACTATTACATCATGCTACAAACTTTCTACACCTCTGTAAAGCCCAAGGTTATATGAACTCAACCCCCCCCCCATAAACTGCCACTGAGAAGCTACTCCATTTCACCCAGCGAACATTCCTGAGATCTGTGTTCAAAGAAGGACATCTCAGCCAGACTCATACAATGGAATTTTTTAAAATACAGTTTTAAAATTAAAGCTGTAATTTGTAGGTCTCCACGAAGCAATCTGTTGGGGGCAAGGGAAAACAAAGCAAATTAAATCCAAATAAAGCAACGACAACTCCAAGACAAATATGATTCACAAAGCAAGTGGGAAGAGGAATGATTCTCAGAACCACAAGTCACATATGTTAGGGCTTGTGTTTATTCTTTGCAAGGTTCCAAAAGGAGAATTACTCTAGAAAACGAAATTATGCACCCAACAAAAACAAGTATTGGACATGAGGGCAGCGTCCCTTTCAGTGGAGTATTGGGTTTTTGAGAGAAAAACCATCTAATCAGAGCTGTAAGCAAAGTAGAGAACAGGTAAGTGTAGGAGAAAAAAATCCCAGATTTGGAGTTCTGATTCTGGCACTCTTCATTAAGTAATCATTGACGTCACTTAAACTTTCTAAAATCTCAGTTTCACTGTGATATGTCAATCATGGGATTATTCCATTCTGAGACGCAAATGCTGGCAGACGCTTACAGAAGTGCTTTGTGCAATGTAAAAACTGAAATGATTGTTTTGTGATTTTTTTTTAACAAACGGTACAGGAAAATAAATAAAAGTTTTTGAACAACAACAACAAAAATCTGATTTTTTTATTTAAGTTTAATTTAAATAAATGAATTAACATTAAATATCTTAAGCAGATATAGTAACTAAAATATTAAGATATTTACCAAAGATTTCAAATACTGACAGTTTCCCAATGACTAAAAAGTCATCTACTTTTTCAGTATTCCCATGTATGCTGTTACAACACAAAATAATTTTCTTTTTTTGTTTGTTTCATACAGTGTCTAAAACAGGAGTTACCCATGTTATAGTTTTCCAACTTCTACTCTACAAAATTCCCAAACTTCCTCTTCATTGACTATTATTTGACAATCTATCGATAGAAGGTACTTGAGAGGCTGGGGTGGGAACTCAGCCCTTTGGCTTCCCATCATGAGGTTTTCACCAGGAAAACTCCTTTTTAATACAACAGAAAAGTACTTCAAAGAAACTAAATTAAAGATATAAATAAAAAGGAAGTCACCACTTTCCATGTTAAGACTCTATCACCTCTAACTGGATTTCTTTCTGAAAATTCTTCTGTCATGAGGTTACGTATATTGTTATTCCAGAAAGGGATGACTCTGCTAATTTACCACATCTATTTTAACACAGTGACTAGTCCTGTGAGGTATATCTGACTTGAGGCTTTTCTATAATCAAGTGTGTGCTGTCCCATACTCCAGCCGCCAGGCACATATGGCTCTTTAAATTAAATTTTAAATTAAGGAAAATTAAGTAAACTTTAAAACTCACTTCTTCAGTCATACTATCAATATTTCATGTGTCCAGTAGCCATTCATACGTGCCTGGAGGGATGCCATATTGGTTACTGTTGCAGACCATTTTCTTCAGTACAGAAAGTTCTACTGGGTGGTGCTTGATCAGCTTCTTTCCACTTGGTCCATGATGACTTTATCTTAAAAATGAACAAAGGAATTAACTATGAGAAAAAATCATTCATAGTTACATAAAGTTCAGATCTGGGAAGAACAGGAAAAACTTTGGGTTTGGCCCAGATTTCTGCCTTCCTCCAGAGGAGAACATGTTATTCATAGCTCCAAAGTAAAACAACAATGGCCCAGAAATACAGGTGACTGGTTCAAACTCACAGGGAAATGGTGTCAGACAGGGGACTTGAACTTGAGTCCCCTTTTCTTACTGTGCTCTTTCTTTTATTTTTTAAAATTTAATTTAATTTAATTTAATTTCTTTTCAGTGTGATCTTTCTTTTATAATTCCACACTGACACTTCTCCATTCATCATGCACCTTTAAAAGACAAAATCCAACAGGCTTCAATTTTTTTGACTTTGATGATAATTTCTTGTAAAATTTAAAGCAGGCAAGAGCATGCCTGTGAAAACACATTCACAATAAAGCCACACACAAAAATATCACCTCAGTATCATATATGACCCATGAAAAAGCAATTGTTAAAATCAGGAAGTGTCTTATGTTCTACACACAGCAACACATATCTTAAGCAGATCATTTCACTAACACACATTTCAATAACATATGTGACATAAATTAGCATTATTATGCCAATATCGTAGACGAAGAAATGGAAACATAAAGAGGTCAGGTAGCATTATGCCTAAGACCCCCACATTAGAAAGAAGCAGACATTCTAAAATTTAAATCCAGGTGTGTTTGACTGTAAAAACCCATTTCCCCAGTCAGAGCACCTCATAGACAATCCTTTGTGAAACGTGAGCTGTAGAAAATATTCTCCAAGTTTTTATCATATCTAACACTGCGTAGGGCTTTTTGTGTATATGCGTGTGTGTGTGCATGTGTGTGTGTGAGAGAACAATATTTTTTATACTGTTTTTATATTTCTGCTCAAATTCCCAAACTCACTGACTTATTCCAGGGGAATTAATTCGTATGATAAAGATAATCAAAGAGGAGGTTAAGGTAAACATGTAAAAGAACAAGAATTTATCATTTCATTAAGTAGAGATTTATCAAATAAAAAAGCAAACAGTTCCTTCCTGCTGTTCCTGCTCTGTCTTGCTCTCTTTTTCCGTTTTTCTCCATCTCTCTTACTTATACTCATTCTGAGAAAGTTCACTTTAGATGTGTGGGTCATATTTACATCTAGCAGGAGAGATTTGTCTTATGAATGGGAGTGTGGATGCAATACTCTTTTTTTTTTTTTTTTTTTTGGTTGAAAACAAAACAGTGGTAGCAAATTTATTGAGTGTTTTTTATGTTATAGAAATCATGTCAGGGGCGCCTGGGTGGCTCAGTGGGTTAAGCCGCTGCCTTCGGCTCAGGTCATGATCTCAGGGTCCTGGGATCGAGCCCCACATCGGGCTCTCTGCTCCGCAGGGAGCCTGCTTCCTCCTTTCTCTCTGCCTGCTTCTCTGCCTGCTTGTGATCTCTCTCTGTCAAATAAATAAATTAAAAAAAAAAAAAAAAAGAAATCATGTCAGGGTTTAGCTATACAAAAGATAAATTCAGCAGCATCTGTGGACTAAGGGGCATATTGAGTTTGGAAAATAAATGATGAATTTAAACAATCCCAAACCAAATGAGAACAACAAGTCGAAACCCCTCGAAATAAAAGGCTTTCTGGGACAAGTGTCTGTTGAGAGATTATGATCACAACATAGATCATCACACTATTTATTAAAAATAAATACTTGTTCTATTGCAAGGTTGCTGGTAGTAACAGGAATAAAATGAGGTTCATTTTTAATATTTGCCTCATGGTAGCCTGTTGCATTTTGGGTAAATGGAGGAAAATCTATATAGAACGGCCATGCTTTTTCACATCACCATCTACATCATGCATCTACTAACAAATGATGAGTTCCCTTTCAGGACATGAATGATCTAACTCCAACCTCATCTTATTTTGAAACCCGTAATGAAATGGATACATATGTTAGCAAGTGTCTGAACATATCATTATTCATAGTAGGAAAATGTTAACATAGCATTATGGAAATAGGAAGAACTTTGCATATTAATGAAATTCTTTTATATTCAATGTCCACAGGCTGAAAAGTTGTCTCTAGCTTCATTGATTCAAGCAACAAATGGGGCATATGATCTGGAGAAATGTGCCCATCAGTAGACCAACTCTAAGCTGAGCACGTCTAGACCAACTGTAAGCTGAGCACGTCTGTACTGGTTTCCAGAGGACCACCAAAAGAACTCATTCCTCTGGAGCTGTTTTTCATAATTCTGTATCTTTGAATTGACCCAATGCTGAGAGACTTGATGCTTTTAAACCATGTGGGAGCCATACATTGGTAAGGACAGATAGAAACTTGTTTTAGCAGCTGATTTGTACCCCTTGTGATAGCCTCGCGTAGTTTGCGCTCAGAGAAAAAGTCAAGAGCTAACACCACTGCCAAACACTTTATTTCTGTGTTTTACCTATTAGCTTTTCATAAGCCTGTATTACCACCAAATTTTAACACCGAGTATACAATATTAAATATTAATTTAAAAGAACTTGAGAGAAATCTTATTACACCTTCTAGTACATTTAATTTAAAATGCTAAAAGCAAATCTTTTTCCTGCATACTGTGTTCACCTTCTTGGAAACAGGAACATGCAAAATGATTTTCATTTTTATTAAGTGACTACCTATAACTGGGCAAGTCTCAGAGAGTCAGAAACTAAAACTCACATACCATGGGAAATGGACAAGTTCTTATTACTCAATAATTTATTTTCCCAAAGCTTGCTAATCATTTCACTCAATAGCCAATTGAATCTTTTAAAATATATTCTTCCCTTGCAATATTTCATGGATTAAAAAAAATAGTTCTCAATTATAGTCTAAGAAAGAAGCAGCAGCATTAAAAATCAGTTAAAGTCATAGCCACAGTTTTTTAAAAATGGGGGGGGGACACTAAGAGCAAGCACTGTCATTTCATTTTATTATTTATTTGTTTTTCTTATTTTCTTTTACCTCAGCACTTTGGTTTGACAATATGCTTTATTGTTGTTTTTGTTGTTTTCCCCAGCAATCCTTGGGAGATGTAATCATACAGATTTTCCTTCCTTCTTTCCTTCCTTCCTTCCTTTCTTCCTTCTGTCTTTCTTCTTTTGTAGAAGACTGTTGGGGAAGTAATAGTCACTATTTCAGTTGACGGGAAGGAAGTTATGAAGAGGCTACGCATTAAAATCCATACACAGCAGATTCAAGGGAGGCTTTAACTTGCTGTCTCTGAGTAGCCTGGTTACACAGAATATAATCATTTTAGTCATTTCATTCAAAACCCTCATACCTTTGGCACACAGACACAACGTCTTACTGCTTCGATTGACCACTCAAAATCCCATTCCCGGTCCATTTCAGCTCTCCAACCAGCTAGTCATAAAGCAGCCACTAGTATGTTCAAATATTATGACCTGGTGAACTAACAGTATCTTTACAGTCATTTGAAATAATTATATCATTAGGTTAATGAGCCTTAGAAATTTAAATGACCTAGGTTGCCTTAATCTTTGGAATAACTTGGTGTGAAGATCACTCTTTATTAGTTAATGCCTTTATGTGGCCATAGTGTGGACCTTTCCCATCACCCCTAATTTTACAATGTTGAAAAGAAAACATAATTTATGTCATAAGTGATCTATTTAACTTGAAATAACTGAAATTATTTATTCATGTTATTTAACATCAACAAATGTCTATTGATCATATGTATCAGAATATTAAGTTTCTACCAATTAAGTAAATACTAATAAATGAATATTATAATGATAAATCCATGTATGTCTAGAGTAATTGCTAGAATCTCCTTGTTGAGTTACAGTCTTAGGTCATAGTTTGATTTTAAATACAGCCTCAAAACCAAGCTCTGTTATAACCTCTACCCGAAATGATTTTTTTTAAAGTGAGGATATTCAAACTCATATGTGTGAATTAAAATCACATTGGAAATGTTTTAGTTATTATGATATTTTAGGTTACAAAGGGATATTTGCAACTCTCTACTCCTTACTTTTCCCATTATAGTGGCTTTGATTCAAGTTTTCATTGCATTTGCAAAACTCTCCTAACTTCTGTGTTTTATTTTTTTTCACTATAAATCCCCTTTTCATTGTAACACATTGCAACAGAGTGGGCTACCTAAGCTCAATTTAATTTTATCCCCTTGCTTTAAATTCTCTGTTGCATGTAACAAAGTCCAAGCCCCTCAGCCTGGCCCACAAGACTACTAATATCTGCTCTCCTCTCTGCCTCAAGTTTTACCATTTGCCAGCTCACATAGCTCAACAGTTAATTTCCTACCCACACAAACATACACGTGTACACATATGTATGCACACAGCATGCTTACATGCACACACACAAGCAACTTCCAGCACACACAACAGATGCAGCCACTCTGACAACTGTTAACACCAACCTAATGGAACTGTCTATTTCAACAGCAACGATCTGAACCCACGCAGAAGCCCGCAGGTGGGGAGCAGCCTTTCCAGTTTATATTCTGTGAGTTTTTTGGTAACCAAAACAGACCTCCTGGCTGATAAAACTTCCTAGAGGTCTTTTTGGTTTGTTTCTCTTTTTCTTTTAATGCATCGTGGAGGATGGAGTAGAGGAATCTAAGGAGTGGGAAAGGCCAATGGAGAATTAATTTCGTGAGAATATTAACGATGTGTGGCCTTAATTCGTACTTCAATTTGGTGAAGCTATGAGAAGAGATGATTTTTTTCTTTGTTGTTTTTTTGTTGTTGTTGTTTTGTTTTTTTGTAAGGCTTTCTCAGCTAAATACAACATGTTAACATGTGATGAATTTCCAGAATCTTCCAGAGAGAGTGATAGGACCCTTATTCTCTCATTTATCTCTTCAGCTTTTTTTTGGTGACTTTATAATTAGACATAATTTAATTGAGTAGAGGTTGATTTGATAAGTATTTTTTTTTAAAGATTTTATTTATTTATTTGACAGAGAGAAATCACAAGTAGGCAGAGAGGCAGGCAGAGAGAGAGGAGGAAGCAGGCTCCCTGCTGAGCAGAAAGCCCGATGTGGGGCTTGTACCCAGGACCTGGGATCATGACCTAAGCTGAAGGCAGCGGCTTAACCCACTGAGCCACCCAGGCGCCCCTGATTTGATAAGTATTAATTTATATATGTACGTAGATATTTATTTAAGAATTGTATAAGGATCAGAATGCTCATTAGTTTATTTATATAAAATATGTGGGGGGAATTTAAACTTCTTTGTAGAATATAGTCTAAAAAGGCAAATGTTATTGATCTGTTGATATATCCAAATGCTAGCTAAGAAGAAAAGACAATTGAAATAAAGCAGGCACCATATCTTAGGTCTTAGGCTTAAATTATTCTTAGGTGTGTAAAATAATCAATTCTTTTATTTTTTTTCTTTCAAAGGTCAACTTATTTCCTTTTGTGCTAGGAAAGCTGAGATAAAACAAGATGCATTGTTTCAAGCAATAGAAATTTCAAGATACTCATTTCTAAGGTTTTGCTTGTTTCTTGTATCAAGCAAAATCTTAGGAATGAGCACCTTGAAATTTCTATTTTAGGATCCTTAATTAAATGTTCAGATTTAACAACGAATTTTCTTGGGCCTTTATTTTTAAAAAAATTATTTTAGAGACATTCTCCGGAATTCATGTCTGCATATACTCTTCTGAGGATAGTGACATTTATTTTCATTATTTATGTGTGTATTTATCTTATACCTTAGCTGTTTTCTATTCTTGCCTTAAAGTTCTCATTTCATATCCTCCATGGTCCCAGTCATGCAGCAGTGAAGTCAGGGCTCTTAGAACACAAGGAGTAATTTGCAAGCTAGCCAGTTTTCAATGAAATGTGGAGATGGGAAAAATCCATATCAGGATATACTTTCAAAATAATTTCAAAAGTCCTATGAATTAAGAATTTTAATACAGGTGACAAAGCTATATATGAGAAATAAACTTTTTAAAGAGTGACACCTCTATTCTAAATTGGTTGACTAACTTATGGGACAGCTGTGCTACTATTAGTTCATACCCTTGAAAAGTTTGGAAAACTCTCCTCTACAGGAGATATTAGCCTTACCTGTGGAGAAGAGGCACCAACTCACATCAGGCCAGAAATGTACATCTTGCCCTGTTCCAAAGCCTGGTTCCAGAATGAGAACTTTATCCAGATTAAGAAAAAGGGTCTCAAATTCTTGTTACTCCAAAGGGTCATATTGGAATAGTTTGACTTTGTGCTTAAACCAAAATTCTTCAAAAGAATTGTGGTTGCAGTGTCCCAAGGCAATGAAGATCCCCAAAAAAGTCAAGAAAGGCATTCACCAAAAGTCTTATAATATCTTCTGCCCTTTGAAATCAGTTTTTTTTTTCCCTCTGAAAGAGAAAGGAGATTGATTTTACATTATGTGTGTGTGTGTGTGTGTGTGTGTGTGTGTGAGAGAGAGAGAGAGAGAGAGAGAGAGAGAGAGAGTTTTAAGGACAAGATAGTGTTTATGATCCATTTAGACACTGATATCGATGGCATAAAAGCTGAAAGTGAATAGGTTAGTCTAGGAGAGGGAATGAACATTACAATCCCCGAAGAACAATTTCCTATCCATTCCCATTTCCCAACTGCTAATGCCAAGGCATTTTGAGGGTCAGGAATGCCAGGTTTGTTTTCTCTTGTGGAAATTCCCATCTGAATTCCAGAAGAGAACTTAAGAATAAAAAAAAAAATGTTCATATGCAAGATACAGGTAGCAATGTTTCTATACCACCCAGTCACTTTTGTTGGTGGTACACAGACATTGCTCTTTAAAACCTCTTTCCAGACAGTCCAGTGAAATAACATCTCCAAACAAACTTTCATCAATACCAATCGACAGCATAACTGTTGTTTGTATAGTATACATTTAGACTTCCAAAATAAAATAGGTGTGTAGGGGCGCCTGGGTGGCTCAACTGTTGAGCGTCTGCCCTCAGTTCGGGTCATGATCCCAGGGTCCTGGGATGGAGCCTCACATTGGGCTTCCTGCTCCGCAGGAAGCCAGTTTCTCCTTCTCACACTCCCCTGGCTTGTGTTCCCTCTCTCGCTGTCTCTCTCTTTGTCAAATAATTAAATAACATCTTTAAAAAAATAAAATAAAATAAAATAGATGTGCAAACATTTTTACTTAGGAGAAACCTAGCTGCCTCAATCAAGAGATTAAAAGGACAGTATTTCTGATATAGATAGATAAATAGATAGATAGAAAAATAGATAGATATAATCTTCTCCTGAGTATTTTTCCTTCTTTTTTTATTTTGGAAAGCCAAATTTGCAGTGCTTTACTACAAACAACCTTACAACTAGCTAAGAAAATTCTTAAATTTTATAAGAAGTATTAATATGCATTCAACTCTAGAAAACACTTTCAGTACTTATTGGAAGACATGAGAAAAATGGAAGAATACATTGGAGATTGTGTGGGCTCTGCAATTCAGTGAATATTTGTTTAACAAACTTTTTAATTTTTTTAAATATATTTTTAAATTATTTATTTCACCCATCAAGATAGAATTTAAATAACAAATTTGGAGTTTAAAAACTACTTACTCTTTAAAAAATATAAAAAAAATAAAAATTAAAAAAAATCTATTCTAGAAGGAAATTTGTGTTTTTAAGTATCATTAATAAATTGATAAATCCCAAATGGATTTTCTTTTCAAGAAGAGTATAAATAAATCAGTGTGCCAAAATTATTTACAGTTTGAGTCTTCCCATCTATCACTTAATTCTATACCTGAAACAAACTTTGTTTCTGATAAAAATATAAATTAGTTATTTTTCACATATGAAAAATAGTATCAAGTTACATTTATATATCTTTAAGCTATCTAATGCTTCAACATATTAATATAAATAATAAGTATTTATGGAGCTAACTTACAAATAAGAAAAAAATAGAAGAAAAATATTCAAAAAGGAGAAAAACTATTATGAAAACATTGCTGAATGAATAAAAAGTGTAGTAACAAAAAAATACCATATTTCATTATCAAACGTTAGCAAATTTTTGAAAAGTTGATAACCCATAATGGTAAAGAGAGGTAGTATTACATATTTCTGGTAGTGATGTAAATTCTATGGACCTATCTGGAAAGTAATTTGGAGTAGTCACTAAAAGCTTAAAAAGAGATTCATACCCTTTAAGTCAGTAACTGTATTTCTAGGAATCTGTATTGAAGAAATGGCTAGAAATGTGAATAAGATTTATGTAATATTATGTTCTTAATAAAATTATAGTTGTAAAATTTTAGAAACATAATAAATACCCAATAGTGGATAATGACAAATAAATTATTGTACATCCATATGATGTATGGTTGGTAGTAAAAAGAGTTTTTAAAAAATAATTTAAAAATGAAGCTTGACACTTCTATCTTCACAGTTGAAGGCAGCCTCTGAAAGCAAACTGCCACATATATAATCTTTCTTAAGTCATCGATAGGTGATAGATAAATAGATACATACATACATACATACATAGAAAGAAAGAGAAACACACAAGACAGACAGATTCCAGAATGCAATACTTTTCCCAAGGAAGAATATAAAATAATAATTACAGTTTGATGAAAGAATATTATTCCCGGAGAGAATTCCTGAAGGGAAGGAACTATTTGCACAAGACACCAAAGGAGGTTTCTTAAAGAAAAGGATTAGATATCCCAACTTTCCTTCCAGGATTCCAAAATGGTGTATCTGCTATGTATTGGTGCATTAAAAAGAAAAAAAAAATCCCCAAATTTAGTGGTAAAAACCCACCACCTTTTAGCTGCTCACACTTCTCTGGTAGCAATTTGGGCTGGGGTGGTGTGGATGGATCTTCTGCTGGCCTCACTTAGGATCGCTCCTGTGGCTGTAGTCAAGTGGGGACCTGGCTACTACTGGATGGTTAGGATAACCTCATACATGAGTCTGAACCTGGGGCTATCTGGTCAGCTGTACCTTCCTCTATATATGGTCTCTCATTACAAAGAATGCAAGCTCAAACTTTTTTCACATAATGGATTCAAACAGCATAAGTCTTAAAATTAAATATACAAAGCTCCCTGAGCCTTTGCTCAAAAGACATGAAACATTGTTTTGTATTTATTTGGCCAAAGCAAGTCATAAGGCCAGCTCACATTTTAAGGGAGGAGAAATAGAGTCCATTTTGATGGAAGAGTCACAAAATCATATTGCAAATGCCATACACGCAGGGATGGAAGGAATTATTGCACCTATCTTGACAATTTGCCATAAAAACAGTAATACCTGTGTTGCTAGACTGGAATGGTATTGATGAAGTAACATTGGCTGGAGAAAAATTCCTCATTGTTTGGGAGAAGACCAGACTGGTAATCAAGCCACATCATTCTTTTAGGAGAGGTAGTTTGGCACTGGGTATGCCTGAGACTTGAGGGCCCTCTGGATTCAGCATTGTCTAAATCTGGGGGAAAATAATTAAACGTGTTTAATGTATACTACTATGCCTATCATCATGGAAGACTGAGTGTTTGGTAGTACTGAACACCTCGTAGGAACTTAGCCAAACAAGATTACTATTGCCATGCCAGTGGACCACTGTGGAGGATACAATAATGCTGTCATTTGGCAGAGGTAACAAAACAAAACAAAACAAAACAAAAAAAAAGACAGTGATCTAATCAGACTTTCTAGTTCTTTCTTTCTCCACCTGGGTGGATTAACAACTCCTTCCCTACCACTACTCCTGGTTCTTGGAAGTTCAAGCGCACTAATGATCCTGTGTGAATGGATTCTGGACTTCTCACTAGTAGAGAACGAGTAAGAAAGAAAATAAACCTCTAATATTTATTACGTGTTCACCAAAATCATGTACTCTTCAAAATTCCTTAGAAATATTAACTCTTTTAGGATGTGCCTGGGTGGCTCAGTAGGTTAAGCCGCTGCCTTCGGCTCAGGTCATGATCTCAGGGTCCTGGAATCGAGCCCTGCATCAGGCTCTCTGCTCAGCAGGGAGCCTGCTTCCCCCTCCCTCTCTGCCTGCCTCTCTGCCTACTTGTGATCTCTCTCTGTCAAATAAATAAATAAAATCTTAAAAAAAAAGAAATATTATCTCTTTTACTCTTTTGAAAACTCTAGTGAGGTAGATATGATCATATCATCTCTTCTTTATTCATATATGCATATAATATACACATATTAAATTATAAGTGCTTCTTCCTGCCACATTTCCTCTTCTACCATTTTACTGTATTGTACATGAAAACAGGACTAGAGATTCATCCTTGTCTTTTAAACTGCCCATTGGCAATATCTTAACTCACTGCTGCATACCTGACCAGCCCAGGTCCCCATATGACCTGAACACAAAACATTAGAATTATCACAAAGATGCACTTATTCCTTCATCACTCAGGCTCATGCCCTTGAGAACAGACACAGTACTGGGCAGACCACAGAAGCAGAGGAAAACAGGGGACTCTGGTTGACTGCGCTCTGAATAGCCATGCCTTTGTGACACCATTAATTGCCCCATGCATCCTATAATGCAAACACTTGTCTCCTGATTTGATCCTATAGTTCAAAGCATTACTATGTTTTTTTGTTTGTTTGTTTGTTTTTTCAAGCTAGCCCCATAAACCTAAGCCAGCTGGTATATTTGGGGGCCAGATTATGCTCTGTAATACGGAAGAAAGTTGGCTATACTAGCATTCAAGTTAGAGAAACTGTTGCAAACTTGTTTAAAGGAAGACATACTGAAATCACAGGGTAAATGCAAAAGCTTGTATTTTATTTTTGAGGTGGGGATTTAAAAATGATTCTAACATTACGCCCCTTTTTGGGGTGGAGCCCTCCTGTGAAATATGACACTCCCATTCTACTCTTATTATGAGTGGGAAAGCTTTGGCAGTGAGGAGTTCACTCACTTTGCTGAGGTCACATAACTCATGAGGGAGGTGGGAGAATTTTGAACACATGCAGAGTCCGAGTCTTGAGCCTGCACTCTCTGAAGTATGTTGTTTTTGGAGATGAATTTGACAAGGAACGATGATTGATCAAATATTGGCCAGAAGATGAAGGAGGGTGAATTGTCAAGATGAATACGCCCTGGTAACTTCTCGGGGACCAGGAAGGGGAGAGGAGATGGAAGGGGACCAGGTTGGGAAGAGAAGGACCAGGTTGGGAAGAGAAGGACATGTTGAGTTTGAGATGTCTTTAAGACATTGATGTGGGCATCAGGAACCCAGAATTTGATACCAGTGAAGTTTTCTTACAAAACCACAAATGTTACATATTTGAATGCCAAAGAAAACTTTGGAATGATTTAGTAATATATCTGGGTTAATCAGAGTTGAACATGTACTTTTTAAGTGCTTAACCTACTTAGGCTTCAAGTTGAACAATTTGTGGAGTTAAACGAGCTCACTTGTATCATTTGGTGCTTTCTTCAAAGTAGATTCAGTTAAGGAGGAAGCCAAAACTGCTATATAAATCCTTTCAGTGTGAGGTCTGTGCTGTAATCTGAGTGCTTTTACTTTAGTGGAATTTCATTGTATCCAGTGCATCCTATTCCCAACATGCACGCCCTTGCCTCCAAATTCTGTCACAACCTCTTACAAACTATCCAGTGTCCCATGTTGAATTATCAAGGGACGGGGAATCTTTTTTTTTTTTTTTTTTAAGATTTTATTTATTTATTTGACAGAGAGAGATCACAAGTAGACGGAGAGGCAGGCAGAGAGAGAGAGAGAGAGAGAGAGGGAAGCAGGCTCCCTGCTGAGCAGAGAGCCCGATGCAGGACTCGATCCCAGGACCCTGAGATCATGACCTGAGCCGAAGGCAGCGGCTTAACCCACTGAGCCACCCAGGCGACCCGGGACGGGGAATCTTTTTAAACATTAGGGACTCCGCGGGTGCTACTGCCTGACAAGAAATGATCTAAGAAAGAACTGAGCATAGGAGCCTACTGACTTTGTAGACAACGTTAGAGAACAAGGAATTGGCCACCACCGTGTAAACTATGAATTAAAAATTTCTATCTTAACCCTGACACATACCCCAGAGTTGAATTATACTTTGTTCATTGGTGAGTGCCTTGCATGGGGATACCCCTACAACATTTATACTGAAATATTTGAGATACTGCAGTATAACTTTGGGCTTATGTGAGAAAAAGTAATAGGGAAACAGCTTTGGGGTTTTAAGATTATTTGGGAAGGTCAAGAAAGGATTGCATTAACTATTTTGTTTTCCTCAACATTTTAATTTCCTTCATCAGTACTTTTTCAAGTTTGACTCGAAGTAAAAGAACCAGGTGAAGTGTTTGAAAGGCCTCATTGAAAACAAAGCAAAATAAAACACAAACAAAAAAGTGAAAAAAGAAAAACCTCACAAAACTCTAATATATATATTTAATGTATTATATGATTATTTGTATTACATGTAATATATAAATATATATATATTATATAATATATAATGTGTATTGTATATTATATTATATATGTATATATTATACCCACTCTTTAATCTTTTCACTAACTTCCCAGTTCAGGTGCTGATTTCTTTTTTTTTTTTTTTTTTTTTAAAGATTTTATTTATTTATTTGACAGAGAGAAATCACAAGTAAGCAGAGAGGCAGGCAGAGAGAGAGGAGGAAGCAGGCTCCCTGCTGAGCAGAGAGCCCGATGTGGGGCTCGAACCCAGGACCTGGGATCATGACCTGAGCCAAAGGCAGCGGCTTAACCCACTGAGCCACCCAGGCGCCCCAGGTGCTGATTTCTGATACATTCCTTGTAATCCAAACTCCATCTCAACATCTCCTTCAAAGACATCTACCAGTGACAATATCGTATACCGAGGTCCAATATGTAATTCCAATCCAATAAAGCTTTGATGCTAAATGCTAAAAACAAAACAAAACAAAACAAAAATCTGCTGTGGCTAAATCAGAGTGTGGGGCTTCTGCCCTCCCCACTAAACTATGACAACCAGGTCCCACGTTTGGATACCCTTTCTCCATTCCAATCTCCTCCTGACAACTCGAAGCCGAGGTCTAGAGGGCGTTAGTCACCCACACTTACGCTGATGTTATGGATAGGGGCTGAGCTCATGCTCTTTATTCCGTGTTGCTACTTCAGGGATGCTCAAGGGTCAAGCACATGTAATCTCTCAAATTCACTCAAATTTTAAATCAAAATGATATGCAATGAATGTTATAAATAACATTTGAAATTTGCAATAAATGTTTTGATTCATTCCCTAAATCCACTTCTCAAAGTCACGTCTATTTCAATTCCAATGTTAGCCTCTTTAATGGATTTGTGAAGAGAAGTTTTGTAAATTGGATGAAAGCACACTAGCTCTGTCAAAGAACAAGGCTTAGTCTGGTTAAGTAATCTCTCTTGCAACTTAATAAAATCCATTATGATGGGACTTTTGGTCTCAACATAAATGAAATTCTCTCAGCATTTGTGACTGACCAGCAGGTCTTTCAGATGAACACATATCTTTGATTAAAGGATTTAGGCCATGCTATGAGCTAATCCAGGGTGGCTGAGGTTTGCAGCTCAAATGCTCTGGCTCAGAGAGATTTAGGATTTAAACTATTCCAATCCAAAGCAAATTATGTATGGTCTGCTTAATGTAGCAGTTTTTAACTGAGGATGATTATGCTCCCAGGACACATTTGGCAATTTCTGGAGATATTTTGGTTGTCACAACTGGTGGGTGCTAATGGACTCTAGTGGGTGGAAGCCAGGGAAGTTGCTAAACATCTACCATGCTAGAGAACAGGCACCACAACAAACAGTCATCTGACTGAAAATGCCAATAACATAACTGCTGAGAAACACTGTTTTAATACCACAGCCCTGCTGACTTAACAGAACTGGCAAATGACACTAGAATGAGGCTTGGACTAGGAAACCCTAAAGTGAGGTTTACTGTCATGAGTGAGTTCCTCTGACAGAGGTTCAAAAGAGCATTTGGCATGATAACTGGGCTTGATTGCTTAGATCTTACTGTCCCTAGCCTCAACTTGGCTAATTAGCTAGAACTCTTGCTCATATAAAGAGGTGTTCCATGAGCACAATGGGAGAGAGAGGTTGACACCATGATGAAATGAGCCTTGTCAAATTTGTTGTAATTAAAAACAGCTCAGATGTCTGTCCCCTGTTGAAATCTAAATGTTGTTAAAAGGAGTATCTATCTGATAAATAAAAATGGCAGCCAATTAACTACTTTATGCTTTTCAGAATGGCTAAAACTAGCTTTTAAAAATTGCCTCTTAGTTTCTTTGAGATCTAGTATGTTTCATTATATCCTGACATTGTTCCCCATTTTATTAGCTGGAAAGAACATTCCACTTTGGCAACATGAGAAGTAACATTTTGAACCCATTTCTATATTCTTCTTCCTATTGAAGATTCAACAAAATACAAAGTTACTGTTAGAAAATCATTTATACCAGATCCTTCTCAATTGTGTATCCTAAAAGAGTCTTCCGGAAAATGGACTTGTTTCTTATAGATACAAAGTATGAATAACTGTTGTGATGTTGAAGGTGAGAGGGGAGGTATGAAATCAGAAAAGAACATCATCTAACTCAACATGGCTTACAAAAAAAAAAAAGCTGCTAAAAGCAGTGATATTTGAACTGAATTTAGAAAGCTAAATTAATAAGGTAGAACAGGAAAAGGAGGTAGTGTGAATAAGGAGGAATGGGTATAACTCAGCATGTAAGGAAATGCTATAAGGTAGATATTTCAACAAAAAATTCCAACTATATTTTTATTTGGGCTAGTGTTCCAACTTGGATTCAAGTAGAGAAATCGCATAGCTTTGTCATTGCTCTTGGCTCCTATTAAAAAAAAAAAAAAAAAAAAGTCATGAGCCTATGTGCCTCCTCCCTTCTGATTCTCCCAGGCAAAATTCTGCAAATACCGAAGTAACTTTTGCTTTTCTGCTGAATAGATATAGATATAGATATAGATATAGATATAGATCAGGGTGAAGTGAATTTGAACAATATTTAAGAGGTTTCAAATTAACAGAAACTAAGATTCACTTCTGAATTAAAGTTAAATATTCTTATCTGTTCACAAAATTTTCAAATATATTCAAATACATTAATCTTTTGAAAGGAACTCAGAGAAAAATACTCCATTCACTGAGCTAAAGAACCAGAACCACAGAACCACAGCATATTCTGACAGAAGACCTTCTCCTTAATATTAAGGAGCCACCTAGGAGCTGTTTATTTGCTTCCCTTGGAGCCACCCAGCTGTTCCTTCCATTTGTGGTCTTAGTGCTAATTGCATAATGTCCCTAATTTATACCCGCTGGTAGATCTGATCACCACATTACCTGGAGGGTAAGCTTTAATTAGAGAAATTTCTGAACAAATTGTCTAAAGAGCTTGTTTAGCATGATTAAATGCAAGAGGGCTTTCCCCCCTCTTTTATTTTTAAGAATGAACACTTACTTTATACTAAAACTTTGCAGATAAAAAGCAACGTTGGTTCTAATTAAGGCCTATCAAACGAGCAGCAGCATTACCCAAGAAAACCAATTGAATTCTGTTGTGTGCAGTTGAAATATATATGACTCAATGCTACATTTATTCAACAGCTTTTGGCATTTCTACTTTGCCTCTGTCAGAACTAACAAGGTGAGACGGCAAACTGATTGAAAAAGGATAAACTGTGAAAAGATGATACACTGATGTGTGATGCTAATTCAGCTGTGGCTTATGAAGAGAGATTAGAATCGCATGCATTCTCACCTGCACATCTCCTGGCACTCAAACAAGCCAACATTAAATTAAATCTTCCATATTGCTAATAGGTAGCAAAAACCTATGGATTAATATGCAAACATTTCACATTCAACTGAAGTGCAAATGAGATAAATATCATAATAGGATCAACAAACTTTGAGAATACAAAAAAACAATTAAGGTCAACTTCACTGTTTCGGTGGAATACTTTGGCTAAATGTCAGTGTCTTAATGAAATGCAATAAAATGTATTTGGCTAGGGGAGTTGAGAAGGCTCAGTCACTTCTTTATCAGCCTATGTGAAAAGTGTATTATTCTTAATCATCAGCCATTTTTTGGATGTCTCCTCTGCTGGATCTCTGTTAGAAAATGCATTAAGCTTAGAAATTGTATTCACTGTTTGAATACACAAGCAGGACATAGTAAAGTGTGATTGATTATCTGATTCTTTTGAATAAACCTTTGAAAAGGACTTTTTCTTTTCTTTTCTTTTCTCTTTCTTTTCTTTTTTTTGGTATCCTTATCACCAACTTTCTTAGTGAATATTAGCACTGGCTGCACATTAAAATCATTTTTTAAAAATACCAAAGCCTCACCCTAGACCAACTAAATCTAATTGTCTAGAGCTTTGTTGTAGACATAAGAATTTTTGAACAAAGTTCTTCATGCTTCTGATGTACAATGAGGGTTGTAAAATTATCAAACAATATAATCATTGATTAAATTGAAATTAAGGGGTGCCCAGATGGCTTATTCGGTTAATTGCTTTGGGCTTAGGTCATGATGCCAGAGTCTTGGGATTGAGCCCTGCCTTTATCGGGCTCCCTGCTCTCTGTTTCTCCCTCTCCTCTGCCCTTGGTCTGGCTCTCTCTTTCTCTTTAATAAATAAAATATTTTAAAAAATAAAGTAGGGGGCGCCTGGGTGGCTCAGTGGGTTAAGCCTCTGCCTTCAGCTCAGGTCATGATCCCAGGGTACTGATATCCAGCCCCACATTGGGCTCTCTGCTCAGCAGGGAGCCTGCTCCCCCCACCGCCACCTGCCTCTATGCCTACTTGTAACCTCTCTCTCTCTCTCTCTGTCAAATAAATAAATAAAATCTTTAAAAAATAAATAAATAAAATAGGGCACCTGGGTGGCTCAGTCATTAAACATCTGCTTCAGCTCAAGTCATGATCACAGGGTCCTGGAATCGAGTCCCAATCAGGCTCTCTGCTCAGTGGGAAGTCTGCTTCTCCTTCTCCTGCTCCCTCCTCTTGTATAGGTCCTTCTCTTGCTGCATCTCTTTCTGTCAAATAAATAAATAAAATCTTTAAAAAATATAAAAATAAATAAAAATAAAATAAATTACAATTTAAAGAATAATCTTTATCTCTTTTTAAAGATTTGTTTCTTTTAGAGAGGGAGTGGCAGAGGAAAAGGAAGAGAAACTACGAGTAGACTCCCCACCCAATGCAGAGCCACTTTGGACTCTATCTTATAACCCATAAGATCATGACTAAAGCCAAAACCAAGAGTTGGCCACTCAACTGACTGAGCCATCCAGGTGTCCCTAAATAGTAATCTTTAATTGGAACTCTGGATTGAAAGCTAAAGGACCAAGGTTATTATCCCATCTTGGCCACTACTTTATGAGGTGATCTCAAGCAAATCACTTAACTTCTTCTGGATCCAATGATGAAATAATCACTATGTTTTCACTTAATCTAAGAAATTAACTTATTTTTTCTTTATTAACTTTTATTTTCATCATATGTCCTTTACCTCTAATGGACAGTGCCCAAAAGAGTAGAATATATAATTTTCATGTACTTTTGTGTCTCTTGACATTAAGATACAATCTGTTCTGAAGTAAGGGGCAGGTAAAGAGAATCCCATCTCCTGACCAGCTACCAGGTCAATTACAGTGCCTGAGGAGAAGCTCAGAAGTCCTTAATGCAGCCTATGCCTTTGCCAGTAAATGGGCTCCTGCCTTGTCCATGATGGAAACATTATGGGTATCAGTGATGCTGAAGTTCTGTGCACCTTGGGGTGTAGAAGGACAATTAAATTTAGAATAAACTAGAAACATATGAAAATTCAATGCATTAATAAATTATTATTCATAATCTGAACACTCGTTGACTCACAGACTCACTGGTGGATTAATGAATGCAGTGACTCATTCATTCATGTATGCAATGCTTAACTTACTCATTCATTCAACAAGTTTGTACTTGGCAGGTAGCAGCATAGACAGTAGGCCTACTGCATCAGAGCTCCCCAGCAGGACTGAGCCCCAGCTGCCCATAATAGTAACCATTCATTTATATCACTTTCTTTTAACTGGTTTCATTTATTTATTTATTTATTTTATTTTTTTTATTTCTCAGCTTTCCCCAGATGAATGAACATCAATTCTAGGCCCTTTGAAGGAATATTGGGGAAAAAAGCTATCTTTCCTCTGGGGTTGTTCCTGAAATGGGACAGTCTTGCCAAACAGCAAGCAGGCATTATGTCATCAGGGAGAAAGAGCCTCCTGAAATGGAGTTAATAAGGAGGAAATCCACACAATAGGAAAAACAAAACTGATTCTATATGATGCAGCTGTACCTGGAGCTACAACTTGTACTTTTCATTTGCATGAACCAATACATTTCCTTATTTGGCTTAAGTAAGTTGATTGATCATTTGCAAGTAAAAGAGTTGGGATTAATACTACTTTAATATCTTGTTCCTTGAAAAATTACATCTTTACCATTTCTTGCTTTTCATTAAAATTTATTCACTCATTCTTCATTCACTCTAATAAGACATAGGTTTAATATAAGATAATGACTTCTTTTAGCACTCATCTGAATAATATAGCAGATCTTAATATGTTTGATTGGTCAGCTCAGGCTGCCATAACAAAATATTACAGACCATGTGACTTAAACAATAGAAAATCATTTCCCAGTTCTGGAGGCTAAGAAGTCCAAGATCAAGGTCCTGGCTCATTCAAGTCATGGTCAGAGTGCTCCTTCTGGCTCACAGACAGCTGCTTTCTTGCCATGTGCTCACATGGCCTTTCCTCGGTGAGTGTGTGTGAAAAGGTAGGCAGGGCAGAGAGAGAAGCAGGCTCCCCACTGAGCAAGGAGCTCAATGTGGGATTCAATCTTCCTCTTCCTATAAAGCCACGGGTCCCATCATGATTTCCTTACCCTCATGACCTCATCTAATCCTAATTACTTCCCAAAGATCCTATCTTCAAATACCATCACATTATGGCATTAAAACATGAATTTTGAGTGAACACAAGCATTTAGTCCATAACACAGATTTAGAAAATATCAAACGGAATGAATTTTTTTTTTAAAGATTTTATTTATTTATTTGACAGAGAGAGATCACAAGTATACAGAGAGGCAGGCAGAGAGAGAGAGGGAAGCAGGCTTCTTGCCGAGCAGAGAGCCCGATGCGGGACTCGATCCCAGGACCTGAGATCATGACCTGAGCCAAAGGCAGCGGCCTAACCCACTGAGCCACCCAGGCGCCCCACGGAATGAATTTTTTAAGCTCAATTTAAAAATTTCTATATCTGTGCATAATGTGATTTATGCTTTTTTTAAAACTTTCTGTCCTCCCCATTATAAAAAGATAAATGGTCAAGAAACTGTCTTATTTAAAAGAAATTAGGATATCTGGGTCTTCCTCTATATCTAAAATTAGCTTATCTAATAAATCAGGGTAAATAAATCTTTGGATTTTTTGCATCTTTTATAGATTACTAATATAGATGCAACTGCAACAGGTATGTAATTTTAATGTTTTTTTTGAATATTATATCATAAGATTAAGATCTTGTCTTGGTAGTCATTTAAAAAAATTCAAATTTGGTTGACATGCCACTGAATTGATGTATCAGAGTTTACATCCTTAAGTTACTTTTCAATTTTTCACAATTACAACACTTTAGTGTTTAGATTTGTTCACGTTCAAGGCTATGTTTTTTTAACTAATCAAAATATTATGAGCTTGTTTAAAGGATATATTTAGTCTAAAGTGGTAAACTGATTTATAGTGCAACCAAAAATTTATGTTGTTCTTTCTATCAATATATCCCTACCAGCCCTGGGTGTTATTTGTAAGATTTACTGACTATTAAACAATACATATTCATAGTTAATGATGGAAAGAACATAGAAACATACAAAGAACTAAGTAAAAATTGACCAAAATTTCACTATCTTTATACCTTTTCTTATTGTTTTTCATATCTTAGGAAATTAGTATCAGACTGAATATGCAATATTGACTTTATTTTTTTTAAATAACAGTATACCAGGATGCCTAGGTGGCTCAGTTGGTTAAGCGGCTGCTTCGGCTTGGTTCACGATCCCAGGGTCCTGGGATTGAATCTCACATTGAGCTCCTTGCTCAGTGGGGAGCCTGCTTCTCTCTCTGCCCCTGCCTACCACTCTGCCTGCTTGTGCTCTCATTCTCTCTCTCTGACAAATAAATAAACAAAAAAATCTTAAAAAATACATAAATAGATAATTAACAGTACACCAAGAGCTCTTTCAATTAAATCAATTACTTTAAAATCCATCATTAAACTACTACAGTTACTAAATTTTGTCATTATGACTGCTACCAAAGTTAAAAAACTTTTCTTGCTTAGAGGCTGTTTCTAATTTTGTCTCCCACAAATGTTGCAATGATAATTTTTTTAAAAAGATTTTATTTATTTATTTGACAGAGAGATCACAAATAGGCAGAGAGGCAGGTGGTGGGGGTGCGGGGGAGTAGGCTCCCTGCTGAGCAAAGAGCCTGATGTGGGGCTTGATCCCAGGACCCTGAGATCATGACCCCAGCTGAAGGCAGAGGCTTAAGCCACTGAGCCACCCAGGTGCCCCTGCAATGAGAATTTTTTAATGTACATTTTTTATTATTTATTAATAATAAATTTTTAGCATTAAAATGTTCTATAGTTGAGTACTGATTTCTTGATATATCAAATGGAAATTATCATTGAGAAAATCTTAGTATTCATGATTACTTGGAAAATTGCAACCAACTCAAGTGCTAGCAGAAGATGGGAAAAAACACTCTAGTTGCCGTTAAATAAAACACATATATACATATACATTAAAATGACTTTCTAAAAAGTCCTACATTAGTACTTTTTTACTTTTGGTATGAGCCCCAAAATTACATGAACATATGGACACAGCAAAATCAAAATAAACAACAGTAGTCATCCAAACAAAGCATGTCGTATGTGCATAATTACTTACCCAATAATCAGATTTAGTGGTCATATTAGAACAAGCCATGAAATTTTAGATAGAGCATTTGGTAGAATTTCACACACAAATTAACATGAAAATATTTCATATGACAAGATGTCAAATCAAATTGTGTTAAAATAGTCTCCCATTAATCAAAACAGAGCCACTTTCACGGCTAAGCCACTAACTAGGTATTTCATTGCATAATGATTTTTTTTTTAATTCATTCTTTGCTAACAGAAACTATGTGCAAACAATTCCAGGCCCTATTTGAAAGTCCCTAAAAAGACATCCAGGATTAGTGGGAGAATCAGTTGAGACATTTTTAGACGCAAGTGACAAACACACCATTCAGAATTCATGTAAGTGAGAACTCTAGGAATGTTGCCAAACACAGGCGCTCCTGTGTCCAAAGGTTCACTCGATGTCATTGGAACCTCTTCTCTCTTTTCCTCTCTCTCCCTCGCCCTCCCTCCCTCTCTCTCTTTCTCTCCTCTCTGTGCTCTAATTTCCTTAGTGTAAGCTTCATTCTTAAGGGAGTTTTGTTGTTGTTTGCTCTTGTCATTTTTCCAGCAATAGTGAAAGAGACAGCTATTGGCCATCTTCATGTGGACCTTGGTACTCACTGTCTCAGTGAGAAAAGACATAGGGCCTCTTCAGCAATAGCTGTGGCAAGTAATGACTCTGGTTGGCCCAGTACACCAAGCCCTATCTCCATGTCTGTATTCTTGTTGAGCTTCTCTGAGTTATCCCCTCACATACCAAATGAAACAAGGTAAGGGGAAGAAAGTGGCAAGGCTACACCATAACACAAAGATGGAGATGATGGCGTCTTTTTCTTTCTTTCTTTTTTTTTTTTAAGAGTTTTATTTATTTATTTGACAGACAGAGATCACAAGTAGGCAGAGACGCAGGCAGAGAGAGAGGGGGAAGCAGGTTCTCCGCTGAGCAGAGAGCCCAATGCGGGGCTCGATCCAAGGACCCTGGGATCATGACCTGAGCCAAAGGCAGAGGCTTTAACCCACTGAGCCACCCAGGCACCCCAACGATGGTGTCTTTAAAAAAAAAAAAAGAGGTTCTCTTTCCAGAAGAAGTGCAAAGGGGTGAAACCAAGAAAGCACGCATCCCCACACAGATGATGAAATGACAGCAGAAAGGGTGTTTGAGAGATTTGGCTAGATCAGGAAATGATCCTCACAGCCAAAGTGTGAGCTCATATCTATATTATTTCTAAAGTAATTGCTTAAAAAGGTATTTGTTTTTACTCCTATGGCATATAATTAGCCATCCATGCATTTGACATTTTAGTCAGAGAAGACGGGTGTGGGGGGTGCACCAGCTTAAGAAATGTCTAGGAAACTTGCTGAATTTTCTAGGCCCAAGTGCTAGTTAGCAGAAAACCAGATAACTGATGGGCTCTTCTGGGA
The DNA here is from genome assembly GCF_902655055.1 of Lutra lutra. Lineage (NCBI taxonomy): Eukaryota > Metazoa > Chordata > Mammalia > Carnivora > Mustelidae > Lutra > Lutra lutra. Next base: position 122,933,350 of record NC_062284.1, read on the forward strand.
GCCAACTCCAGGAACAGTGGCCCCCAAAGAGGTACAAAAGAGTCCAAAGCAGTCAGGCTCACGAGATCAACATCAAGTAGATCATCATTGTCTGACTGCTGAATTTAGATCACAGTCATTTATGAGGAGAAAAAAAAAAAAAGAGAGACACTTGAAAAAATAAAAGTTGAGAATAATTTGCTGAATCCTATCAGCTATTTTTCTGGAGAACACTAATACACTTAACTAGAATTAAGAGGCGTTTCAAGGAATTGATTGCAATTGATTTCAAGGAATTGATTATATATATATATTATATATATATATATATAAAAATACATATGTTTTTTACTACTATATAACAATACTACTACTATATGTGTTTATATATATTATATAAATAATATATATATTTTACTACTGTGTGTGTGTGTGTGTGTATTTTTTTACTACTTTCTTGGAAGTTTATCTAATTCAATCACTCAGTAATTCATAAGAAATTACCTAGACAATGAAAGAGAATATAAGAAAATATAAGAAATTTAAATCTGTTTCCCATAATTAACCTGAAAGAAAAACATAAGCAAAGTAGACAAAGCAGAAAGGGCTAGGTATTCAGGAGAGTTGACAGGTGACGTTATCTGTGGGAAGGACAGGGTTGCTAAGTTGACGAAGGGTTATTAAACAACTTGTCAGTGACCCCTTCAAACACATAGAATCTAAAGTGCCAATCCTTTAAAATACTTAAGATAGTTTCTTCCTACAGAAACTACATCTATAACAGGGTCACCTAACTTTCCGTAAAGTTTTAAGCTTCACATACCCATAGGTCTTGTCACAACTCTGCCCTTAGAACATGAAATCAGCCATAGAAAATATTGAAATGAATGACAATGGCCATGTGCCAGTAAAACTTTATTTACAAAAAGCAATCAACCATCTTCCAGGCCATCGGTATTCTGACTCTTGAATGATGTCAAGACAAAGGTTAGATTAGAAACATCCGCACAGGAGAGCAAGCAAATAGTCTGATAAGGCAGAACTGTGATTCAGGCCAAAAGGTAACATGTCTGTCTGTCTGATGTACTCACATGCCCAAGCCTTTTATGTATTTAAGGTAATTTTTCATCAATATTTCAAGTTATACTTAATTAGCTCAACTTAGTATTTTTTTTCAGCTCACCAGTATTTAAAGCACAATGTTACATACATTTTTAGTTATAGAGGATTAGCTAGAGTTCGACAGTAATGTTTCAAGCCGCTCTCTCAAATTTTTCTTTTCTGTCTCATCCTCCCCCACAGCAAACCTAGAAAATACTTTTCAATAAAAAGTCACTTTTCCCTATGTTACAGATGCCCCAGATTTGCCTTATTCAGCTGATGTTTTCACCTTCCTTCCTTCCTTCCTTTCTTTCTTTCTTTCTTTCTTTCTTTCTTTCTTTCTTTCTTTCTTTCTTTCTTTCTCTTATTTGTACAGGATAGAAAGAAGGAAAAAAAATAGAACTTTCTGGGAAATAAGGTGTAAGAAGGTTGAATTGCAAAGAGGTCAATGTAATTTTCCCTAGAGCTTCCCAGGCAAAGCACAGAAAATGCAGATAAGTGGATTTGCTTGTCAGAGAATGATTCAGGCTGTCTCCACACAATGCTATCACAGCTGGGAACACTGGCTTGATTTTTTTTTTTTAATTTCACACATACTCAAATAACTACTTTGACAAATTTTCCCACTCAATTGACTTTTGTTAGAAGTTGTAAAGATGCAACCTGAAACACTTAGTTTTTGATCCATTGCTTTTGTCCAAACAATGGAAAACAATTTAACTAAGAGCTTCATTTATTCTATTTGTCCCCTGTGACTCATTTTCATTTAGATGTTACAATGTGTTCTACAGGATTCCTTCTCTCTCTTCCAACTGCTACTTCCTCCATATAGTCTCCCTTGAGATCAGTCATGACTCTGTTAGCCACATGAATACTTTTATATCCCAATTTATTTTGTTGGTGGTGGTTTGATACTTTTTTTTTTAAAGTGTAAAACATCTGAATAATTAAACCTACTTTCTAGGACTGCTCTTCTATTCAGTTTTCTCAATAGTTTTGAAGTATTACCAGATTAAAATGTGTAGGTTATTTGGGATACTGGTGGTTATGCTGAACTTTGCAGATTTAAAAAGTCTGTCTATGAATTTTTACTACTTAAAGAAGGATATAGTTTAAACTTCCTTAAGTATTATTGACACATTACTTAAATTTTCCATGAAAAGGGTTTAATCTTATTTATGAGCAACATTATTTTTTCAAATGTTAATCATTGTAAATTAATATACCATAGATCTATGGTCAACCACAGTAACATTTTCCCCAGCTACTACAAATGGAAAAAGAATTTTCCTAAAATACATATTTGCCTTTTCCACTGGTCCCTGTTTTAGCAAGCATATAATCAATCTCCTTCCTTGTAATACCACTTTGTAGGTTAATTAAAGAGCTAGGAGCCATATTCAAGGCCATTATTTTAGAATGCCTTCTGAATGTCCCTATTCATCTCTTTACTTCCCTTTGTGATTTAGATACAATCCATCCTGGTATTCATCTTTTAATGAGGTGTTTATGGGCTTCTGTATTTTTAAATGATGAACTTTTCAAAAGCCAGGGTCATGTTTATTAATTTTTGAACTTTCGTTGCCTAGAACTGCACCTGGCAATCAAGGGGTAATTAATTCCCAAATGCATATATGTCTAGTACAGTGCATTGGTCAGAGTATTGTATAACATTTCCCAGTCTTTGGGGATAGGTACTAGAATTTGGTCATTGGACTACAATGTAACCTTATGTGTAGGATGCAGATAGGTAAATGGGAGAAGAGAAGATATTCTGTAATGGAAAGGGGCTCATTCGCTGCGATGTTGTCATTTGAGATGCTGGGGTTGCCTTAGCTGTATTATTTATTATTCATAATTTATTATTTCTATGGAGACTAGAACTTGCTCAAATCTTGATCCACTCCACTGCAAGTTATGAATGGAGAGCTATAAGTTGAAGGGTTTCTTAACCAGCCTACCATTCACTTACTTCTTGGATACATATAGTGTGAGCTTAATTATCATGAGAACTTTCAAAGGATTCTCACATTCTGATGGAAACCAGATACTGATGTAATAACGAAACTTTGGGTTGGGAAGAATGGAACTCATATAAGTACTGCATATTTTGTCAACAGATTTACTTATTTTTTAAGGTTTATTTTACTTTTAGTTAGTTAACCTACAGTGTTATATTAGTTTCAGGTGTATAATAAAGTGTTTCAACACTTCTGTACATCACCCAGTGCTCATCACCACAATTGTCCTTCTTAATCCTCATCACCTATTACTGGCTAGTTAGAAGGGAAAAATACCTTGGTCACAAAGAGCATAGGATCAGACAGTCTGAGTTCTAAGTTCAAATCCTAAATCTTACTCTTACCAAGTATGTGCCTACTGGGTACTGAGTCATCTGAATCAATGCCTAGATGCTACGGTTTTGTCAAGATTCAATGTTATATTATCACCAAATATCCATTGAGTGTTCCATGTGGATTCAAAGGAACACAAAAAGGTAGACAAGGTCTTTCTCTCAGAGAGTCTGCATCCTAAAGACCCTCTAAAGTTAATACATCTAAAGACTGAGGATGGTGCAAGACACACATTATTTTGCTGTGACTAGTGTACATGATTAAACCACCCTGTGTCTTCCAGCCATGTGTTGCAGATCACTCTTACATCGTAAGTCCTAGATACTCAATAAAAATCTACACTGCTAAGGTTTTGTACTGTTTTCTGAAAGGGAATGTGGCCAAAGGCTGAAGACACCTAGGATTTTAGGCCCAGGAGGGAGTTAAACTACCAGAAAATATCAGAAAACTTAACCCCCATCCTTTTAACTTACTGACAAGGTTTTCCCTGGTTACTCTGCCTACCTTCCATCTGTACTTGCCCCTCAGCAGGTCCTCACCAACCATGACTAAGAGGGCATCCACCACTGAGTTTCTGGGGAAGAGTAATGTGGTCCCATACCACAAGTTGGAGGAAGCATGTGAGCCAAGGTGTGGTATTGCACTCTCCTGGACCATAGCCTTTATTTATTTGGCAAAGAGATTCAGTTTCCATTTTTTAATAGATTTTTTAAAAGATTTTATTTATTTATTTGACAGACAGAGATCACAAGTAGACGGAGAGGAAGGCAGAGAGAGAGAGAGAGGGAAGCAGGCTTCTTGCTGAGCAGAGAGCCCGATGTGGGACTCGATCCCAGGACCCTGAGATCATGACCAGAGCCGAAGGCAGAGGCTTTAACCCACTGAGCCATCCAGGTGTCCCATCAGTTTGTATTTTTAAAGATGATGGGAAGCAGTACTTAACTTCATAACCTTGTTTCATATTCTTTCTCTTAATGGTTCTAACAGAACAACTAATATGCATGTTGCCTGATTGAAAGAAGTCTTTATTTGACACAAGCATAAAGTATGACTTCAATACTCTCCTAGTACCCAAGTCATAAACAATTAAATGTCTAGGATGTGTACCTTACCAAACAAATGTAATAGCTTTTTATTGTTAAACAACCAGTAGCCTACTAAAAAAATAAGCTAGAATATCCTTTTCTGATTTTTATAGAGGGACAAAGTTTTATTTGGACTTTTAGGATTTTCCAGTAGAGCTGGAATAATTATAGAATAGATTTTGGAGGTAATATATTCAGGAGTAAAATAATGCAATGTGCAATAATTCAAGTTGATAAATGGGTTAATTGTAATAATGCTTGGTATATACATCTTTTTCCACCAAGACTTTTGAAATTTAGAAAAACATAATATTTATGCTTGTCACTAAGGGGATTATTAATATTCAGAAACATGTCCTAATTTCCTTTGAGGGGAGATAATTTAGTGGCTGTAAAATAAGCATTGGCATTGGAATTTGCCAAACTGAGTTTAAATCTGGCTCTTATACTTATTTGTTATGTGGCTTTAGATAAATGATTTAATCTTGATTTTTCCTCTCTGAAAAATAGGGATAATGATACTGAATGCTTTAGTAGTACAATAAAGTGTTTCATGAAGATAATGGAGAACAAAGAAATTAAACCGGATGTAACCACTAAGAAGAGTTTTTCAAAATAACGGAATACCTCCATCCTTAGTGACGAAGATTCTGATGTAAGTGGTCATGGGTGAGACTGGGAAGGCAGTGTTTGCTGTTTGTTTGTTTGATTGTATAAATCCATACAGATAGAGTCCCTATCCTGTATAGAATGTGTATCATAGTAGATGATACAGATAATATAAGTAAAGAATTAAATTGAATATGAGTTTTGAAACCAGACAGATTTGTTATGACTTATATTACCTGTGTGTCCCTGGATAATAACTCGATTTCCCCCAGTCTCAATTTCCACAGGTATAAAGTAAGCACTAAAGTGAATATACTTAACTTAGCACAGTGTTTTAAGACTGCCAGATAGTAGCTGTGTCCTAAATAATTTATTCTGTATGATTTAAAAACTGTTATTGCTTCTAGTTTTGCCTCAAAAAGACGCTTTAGCTCTGATTCTCTGGGTCTACAAATATTTAATCACCCAACTATAATATTTAAAGATGAATAATATAACTCTCAAAGGTTAAGAAAAGTCACATTTATATCTCATTAGTGATGGGGGAGAAGTAGTTCTACTCTTCTTTCCCATACCAACTCACTAGTACTGTTATTATCTACGCATCTTTCTATGAAATATATCCATTAGTCATGGAGTTTCAGGTGTTCAGAATTAATCTATATTTCAGTAAACAAATGCAGCTAAATAGTGTCTTTTTAAATTTTATTTTTAATGTCCATTGTGCAAATTTTAAGAGTTTCACCTTATATTTTGTTGTATGTAAGGATGTGTCAGAAATGTTGATAACCTTGGAGGAAAAAAAAAAAAAAAAGACCCAACAAATGCCTTCATCCATATCAATTTAATTCAAGTTCTCTACTTTATTACAGCCTAATACTTAGAAACCTAGGGGCCACCCTTATAGGCCCCTGGTTCTTAATTAAAATATCATGTTGCCAAGAGGAAAAAACTACTTTTTCATGTTTTTCTGTTTTTATACAGAGTTCCAGAACATTAAGATTATAGCTCTTGGCCTAAGATTTTAACCTTATAAGCAGAGGGTGATTTTCACCATATCAAATCTGGTATTTATCATTTTGGGCAGGTTCCAATTGCAAATGCAATTTCCCGGAATATTATGAATGAAAGACATTGGCGTATAAAATGCCTCTGATTTTTAGCACAAGACCTCTGTTTCAAAATAATTTTGTGGGGCATTTGGCTTAATTCTTATTTTCTCTTGATTTTCTATCTCAATGTAGTTGAAATAAACAATTTAATTTGAGCAATCAATTAAAAATTAGGACTAAGTCTACTCTGTGTGGAGACAGAATCAGGGATGACAAATCCTCAGTTCTCGTCCTTTGTCAGCCTCTTTGATGTTGACCCAAGTCAGAATACATGTGCAAATACTAAAAGAATCTTCTTTATCATGAAAATATAAGATATGATTCTGAAATATGAAGCTTATTCCCAAAGTTATACATAATTCAAAATTGTAATTCACCATCAAGTGCGCCAAGAAATCGTCCTCCACCCTTGTCTCAGAAATCAAGTTCTGCTGACCTTAATTTCATAACAGTGGAAGTTGAGATTCACCAGGTAGGGGTTGACCAATCATTTCACCCAGAGACCCACTTTTATTTTATTCTCTCCTATTCTTTATTCTTTTCTAAACTATTTTTGGAGAGAGGATTATTCTTCCTTGAATGCCATTGACCAATGACTATGATCTTGTTCGATCTCATTTTATCTTGAATGAGCTCTGTACTCTGTGCCTTCTTGTCCTAAACCATTTATTTAGTCTCAGCATTAAGCCCACAGGATTTTCACTTGAGCTATATGCCTGAATGTGCTCCATGCATTCCTATCTACTGCAGCTGCATAAATCCTTCCCCTTGTTTGTAACAGTCCTCTGCTCTCTACCTAAGCAAACCAGTCAAAATGCCAGATATTCCACACATCCTTTTCTGATCATGAACTGTTATAAATTTTCTTGCCCTCAAGGGGTACCTGGGTGGCTCCGTGGGTTAAATTTTCTTGCCCTCTTATTTTTTATGCTTTCTTGTCTTTTTAATTAATCTTCACTGTTTTGTTTGTCCGTACTGTTATGTTTTCATGTGTCTGCTTTGTTTCTCTTCAGTTACATTGAAAATTACTCGAGAATAGATCTAGCAATGCTTTTTCTACTAAACTCACAAAAACACAGTATCTTTCCTCTTTAAATAAATTTTTATCAAGCACTTCCAGGTACTTTTTTGACATCTAGGATACATCAGAGAACAAAGTATGCCCATCTATAAATATGTAAAAATTGCTGCTTTCTTTTCAGAGTTTGCTAAATTTTAGAAGTATGATGGATTTAACTAAGTTTTAATAGTTAAGTAATTATGACACACCCAATGAAGTCTTCAGTTCATTACTAGTGATTCTTATCAGTTTGGCTTGTTGTCAGAAACCACTGAAGGGAAGGGGGAAATAAAACTAATAGCTACAGGGGCACCTGGGTGGCTCAGTGGGTTAAAACCTCTGCCTTTGGCTCAGGTCATGATCCCAACATCCTGGGATTGAGTCCCGCATCGGTCTCTCTGCTCAGCAGGGAGCCAGCTTCCTCCTTTCTCTGCCTACTTGCAATCTCTGTCAAATAAATAAATTAAAAAAAAAAAAAAAAAACTAATAGCTACAGAACAACACACATTTATGTAGTCCTTTTCATTTAAACATCACAATAAATCTTGAAAGGTATTTAGCCTCTCACAGATTGTCTTTTAGTAAAGTAAAAAGATAAATGGATCAGAGTGGAGATGGCCTACCAGGAAACTCTTGGTCTGACTTCCCATACCATTTTTTTTTTTTTTAAAGATTTTATTTATTTGTCAGAGAGAGGGAGAGAGAGCAAGCACAGGCAGACAGAGTGGCAGGCAGAGGCAGAGGGAGAAGCAGGCTCCCCGCCGAGCAAGGAGCCCGATGTGGGACTCGATCCCAGGACGCTGGGATCATGACCTGAGCCGAAGGCAGCTGCTTAACCAACTGAGCCACCCAGGCGTCCCCTTCCCATACCATTTAAAGTATTTTCTTATTCAGAGGTAAATGGCATCTATATGTTCTGAAGCCAGTTCTAGTTATCTGGAATATCTAATATGAGGAAGGGGTTTTGATTCAAGTATCTCTCAAATTACCCTTTTAATCAGTTGGCCACATTTTTGATTGAACATAAGTATATTGTTTTCTCTCATTCTCATGTAATTCTCATGTAATTCTCTCATTCTCTGGTACCTACTGGGAATCCAACATTTTCATTCAATTCTGACACTACTCAGAGCAGACTCCAGAGGTTAAGGGTGAATTTGATCCCCAAGACTGCTCTTATTTCAAATGCCAGCAACAGATGGGATCTCCAGACTACCTGTATTTCTGCCTGGCTGACTTTAAATTGTGAAGTTCCCATGACCCACTCACATTTTCCAGGTGTGATAATTCACTAGAATGACTCATAGAACTCAGGAAAGCTCTATGTTTACAAATATAGTTTTATTAAGAAGGGTGCAACTCAGAAACTGCCAACAGGAAGAAATTTGTAGGACAGGACATGTGAATGTGGACAAGTGTGGGGACATACAGAGCTTCTATGTCCTCTCACGGCATTCTACCCTCCAAGTACATTAATGTATTCACCAACTTAGAAGCCCTTCAGACTTCTTTGTTCAAAAGCTTCTATTGAAGTTCCGTGATGTTAGCATGATTGATTGAATCATTAACCATTAGTAACCAAACTCAGTCTCCAGAGTTCTCCCTTCCTCAGAGTCAGGGCTGATAGTTTTAACCTTCTAATCAGGTGGTTGGGTTTTCTGGCAACCAGCTTCCATTCTAAAGTTTTCTGGGGGATCCACCAAGGATCATCTCATTAGCATAATCCCACGTATGGTCAAAGGGATTCATTAGGAATTAAAAGAAAGATACTCCTGTCACTCAAGGAATTCCAAGTGTATTAGGAAATCTGTGCCAGAAACTGGGACAAAGACCAAATGCATTATTATTATTATTTTTTAAATCATACTACAGTGGGAAATACCAAGGAACTTATAAAACCAACAACTGTGCCTCTCTCTTAAAGGTTTTGATTTTAATGGTCTGGGGTGAATCCTACGATGGGCTTTTTTTTTTTTTTTCTTCTTATGTTCAGTTAGCCAGCATATAGTATATCATAAGTTTTGTTGTAGTGTTCAATGATTAATTAGTTGCATATAACACCTAGTGTTCATCCAACATGTGCCTTCCTTAATACACATCTCCTGGTCATCCATCCTCTCACCCCCTTCCCTTCTGTAACACTCAGTTTGTTTCCCAGAGTCTGGAGTTTCTCATGGTTCATCTCCCTCTCTGATTTCTTCCCACTCAGTTTTCCCTCTCTTCTCCTGTGGTCCTCTATTCCTTATGTTCCATGTGAATAAAACCATATGATAATTGTCTTTCTCTGTTTGACTTATTTCACTTAGCATAATCCTTTCCAGTTCCATCCATTTCAATACAAATGGTGGGTATTCATCCTTTCTGATGGTTGAGTAATAGTCCATTATATGTATATACATCTTCTTTACCCATTCATCTGTTGAAGGGCATCTCAGTTCCTTCCACAGTTTTGGCTATTGTAGACATTGTTGCTATGGACATTGGGGTGCATGTGTCCTTTCTTTTTACTACATCCGTATCTTTGGGGTAAATACTTAGTGCAATCACTGGGTCATAGGGTAGCTCTATTTTTAATATCTTAAGGAACCTCCATACTGTTTTTCAGAGGGGCTGTACCAGATTGCATTCCCACCAACAGTGTAAGAGAGTTCACCTTTCTCCACAACCTAGTCAACACTTGTTATTTCCCATCTTGTTAATTGTGGCCATTTTAACTGGTGTAAGGTGGTATCTCATTGAGGTTTTGATTTGTATTTCCCTGATGGCTAGTGATGTTGAACATTTTTTCATGTGTCTGTTAGTTATTTGAATGTCTTCTTTGGAGATGTTTCTGTTCCTGTCTTCTGCTCATTTCTTGACTGGATTATTTGTTTTTTGGGTGTTGAGTTTGGTAAGTTCTTTATAGATTTTGGATATCAGCCCTTCATAGAAAATATCATTTGAAAATACCTTCTCCTGTTCCATGGATTTCCTTTTAGTTTTGTTGATTGTTTCATTTGCTGTGCAAAAGCTTTTTATCTTAATGAAGTCCCAAAAGTTCATTTTTGCTTTTGTTTCCCTTGCCTTTAGGGATGTTCCTTAAAATAAGTTTCTATGGTCAGTGTCAAAGGGGTTACTGTTTATATTCTTCTCTAGGAATTTCCATCATGGGTATTTTAAAAAAGATTTCCAGGTAATTCTAATGAACACCTAGGGTTGAAAACTATTCTTATATAGGGGGAGAATGGGGTATTAAATATTTGATCGTCAATTGTCAAATATTTGTTGAACTGTGGTCCATGTGCTATGCTAGATGCTTAGGAGCTACAGTGAGTAAACTAGACATGTTCCTTTTCATACAGAGCTTATAGTCCAATAGAAAAGTCAGAAATTGCATGCATATGACAAGTATGATGGAGCTGAGAATGTGAGTTCCAGAGTGCTATAAAACCATATAGCTAAGGCCCCTGGCACAATGAGGAAATAAGGGGTAGGGCCAGGGATGCTTCCTTAGAGAAAGACACTGATGGGAAATCTGAAAGAATGAATAAGAGTTAGTCAAAGAAAAGCAAGATGATTATTTTTCTTGGCACTCACTTCTCAAAGTGAGGTTCAAGGGAATAGTAGCATCAGCATCACCTAGGAGTTGTTAAAAATACAGAATGTCAAGCCCACTGGATCAGAATCTACATTGTTCCCAGATGAACCCTATACAAAATCAAGTTTGAGAAGTACAGCTCTTGGCAAGTCCCCAAAAGGAACTGCTTATAAATTCCTCAATGAGATCCCTAAGGCAGCTTTGCTTCCTGTCCTTAAGAGAACTAATCATACAAATATTCCTATAATTCCATAAGCTACCCTAGGAATTTTCCAATAAAATTACTTTTGCTTAAACTAGTAAGATTCATATTCTATTATCTCTAAGAAAAGTACCCTAAGTAATACACAGATTCCATTCTCAAATTGCTATGAAAAAATGACTGAAACCCAAATTATGCCTCATAGTTTTAATCTAATATTCAATAATATATTTCTAAGATTTCAAACATAATCAGAAATATTGTTCCTTTACTTCATAATTTAACAAATATATAGTTTAAAGCCTATTAGTTTTGACTGGATACCCAGAATTTTGTGCTTTTGGTTTTTTTAAATGATTTCTCTCTTTTTCTCAAATGTTTAGATTATGAGACTGTGTTAATTACCTATTCTTGCACAACACACACCAAAAGCAATAGCTTAGGACAATGATAAACATTTACTATGACCTGTGTGATAGTTGTTGGCCAAGATCAGAGTGACTTTACTGCATCATTTTTTCCCCAGGGTACCTCCTGAGATTACAGTTAAGATGTTGACTAGGAAATTGTTAGGCTTGCCTGAGGTTGGAGGATCTGATTCCAAAAAGGCTTGTACCTGTGGGTGACACATCAATGCTGGCCATTGGTAGGAGGCCTTAGTTATTCACCACATAGACATATCCTTAGATGGGCTTGAATATTTTCATGTCATGGGACCTGGGAAGTAATCCATGTGATCGAGGCAGAAGCTACAACATCTTTAATGAGCTAACCTTGAAAGTCATTCTCCGTCATTTCCACAACATTGTCTTTGTTACCAGGTCAGCCCTCTTCAATGAGGATGAGGGAAACCCTTAGGGATGTGACTACTAGAGGGGAGAATCACTAGGGTAATCTTAAAGGCTAACTAACACAAAGTCCATATTTCATACAGTTTCACATTTCTGCTTCCAACTATTTTTTTTAAATAATAGGAACCAAATGTAATAACATATCAAACATCTTCCAAAGATAGTGACTTCCTTGAAACTGACAGTTGGCAACATTACATGATGGATATTTTAAGTATATAATAATAATGCTAATAATATAATATCTGATAATAACAAACACATAACACTTAATATATAGCATGCACTGCTCTATAGGCTTTCCCTATGTAAATGAAATTAATCTTCACAACAAATCTATAAGGCAGGTACCATTTTTCTACCTATTTTATAGAGGGGAAGTTAAGTCACAGGGAGATTAAGCAAGCAGTGTTTTTATTGTCTCTCTTAACTCCCTATATTAACACCCAAACTACTATGGCTAAATACATGGGTGGTGGAAATTAGTTGATAATGAGTGACAGTGAGGGGAAGAATATGGACTGGGGATCATTTCTGTTAACTGAGATTCAGTGTTGGAGGGCAAGGTGTTGCAGGGATGAGAAATAAAAAGAATATAGTTTTAGCCTTCAGATACTTGAAATATAACCAATTAAAGAGGAAAATATTGTAAACATTGCTATTTCATGTCATTTTTAAATGTTCAAGATTTTTTTACGTTTTTAGATTAGTTTATTCAACAAACATAATGGAATAACTACTGTATGCTAGGTACTGTTGAAGGAACTGTGATAGAGCAGTGAACCAACAACAACAACAAAAAAAGTCCTATCTACAAGGAATTTATATTCTAATGGGAAAGAGATAAATATTAAGGCAGATAAATTAGTAAACTATATGGTAGATTACATTTGATAAGAGCTGAGGATAAAGAACTAAGCAAAGGAGAGGGATAAGATGTGTCAATGTGGGGGAAAGGGAGATGACAGAAATCCAGAGAAGATTTTACTGAACAGGTGACTATTTTTTTTAAAGGCTTACTTACTATAGACAAAGAGCTGGTATCCAAGATCTATAAGGAACTTCTCAAACTCAACACCCAAAAAACAAATAATCAAGTCAAAAAATGGGCAGAAGACATGAACAGACACTTCCCCAAAGAAGACATATTAATGGCTAACGGACACATGAAAAAATTCAACGTCATTAGCCATCAGGGAAATTAAAATCAGAACCACTTCGAGATACCACCATACACCAATTAGAATGGCAAAAATTGACAAGGCAGGAAACAACAAATGTTGGAGAAGATGTGGAGAAAGGGGAACCTTCATACACTGTTGGTAGGAAGGCAAGTTGTTATAGCCATTTTGGAAAACAGTATGGAGAGTCCTCAAAAAGTTAAAAATAGAGTTACCCTATGACCCAGCAATTGCACTACCAGGCCTTTACCCCAAGGATACAGACATAGTGAAAAGAAGTAGTACATGCACCCAATGTTCATAGCAGCAATGTCCACAATAGCCAAAATGCGGAAGGAATGGAGATGCCCTTCAACACATGAATGGATAAAGAAGATGTGGTACATATATACAATGGAATATTACTCAGCCATCAGAAAGAATGGATACCCACCATTTGCATTGACATGGATAGAACTGGAGGAGATTATGCTAAGTGAAGTAAGTCCAGCAGAGAAAGACAATTATATAGTTTCACTCATATGTGAACATATGTGGAACATAAGGAAGAGCATGGAGTACATTAGGAGAAAGAAAGGAAAAATGAATGGGGGAAATCAGAGCGGGAGAAGAACCATGACAGACTCTGGACTCTGGAAAGTTGAGGGTTTCAGAGGGGAAGGGGTAGGGTTGGATTAGCCTGGTAATGGGTATTAAGGAGGTCATGTATTGCATGGAGCACTGGGTGTTATATGCAAACAATGAGTCATGGAATATTACATCAAAAACTAATGATGTACTATATGGTGACAACATAACATAATTAAATTAAATTAAAAAATAAATAAAAGGCTTATTAAAAAAAAAGACTCTCTCTTATTTGAGAGAGTGGGGAGAGGCAATGGGAGAGGGAGAGAAATCCTCAAGCTGACTCCTGCTGAGCACAGAGCTCAATCCTAGAACCCTAAGATTATGACCTGAACTGAAATCAGGAGTAGGATGCTTAACCGACTGAGCCACACAGGTGCTCCTGAGCAGGTGACTACTGAATGAATACACAGAAGATGTGAGAGAGCTAGATCTAGAGGAAAAAGATTTTATGCAGAGGGAACAGCAAGCACAAAGGCTCAGAGACATGCAAGTGTAGAGAAAAATTTTGAGGAACAACAAAAGAGGACAGTGGGATTAGAACAGAGCAATTAAGGAGGGAGAACTAAGAAAGGGATGTAGAGAGTTAACATCTGGGGGAGTGAGCACAGATCACATCAGTCATTGAGGTTTATTGGCACTTACTGTGATCCCTTTGGCTGCTGTGCTGAGAATATACTGAAGGAAAACAAAGGTAGAAACAATAAGCCCAGTTTACTATTATAGTAATCCAGGTAAGAGGTGGTTAGGTCCATGGTGAGAACATGAGAGATTTTGGAAAGTGGTAGAGTATGTCACAGAAGGAATGGAATGCCCCACTCTTAGCTACCCTTTAAACCAAAACCAAAACCAAAACAAAACAAAAACATGTTAATGATGTTTAAGGGAGTAAATTCAAGGGATTAGGTCAACAGCTATGAAGGGGTAGAATGATGGCATCCTGATTGGAGAATCAGTATTCACATAAAACATTGCTGTTTGATGGTTTTCAAAAGTATCCAGCCTGCTACCTTAAAAAAAAGCTGATTTTTAAGAAAGGAATTTTTATGTCCTACTGAGTTACTGGCAATAAGTTCAGAAATATAAAGATTTAAAGAAGAAAAGGGTACTATGAAGGTTTAGAGGACTGTTCTTTAAAAAATATGCTAACTGACTGATGATCAAAGAAAAACTTGGCAAATTCTCTTGGCAGTCAAATAAAAAGAAAAAAAAAGATCAAAGAATTGATTTGTTAAATAAGGTAAATTTATTCCTAGAATTTCCAACTAGCTATTTACAGACACATTCAAAAGTCAAGACAAAATTAAAATAGAAGTCAAAATTTTCTCTCTTGAGCACAAATAAACACAATTTATGGGACAAAAGGATGTATACAACAGCATACAATCCCAGGGTACTGAGAAATTCAGTGCCTGATTTTGACATCTCCATCATGGTCAAAACAAAATATCTTACTAGTGGGGGAAATTGGACTCTTCCAAAATGATCATCCCTTCTACAAACATTTGAGTGTCTGTAAACCAAATGCTAATGAATTATTTCAAACAATTTTTAAATGTTTTCCTTTTTCAACATATGCAATCAATAAGTTTAAAATGGAATAACATTCTAAAATTTAGTACTGTAGATAGACCTGGAAAGAATCACAGAGATAATTTAATCCATCTTCCTTCACCTCACCCATTTGACAAATGAGGATGCGTAGAAGTGAAGTAATTTGCTTAATGTCACATGACTAGTTAGTTTCAAGGTTGGTGTTGAAAAATGGAGACCTTTTTCAGTATTAATGTCTTTATTTCATTCTTTCATAACCACAGCTTTCAAAAATTAATTTGTGGTGTTCTCTTTTCATTAAATCAGGGGAGATGCATATGTTTTCCATTTGAACTCACATAGGTGTCTGGCCGTCATTCTGTGGGACAGTGAAAGGGAAACGTGTACGGATATCATTTCCTCTCCTGTCGTGGAAGTGTAAATCCAAGGCCACCCTACTCTTGCCTTGTGAGGAAGAGGTTACTGGAGTCACATACATTTCTGTCTGTTTGTTTCACATTTGCTCCCTCAATGCCCCACAGAACCTGGGGCACACAAGATGCTCAGAACAATGTTGCTAAATGAACAAGGAGATTTCTCTTTCCTTGCTGTCACTTGAACCTGGAAATCTAACAGAAGGTAAAGCACAGGGATTAAACAGTGCTTCCTGTGTGACAAGTGCACCTTAGCTGAGGTGGCGGTGAAGGCTTTTAGAGACAGAAGACCCCAGTGATAGTACCTGACTCCACCTTAGCTTAGACTAAGACACAGGTAAAGGAGAAGGTAAACAACATGGGCTGAGAGTCTCCTCAAGATGTAAGAAGAGAGGAAAGTGATGTGAGTGCTGATGAGAAGAAATAAATGAAACCATGCGCGAAGAAAACAAGCCCTAGCAAGCTGCTATTTAACACTGTTTGTGATGGGCCACCCTCCTATTGTTTGTAGATTAAAAGAGCTCCTTTAGGTCAGTGTCTTTTGAAATTCTGATTCTTATGAAATTTTACCTACTAAACCACGCTCCTAATCTTTCAGTTAGATATAAGACTCTAAGTCATCAATTTCAAGAAGAGAAAAGGAAGTGTTATTAGTGTGGACCCCTCAGGGGCATCTAGCTGGCTCAGTCAGTTAAGCATCTGACTCTTGATTTTAGCTCAGGTCATGATCTCAGGGTCATGGATGGGAGCCCCAAGGGGGCTCCGTGCTCAGCATGGAATCTGCTTCTCTCTTCCTCCCCCTCTCCTCCTCCCTTGGTGTGTGCTTGCATGCACCCATGTGCTTTCTCTCTCCCATAAATAAGTAAATAAATAAATAAAATCTTAAAGAACAACAACAAAAAACAAAAACAAACAAAAAACAAAAAAACAGTGTGGTCCCCCTAATGCAGTAGGAGCATATAGAGACAGGCTACTTGCCACTATAGGTACGCAACAACAATTTCATCTTTCAGTGCAGTTTATTTTTCAAAGTAAAATTTGGCAAACGGTAAGTTGTAAGACTGCAATATCGCAGGAATATTCACTTTAAAGTTGGATGCCAAGGGACATCATGCCGTAACTGCAGGATCACTTTTAAGTGTATGGCCAGAATGTAGTTCACCATTAGAATGTTTAGCAGTCATGTCCACTGTTTTGTTCGACTGTGGGCAGGTAATAAAGATTTACGGCCAATCTAAATGACTGTGTTGGAGTCCTTTTTAAAGATGAAATTTTTAAAAGTCAAAGACATAGTTTATGTGTTGTCCAAGTTCAGTTCATCTTTGATTGAAAGGTCAACATCCATAATCACTAACTTGTATTTCTTGAGCCCACACAAGGATGTGTGCACAAATATATACACAGATGTGTCCACAGAGTGCCAACTGCTTCCCTCTATTCTTCTTTGCCTGGATCCAGCACTAGGGCGAGGCACCGGCTTTAAGGGCCAAATTTAAGAGGAGAAAAAACTCATCAGTCAAGATAAGGATCAGTAACATTGCTGTTCTGAGCCATTATAGGAATCTGAAGTAAAAGAAAAAAATCAGTAACCTTGATCCTGTCTTTATTTAAAATGTATATATTTTCTTTATTATGGATTTTTTGCATGCCATTTGATTTTTAAAATACTATATTCAAACATTATTTATTCTGATTGTTGATTTTTTTAATTGAAGTATAACTGGCATAAAATAGCTTATTAGTTTCAGACAACGGTAACTAGATTTATAGTGGAGATCATTTATAATGTTTAAAAATATCAAATCTCTATGATGTACGACTAATTACTAAGTTTTTGATACACCTTAAATTTTGCTCCTGAGGCACGAGCCTGATACGTCTCATGCACTTTGCCCTGGTATTAACCCCACCTCAATGATTTTGCTTTATCAAAGACAATGCAAGAAATATACAAGAATTTAAAGATTCCATTCTATAGTTTCAATTTCTCAATGAACACGAATGTTCAACCCATGAATGACAGCTCAAACGTATAGCCGTATAGTATTTTATTGTATTTTTTTTAATTTTTAAGACTTTTTAAAAAGATTTTATTCATTTATTTGAGATGGGGTGGGAGAGAAAGAGAGAGAGCACAAGCAGGGGAAACTGCAGAGGGAGAGGGAGAAGCAGGCTCTGCACAGAGCAGGGAGCCAGAAGTGGGGCTCCATCCTAGGACCCTGGGATCATGACCTGAGACTGAGCTGAAGGCAGGTGCTTAACTGACTGAGCCACCCAGGTGCCCAACCACATGGGATTTTAGAAGGGCAATGGCTAAGTTAAGAAAAGTTTGAAATTAACACATTTGCAATATAACAGAATGAACATTTAAGGTTTAGTGGATCAGAGAGTATATCCATGTTCTGAATTTGAGTCTACTTTATCACATATTCCCAAGAATACATCTGAACAGTGATGGAAAACATGCTACTTCCCATCACAGCCCATTCTAAGTGAAATTGAACTCTATTAGAATATTCTTCCTTACACTGAGCCATATTTGAGTCATTCTTCCCAAAGTGTCACACTTTGGTTCACTTTGAGTCCTTTGAGCAATTATTTAAGAAGACTAATCCTAATTTCACTCTACTAGACTCTGAAAATATGAAGACACATAAAATTGGCCTCTTGAAGCAAGTAATTTTCCTTTTGGACATTTATCCTAAGGTGATAACTATTATTATTATTTTTTTTATTCAATGTTCTTTTTGGAACTTGAATTCTATGGAAATAAGAAGGAACATCCTTGTGACCATATGCATCATAATTCAGTGCTCAGATTATTTCCTTAGGGTGGTGATCTTCTCAACCCTGGCTGGTCACCAGAATTTCCTGATGGTAAATTTAAATAATATGAATGTTTGGAACTAACGTTTCAGAAACATGTCTCTAGATCTAGGATGGAGCCCAGGCATCCTTAGTCTTTAGAAGATCTGCAGGAAATCCCAACAATGTTCAGGCAGGGCTGAAAACCACAGCAGTCCACTCAGATGAACAGGTGTATCCTCTCGCCCTTGACCTTCTCCAAATCAGGCAAGAAAACCTGCAGGTTTAATTCACTTTAATTAAGTAAGTCATTTCTTTATATTTACTTCTGAAAATGCAATAATTGTTTTATTGTTGAAAAGAGACTATCTAGGGATTATTTTTCCTGCACTGCTGGGGTTGAGGGTAGAAAAATTAGTTAAATATAGTGGTCCCCTGTGACAGGTGTTCTAGAAGTCAAAGAAATGTCAGTGAATTTTCTGGATTTTAACTCAGAGAAAACATTTAATTACCTTGGAAAACACTATAATTAAAGATAACAATAATAATAGTTTGCATCAAAAATTTTGTGCTTGTGTTGCTAGCTCTTTGAGACCTTATGAAAACTCTAGGATAAAAGGAAATAAATGTATCAATTTATGTACCTACTAATTTCAATGACTTGTCCATACTCACAATTCTAGTGCTGCTGATAGAAGACAGGCATCCTAATGCTATTATTATTCACTTAATAAGAGCTACTGAAATCATCAGTCTTTATGAAGTATGCTGTAAAGTATTTTACTGGTTTATAAATATACATATTAATTCCAAATAGGAGAGTTAAGAAAATACTACAAATTAACCAGATTTACATGATCTAATATTTCTATTAGTCTTTTAATTTGACTAAAATATAAGAATTTTTTCTAATTATTATTTTAAAATAAACGTTCATTGGCTTAATGAAATTTTACTATACCTGATTAATAGTTGATTTCAGACACAAAAGTGGAGTCCTACAATAAGAGAGAAAAGCATGTGTGGTCCTGCTGGCTGTTTATCTGGGCAGAATCAGAAGCACTTTTAAGTCTGGCTCTATTCCCTTTTTTTAAACTATTTTCCATTTATAAGCACATAATGGCCACAGGAAATACCTTCAGGTTTTGTATGCTACTCTGAATTGGTTCTTTCACAAGAAGATACCCTGTATTTGAAATGCATGTCTTTAACTGAGAATAATTTTGTTTCTAGGATCTATTATACTTATGAGTGAGGATCATGTGCCAAACATTGTGCTAAGAACTCTAGATTCAGACATAGTATTATTCTTATATGTCTTTTTTCTAAGTCCCACAGAGATGACAGTTGTATGATGGAGCGCACCAATTTCACATTCAGGGTCACTCCTGACTTGGCTCCTCACGGGTCAGCCACAGCTCCTCTAATCACATATAATGAGACTGAAGCCAGAGAACCGAGATGTGCAAAGCAGAGTATCCTACAGCTTGAGCTCTGATCACTTTAAATGTTTCAAGGCTATGTATATTAGCCCATCTCATGTGGTGGTTTTGCTTTGAGTTCATAAAGATTAATAAAATTAATAGCCATTAGGGAGATATATCTAAATGTTAGTACAGGGAGTATTGCCATCATGCTTTCTAAACACCAAATTGATTCAATAAACCCCACCACTTATCAAATAGTGTCAGGAGTTTAATGCATGAGAATTAACCAAAGTAGGATATATTTATATATTCAGAACTGATTTTTTAAAAATCTCTTTCTGAACTTGCTAGACTCTGTTAAGCAAATTATGTTGATTTGAGCCCTCCAAGTCATAACTGAATTTCATTCTAAATGGAGGTTTGACCATTCCCTTTGAGTTAGTAAATACACATTGTAAACTCCATTGATAAAGTTATCAGTAAGGAGAGCAAAAAGAAGGATAATATGTGAAACATTTTCGCAGAAACCCACCACGCTATAGTTGTCCGGCATGTCATATTGGATTCATTTCAACAAAAAACGACTTTCACAGAATGCCCACCAGACATGTTCTCACAGGCTGTTTTGCCATCTGTAGTATTAAAGAGTATCCATTATGGGTGCCTTGGGGCTAATTTTTCAGAATTGATTATAAAGTGTTCATGATACGTTACCTCAAATGGAATTATTGGCTTTAATTAAAACCAACCAACAGAACCAAACAAAATAAAATCCTCCAAACAGTAGCTTTATTAAAGCAGACAAAGATCTTGTTTTAGACTTTACATCTGGATTGAAAGAACATGCACACATATTTGCTTATGATAGATTTCTGTTAATATAATTTATTTGACTAAATAATGGTCATAGAGAATTTATGCATAATGTAATCTACTCTAGAAACCACTTTCTCCTTGATTTATTTACACAAAAATGTACATCTCAAAATCCACCAGCATCCAGCTTATAAAAAAGAAAGGATGAGGTCTCATCTTTCTTAAGTTTGGCATTTAGATGCAGTTGAAAATACATGGAAAATAGCAAACATGTTCTAAAAACCTGTATTATGAATACATCGATTTCATCTAATTTAGGAAACAGAAAGTAAAGATAAAATGGATGTTTTAAGTCATTTCCCTAGTTGTAACACCTCTCCTTTACATGTTCTGATCAGTAGCTATTTAAGCAAAATTTTATTTTTATAAACTGAGGTTATTTTCTATAACCTTAACAAAGCTGGAAATACCAATGCAATTGTACAGCCTGGGTTTGGAGTCATGGGTTTACATACTCACCAGCACAAATAAATCCTCTAAGTGGCTTCCAAAGTAATTATTCCAGTTCTTTACTTTCTCTTTTATGTAGTCTTTGAACTCCTCAAAAAGCAGAATTCTGAAAACATTCTCAGCCTCAAATGACAAATTATGTTCCAATATGTTATCAAGAGAAAATGGAATGACTATTATGCAAATTGGATGCCTAATTGCTGCCCTCTATTACTCAGAAAGGCTTGATTTGGAACCCATCCCAGAGGTCATTTAGTCACGGAGCAGTCTCCCACCCCAAGAAGGAGTAACACATACCCTGTGAGGCTTATCATAAGCCCATACATGTGACATATTCTGTTCAGTTGAACTAAAAGTCTCACAGAAGACTCTCTGACCCAAAGAGTACAGTTTTGTCGGGTCCTTCTACTGCCGGAGATTCCACAATGCAGGAAAGTTCTTCTTGTTGTGGTGGACGTTTATTGTTCCTCTGACCACCTGCTGACCGCTACCTTTTCCTAATAGAGAATCACTTTTCTCTCCTATTGTTGTCTGCAGTCTTAGTGCAAACAGGCTAAAATGTTCTTCATTCCACTTGAGAGGTTGCAATAGGAATTCTTCACCAGATGCTTCTCTGCACCCTAGGAGACAGCCATGTGATAGGACCATAGGGCTCTTCATCCCAGGACTTTAAGTCAAACGTGGAACAAGGATGAGATGGTAAGACCAGTATTTGAGGGTTGTAGAGGCATTGCAGTGCGGGTACGCTAATCAGATAATTTCTTCAAGTTTCTGCTGCTGGCCTCTGAGTTCCTGGCCTCCAGCCTCTTGCTAAGTCAGTCTCCATGCTTCATTTTAGTTTTTGTGACTCCGGATATTTTTCCAGTTAATTTTGTTTGTTTGAGGCCACCAGACTCTGTCTATATATCTGCAAGCAAAGAACTATGTCATCAGAGTTCCCAGTAATTTCTCCCTTTGTTCTGAAATTTACTTTCCAGAATTTGTCCGTATTCACAAATCCTACTTTTAAGTATAAAATCCTACCTTTTATTTATCATCTTTATTCTGGTTGAACAAATAAGCTTCCTTCAACTGTTGCTTAGATTATTTGAATTCTAGGCCTTAGACAACTCTGATCACATTTCTTCTCTGGGAATTTGCCCCATATAGAACTCGCAGTTAAGTGAAACCCATAAGACTCCTTTCTAGTTTTTGTTTTTGTTTTTGTTTTGTTTCTCTTGAGAGAGATGAACTGGTTTCAGTTCTATAACTTTCATAACCATGTCACCATGTTTAGCTAATTCTCAAAAAATACTTAAGACTTTAATTTTTGACCATTACATTTTGCTTACTTTAGCACCTCTCTGTTATGATTTAGATGAAATATAGTATTATTTCTCCCAAATCTTCATTGAACTCATTGATAAAAATATTGAGTGGACTGGATCCCTGAGGTAGACTGCCAACAACATGTTTAATGTGATCTAATAACCAATGGCCTTTGCTGAAGTTGTTTTAAAAACTTTGAATTACTTAGCATACCTAACCATTTAACCATATCTAAGTATCTATTTACAAATCTATTACACTTCAAATTTTTTTAAAGATTTTATTTATTTATTTGACAGAGAGAGATCACAAGTAGACAGAGAGGCAGGCAGAGAGAGAGGGAGGGAAGCAGGCTCCCTGCTGAGCAGAGAGCCCGATGTGGGACTCAATCCCAGGACCCTGAGGTCATGACCTGAGCCGAAGGCAGCGGCTTAACCCACTGAGCCACCCAGGCGCCCTAATACATTTTAATTTTAAAGATTTTTATTTATTTTTTTTTGAGAGAAAGAGAAGACATGTGTGGGCATGGGTAGGGGCAGAGGGAGAAGAGGGAGATAATCTTCACAGACTCTGCACTGAACACAGCACCTGAGGCTGGGCTTGATCTCAGGACCCTGAGATCATGACCTGAGCCAAAATCAAGAGTCAGATTCTCAACTGACTGAGCCACTGAGCTGCCCCTATTCCTCTTAATTTATTCCCTATTTCCCTACAATTCCTCAGTAAGATACAAAATATTTCTATTCAACTAAAAAGTAGCATTATTATTATTGGGAAATGCAGCATAGTAACTTAATCACAGATACAGTACATATGTATAAATAAATCAAATTTGGGAAACAAGATTTATCCTTGCTATATGCAATATACTGTATTTGTTTCTATTTTGTTCTATAGTATTTTCTTTAAGCTAGTCATATAAGATTGGTGGGTTACGTCAATATCAGTACTGACTTTTTGACTCTCATATTGCACAATAGTTATATAAGATTTAACTAAATCTCGTAAAGATTATGAGAGATCTCTATTTTTTATAACTGCATTTAAATCTACAATTATCTCAAAATAAATAAAAGCTAGTCATGAACTACCAAATTTAGATCGTGATCCACTAAGATTCATCAACAGAAAGGTAAAAGATATTAACAGACATTAACAGAGATATTAACAAAGACATTAACAAAATAATAGTGAATAAAACAAAGGTGTCATCATTGTTTTTCAATATTATGGTAAGAATTTTAGTCACTGTGGGGTGCCTGGGTGGCTCAGTGGGTTAAAGCCTTGCCTTCAGCTCAGGTCATGATCCCAGGGTCCTGGGATCGAGTTCCACATCAGGCTTTCTGCTCAGTGGGGAGCCTGCTTCCCCCTCTCTCTCTGCCTGCCTCTCTGCCTACTTGTGATCTCTGTCTGTCAAATAAATAAATTTAAAAAAATCTTAAAAAAAAAAAGAATTTTAGTCACTGAAAAGCATATAGAAATAGGAAATATTTTTGTTAAAGAGACAGAATTATCATTTTCAAACTATAGGAATATTTATATGGAGAAGTGTCAAAATATAATTGGAAAACTACTGAAAAGGATGATTCACAGAAGAAAATATTTTAATAACTAAAAAACAAAATTGTTTAATCTTAATATAAATAAAATAAGATACTGTTTTTGTTTTTAAATAAATGCACTTTAAGAAAATTCATTAAACTTAATATTTCTGTGACTGACAGGTATTACCTCAAGCTGCTACTGTTAGCAGACATTGGTGCAAGTCTTTTAGAAAGGTATAGCAAGGCTCTTAACCCATATAACATTAGTTCATATTCTTTTACTCAGTAAATATCTGCTTACATTCTAAGAACATAAATGACTTGGGTAAGGATTTATATAATGACTGTTTTTCACAGCTAAAGTTGTAATATAATAAACAAATAAATAAAGGTTTGGCCTGAATATCCAATACTAGGATTTTGTTTAAATACATTTATGGATGGATAATATATAGCTTTAATAATGCCTTTCACTAAGTATTTAATAACAGGAAAATAATAAAATGCAATGTTAAATGACCAGAAGGAAATATTAAAGCATCAATTGTTATTTCTGCTAAAAGGTTTATAGCTAATTTTCACATTCTTTTTTACACCAGAATAGTTTACACTATCTGAAGTAGCTGGTACAAACTCTGTTCCATAAAGGTACTTATTAGCCAAGGCTGTCAAAACACAATACCACAGACGTGGGGACTGAAACAACAGAAATGTACTTTCTCAGACACCTGGGTGGCTTAGTCGGTTAAGCGTCTGCCTTCAGTTCAGGTCATGATCCCCGAGTCCTGGGATGGAGGAGTCCCACGTCAGGCTTCCTGCTCAGCGGGGACTCTGCTTCTCCCTCTCCCTCTGCCCCTCCTCCCCACTAGTGCTTTTTCCTCCTCTCTCAAATAAGTAAATAAATATTTTTTTAAAATGTATTTTCTCATAGTTCTGGACACAGGAAGTCGAGGATCAGGTGTCAGTAGGGTCGATTTCATTCTGAGCACTCTGTCCTTAGAGTTTGGCTTGCTGCCTTCTCTCTGTGTCTTCATATGGCTTCACATGTCTGCATCCTCTTCTTAGAGGGACACCAGTCATACTGGGTTAAGGCTGACCTCAATGACCTTGTTTAAACTAACTTAGCTCTTTAAAGACCCCATCTCCAAATACAGATCATTCCGAGGTACTAGGGATTAGGATTTTAACATATGAATTTGGGGGGGGAACATCATTCAGTCTATAATCGTACTCTAGGCAGATCAACTGGTGCCATACACACCCAGGCCTGTCTGCTTCTATAGAAATAAATTGCCACAGTTAATAATGGGAGAAGGAAGGTTAGTTGCCTTTGCTGATATAAAAGCATCAAAGCTGCTGTGGCTCATTAAGCTGGGAGATTTGCTGTCTGGGGTCATAGAACAGCTGCTGTGATAGACTACCCATCAAAGTCCATATATCTGATGGCATGAGCTGATGGGGAAGAAAGCTGATATACAGGTTTCTATACGTCCTTCTAGGAAAGATCCATCAATATGTATCATTCATGTATGTTTCTCTTTGGGATCCCAATGAACTTGCCTAGCCGGACTGGTTTCATATTTAGTAGATTCATCACATTTAGTAGATGAGAAAAACAATAACCACAGCTAAGAGCTATGACTGCCGGGGACAAGTTACTCTCACAGGAAAACTACTGCCATACTTAGCAGATAAAGACAATACTTTAGTGAAGGAAAATTCTATAAACACAAAAAATGAGTTTCCACACATGAATGGTTAACCTGCTTATATAAACCTTAGTTGTCCACAAGGATTCTTCCTTGAAGATTCTGGAAAGCTGCTGTCATACTACAGACAACCAGAGTTACATAGAAATAAAGAATATTACATATGTCAGCAAAAGGAAAACCGCTTCCGAATCTTTTTCATCACCATCTTCTTCAGGAGAATGTCTGCAATATTTGGATATATATTTATTGTTTAATATTATAAAGATCTTAGTGTCTTAATATATTAAGTACATCATAATGTATATAAAACTAGAAATTAAGACTATTAAAATAATATGAACAAATAAATTCAAATAGGAATTCTTGAATGCCTCAAAATCAGTGGTCAGCTAGCATGTCACTTAGGATGTGTACAATTCATTTTAGGGATCTCTGATCTATATAAATAAAGATCATAATACAGGTGTTTAGTGCTTAAAGATAGTTTCTTTCCACCAATGGCAATCTACAGAGAAGTGCCAAGAAAGGATCTACCATGAATGGTAGGTGTGCATCTTTCTATCTTTAGTTACCTCCTACCAGTCAAAGTAGTAGTCAGCTGAACCAGTAAAACATAAGGCAGTATATAAAAACTACTGTCCTTTTGGGTTTCTCCCTCAGTAGCATTTATTCAGTTTAAATGGACACTTTGTAGAAGGATTTTAGAGGGATATTTTCTCAACTTTCTAATTCTTAATTAGTGAAGCAATTTGCACAGTTTCTGTTACAAAAGACATCGACTAGACCTGTTTCAAGGTGTCTTTCACAAAAACCCTATTTCCAAATCATATAATATGTTCCATACTAATTAATTCATTTTTTTAAAATGAGGCAAAATAGGTGACTTATGACCCTAGGCCTATGACCACATTGGTCTCCCCTTTGGATTTTATTTTTTTATTTTATTTGGTTCTTGGCATGTGAGGTTTTATGATTTTTTTTCCATTATAATTTTTTGGTTGTTTTTACAGATACAAAACACTAGCAATAATCTGATCACATCTATTTTTCCAAAGGACTCTGGATTGTCTCAGCTGGTGAGTCACCTCGAGATGCTGAACAACAATTCTGATAAATCAGTCTGCTGTAGCAGCATTTTTGCCCACAAAGAAGGAACTGAACCCTCTGGGGATGAGACCCCCCCACTCCTTAACCTAGTCTTTTCCAAACTTTAGAGAACATTTCTAGTTTGAGCCTCCACTGAAGGGGCATATCACTATTCACACATTCATGGAAGAGGTGATTTTTTTTTTAAAGATTTTATTTATTTATTTGACAAGGAGAGAGAGATCACAAGTAGACAGAGAGGCAGGCAGAGAGAGGGGGGGAGGCAGGCTCCCTGCTGAACAGAGAGCCTGATGCGGGGCTCGATCCTGGGACCCCGAGATCATGACCTGAGCCGAAGGCAGAGGCTTAACCCGCTGAGCCACCCAGGTGCCCCGAAGAGGTGATTTTTAACTTCTAGCTGATGGGACAGCTCAGGGCAGTCGGAATGGAAAAGACAGTTGGGTATTTGGTATAACAAGAAATATGGCCACGGACGTATCATTAGCCATTAGCTTTTGGTATTGGCAATTCTATAAAATGTACTTTCTATCTCATAGTGCCATGACTAATTTAATTTAAGTCAGACTGGAAGACTATTTTCAGGTGAAATAAAACCAATTCTTTGCAATAACATTTCATCGCAGTGTACTCACATAACTTAGTATTTATTTCAAACTCAATTTACCAAACAGCACAGATACAAAAGTTAATGCTATACATACACTTTACAGTCAGCACTGAATAAGTGCCTTTGACAAATATATGTCATACTTGTCTTCTTAACATCAACACTGACAGTTTGTAAAGTAGTGAAGGTAATATAATAGCAACACCTTCACATTCGTATAGACATCAGTGGAAGGATAAAAGACAAAGAAGTTTGTTGTTTGTGAACTTTGCTTCCTAGTACCTTACTCAGGTTTTGCATGAAGTTGGTGAAACACTAGCGTTGAGAACAGACACACTCAAATTAGCAGAAGCAATAGGGATGATTGTAAGGCTACAGACAGACAGATGTCATCCCAGCGAAGCTGAACAGCCTGGTTTGAGGCAAGGCGGGGCCTGTGGTAGAACACAGATAGCATTTTCACTCTAGAACTTTGCTGTTAAATGGGCTCAGCTACTTGTCTGCTCCACACTATGAGTTTCTAGTTGTCAAATTCAGTGTGTCCTTCCAGTCGATACTCTACACAAAGGAAATCTGATTTACTCAGCTCGTATTTTCACAGCCTGTTGCTAAGATCCCCCCACACATGGACCATTAAGTAAATGGGATTGCACAAAACAGCACGAGGTGAAAGTCAGGTATAAGATGAAGTTGAAGATTGCTGGAGCAGAGGGTGGTGCAGCTAGCACACCTAGTTTCTAGATCCAACCAAGGATTCGATTCTACCTGTATCCATGATTTTAGGTTCTAACTTCCCCGGGGAAAAACATACTGACATGCTCACCCCCTCGACTTTCCTAGCGAATCCAATTGTCTGCTCACAGTCCTAAACTGTCTCCAGGCACTCATCCTTTTTGTTGTCACCTTGAATATATTCTACACATACAATTAATGGCCCTTGTCATTGTCAGCTTCTCTTATACATGTTCTCCTGGAGCGATTGGTTTTGGCTAGCCACTTCACTAGGTCATTGAAATACAGATGTTTACAGCTTATCAACCCAGAGAAGTTATTCTCAGGAAAGGAGGGAACTGTTTCCCAGGGGACCTTTAATGAAGTGTAAAGACATTTTTCCTTGTCACAACTGAGTGAGTGCTACTGATCTTTAATGAGTAGAGGCCAGGGTTGCTGCCAAACATCCTGTGGTACAGAGGACAGCCCAACCCCACAAAGGAAAATTATCCAGCCCCAAATGTCAATAGTGATGAGGTTGAGAATCCCTGATCTAGAGGCATTCTGAGACTCACATCCCAGAAGAACATACATGCAGACTAATTTTGAACAGATTAGTCTCTGAGTTAGAGCAAATCTTATGACCTGAAGGAGACCCGTGCTATGAACATCCATCTCACAGGATCGGCTCTCCAATGTGCCTGTCAGCCTATGCTGCATTCCTTGCCTATATACAAGATTCTGTCTTATATACATGCACAGACTCTGATGCAACTGGGGAACACTTTCTCTTGCCTTTGCTGTTCCAAAGGTCAGTGCACAAAGCAGACCACCCAATTCGACAACTCCTGGAACACCTTCCCCTGCTGCATTCACATAAGCTTAGAGGCCTGAATGCAAATAGGACTCCTCAATGCCCAGTTAAGAGCTTAGAGATCAAGCTCTCATTAATCCTCAGCTCCTTTAGTGACTTTAGGGAGGCTTACTCAACTTGATCTTCACAAGTGCTTGGAATTCACGTGAAAGGTTCGATCAATCTAGGGAGGAGCTAGCATTGTTTCCTGGATGTTTGCTATAGACCAGACCCTCTGTTGCCTTGGAGTAAATTGTGAAATGGAAACATGTACCCTTTGGTGGATAAGATAATTGTGTCTCTCAAATAAAAATTTGTGTCCACATTTGTGAATGTAATCTTCCTTCGATGCCAATACTGGCACACCATGCCAAGCTATCTTTGGAGCTCAGTAAATATTTATGGAATATGTGAATTTTTCTCAACTCTTTACTCTTCCTGAATACATACAAGGAAGATATTCACATTCCCACAATCCCATTAGTAACAATAAATTAGCTGTCCCTAAATGATGGGCAGTGGGTTATATTCAAATATGTACTGAATGGAAGGTAAAAGAAGAGAGGGATGGGAGAATCTGACAAACTCTTCCAAGTGTATCTGATTTCCCCAGACCTCCAATTGAAAGTGACTGCTGTATACTTTCTTACCACTTCTCAATCACAGCAAAGCATTTACCAGATTTCAAAACATCTTGAAGGTTTTTTCTGACTCAATACCTAGTGTATCTTTTGTTCATAAGTTTTTCTGAAATTGAAATTATAATAGCAAAATCATGGCCAGTGATTTTGAGTGTTTCTTAGGTATGAAGCACCACTGAAATGTTTGTATCTATGAGGTAGCTACTGGTACTTTCCCCATAATGCAGTTGAGACTGAGCTACTGGAAGGTCTTATAAGGCTGGACCCTGGCAGACTGCCTCTAGACCATGACCCTATCTCTACCCAAATCTCTTCAACTCTATTTTGATCCCCCTTTATGAGTATAGTTAGCTATATGTCTCAGGGATCTGCTCCTCAATTCATAGCATTATTTCATACATTTTGAAATTTCATTGTATCCTTGCTTATGGTATAGTTGTGTTGCACATTTGAATTTGCACACAGGTATTGGGAGGTGTGATCTTTGAGGGTAAACTCTCCTGTGCTCACTTCACCTTTCTTTATCTTTCTAGTCCTTCTACCACAATCCTGATCACCAGCAGATATTCAAAATTGAGTTGCTTGTAATCAGGAAAAATCCATCACATCAAATTCAGAAGGACAAAGAATATTTTAAAAAAATATTTTATTGGGCACCTGGATGGCTCAGTGGGTTAAGCCGCTGCCTTCGGCTCAGGTCATGATCCCAGGTCCTGGGTTCGAGCCCCACATCGGGCTTTCTGCTCAGCAGGGAGCCTGCTTCCTCCTCTCTCTCTGCCTGCCTCTCTGCCTACTTGTGATTTCTCTCTCTGTCAAATAAATAAATAAAATCTTAAAAAAAATATTTTATTTATTTATTTGACAGAGAGAGAGATCACAAGTAGGCAGAGAGGCAGGCAGAGAGAGAGGGAGGAACAGGCTCCTCGCTGAGCAGAGAGCCCAAGGTGGGGCTTGACCCCAGGACCCTGAGACCGTGACCTGAGCCGAAGGCAGAGGCTTAACCCACAGATCCACCCAGGTGCCCTGACAAAGAATAACTTTATGGTAAAAATTCCAGATGAGATGATTTTTTTACTGTTGAATTTTCTAACATTAAAGATCTGAAGAACTGCCTTCTATCATCACCCAGAATCTACCAGCAGGAGCAGTGAACCCAGCCAGTCCAGGTGACATAGGGAAGAGATGGACCCATTGTTCAGTGGTCAGGCCAGATGCAAGAAGACTTTCCTATAGGTGCTCTGATTCACACCACTAATTCTTCACCTTTCACTCTGCTCCTCCAGACTTTTCCCTCTTCTTATAGTCATGATCATCATCGAGAGGGGACAATTTTGGAGGATTTTCTCAAAGATAGCAGAGCCAAACCCCCTTTGCCATCTGCTCTATAACTGCTCTGTTACCACAATTAATGTTACTTTTTTATCATTATGTTTCATGCTGTAAAATATTTTGCTGAAATTTCTTCCCAGTGTTCCCCGTTTATGAAGAAGGCGTTTATATTCACTGACTTTATTCCAAGAAAATTAATACACTTATTAAAACCTAAAAGTGTTTTGAAATCATCCTTATAAAAGAATATATTTGTTAGATTTGTGCTCATGTGTATCTGTTGGTATCACGTTAAATACAGGTTTGGTTACCAATACATATGTGACTCATGAATACTAGTGACGGTAAGATCAAGAAAACTTGATCTCCACAAATTACATGTGTGATATGCTATCCACACAGACTCATTGTGTCCTTGTTTACTTAATGTTTCCATATAGTTTCTTCTGGAAATGAAGCAGCCCATGTTAAAAGTTTCAGATTGCTTGGTAAAAAGTCCTCTACCCACCTTAATGATAGGATATACTTGAACACTATGGGGTGCTGATACAATTTGTAATTTACTTAGTTAGTGACAGGGAGCAAAGACAATCCAACCAATGTGATGTTTTGTAACAAAATGAAATGTTGCAAAAATAATCAAATAGCCAGAAGCTGAAGCAGCTCTGTAACCAAGGCTGTGGAGAGCCGAATACAGAACTTCAGGTCTCAATGTTGGAACACCATATGCAAATTTTATAGCTCAGTCTTCCTGAGTAAGAAATTTTGTGCATGATTTAAATGTCATAAACATTTTACAAGTCTTTCCTAGCAGCAGATTTCCTGTTCTGGGAGTTAAAGGGCAAGTGTAAACCTGAGAACATGTTCTACATATGTATGACAGGCATAAAAACACACAGAATGACCTTTACAAACATATCAGGCTGACCATTTCTATCCTGAAGAGAGAAACTGCCAGACTGAATACACATTTAGATGGAGTCACTGGTACTTAAAATCTGTAGCTCTGAAAATATAGTAGTCTCTTTTGTAATTATATGGGCAATTGTCTCAGGTTCTGTGAGTTACCTCAACTTTTTACAATTCAGAATTTCTTTTCTCTCTCTTTTTTTATTCCTAACCCAGAAGTACAATAAGACACACAGAGAAGAAATTCTTCTCTAATTAGTGTCTAATGCATTGCATTAATGTGTTTAATTTTACAAATTGATTACAATGGTCTGCACAACATAATTGCAGAGCCAGAAGTTTAAAATAAGTTTCCAGCCTTCCAATGGCATGATCAAGTCTATATTACCCGACTACAGGTTTGGAAAACAAGGAAGAGGGAGAGTACATGTGAGAAGGATCATAGCTGGAGGGATGTGGTAGGAAGAGAAGACTGAATGATGGATGGATAGCAGATTATGTTTGCTTCTTAGCTTTGCCTAGGGTCAGATAGAGGTATAAATATCAGATGAATGCATTTCCAATTTTGCCTTCCTTCTGTCTGCCAGCCTAAAAGAAAATTTCCGAATAGTTTATTTATCCACAGAGTAAAAGTCTGGCTCTATAAGCCATAAACATAGACACAAAAGTTTAAAACCTGAAAAGGAATCGGACTCCCCCTCCCCACCAATTCAGATGATGTTCTAGACTCATTTATTAGCAACAATAGTTTGATCCACTTAGGAAAATTAAAAGTTGCAACTAAACAAATCTTGATATGCCAGAACAAAATCCAGCCTATTTGACATACATTCTTGTGTTTGCTGGTGCTTTTCCTGATGTCCTGGAAACATCGTTCTCAAACTAGAACTAGAGAAAACAACAGAAAACACGGAGCCCGAAAATAAGGACCATGACCTCATATCTGCACTATTTCAAATACAGGGAAATTATGTTTCATTTGCGTGGCTGATATTTTGAGCGATCTTGTTGCCTTCCACTAATGCTAAAGGAGGGGGTCGGCAGAAAAAAAAGAAAGCTGTTCTATACTGCTCATTGGTTGTACATTCAGAAATCTCATCCATAAAAGAATGTTTTCTTCTCTGCTTCAGATCGAAGCCTAAAGAATGTAAATCTTAAACATGCCGGATCTTGAGAATTAAGCTCTTACATATTTGGATACTCATGTTATTTATTTTTGTAAGAAAGATTTTACAAGGCTCCTTTTTAATGTCTGATCCAGTAGCACAGTCTTATGTATATTGAGAAGATATAAGCCTAAGAGAAGGATTGTTCCAGCACACTAAATGAATTAAGATCATCAGACATGCCCCAAGACCACTGTGGAATCTAATATTTAACATCAGGAAAGTTTATTTTTCCATGTATCCTTCTTCCAATTACTGTATATTTTAGCTCTGCCACTTCATGTAACATTATGTAAAGAATTCTCTATTAAAGTCATGGCAATAAACTCTGGTGCTTCTGGTCCACCAGAAGTATGGGACACATACCCTACACATGTTATTCATTTCAAGTGCATTTCATCTGTGGTTGCTGTCATTGGGGCTAGATAACAAATATAATAGCATGAAAAGTAATGTGATACAGAAAATATTATTAATATCATTATTTTATCTGGATTTTTAATCCGGTTTACAGGAATGTTTTTCATGTCTGGAGGAAAAGGAGACTGTCATCCTATCATGGGACAATCTGTTAATAGCAAACATCAAGGAAATGTCATTCGTCTGCTTTGATAATGTGGTTGAGGGAATTTTAGAAACTACTCTGAAAATTAGCTGTAATATACTTGGGGAAAAAAAAAGTTGTGATAATATGGGAGAAAGGAATTTTCCCACTGGGTATGACTACTGGTTTAAGCACAATTGTATAATATTTTGAAACTGCATTCTCTCCAAAGTCCGAGTAAAATATTAAGTATGCGGCTTTACCAGAATCCTGAGGCTTATTGCTTCTGTGCGTGGCCTAACTTTATTCCATTTTCTGCACCGAACCACAAGCTTCTTCAGATCTTATTAGTATGTCATTCATTCTTGCATATCCTCTTTGTCTTGCTGGTTGATTTTTTTTTAAACAATATGTTTTTTCTTATCTATCAGATTAGAAGACTGCAAGAGGGGCTATCTTATTATAGATCTCTATAAAACAAAAAAATATTATTAGGCACCAATAACACCTGAGGCTTAATCTATTTTATCATCTCATTTTTCACAGACTGAACACAGTGTTCCTTCTGTTTATTTCTTGACTGTGAACCATCTCCTGATTCCCAGTGTTTTCCTTGGATGTCCGTATAGTAAGTAGTCCATATGTGCTTATCATATTGAGTTATTGCCAAATTTTTATTCATTTAATGGTATATATGTCAGTATAGCATGAATTCCAGTAGTCCCATGTATTTTAAATTTATACCAGTTACTATTTTTAGGTAGTAACTTATTTAACTGGTCAAAGCTGGTCTAATCTTAACTAATTATCTTCTAAACTATTCAGAGCATTTGTTTCTTAAGATTGGTGAGGATTTGTTACTTTATTTATTTTCATTTTTTTCTTACTTTATTTAAATTATAGTCTTTGTCCACTCTGAAATTTATACCAAAAGAGACAACAAAGTAGTATCAGTGTTCAGTTATTCAAATATGAATTTTGAACAGAGTGCAGTGGCTTGCCATATAGTATAAGGACCTTTCTTTAAAACTAAATTAATTACATTAATTAATCTTTTAAACTGAATCAAATGCTCATACAAAGAAATGTATGGATAAACTAAAGTTGCCTGTTACTCACATGATCCCATATTTCTCAATATCACTTAATTAGTTATTTTTTTATTACCTTTCTTTCTTGAGCTCCTGAAGTGGCATATGTGTATGCTGACACAATAGGCAATAAAAAATTAAAAATGAAATAAACTATCTGAATATGCTTGAGATTATAAAGTGGGAAAAAAGTCTATGTTGATAATGTTTATTCAACCAAATACTATAAGCTATTATTTGATGAGACTTTATATCAGTAAGAGGAGAGCTTCTTTCCCTGGAATATAGAT
Organism: Lutra lutra; assembly: GCF_902655055.1. Classification (NCBI taxonomy): domain Eukaryota; kingdom Metazoa; phylum Chordata; class Mammalia; order Carnivora; family Mustelidae; genus Lutra; species Lutra lutra. The sequence continues at coordinate 122,968,425 of NC_062284.1, forward strand.
AGCAATAACAAGTTATGATTCATGATAATATCACTAGAAGTAATTATCTACTACAAAGGTAAATTCTTTGATAAAAAAAGATATAATATATACAATATACATTAATATTACATGCACACACAGTATATATATAATATGTATATATAGTGTGTGTGTGTGTGTGTGTGTGTGTGTGTGTGTGTATGTGATGTATAAAATAAATGCCATTGAATTTCATGTCTTTGGCTCCATATTGAGTTGTTTTCCTATTAAGTGCTGGTGGTACCCCTCCATAGATTCTGGGAGCTGGCTCTTAACAGTTGTGCTATAAAGATGATACTTCATGAGCTTGACATAACGCATGCAGTAAGCCTTAGGTGGATTGGGACCATGCTAAATTTATTATTTTTTCACTCCTGCATGGCAAGATGCATTTTAGTTCTTATCCAAGTTATTTATGTCTTAAAATTAGATATGATCTTTTCAAAGAAGTAGAGTGAGATATTGGGGGAAAAGGACCAGATGTAGCATTTTCAGTTTCCATTTGTGCACTGTGTTCTGGGGCCCGGGGACCTCAGCAACACAATTAAGGCTGTATTGATCTGCTCCTGTCATTACATTGTAGACAGACCGACTAGGGGTTTGCAGTTTACACATTTATGCGACTTCACCTGGTTTGGGGTTGTTTTTAAGTGAATCTAGAGTTTCAAAAAGGTGTAAAATTGACACTCTCTGAGGTCCTCCAGGCTTCTGTGAAATAGTAGTAAAGGAAGTGCCTGGCTAGAGCTTCCCCACATGGTTCTAAGCACTAACAGGAGATCAAGGCAGGACAGCAGGGAGGCAAAGCACCAGGCCCTGAAAGCAGAGCATGGCCACAGCCTCTTCCAGAACCCCTTAGGCATCTTTGCAGATGGTAACGTGAGCTTCGTTTTCCTTAATTCTTACTCTTCTTCAGACTGTGCTAAAGTGCCTTACATTCATGCTTACTTTTTACTCCTCACAATAACTCTAAATGGTATGCACTGCGATTCTCATCTGCAAGATGAGGAAACTGAGGCACAGATGAGTAAATAATGTGTTTTCTGACACAAAGCTACCAAAGGACAAATCTGGTATTCACATTTAACTATGTGCCATAAAGCTAACCCTATCATCCTCTACATGTCAAGTTCACTGTGCCCTAAATATAGCACTTGATTCAGCCTGTGTCTCTGGGATTCCAAGCCATTTTATTCATTTGATAAATAGACCACATTACTATAGCACCCTTGGTCTGAGCATGTTTGTTAGATTTCCTCTTGAAAGCAGTTTTCATATTTTTAATTTTACTTGGCTATATGCAAGAGGGTCTCAACACAAGGAAATGTCTTAGTCTTTCCTCCATTGTGGATCATGGGGTTTGATATTCAGCCTTATAAATTCCAAAAATCAAAGTTTGGATTCCTTGTCATTAAAAAAAAAAAAAAAAAGAAATTCTTGGGTCACTTGGGTGGCTCAGTCAGTTAAGTGTCTGAATCTTGGTTTTGGCTCAGGTCGTGATCTCAGGGTCATGAGATCAGCCCTGAGTTGGGCTTCGTGCTCAGCCTGGAGTCTGCCTGAGATTCTTTAGTGCTCTGTTCCTCCCCTGCTCTTACACACTAGCAAATAAACACATCAAGTAGATTGATTAATTAAAAAAAAAATTTCTGTAAGATTTAATACAAAGGTTATAGTGTAATTAGAATACAAAGATGGGTCAGTGGAAGGCAATGCTGTTCCGCTATCTAGAGAGTTCTCTGGGTACTTCCCAAAACACCCCTTCTCCTGCCATAGTTACCATCATCTATACCCAGTTCCTTCTCCACTAAAGGCCACCAGAGAAGACAATTATGGAGAGCAGGTTCTTAGCTATATTCAGGAATCAGACCAGTTGCAGGTTGAATCCTGACATAACACTCTCAAGCTCTGGGTTTTCCAACAATTAACTTAACCTCTTTAAGCCTCAGTTGCCTTGTCTTTAAATAGGAATGATAATTATATGCTAGTGTCAGCTCTTTCTTTTGGGATCTCAAGTCTGTAATTGCAACAGAATTGTAGGCACTGCCATTTGAGAGGAGGCTGCTCTCCCTGCATTGCCAATATAAGCATGGGAGGCAGTTGCTTTGCTGGTAACTCTTGGTAAGGAAGAGGTGAGGGGAAGTCAGTGGGTGGCTAGATTACAAGTAAAGACAAAAGTCTGGAATTGTCTCAATCCTTGGTTGTCGTCATAAGTGGTTATGTGTGGGGGCGGTGAGCATGCTAGGAGTCGGAGCTCATTGGGAACACAGATGACCTTTAGCCCCTTGTTCTTGGTCCTACGGACCATTTGTACCAGCAATGAGAAATGCCTGGTGTCAAACACAGGTCTAATGTTCTTGAGATTGGTGCTGAAACAGACCACTTAGGGCTCTTGAGCAATTCATTCTAAAGACATAGGTAGACACAAGATTCATCCCCAGAGTCAAATAACTTTCCTGAGGGATGCTTTTGAGGTAACATGTTCAATTCAGTTAGGCATCCTGCCAAGCAGGTACATGCCAATTCCCAAATCACGCTTATAGAAGGGTGGGGCCCAGTCATCAAATACCTGCAGATTACAACTTGCTCATAAGCAGACCCTGTTACTAGCTAAGGGAAGTTTTCCCTGTACATTCCTTTTTGTCATTCACAGCAAATCTCCTTCCCTGAGGCTTCTCCTGTCAACCCAATCTCTGGAGAACTGCCCAGCCATCAACACCCACATTTATCCCAGCACCTTTGTTCTCAAAATGAACACTCTCTTTGAAGAAAATAAAGACTCAAATTCAAATGTCATCATAAATTGTTAAAGAAGTAAAAGAAGTTATTCCATGTGAATATAAACAGCTATCAAAAAAGCAAGAGGCAACAACACATACTTTTTTCCACACAAAAAAACAGTGATAAAATGCAAAGATTCATGAGCTGCTCTAATATCAGTGACTGGGGCCAGAAGATGCATGAGAGGACTAACATTACCCCCAAAGAGTTGAGATGAGTGGTTCTTAACTCCTATGTATCTTCACGTGATGCCTAAAATCCTATTGTATTTGGTTCCTGTTTCTGCTATACCACATTATCACAAATTTCACAGCTTAAAACAATGTAAGTTTATTATGTTACATTCTGGAGGTAAGAAACCCAAAAATCAAGGTGTTGGCAGGACTGAATTCTTTCTGGAGGCTCTAGGGGAGAATCCATTTTCTTGCCTTTTCCAGCTCCTAGAGGTCGCCCACATACTGGGGGTTTGGCCCCTTCCTTCATCTCCAAAGCTCATCAGTACAACCTCTAATTTTGTCTAATTTGCATCTCTTCTCTCTGTAATCCTCTTGCCTGCTTCTAAGGACTCTGTGATTACATGAAATGCACTTGGATGATATAAGATGCTCTCACCACAAGTTCATAACCTAATCTATTTACAAAGTCCCTTTTATCATGTAAGGTGACATATTCACAGGTCCAGGGATTAGAATGTGGACATCTCTGGAGGGCCATTATTGTGCCTACCATACTAATCAGCTGATAACTGTCAAGCACTTATAAGTCATTCCTTCCTTCCATTTAAAGTATTGTGAGGAATCTGTTAGGTTTTTGTGACGAAAAGAATTGCATAAGACTTTGCCCCTGCCCATAACAATAAGAAAATTATCTAGCACCTGTTAAACACTTGGTATGTGCCAGACATTTAATTCTGGGCTTTTAATTCTTTTAATCTCCCATTAAGTCTATGATGTTGGCTCTATTCCTTCTCCCGTTGTAAAGCTGAAAGACCCGAGTCACTAAGAAGTAATATCCCAATCTAAACTGGTAGTAAGAGGTAAAACTAGCATCTCAACCTAGGCAGCATGTCCATGAGCCTGCCATTCACTTAGTTTGCTGTTAGCCAGTCCTCTTTATGGTTTTGTATCTCTACTTCTTGTCAGTATAAATCATTCAGACTTCAGCTAATTTTAAGAACGGTTGCTGGCACACTGTACATACTCTGTAAATCATAATGATGGCAATGATGATGATGATGATGATGATGATGATGACAGTGGTAATGATAATGACGACTTGAAGAAAAAATTGGCTACCTTCTTTAGGGAAAGGATTGGCTAAGGAAAGGTTGAGTTCTAATGTTCACTTACTCATTAACACTGCTGGGATATTACATCCAAATATAGAAGGATCAAATGAAGGGGAGTTCCAGAAGACAGTTCCTGATGAGGAAAAAGGAGAGTAGCCCAGTTCTCAGTTCCTATTTTTATCTGAAGTCTCTGCTATATGCTCCTGGAATGAAAGAGTGTATTTGTCCTACGGCTTCCCTAATTATCAACTAATTAAGGAAATGATGGATAACTACTGCCTCTTTCCAACAGTATAAGATAGGTGGGCCAGGGCCCTATGCAAATGGGTGTGACGAATACATAGCAGGCATCTGCCATTAACAACATAATCTCAGCTCCCAGCACAGTACACCCAGCCAATCTTTTAAACTGCCTTGTGATTAGATTTACTCTAAATTATGCCCCTTCTCAGATGTCCAAATTCAGGAAATTCTGCATCTCACACTTGAGCTAAATATATTGAAGAACACAAATTAACATCTCAGTTTATTAGCAGAAACAGAAGGAAATGTCCACAAATTCAAACTCAATCATGATAATTGGGTTTCTATTTACCATCCTGGGAGGTATAGTTTTACTAACAGGAAAGGAAAGAAAGTCATTTTGGTTGCTACCATGGACCTCCACAAAGATCAGTCCCAACATTTTGCTTACTTTAATTATTTTGCTCATTTTCTCAACCACCCCTGCCCCTACCACTCTTTCTCTCCAGTGGTTCTGGATTTTAATCCTGAGGTTTATTTCAAGCATATGATTACATCATCTTTCTTTTTGTTAGATTAGTTTTCATTTGCGAGTCTGCTAAAATGGATAATATTTAAGCCTTTGAATGAAGGTACTGAATCAAGCCTAACTCTAACCACTTACAGACCAGATTATGCTGAAAATCACTTTATCTAATAAGATTTCCAGATCAAATACATACTGGAAGAGCACATGGACAATCGTTAAGATAGTGTTGCAAGGCTTATATCCGAAAACCTTAAAGCTTATAACATCTAGTTTGGAAGATTTGGGGACACAACTCTAAGAATCTTTCAAGCAAATTTGGCATTCATTCACTCAACACTTCTTTTGTGAGTGATTATTATTAGTATTAGGCAGCATACTATGGGAGTGGATACATCTATGTTAGTAGTGCAAGTGAGGATAGAGAATGATGGAGAAGCCACATAATGTCATATAAGACCTGCTTTTGGTATGTAATTTAAAGAGGGATGGGTGAGTGGAGGAAAGGAAAAGAAAAGAAATTCTAGTCCTATAACATCAAGAATTAAAGAGTGGAGGGGGGCGGAAACAGGGGTTGGCAAGGATCTTGAGAGTTGTGAATCTGGGGACTTCCTTTGGTAGATAAGGGGGTGCTATACCCAGAAAACTCATTGGACATGAGAGTGAAGCCAAGATAAAAGGGTTCTGTCCTTGCTGATTTTTGGCTCTCTGCATTCTAGAGATGTCATGAGCAGCAATAGGAAAATCAGTGGATTAGTTTCCCTTTGCCACTGCAACAAATTATCATTAACTTGGTAGCTTTAAACCATACAGATTTATCTTGCAGTTCTGAAGGTCGCAAGTAAAGTATGACACAGTCTCGGTCTTCGCTGGACTAGAACCAAGTGTCGGCAGGGCTGTGTTCCTATCTGGACACTCAGGAGAAGAATACTTCTCTTTGCCTTTTGAAGCGTTTAGAAGCTGCCTGTTCTCCTGGCTAACGGCTCCCTTCCTCCAGCTTCAAAGCCAGCAAAATCTTCCCAAATCCTTCTCACAACCTTACTTCTTTGGTTTTCTTCTTCTAAAGATATATTTGACTATATTGGCCTTTCAGATAATCTCTCTATTTTAAGATCAGCTGATTAGCAACCTTAATTCCATCTGCAAATTTAATTCCCCTTTGCCATATTCTAGAAAGTATTCATGCATCCCAATGATTAGGACAGGGGCATCTTGGGGTTTGGGGGAGGCAGTGGCATTACTTTGCCTACCAGTCAGAAAAGGTGCTGATATGAAAGAATGATAATGAGGCAGACTTTGAACATTCTGAGTTTATAATACTTGGTGTATGTTTAGTAGGAGAAATCTATAAAAATTCATGATTTAAAAAGCCTGGGCTGTTAGTTGATCACCAACTCAATGTGAGCCAATAGTTCATTTGGGAAACACCATAGGCTTCTGGAATGACGTTGGCCACATTCTGCCAACATACCCACTATGTGTGAGACACTGGACTAAGCCATTTTCATAAATTAATCACACTACAATTCATAGGGACCAACTTTTTTCTTTTTTCTTTAAAAAAATGGGGACACTAAGTCCTAGTACTCAAGTTCAGCTTGTCCCAAGCAGAAGAAGAAAATGTCTGCTTCCAAAGTACTTAAACTTAAGGTTATTTCTTTTTTCTGTCTGAAGGAAAATCAGCAAGCAAATTAGAATGACCAGCCACAGGATTTATGCAAGAGCGGTGCATTGTTAAGCTATTTATTTTCTTTTCACAGAAGTACCTTTCTGCTAAACAAAACAAAACAGCAAAAAACAAACAAACAAACAAATAAACAAAAAAACCTAAATTAAGAAGGTGCAAAATTACTTTAAAAAATATTAATAAGAGTTTACGTTTATTGAATTCTCAATATCAGGCCAGGGACTGAATGGCTGGCACTCTTCCAAAGAGGGCTGTAATGAATGTCTTTTTTTGCTATTTCACCAAGAAAAGAGATGTGAGCACTCCTTTTATTATTTCCATTTGTCTCCTCATGCTAGTACCAAGCAACACTTTGTCTTGTATTATGATGGAGAGCTGGCCATGAACCTATCTTGGGCCAGCTCTTCCACCTGTGGGTTAGATCTTATCCATCCACCTAGTCAAGGCTTCTGCCCCCACTAATGGCCACACTTTCTCCTGCAGCATTTGCTTTTCCCTCTTTGCTGAATCATTCCTATTAGCAAAAACATATGCTCTATGTTCTCTCATCTTAACAAACACTTCTTGTGATTGCATTGCCCCTCCAACTTACTCTGCTCCACACTGGGAGAAAACTCTTAAAGAATGATCTATGTACTCTGTGTATAGTTCGGCTCTTCTGATTTCTCCCTTTCAAATGCCCCCACCCCAATCAGACCAGTGCCCCTACTATGCCGCTACCAAAGTGCCCTTGTGAAGGTCACCCATGACTAGGGTGACTATACAGGTTAGTACTCAAAGTGGGACACATTTAAGAGTGAACGGATACCAGCCATTAACAATTATATCAGGATAATGGGCAAATATCCAGGTGGCCCACTGGTAAACTCTGGGTCTTAGATAGTATTCAGTAGGAGAATACTGAGGCTGAGGCTCAGATAGAGAGGCTGAGATAGAGAGTCCCATGCAGAGAGTTCATGGGGGAGTACACATGTTAGAAAGTAAGAAAAGCAGGATTAGGCAGAGGGGAAAGCTGATTGACCATTTCAGTATAAGTGAGGCTCAGCCCATCCTATAAGAAAACTCTGAAGCTGGATTTGATATTTATAGAGATTCCAAATTAAGGTGAAGGGGCCAGCCTTTAGTTCCCACATTAGAGGGAATTAGTGCTTAACACTGAGTGAGGAAATTTCCTATAGAAGGACAATTCCACTGAGAGACACAACTATAAGCCACAAGCAGCTGATATTCCCAATGGCTACAAGATGCTCATGCCAGCCCTGAAGAAAGGCTCCGGGGCACACCTTATGTACTACCAATGTCGGCCATGTTGCTAAGTCCAATAATCAAGTGTCTGTTCTCATCTTACTGGATCTATAAGAAACCTTGGACATAGGTGACCAATCCCTTTATCTTGAACCTACATTATGTTCTTGTCTTCCAGATATCACCTCCACCAGCTTTTCCTATTCTTTCACAAGGCTTTTCTCCTCAGTCTCCTAGTCTCATGCCTCTTAATTTCTTTGATTAGTGACCTCTGGTGTGACACAGAACTGTCCTTTCTCATTAGACTAGTTCCCCAGGTCAGGGTCTGCAACAATGACTGGAAGGACAAATCCTGACCATTGCCTTTTGCTGTAAATAAAATTTTATTGGAACACAGTCACACTCATTTCCTCCATGAAGGCTTTTGTGCTACAGCCACAAATGCAGAGTTACGACAGAGACCAGTGGTCCACGAAGCCAAGAAAATTTCCTATCTTGTCTTTTGCAGAAAAAGTTTGGCTGGTTCTCGCCCTAGAGGATCTGCTCTTATCTTTAAGGAGAGAGTATCTCCTTCAGTTCTTTGCAAATGTCACCTTTAAGGAGAGTTTCCTTCTGTCCTCACTACATACACATACATCATACATTCATTGTGTCGCTTTCCAGTTTTAACTTTTCTTTCTTATCACTATCTGTATTAGTCAGGGTTCTACAGAGAAACAGAACCAATAGGATGTGTATAGATATATATAGAGAGAGTGTGTGGGAGAGAGAGCCTTATTTTAAGGAATTGGCTCGTGCAATTATGGAGGATGGCAAGTCCAAAATCTTCAGGGTGGGCTGGCAGGCTGAAGATCCAGGGAAGAGCCAATATTGCAGTTCAAGTCCAAAGGCCATCTGCTACAGAATTCCTTCCTGCTTGGGGAAGTTAGGCTTTTGTTCTATTTAGGTCTTCAGCTGATTGGATGAGGTACAAACACATTATAAAGGATGATCTACTCTATTCAAAGTCCACTGATTTTAAACGTTGATTTCATCCAGAAATATCCTCACAGAAACATCCGGAATAATTTTTGACCGGATTTGACTGGATTTGACCAAATATCTAGACACCATGGTTCAACCTCGTGGACACATAAATTAACCACCACATTATCTAATGTATTCACATGTTTTATTATTTTTCTCCCATCTCTAACCTAATAATGAGTTCCGTGTGGAAGGGATTTTTGTTTGTTTTGTTTACTGCCACGTATCCCTAGCACTAGAGTGGCTGCCAAAGCACATAGTTGATGTTCAATATATATTTGTTGATTAAACAAATGGCTTTCAATACCATATATATGACCTTTAAGTTTATATATTTAGCCTAGATCTTGCCCTGAACTCAAATAAGTATATCCAAAGATCCTGCATGTATTTCCTCTTGGATTTAGAAGAAACCTCAGTATAACATGCTCAAAACTCAACTCATGATCTTTCTCCTGACACCTCTCTGTCTCACACCCCCATCTCCTTCAGTGAGTCCTTCCCTGGGCTTTCTGTTTAAAACAGCACATCTTCTTCCCCTCCTTCTCTGGCTGGCTTCACTCAGTAATACTTACCATGATCTAATGGGCTACCTATTATATGCGTTTACTTATTTGTAGCCCATAACCCTGTCATCAAAAAAGTTAATCGAAGACACAGATGTCTTTCTTTTTTCTTTCCTGTCTTTCCCTTTTAATTTTTTTTTTTTTAATTTTAAAAAATCTGTTTAGCAGTTTATTGCTATGTCCCCAGTCTCTGAAACAATGCTTGGTGCATTTTATATCAGTATGTATGTCAAATCCTAATACATTAAATGAACAAAAAGCGTTGTCACTCTAGTTAAAGACAATGTGGATGCATGGAAATGGACCACCCTGCCACTCACCAATCCCAAACAATCATGGCAGAACTAGAGACACTTTAGTATATTCTGATCCCCAGACCCATTGGAAGCTCCACCATTCAATATAAAGCCCATTTCAATGTACTCATATTCCACATTAAACATAAATTTTTGCTGTAAAATTTGACTTCAAAAGTAATTGACTATGAGTAACTACGTAAAGTTGATTCTGACTTCTCATCAATCATAGCCTCTTTTTTTTCTGAAAATGTTTAAAGAATGAGGAAATTCTAGCCTATAAAACAATTTTCAGTTATAATGATATAGTCATAGATACTAAATTCAAAATTTAATATAGTTGATAAAACTGTCTTATAAAGTAGGCACTTAATAAAATATTTGTTAATGTCAAACCAGTTTTGTCATTTTTGTATTTTTGAGCCAATATGTTTCTTTTTCAAAATTTTTTGTTGGCCTCTGGCAGTTAGGTATAAACAGCCTGCCCAGAACCATAAGAGCAAGGGGCGTTTCAAAATCCACTTGTGTGTCAAGAGTTTGGGAAAGTAAGCTGGAGTTAGCATGCAGAGGCCTTTTAATATCAACATCACTCTCCCAGACCAGCTCCCTGACACTAACGGTCCCTGGTGGCAGTGACTGGCAATCTCTGCATGAGGCAGACTCCACAGGCAATCCTTGGGCCAGAGATCTCACTGGGTTGACTGGGACTTCCTCAGGGAAGCACTACAGTCAGTGCTATTTTTAACCGACTCTCTGTCCTTCCCTCTCTTTTTTCTCAGGTGTCAGACCTACAATGGTCAAGAGGTTGTCTTGCCTACTCCTGCACCATCCACATTTATCTTTCAGAGGCATTCCCTGCGCTTCCACGCCTGGGTACCTGCTCCCTATAGAACCCAGCTGTTAGAGAGGCATGATCTAAGGTACTTTGCCTGGCTTGGAAGTCATCATAAACATAACCGGTAATGCCTGCTCAAGCTGGTTCCTTGATCTTTCCCACACAAACTTTGCAGGCAGTCAGTCTCTAACCTAGGCTGGAGCTGTTTCTAATACATGTCCCGTTCATTCAGGCCTTGACTCGTATCCTATTTTCTGTCTTCTATGATTCCATGGTTTCAAATCCTAGTATCTCAAAATTCAGTGAATCCTACAGACATTGTGAATACCAAGCAGATTAATAAAATCTCTAGAATTCTATTGCATTTAGATAACCTCATAGTCCATCTGTTAAATATTTCAATGGTTTATTTAATTTTAATATTCTTGAGACCAATTAATGAATCTTTTACTCACCTTTCCTTTCTTATCAGCTAGTAGATTTCTGGGTACATAGTAGATTTAAATTTTTTTTTTTTTTTTTTTGGTGGTGATGGTGGTGGTGATTCAGACCTTTGAACCAGAGATTGAAATGCTTTGAAAATAATTGAAATAGGCTAGTGTAATAGCAGCTACTATCAGATATAAAAGTTAAGAGCTGGACCTCAGGGCTTATAAGGAAGCAGTCATGTTTCTAATTAAATTTCAGACTTGGTAGGAGGTTATACTGTGATTTAGTGATAATGAGAAGTTGGGACACCGAGAGGAAGTGTAATATAGAAGTGGCTTTATCATATAGATCACATAAGATTTTATATATGTATATATACATATATAAAATCACTTACAACCTTCTCTAAAGTGGTTCTATTAACTGTTCTACTAATGCAAACTACTCTCCTGAGGAAGGGAGAAACACAAATAGTCTCTGCCTTATATTTTTTCAAAATCATGATGTATTTAATGAGTTTGAAATAGGATCTTTTTCAGGAAGTAATCTTGACAAACATATGCTTATCTCCTTTTGACAGCAACAATAAACTAAGAGTCAAAAAAGCAAGGATTAGTGAGAAAAGACGTTTGTGAGTTTAGGGTGTGTGTGTGGCTGTACAAGCCTGGGTCCGCCAGCTTCTGCCCATGAACTAGAAATGACTTAGCTGAGGAAAGTGGATGCATCACAACAAAAGAAATCTGAGGACTCTCCTTCATGAGTCCTATTTGTGTTCTGGAGAACCTATGACTCAATGAGGCAGCACTCACTGAACTCATGGGAAAGAAAACAGACTGTATTTGAAAACCTGGCACCAGACAATATGAGAGCTCCCTTCTTTCTCAGAAGCTGACACGGCAGGACTTGGGAATCTTGGAACCCTGAGCTCCCTCAAGGAGAGAGATCATGACCCAGGAAGAACACATACATTTCAGGGGAACGGGTTAGGTGTTTCACTGCCTGATGGCTGGTTGTTCCTTCTCTTTTCGTGTTGGGAACCAAGCACCAAGGAAAAGAAAATTTATGGAAGAGATTGTTCTGCCCATTCATAATTGTAATATTATGCCAATTCATAAAAATTTAGTATAAAGTCTCCTTTGAGAGTCTTTTTAAATCACCATAATCTTTTCATTTGGCAAAGCCAAGGATAAATGACATTTCTTCCCACTCTTATTATTATAATTATTTTTAATGTGATCCTTCAACTTCACATTTTCAAAACCTGTTAATGACAAGGACCTGCTACCCAAACAGAATATTTTTCTTCAACGAGAATTTCAATCAAAAATAAATAACAGAATTACTGTTTAAGATAATCTTATTTACATAAGTATTTTTAAAATCTCATCATCCAAATATCTTAGTTTTACGTTATGACGAGAAATGGAACTTTTTGGATCTTGACTATAATCTTGGTGGGCTCAATTCATAGCAATAACATAAAAGCACTGATTCAATTCTCTCCTTTCTTTACCCATATAACAGTCATTAATTCAGTGTTTAGGTTTAAGTAGGACTAAGAGAATTCGAGATACATCTTTATGAACTCTGCAATGATTGATAATATTTACTTAGGAATTATTGTCACGATTCATATGAAACATACTGGTAGAAAGTAGAGACTTTCCAATTATCTCCGAGGAGTTCCAAAGTCAAGTCCAACAAACAAGGGTCCACACCCCTCTGTTTGTAGAAAACAGAAATGAAAGCATTCTTACCATTCATGAAGGGTTTTCCCTCAGAGACTGTTTCACAAAAGCAGTTATAGACACATTAAGTAAATCTTGCCCCGCCTTCTGGAAGAAACTTCTTGTGTTTGCTCTTTTGCTTTACTAGAATTTATGGTGATTAAATTAGGTCCTTTGTATGCTTCATAAGTCATGGATTTTTGATGTTCTATGTATATCCTTCAATTTACAGTGTCATCTTACATTTCTAAGACTTAAAATCCTAAATCTTAACCAGTATCATCAGTCTACCTCCTTTGAACTAATATTCCCTAATAAATAACCAATTAAGTATCTGAAAATATAGCAGAAACCAGAAAAGAGTGTTGTTTAAAAATCACAAGAGCTGAGGTGCCTGGGTGGTTCAGTCAGTTAAGTGTCTGCCTTACACTCAGTTCATGATCTCAGGGTCCCAGGATTGAGCCTACAGTCTAGTTCCCTGATCACAGGGTCAGCTCGTCCTTCTTCTGACCCTCCTCCCCACTCCTGTTCTCAAGCTCTTTCTCAAATAAACAAACAAATAAAATCTTAAAAAAAAAAAATCACAAAAGCTTCTTATAAAATGTCCTGCTCCAGTACAAAATAATGCATACCATGTGTAATCTTTAAGAAATATATCCTAGATAATGATTAAGAAATAATTTAATTTTATTACAGTAGCTGACAAACATGCTTCACTTTAAAATAAAATAAAAACATCATATTACAATGATATCTCTCAGAACTTGAACTTCTTGGAAAATTAAGCAATATAAGTTTTACTGAGCAAATAATTAGGATGCAACAAAAACTTAAATTGAGACCAAAATGAAAAGGAATGCAGTTTTCTAGAGTATTCAGATCCTAGAGGTAGGGAGTGTTAGATCCTAGTATATAGCTTCTGGAAAAGGAAACAAAGAGCCTGTGTGGCATGTGACCTGAGGGTCATGGCACCCTTCTGCTTCAGGCAACCCAAACAGGTCCCAAAGTCTTAGCCAGAAGGTGAACCATGCTACAGGCAAATTCAAATAGCACTTTCAGAATTTCCGTAGACCTGCCAAAGTAAGCCGTCCATTAGCATGTATGAAAGTCACACAGTATTTCTACTACTGTATCCCATTCCCCTAAATGGTGTTAATTCATTCAGGGTACTGAGTAGGACAATTCAAATATTATCTGGTAAAAGAGATCTGTCTTTTAATCCTTTCTAAATGATTCAACAACCTGGCTTTGGTAATTCTAGTTTAATAGACATAAGTGGCTTAAGCTTCATTTCTCTTAAAGGTACCCTTAAACATATGTCTCAAACATGACAGTACAGTAACCTCCTTGTCCCAGGGTACATTTGGGAGATGATGTAAGACCCAGGGGCATATATGTAGGGAGGATAGAGGCAGAAAAAGACATCTCCTAGTGGTTTTTTTAAATTTAGTGTGTGACACAAAATCACCCAGGGTGCTTGAGAATGCAGAATCCTGGGCACCTGGGTGGCTAAGTTGGTTGAGCGACTGCCTTCGGCTCAGGTCATGATCCGGGATTTCCAGGATCGAGTCCCACATCGGGCTCCCAGCTCTTTGGGGAGTCTGCTTCTCCCTCTCATCTTCTACTCTCTCATGCTCTCTCTCACTCATTCTCTCTCAAATAAACAAATAAAATAAAAAAAAAAATGCAGAATCCTGTGTCTGACACCCAGTAATTTTGATTCAGAAAGGTCAAGGGTAGCATTAGGTTTAGGAATCTGAACCTCTAACAAGGACTTTTGGTAATTCTGATGCCAGGGGTCTGGGGGCCATCCTTGGGAGAGTTCAGCTTTACGCAAATGAGGCTTTTGATCTCTTACCTAACCCCAGCTTCCTTTTAAAAATAACCTTTGAGTTAGAGAAGCTATAAAGTGATCATGATGTTCTTGAAGACAGTAGGTAGTTGACTCATCTTCTGTCCCATGGGCACTAATTGACATTTATCCTCAGCACACTAACTTCCAAAGCACACGTATTTAATGACAGCGTGAGCCTGTGGTTATAAGCTTCATAAATGGAACTATACACAGCAGTGGTGGCCTTTTATTTATATACTCATTTCAAAGGGAAGTCAGAGCAGTTAGCTGTGTGCAGTCTATTTACTAAACAGAGTTTAAACGATGGGCGTAGACGGAGATTCTTCCAGCTTAATGTCTATCAGATGATTAAAAAAGTTTCCAGCTTAACTTCCTGCTCTCAACATACCGAGCAAAATGGTAATACCTGTAAAATAATGAGGGTACAGCCTGTGCTTAATTTATTCCAAACATTGCAAGATTTTCACATTAGCATTAATGGCTTGCTTATAGTGGAACCCTAGAGGCCACATAAAATAATAGGAGGCTCAAAAGTTGTAGCTAAAAAGGAAGTGTTAAAAAAAAAAAATATGCACACTGTTTGTGGTGTGCTCCACCAAAAGATTGTGGTTCAATGTTCACATTGTTTTCTCCAGACAGTACTAATTTGTTTCCAATTAAAAGAAAATGGATTGCAAATGACTTCACAGAGCAGCTCGGTCAAAGAAATAAGGCTTGGTTTATAATGATGCCTCAGGAGCAGTGCTCCTGCTGCAGGGCACAAATCGAGGCCTCATTGAACAGAGTAGCTGTGTCTAGAGAAGAGTTGGAGTTACCCTGGCCCTGGAATTTATTGTGCTGTTTAAGCTAATTAGCATTCTCTATTTAGGTAGTTTGCAGAAGCTTATAGCTCTTCGTGGAGAGTAGAGATTAATAAACTCGCATTGCAATTTATTTTGAGTCATTGTTAATGTTTACCCTCATTTTTAATAGTATAAATCTTTTTAACCCCCTGTCATGGGAAGGTAATTGTTTCCTTATGATTTTCATCTCTTTGATATCTGGACAATGAGCTATGAAGCAAGCATCTGATGAAGGGAGACAGGGAGAAAGGAAGTGTTCTCATTGATAAAAGACACTGAAGACTTGTGACCCCCTCTAACCCCTGACAAGCAAAAGTTGGGAAATGTTTCTCATCCCTGTGTTTGCATTAAAGTCCGGGAAGCAACAGCCATATGGATATTACCAAAAGGAAAGGGAAATGCTCTTGCAATTCAAAAATGGACACACATACACAAAAGCTTAGCTCACCTACATTCTCTTCACCTCCATTATACAGCTGGGAGGAACTGGGACATTGACAATTGTTCATTAGAATCACCGAATTCCTATATTCTTTCTCTAGAGAGAACATGGATCTCTACGATATGATGGTGTCTGTGTGGACTTAATTATCCCTATGCATTAGAAACCACTGGTCAAAGTAATGTCTTTGAAATAAGTAGATTGTTCTAATAACAATCTATTGAACTGGATCAAACGCTGGAATGCGATGAACTTGAATAGCTATTCCCTAGAGCTCTGATTTGTTACTAGTGAGGACTGCTCACAGCTAAAGAAACAAATCCTAACTCAGATTTGTTTAAACAAAACAAAAGAGATTATTACAACAAAAAGGTTTATTTTGGGGAGAAAGAGAACTCTAGTTGACTTGATCAAAGTTTCAATGAGTAAGGATCTTCATCTCCTGAGTCTTTAAAGATGGTTAAAATGATAATAATAATAATAAAAAGTTAACAAAAAGCTAAAAAAAAAACAACCTAATGTATATTGAACAACCACATATACATCTCAATATTGTTTTAAAATGATTTTTCTAAAAGTTATGCTTGTTTAGAGAAAAATATATTTAAAACTTAGTAAGTGGTATATCTTCTCAATATTATGTAGGAGAATGGACCTGCCCAAGGCCCTGTTTACTATTGTTTAAAATGTCAGTTTAGTGAGGTTACATCCAGACGTGCAGATTTTTAACCAGTGGAGATCCAAAAAAAAAAAAAAAAAAATTTGTCTAGTAAAAAGTTAGTCCCAAAGTCATAGCTTATTGCCCTATAGAACAATAATCAATTTTGTACCTAATTTATTGATCTTATGGTAATGTTCCTCTATTATATTGACTATAAATGCCTAGATCCATAAATCAGATTTTAAACTGATCTTAGTATCTTACTGGTTCCCTCATTAATTAAAGAGTTGAATAAAATCTTCCACAAGGGTGCCTGCTTCCTTTTACCTTTGCACAGGAGTCTTAATTTTACATTGCTCTCTGTACTGGTTTCCAGGTAAAATTGAAATTATTTGGCATAATATGTACATAGCCAGTAGGAGCACAGATAGAAGACCTTATTGGCAACACAAGGAAACCAGATGTATAACGAATTTAAAATAAAATGGGGACTCCTGAGTGGCTCTGCCTTTGGCTCAGGTCATGATCCCAGAGTCCTGGGATCCAGTCCCCCATTGGGCTCTTTGCTCAGCAGGGAGCCGGGTTCTCCCTCTCCCTCTGCCTGCCAATCCCCCTGCACTCTCTCTCTCTCTGATGAATAAATAAATAAAATCTTAAAAATAAATAAAATAAAGTGAAGAAGAGTAATAAATTCTGTGGAGTACACCCTCTATGCCTGGCAGTATTCTAAGTACTGTATAAGGCTGATGCTTATATGACTACAAACCCAACTCAGGGATACAAATACCTTTCCTGACTATAGAACTATTTTGTTAGCCACGTCAAAATAAACAGTGATCAGCTTCAATAAGCACACCAGTTCTCCAGAATAAAGACTGTCTCTCCTGAGTTGGGAAGCAGGCCCCTTGGGGTGTTTGAACTATAATTCAGGGCACAGCTGTCTGTTAGGTATCTTCTATCTCCTGATTCTGCCGGTAACACAAGGAGAGAAAGAGTCTGCTGGTCCTCGCTGCCCAAGGACGACAGCAATTTAAAATGTTACCCTCTCACCTTCTGCATTTTCCCTGGCCTTGGTCCGTCCGTAACTGAATCCATTTATTTAATAATCTTATGTGTGAAAGAAAGAAATACAGTCACTGCAGTTTTAAAATAGGAATGTAGGACAGTGAAATAACTTCCCTAGGGCTGCCACTTCCCCAGCAAAAACCAAATCAAGATTAGACCTCAGACTTTCTCAGTTTTAAATCTGTTTTCTGGAGAGAAATTACCATGACAATGCTTTAAGCCCAGAAGGCTATCCGTAGTCTCCCTCAAGGTTTAGCATTAGTGGAGCTGTTATTTTAAAAACTTGTAGGAGGAACACCATTTTCTGGGTTCTGCTGAAGTAATGGGCAGCCTTGCAACAGGTGCCTCTGGGAGTAGATGGACAGACAAAAGTGAAATGAGAAAGTCGAGGGCATCTTCAAAAAGAGTGGTTAAGAACAATGCTGGATTAGATACATGGAAACATGTCCATGATACAATTTAGAATGAAATTATAAAGGACTTTGAAAAAAATCCTCTTGTTTCTTTCTTCCTTCCTTCCTTTCTTTCTTTCTTTCTTTCTTTCTTTCTTTCTTTCTTTCTTTCTTTCTTTCTTTCAACTTGCAGTGTTAGGTTTTGCTCTCACTGATTATTCCTGTGCAACCTGGGAGAAGGCTGGCTGGATACTTAGCACCAGGGTTTCTGGGTTAAAGAAAAAAACAAAAAACAAAAAACCTTCACTTTTCTGATTGATCATCTGGTTTATTTTTTCTTCTCTTTTTTGGTGCTTCTTTACCCCTACTGTGCACAGTGGGAGGTCGAAATGGAGCCTGAGGAGAGGAAACAATCTTGGTCTCCTTTGTATTCTGAAGGAAGACCTAGAGTAATTTACAAATGTGGGCCTGAAGATAGTAGTGTTTTCTTTCTTTCTTTTTTTTTTTTAAGATTGCTTTTTAAATATCACTATTCGTACATTGTAATATTTTGAACTTTTATAAAAACATTTCCATAGAGGAAAACATCATTTGGCAGTTTGGGAAACAGCATTAACAATGAGGTCAGAATTGAATAAAAGCTTTTCATTTGAGAGAAAAATGAACAGCTTCTATTCTCTCCTGCATTTAACTGAACAAGAGACTGAGATCCGCAAAGTTCATAGATGAACTGATTCTATTGCCTTCTTCTTGGCCAAGGGAATGCTCAAAATGAGATCCTTCTCTTTTCGCCACACCACAGTACTTGAATTTTTTCACTGTGTAGTTGAATACAAACAAAGGCTATCAAGTAGGTGCTTCAGAAAAGAAGTACAGACAAGAGCACATTCCTCTTTCTTCATTATGATGAAATACGTTATTACTCTTTATGTTTTAATGAATTTTCAGAACTTTATGTGAATACGGCTCTTGACAAAGATCAGCCTTAAATATTGTCAAAGATAAGTTGAACTTGTATTTTTTTCACAGGTAATAATATAAATGAACATCTTAGAGTCCCTGAACTTCCATGTGTGTAATTCTCCAGGTGATAAAATGAACCAATTTTCCTTCAGTTTCCTTTCTTCCACAAGGAAAATTCTAGGAAATGTTTGAGAAGCTTTTGTATTGCTAGAGAAAACTGTTTTGGGCAAAAGAAACAAAATGAACTCTTTAGTGGGTTCAATGAGTAGGGCTACTCTGTTTTGGAGAAATTGTAGAAGAAGTGAAAAAAGTCATTCTATTACTTAGATTCTGGTAAGAGGAAAACGCTGGAATGTAAGGGAAGGCACAAAGGAAAAAGGCTGCAAAATGAGAGAGGGTTGTGTCATAGTAGAGCAGCTCAAAATAGAAAAACAAAGGAGGAATTTTTTCTGGGTTAAATGCTGACCCTCCCCACTCCAAAAGATAGGTCCACATTTCTAATCTCTGGAATCTACTAGTGTTACTTTATATAACACAAGGTGGGATTAAGTTAAGGATCTTGAGAGAAAGAACTTTATCCTAGTTTATCTGGGTGGCTTTAAATGGAATCAGGTGTATCCTTTTAAGAAAGACACACAGGAGAGAAGACAAAGAAGAGGACAAGGCAATGTGGTCACAAGCCAAAGAACGCCTGGAGTCACCAGAAGCTGAGAGAGGCAAGGAAAGTTTCTCCTGTAGAACCTCTGAAGACACTGTGGCCCTGCCAGCACTTTGATTTTGCTGCAGAATTTCTTTTTCTTTTGGTGCCCAAGGTTCTTGGTCGTACCTGCGCTTGGAAGAATGACGAGGTAGAGCAGAGGAAGAGTGGTGGGCAGCAAGGCAGACTTTATTGAGCCATAGTAGTATAAAGCTTCCAAAGAGGGAAGGTTACCCAGTAGGGTTGCTGCCAGAGTTTCTAAATCCGGGGGGATTTTGTGGGCTTGCTGACAGGCGGTTCAATCTGATTAACCCTCGCTGTGCCTGTCACCCAATCAGGTTTTTGTCCACGTGCTCATCTACCTATCAGGTAGCTGTTCACTTGGAGCTCTTCTTCCAGGTGGTGTAAAATCCTTTTAAGGGTAGATTCCTCTTAGGGTGGGGGGTGGGGCTTGTCCCTACCCACCTTTGTTCTGACTATCTTTCATTAATTTCAGACTTTTGGCCTCCAGAAACTGAGAGAATGAATGAATTTCTGTGAAGCCATACAGTTTGTAGTAACTTGCTGTAACAGTCACAGGAAACTAATCAGACTGGAAGAAATTCCAAAGTCTGTATTCTGCTCGTCTTTGGTCTGAATATTTTGTTTTGCCTTCCAACCCCCACCTTAAAAATATTGAATACCTCAGTAATCTGGGCATGACAATGGAAGGGGATCAGAATTTGTCATGCCAAAATATGCCTCTTTGGCATAAGAATTAATTTTAATAATAATATTAATTAATAATTAATATCAATTAATAATAATCAATATTAATTAATAAGGATTAATTTCGGCTGATCATTTTTAGAAACAGCAGACACAGAAGTTCTGAAAGTTATGTTTTTGTTAGAGATAATTACATTTATAAGGGAAATATCAGTTGGCAGAGACATCTCCCTTTCCCTCCTTATCAGGATGATTGAATCTCTAGAAACCCTTCTGGATGGAGAAGTCAGTAACCAAAATCTACATAACAATCTTGGTTAATGAGCTTTACCTGTAAACCCACCCTAAGGCTCCCACCCCTAATACTTTCTTTTCTCTTTAGTGGGAGATGTTATTTAAGGTGGTGTCTTGGAGGAGTTATTTGGAGGAGTTACTGAGTTTTCCCTGTACACAGCAGGTATACATTTTATTAAACTTGTTCATCATTCTCCTGTTAATCTGTGTTTTATTACAGGTGGGTCTCAGCCAAGAATCTACAATAGTAAAGGAAATTTTCTTTTTCCTCCCATACACCATGTTCTGGGGGATTTATGTCTTCTGGTAATAGCTATAATCTGGTGTGATTATAGTTTGCATGTGGGTTGAGTGTGTTGGTGAGAAGAGTATAAATAAGGAATGCAGCAGCAGCAACAATTATAATATTTATTGAGTACTTCTCTATCACTTTGGTCCTAGCAAGGAAAAACATGCATGTCAAATGGTTCAAACTAAGAAGCTTTAATGACTGCCCTACCACCAGAGGCATGATCAGAGTTAGAGAAACAAAAAACAGACAAATGAGGGATGATACTATAGCCTGAGACAACCAAGTGTGGACAATTGTCACCCATAAGGTTGAAAAGACACAGAGAGGAAAGAGTGTTGCCAGAGACCAGGATGACTGGACCCATGGAGGAAGGACTTCCTGTAAGGCACTAATGCCAGAAGAAACACTGCTGTGTGTCTCCTCTACTCTCAATACTTTGCTACAACACTGTTTCATCCCTGATGCCACATATGTGGGTTTTCCACACATTAAGGATTCTTGATGCCAGCTGAACATTCTACAATTGAACTCAATTCTAACACTATTTACCTGGAGATAACGTCTGATCCCACAATTGAAGGCTCTCTTTCTTCCCACTTCAGGTGCCAATATCAAGTCCAGGTTGTTACCTGTGCATCTTACTGATGGGCCGTGAATCAGAGATCCCACAACCCTCTCTTCAGGATCTATTAATTTGCTAGAGTGGCTCACAGTACAGGAAAACAGTTCATGCACTAAATCACCAGCTGATTATAAAAGAATATAATTCAGGAAGAGCCACATGGAAGATGTAAATAGGGCAAGGTATGGGGAAAGCATGAGGAGCTTCCACACTGTCTCCAGGTATGCCACTACTCTCCAAATTTCCACATGTTCACCAACACAGAAGCTCTCTGAACCGCGTCTTTTTGAGTTTTTATGAAGGCTTCATTACATAGACACTATTGATTAAATCATAAAGTTGGTTCAATCTCCAGGGTCTTACTGATCTCTGAGGTCAGGGGGTGGGAAAGAAAGTTCCAAGGGCACCTGGAACTGACTGTGGCTCCATCCATTAAGCATCTCATCTAACTCTTGATTTCAGCTCAGGTCATGATCTCAGGTTCCTGGGATTGAGCTCTGCATCAGGTTCCATGCTCACCATGAATTCTGTTTGAGATTCTCTTTCCCTCCCTCTCTGCCCCCATTCAAGCTCTCTCTCTGAATAAATAAATAAAATCTTAAAAAGAAAGAAAGAACGAAAGAAAGAAAGAAAGTTCCAGTTCTCCAATCACATAGTTGGTTCACCTGGTAACACCATCCTTCGGTGACCTAGGGGCTTTCCAAAACTCACCTAATTGACATAAAATCAGATGTGGTTGAAAGGGGCTTGTTATTCATAAAGAGGGACACCTTTATCTCTCTCATCACTTAGAAAATCCCAAGGGTTTTAGGAATTCTGTGCCAGGAACAGGGTGAATACTGAATATATATTTCTTATTATGAATCACAGTATCAATCAATCAATCAATCAATCACAGTTTCATGAAGCTATATTCTTGGGGCAAATGTAGCTATTGAAAGAAATATTAACACTAAATCAGGAAGTAAGTGGAAAGGAAATATTTCAACCTCTCTCTTCCTGGCCTCTGAGCAGGCCCACAGAGGAGGCTGGGTGGCGTCCTTCATAGTGGTTGGACTCTCCTGGCACAGAGCCAGTCACAGAGGGGCAAAGAGGGAGAGCATGAAAATGGGGAATAACTGGATCCCTACTTTGAACCAGATGTGTAATAAGCCCCTTGGAAAATTTTGCTCTACCCCTAATAATAACCCCAAAGATCTACATTATTAGTCCCATATTTAGTTGAATGCTAAAGCTTAGAGGAGATCATTTATCAAGGTGACTTCATCTTTTGTGCATTCCTCTGGGCTCCATCTCTGC
This sequence comes from Lutra lutra, assembly GCF_902655055.1. Lineage (NCBI taxonomy): Eukaryota > Metazoa > Chordata > Mammalia > Carnivora > Mustelidae > Lutra > Lutra lutra. The sequence continues at coordinate 122,991,221 of NC_062284.1, forward strand.
TTCCATACTGGCTTACTCTGCAAGGGGACACTCCCATTCCGGCCCCTGCACTTACCCTTAGCTCTTCAGGGCACACCCTTCCCTTTCCTCTGAAGTCTGTGTGGCTCCCTCCTTCTCATCAAGTTTCTTTCAAGTGTCATCTTGTAGCCAACCTACCCTGCCACCCTTCATCCCACCCTTCATCCACCTTTCCTTTGCTTTATGGCTCTTGACTCCACATCTCAGGGGGTATTTATTCAGGGATCATCTGTTAACTAGCAGGTATTTCAGTATGTGCTCAGTGTGTGTCACTGAAAGAGCAGTAATGGGGCAGGCGCAGCCTCTGACCCTGTTGTGTGTTTGTGTGTGTGTGTATGTGTGTGATCCTGAAGCCCACTTTCCTTCCATGGGAATTGAATCTAAGTGCCACATGCCCTCCACATAATTAATGGAAACCATAGGAATGGCAGTAATAGTAAAACACCATATTTAACAAGGTGAGAAGTCAGGGTGCCTGGGTGGCTCAGCCATTAAGCATCTGCCTTCAGCTCAGGTCATGATCCCAGCATCCTGGGATTGAGCCCGCATCGGGCTCCTGCTTGGCAGAAAGCTTGCTTCTCCCTCTCCCACTCCCCCTGCTTGTGTTCCCCCTCACTGTGTCTCTGTCAAATAAATAAATAAAATCTTAAAAAAAAAAAAGGTGAGAGGTGTCCATCATCAAGATAATATAAGAAGGAAGAGCAAGAACATTTGGATACAAATGAAAAAAAAAAACGTCCAAAGGATTGACTAGAATTTTGTTTCATCAGTTCCCACACACACATACACACACACACACACACACACACACACACACACAGACACACGCCCCTATCATCACTCCCCATGGGCTCTCCTTCCTTTTCCGGAGGAAAAGCTGACATATGTGTATCAGATTCCACACATTCATATCCGGACCCGGCAGAGAAGCAGATGACATCTCCACATTGTGTCCCCAGATGGGGGCTGTGACACTGTTCAGAGCTGTGGGTGCAGCTTTTCCAGCAGCACTGAGGTGCCTGAAAGGCCTCTCCCTGAAGCAGTTCTCACTTCCAGTTCCACGGAAAGAGAAGCCGCCTAGGGATGTCAACCAAACTGCCGCTATTAATAACGGTATTGAGACAGAGGGTGTTCATGCCATACTGGAATCATTCTCCCCTGATTGCTTGCCTTTGGAGGGTGCATTTCTTCTCTTCAGCCCTTTTTGGGATACTTGTCACATAAAACGTCATATAGCACATAATAGAACTAACGACATTTGCCAAGGAGCACTCTTAGCTTAAAGGGGAAGGAATATGTTTTCCCTTATTCTTTTTAAGAAAGCTAAGGATTGTTAGCCTTCGAAAACATAGATGTGGACACAATGTGGACATGACAAGGGTTCTTCCATGTGCCCGCTGACAAGATCACTAATTTGTAGAGGAAAGGGATGGTTTTAGAGGTTAAGTAGCAAACAAACTTTCTGCAATCATTTCAACTTTCTGCAATCATTTCTCAGTGCCTGAATGCTTTAATAATTATGCTTAATAATTACTAAATAATAAGCACCATAGTCATAGAAGCTAGGGTGAGAAGGAGAAAGGGTTTTTGTCTTCCCAACCTTAACCTTCCTTAGGTAGAGCTCTAGTTCTTTGTCATCTAGGCACATGGAGGCATTGGCTGGACCATAATGACCGGCCCTGCATGGCATGCTCACTGAGGCTTGCCCTACAGGGGCTGCCTTGTCAGGAGGCATTCTTTCCCCTTTCATTGCATTTCTTCTGACGTTTCTTTTTCTTTCTTTTCCTCCCTCCCTTCCTTCCTTCCTTCCTTCCTTCCTTCCTTCCTTCCTTCCTTCCTTCCCTCCTTCCTTCCTTCCTTTCTTCATAAGAGTTTATTTATTTGACAGAGAGAGAGGGTGAGAGAAAAAGACAGAGCACAAGCTGGGGGAGCAGCAGGAAGAGGGAGAAGCAGACTCCCCGCTGAGCAAGGAGTCCGAAGCAGGACTTCATCCCAGGACCTTGGAACCATGACTGAGCCAAAGGCAGACACTTAACCATTGGAGCCACCGGGGCTCCCCATGATATTTCTTACACTACTTTTTGCTGAAAATCTTCTCCTCCTTAGGGGCCAGGTTAGCCTCTCCCTCGGGATCTCACTGCCACCCCGATGTATAATCACTGAGAACGCTGCAGTGCACAGCACCCCTCATTGGAGGCATCCATGACCCTCTCAATAATCCTCAGTTTGCAAGTATAGCACTTTGGGCACCAGAAGAAGAAACCCGTGCCCAGCCTGACTCAGAATATGACACTTTTTTTTTTTTTTCCCTTTTTAACACATAACTGGCTGGGTGCATATCAGAGCCAGTTTCCGTGTTGGTGGTGGCCGTCCCTGCTCATACCTCCTCTCTGCACAGGGGTAAGTCTTCGTTTTGTCCCTGCTGCAGCTCTGGTGCCCCATGCCTACTAGGATCCCTATAGTTCTATGGGGTCTCAAGGACTCATTTGTCTTGCATTTTCTCTCTATAACATTTGTGGTACTGACACAGCATTATTGGGTCCCTGCGAATGATGCAGACTGGCAAAGTTTATCCCCATGCCTTTGTTGGCTGTCCCTTTTGTACCATCGAGCTCTGAAGTTTCTTCTTCCCAATGCAATGCTCAACTTTTCTTCTGCCTCCTTTCCCTTTTATGACTTAAACATTTACTTCTTTTTTAATGATGAAAGCTAAAAACTTTATCCTGTCTGCACAACACTGTTTTCCCATTTAATAATTTAATTACAAGCCAGAATTCATTTGCTTCTAAAATAATTAATAAAAGTGTTATTACTTGAATAGAGCTTATTTTTTTTTCTCTGTTCAAGTAATAACACTTTTATTAATTATTTTAGAAGCAAATGAATTCTGGCTTGTAATTAAATTATTAAATGGGAAAACAGTGTTGTGCAGACAGGATGATCTGGAGGGTGGATTCTGCATTTAGAGAGCCCAAGTTTGAGCCACGGATCACCACTTACTGGCTGTTTAACTTTTAGTATTTACTTTACCTCTCTAAGACTCGGTATCTCATGTAACAAATGGGGTGCCAATAATTTTTTTAAGACATTATATTATTACCAAGAAGTCCATGAGCCCTTAGCAAAATGCTTTGCATGTAGTAAGTACTCAATGGGTATTAGCAGTTATTTTAAGAATTTTAGGTTTGCATTGTAATTGAAATATGAACTTCAAAACAAGAACTTATAGTCATGTTTCTGAAAGTTTGCAAACTGTGATACCAAGAAGGGGTTTCATCTCTGTCTTTGAATATAGAAAGCACATTTAGTGTTCAAAAATTCTAAACCTCACTCTGAACATTATCATTGTATTATTTCCATCTAAAATGTAAGCATGCTGAGAAGAATCATATTAGTTTAAGATGCAGGCTCTGACACAAGCATTTCTAATATTTCCTGATGCCACTATACCCGCATTAAGGCTGTGAATCATGGAGCTGCATTTAAACTGGGCAGATTCTAGTAAGGATAGGACACAAATGGAAATAAAGCACAATTTTTCATTCCCTATTCATTCTTAAATCCTACTAATGTCAGTGAGAATTGTGTATGATACAAAAAAAAAAAGAGAGAGAGAGAGAAAAAATAGATTATTTCAGTTCACTGCTCTGTGTTTGTACCTTGCAGTATTAGATTTCTTTCCTTTGAATAGCCTTCTCTAAGCACAAAGTAGGTGTTCAGTGTATGCTCATTAGATATTCATCTACTGTGCCTAAATGAATGCTGGTTATATGTCCTTTAGACTCTGCCATCACTATCTGTACCCAGTTAAATATTTGAAGGAGGCAACAAAGCCATTCTTCACATCTCCTGTATTCCTGTATTCTGTTTTGATTTCTGGCCCAATCTATAGTACAATACCCCCACTCCCCCCCCCCACACACATGCTTTTTAATGTAGCAGAAACATAACTTTGGCACGTGGAAATGATCACAAACTCTAATCTTGAAAAGTAATTCTGAATTGATATTATTAGCTCTGTCCTAGATCCATTGTATTAACTTTAGCATGAATCATATGTGGCTAGGATATAATGCATGATATTGATTTTGATATTTTTCCCCTCTAGGCTGTGCCTTAGTTCTTGCCTTGATCTTAAAAGTAAGATAGATGTTAGGCATTATTATCTAGCAGAAGGAGCAAAAATCAATTTTATCTCCTGGCACTTCATTCCCTTTCCCTGCAATGACCAGGCAGTAATGTGGGAACGGCTGTAAGCTCATGTTTACTTATTGTAGGATGTGATGCTGATCTTTGCTGGGAATTCACTAACTTACGTTTTTTGTTGTTGTACCCACTGCATGTTTTCAGATGATAAATACACAGAGTATGAGAACCAATGAACTTGCTTTTTCAGAGTAATAATAATTTCAAAAAAAGCATCTCTGTAAGCATGAGGTAACATTTTAAAAAACCTTTTTATTTTAAGATAATTTTAGATTTGCAGGAGGTTGCAAATATAGTACAGGAGTTCACACATGCTTTTCACCCAGCTCCCCCAATGTTAATAACTTGCATAAACATGGTACGTTTCTCCTAAATAACTTAACGTTGGTATCATAGAGCTATATAACCTACAAATTTATTCAGATTTCCACAGTTCTTTTCCATTAATATCTGTTTCAGGATCTAATCCAAGATATCACATTGCATGAAAAGACTATTTTTTAAAGAAATATATGTTTGCTAATGGCAAGACTATAAATGCAACTGAACACTACATCACAGAGATCCTTTCCATTTCTTTACATTTTTTGAGGTTGCCAGTAAAGGAAAGATGTTTGGTGAGCCAATCAATAGTCTAATGGGATGATTTCCAACTTTACTGTCAAGACACACAGGTGCATTTTGATCAGGGGAGGGATGTATTCACGAGCAAAGTGCTGCTTATAATAACGTACTGAAGTTTGTGAACAGTTTATGTATTCATAAGTTGAATTGAATGAAAGGTTATTCTAATAGTAAATCTATTCTCTCTTGCATTGTGGAATGCTTTTTGGAGTGAGGGAAAGAAGTAGTGTTGCAACTATGAGCTTAAATTTGCTCATAAACTTACTCCTTAGTTGCTTTGTCCTCACTTTCTTCACCTTTGGAATGGGGTATAGGTTTTAATAGAATTTAATAGAAATTTTAATAGAATTTAATAGAAACCAAGATCATCAGAATAAGAATAATGGTTGCAGCAGTGTCCAATATCTTGAGGAAATGGTTGAAAAATTATTATTCAGCTCCTTTATTTAATTAATTTATTTTTTTAAGATTTTATTTATTTATTTGACAGATAGAGAGAGAGAACACAAGCAGGGGGAAGGGAAAGGGAAAGGGAGAAGCAGGCTTCCCGCTGGGCAGGGAGCCCGATGTGGTGCTTAATCCAGGACCCTGGGATCATGACCTGAGCAGAAAGCAGATTCTTTTTTTTTTTTTTAAGATTTTATTTATTTGACAGAGAGAGAGAGATCACAAGTAGGTGGAGAGGCAGGCAGAGAGAGAGAGAGAGGAGGAAGCAGGCTCCCCACTGAGCAGAGAGCCTGATACGGGGCTCGATCCCAGGACCCTGGGATCACGACCTGAGCTGAAGGCAGAGGCTTTAACCCACTGAGCCACCCAGGTGCCCCTATTCAGCTCTTTTAATCATCTTGTTGCTCAAGGTTTGATTGTCACTCACTCAGATTTTCTCTAGAGCTCTGGAGCCCTGGTAACAAAGACACACTCTATAGAAAATTTGTTATAAGATCCCACCTTTTCTTTACTTGCTTTTTGTGTTAAGGACCAATTCAATGTTATTGTCCTCTTTGAAACATACAAATGTGTTTATGTTTTCCATGGTACTGCCCCCAAATTCGTTCATTCATTCATTTGTTCATCAACGGTGTCTACAATGGCTCAGACACTGTGCAAGGCATTGGGAAAAAAAAATAGCTTTTTCTTCTATTTGGCTCATAGCCTAGCTGTGATGAAAATATTAAATCAGTAAGAGGTCCAAAACAGTTATATATGAAAGTTATTTTCTACAGTGTAAGTGCACAATTCTGCTGAATGAAACTTTGAAAGAGGCCTTCAAGAGGGAGGTAATGTTTTAAATGTGCCTCAAGAAGATGAGTGCTGCCCAAAGGACCAACTAGTGAGAGAGAGTGGCAAGGTGATTCCAGGCAGACAGAACCATGCACTGAGGTATGGGGGAAATCACATGAGAACATCAACTTTGTAGAGAAATTCAAGTACTTTATAAGGGCTGAGGTGTAGGATACTGTGTCAGAGAATAACAATGAGATTGGAAATTACACCATTAGGACTGTGGCACTATTAGCTGTCTGATCTAAGCAAGAGATAATGGGGCTTGAACTTAGAGCAATGCCAAGGGTAGAAGAGAACCTGAGATGCATTCCAGAGACAAATGGGAGGGGAAAGTGATTGGGAATGAGAGCAAAGTCAGAGCTGAGGAAGACACCCACATTTTTGACATTGTGTACCTTGCTTGTGGGTAACACGGGACAGAGGGAGGACCAGTTTAGTGTCTCATACATGTATCGGAAGGACAGAGAAGGCAATGTATTCCATTTGAATATGATATTGATGTTTCTATTTGATGTCCACTTTAAAGTAAGCAGTAGGAAGCTCAAGAGAGAGGTGAATGAGAGAAATTTATTTGGAACCTGGCAATATCAAATGAGCATTGAAGTCATCAGCTCAAGTGGGAACATCGACTCAAGGGCAAGGCCAAAAGCTGATATGAGCCTGTCAGATGAGAGAGAATCTTGAGATGAACAGGATTAATGGTATCTGATGTAACAGGTTAAGAGAGAGGAGAGAAAGTGTGATGTGAATTGGAGCTGAGAATCAGGAATTTTGATTAATTAATAAGAGCGGTTTGAGTGGAATAGTGGAGGGCATAGGACAGGAGTCAGTTTACAATACGTGGAGGACAGAATGAAGAGACAAACAACCAGATACAGAGGACAGATTATGCCTTCCAGAAGCTTGGATGTGAAGAGAAGGTTGGAGCAAAACCTAGAGCTAGAAATACACAAATTTTAAAAACAGATTTTCTTTATTCTTTTATTTCATTTTCTCCTCCACTTCCTCCTCTACCTCTTCTGTTTGTTTTGTTTTGTTTTGTTTGCTAATAAAGGAGGAAATTATTCTGTTTATGAGATATGGGGGATCTTCCTGTGGGGAAAGAAAGATTGAAGAATAGAGAAAATAGAGAATCACCGATGGAGAGAGTTTCCAGAAAAGTCTGAAGGTTTAGAAATATAGATGAGAAGTGAAAAGATTGGGGGAGGCAATGTGATCCCTGTTCCCAGATATTCAATAAAAGGAGGTAAAGAAAACATGTACTGATACATTTTTGAGGGGTTCAGGAAAGGGAAAAGGAAGTTCTGATTAACGATTTCTATTTTTTCTATGATTGAAAAGCCATACTTAAATGTGGAAGTGTTACGCTGTACATTGGATGAGCTTGAAGAACACTCAGAATATATGCTGGGGAGAATGGGAGAAGGAGATTCCCAAGAGACACTGAAGATCCAGCAAAAGTAAAGCCTGTATATAGATACAGTTCGGAGTCTAGATTGTATGTATAAGTATGTGTACATATACATATATGTATTTGCATATTTTATGTGTATATGCACATATTTATATATGTGTTTGTATTTATACAAATATTATACATCACACATTTATATAAATAAATATTTATAACAATATTTATCTTTTTTTTTCCACCAGTCAGGACATAGCAGGAAGGAAGGCCGATGCCAGACCGAATCAACATTGAGGAATTTCTCTAAGATGCAAACTGTGGAAAGGTAGCGGCAAAATTTGGTGTGCTATGTTACTAAGGACATAAGTAGAGTGTTAGGCCATGGGATCCTGAAGAGATAGAAAAGATAATAAATCTGGGAGAACATCAATGGGTTGTAATAAAAGGAAGAGGGTCAAGTGGGTGGATAATTAAGCCAGAATTAAATGATGGGATTGACTACTGTAATTGAGAGATAAAGGAGGCTAATTACTCTAATCTCCTACATGCTCTTTCCATTTACCTTGCAAAGTTGTCAAGCTTTTAACGATAGTACAGAATTTTTATTGTACTTTACTGTCTCATGTACTTTACTTTCCTATAAGAAAGAAGCAAGATTAATAAAAAAAAATCGTCCTATTATTACTCTCTAGGAATAGTGTGTAGGAATGAGGTCAACTGCAGAAACCTGCTTAGAATGAGCATGCAACTATTTATTGCATCTTTGGATGAAAACCCAATTTCATCTTCTATCAAAGATCAAGCCAGTACTATTTTATGGTAAACATAGAAACTGCCTTAGAGAAAATTACTATTTCAACAGGTGCAGTCTTATATTCTACAGTAATTTAAAAATTGGCTTCATAAGTAGTATTGTGCTCCCAGCACCCATTTAAATAATTTCCTTGAATACACTCTCACACATTAACATCATTAAAGGGTATGCCTGCATTATGTCTAATCACAAGGCATTCATAAAAACATCTCTGCCCAGATAAACTTTTACCTATTAAGATACTTTATCTTGTTTGTTTTCATTGCTGATCAAGTTATCATAGAGACAAATAATTTGAATTTTTCTACGTGGGAAAAAGACCCACAATAATGCTTTCTGAATTTGTTATCATTACTACTAGAACATAAAGAACAGCTCTTCACTCATTTAACAAATACTTATCCAACATCTGCCAAGTGCATGAGGGCTTTGTACTAGATCATGTGCAACGTGTCTGTTTATAGTACAAAAAATTACTCTGTTATAGCTAGTCCTTCAGTGATAGAAGTCACAGCAGGGGTGATTCATTTATTCATGACAATATAACACATACTAGAATGTATGTGTGTTCTGCAAGAGCAGGGATTTTGCCTAGTTAGTTCATCACTCTATACTGGGAGCTTTGGATGTAACACATGTAAAGCCTGACCCATCATGAATATCTGAGCAATATTTGGTGGGTGCAGCAATGAACAGTTTGAGTATGGATCCTATAGATATGAGCATTGGGTATACTCAGATTATATCTTCTACTGCAGGGACACAGAATGTCACACACACATACATATAAGCAAATCACAAACCAAAAGCAAGCTACTTTTCCAGGATCATTGGACATTAGGGGTTAATGAATTTAGATGGGAACATTACCTTTTTATCTTCCCTGACTTCTCATTGAAAGTTTGCATTTCCTTCAGTTATGAATGTGACACAAACCATAAAAGTTGTGTTTGTCATCAATCAAAACTCATAGTTAAAGAAAAAAACTACATTGCAGTTATTTCAGGTTCTTAAAATACCATCATGCTCATTATTAATTTGAAAATGATGGTATTTATTAGACTCACTACTAGATATTGTATTTTTAATGATAAAAATAAAGAACTCATATTACTACATCAAAAATCTAGTTCAAAAATCTATAATTAGTTTCCTTTGTAATTCTGTGCAATTTATTTTATGCTCTTAAAAAATTTACTCTAAGAAATAGTGTTGAGATAGTGTGTTTGCAAAGATGGCTGCCATTTCTCCCATAGTTGTGGGCACATTCCTTTGCACTGTGACTATGTCTCTTCTCCCATTAAGAGGCAAATTTTTTAATTCCCCTTAAATCTGGTCTGGACTTGCAACTTGCTTTGATGAGCAGAATGCAGCAGCTATGATGTGACTTTTGAGCCTTGTCTTTTGAACCTTTGCAGTTTCCATTCTCATTCTCTTGCTGCCCCCTTCTCTCCTTGTGTAGATGCCATGGCTTTATCTTTTCTAGGACAGGAAACCATGTGGAGGGAGAACCTCTGTTGATGGCCGCAACAACACCAGACATGTAAGTAAGGACATCTCTTATCATCTCATGTCAGTTGAACTTCTTGGTGATTGTCCTCACATAAGGGATGCCAGGAGAGACCCGCGGGAGGTCTGTTGGTTGAGCATAGCACAGACTGCCAACCCACATCATCTTGAGCAAATCAATGAGTATTTTTGGGTCCACGACATGTTGGGATGATTTGTTAGGCTGCGTGACACAGCTGAAACAGGTTGGGCTCCATCTGACTGTGAAATGTGTCCATGGTCTCCCAAATTAAGAACCTGCCTCCAAAACAGAGGCAGTGTACCCCGTCCTCTGGCTTAATTCTCTACATATCAGAACCTGGAGTTCTTGTCATTTGGGTAACTCTGGTTCAGATATTTTTCCTTAAAAGTTTCCTTTGTTTTTTATTTAGTAATTCACAAAAAATGAAAACTGTTAAAGTGGTTACATTTAGTTGGGTAAAAGGTCTTCAGATGACAGATTTTTTTTTTTAAATGGTTTGAAATTTTTATCAATAATTTAAGAGTTGATCTCTTTTAAAATTTGTTCCTTAAGTTATAGCGTTAAGGACTTCATTCTATAACTAAAAAAATGCAGTATCCTATTACCTTGAGGTCAATAATAACAATTATTTCACAGAACTACAAGTTTTGAGCATGGAAGTGAAATTTGAAAAAAAATGTATTTTAAAAAATATCTCCATGTCTGGTAAGAGACTCTGACAAAGATTAGTTAGTGTTAGGGATCATGGGGGACAAGGCAAGGGAATTGTATATTTATATATATCTATATAATGTGTGTGTGTGTGTGTGTGTGTGTGTGTGTGTGTATACCTCCATTGGATACATATTTAAGTAATGTATTCAAGGCTGCTGAGAAATCGAATTAAATGGAAACTGAAAAGTACTCACTGAATCAAAGGAATTGAAGATCATTGTCATTGGTGGTCTTAAGAAGAAGAGTTTCCGTGGAATATTGGAATGAAATACAGATTGCAATTCATTGAGGTGTAAAGGAGGTGTAAGAGCATGGGGATAGCAAGTGCATTCAACTATTTTCAGAAATTTGGCTATAAATAACAATTATAAGTAGTATTTAAAGCATCTGCCAGATCTCAGACAGTCTGGATGGTGCTTTGTGTGATACTGACATATTTAACACTGCGATATCCCTATGAAGCCAGAACCACGTGTATATTTTTTTTCTGAGATGAGAAACTGAGCCTCAGAGAAGTTCGTTTTTTACTCCAGGCCACCCACTTAATAAATGGCAAACTTAGGATTTGATACCATGTCCAACTGGTTTTGGAGCTCATGTGTGGAACCCAAAACTGTCTCTGCTGCTTGTGAAGGTGGGGATAGAGGATATGGTCAAGAAGAAGATTGAAGGAATGGGTTAGTTTTTTCACTTTCTAAAGAAGGAAGAGGGGCACCTGGGTGGCTCAGTGGGTTAAAGCCTCTGCCTTCAGCTCAGGTCATGATCCCAGGGTCCTGGGATTGAGCCCCGCATCGGGCTCTCTGCTCAGCGGGTAGCCTACTTCCCCTCCTTCTCTCTCTGCCTACCTCTCTGCCTGCTTGTGATCTCTGTCTGTCAAATAAATAAATAAAAATCTAAAAAAAAAAAGAAGCAAGAGATTTGGACTTCTATTATTTCCTCTAGAGCACACAGAGGAAATAATCATGAATTGACTATAGGGATAATCGTTAGATAGGGTTAGTTTCCTGAGAGGTTGGGTGGATGTGAGCAGAGCACCCACAGGAGGGGGCTGACCTTGTAGAGTAGGAGGGACATCTCCACCGAAGAGCATATGAAGGTCCAATGAGAGCAGATGTAGGCAGGTTTGGACATTTTAGTTCAGAAGACAAAGTAATTTCCTTAAAAAAAAATATATATATATATATATTTCTTGCAAAGAAAGTTATAAGGTCACCTGGTAAAAGTTGGGAGACAGACAAGGAGTTTAAAGAGTGTTCAAAAGTTTAAAGTCACTGTTGAGAGAGGAAGATCCAGCCAATGGGAAGCATGATAGGATTGTAAGCACTGTGGAGCTTGGTTTTAGGTTGGCCCCTGATTTTATAGAAGTACCAAAGTGCTGCTTTGTGAGACTCCCCCTGCCTGAAGTCAAAGTTTAATTCATTCAGGGTTGATGTTTTCCCAAGCATGTACAATGAGGGGTCAAAGAGGTCAGAGGATTTAGGAAATTGGTAAGAGAAGGATTAGAATAAAGCTGGGTCTGGGGAGAAGAGACCCGAGGGGCTGATGGACAGCATTGGAGCAGTCTGCAGACCAAAGAACATGATCAGCAGAAATGAAGGATGGACCAGAAGGTTGGGACTGTGAAGCTGGAGCCATGTTGAGTCATGGTGAGTTCTAGTAGGCAACTTAGAAAGGAGAGGTGGTGGGAGAGGAGAATTTGTGAGAGGCCAGAGTGTTGATGTATTTCTAATGTTGATTCGAAAGCCAGAGATAAAGACAGTCATCCAAATAACAAAGATTGCTGTGCATGAGACATGGTTTATAGGAGTTGGAAGATGGCAACAGTTAGAAGGGATAGAGGTGGCATATAGCAAGGAGTGAGAATTTCTCTCTCAGGAGTAAGATAAGTGCCTATATTACAAAAAGAGAACACTAACCTTCCATCCAGAATACATAAGATAGAATATATTGGGTAAAATGCAGGAGAAGCAGTGTGGATTCTAAAAGAGTCCATTATAGCTGAAACGTGGAGGTAGAAGACCTGGAGAGTTTTTGGATGTGTGTTCCAATGGCTTGATAAAAAGATCTGGAGGAAAAAGGAAGGGTGGAAAGGTGCATCAAAGTAAAGAATGCTTAGTGCATCCTGGGACTAAAAGTCAGGTAAGTACAGTTGTAGGGATAGGCTTACACTTTTGGCAAGGATTATGAGGAAGAATTTAGTCTCTAGAAACATTAGGTATGCTCATGGAATTTAGCTGGATTCCAAATGAGAAGGAACCCTGACGGCTGTATTGCTGGGCTGAGCATTTATTTCCCTCTTGCTCAATAGTTGGGGGTGGCTGCTGTGTTAGAGTGTGGGTGGTAGCCATGTTGTTGGTGGAGAGCGAGAAGCGGGCAAGCTTGGGTCACCAGCCCTTCATGTAAAGTAAGACTTCCATGCTGGAGACTGAATGATGCTATGTAGTATATATCCGGCTCTGCCTTGAGTTGGTTGGTGTCCTGTTAGTATTCCAAGAAACCTGGGTGGCCTACAGCTGTGTAAAAATGCATTACCACAAACATTCTTCCAGTTCTCTACTTATGTACATTTATAATTAATTTACTTAAGATAAATTTCCAGAAATGAAATCTCAGTGTTAAAGGAAATGAATAATTTTAGGGTTTTGGTATATATTACAAATTCCCAAGCATGAGGTTTCTACTACTTCCCATTCCCACTTGCAGTGAAAGAAAGCATTCTCTCCACTCTGTCTTCTTCATATGAAGTTTTAGAGGTTTAAAATCACTGCCAATATAAATGGCAAACCTTGGCATCCTGCTATTAATTTACTTTGTTTTTTTTTTTTTTAAAGGACTATTCGTATCGCTTTTGTCTGTGTGAATTGTTCAATTGCATTCTTTGCCTAACCTCCTAATGAGGCTTCTTTCTGTCTTTCTTCTTCCTAAAACTTCTTTATACAAATATTAACACTCTGCCTTCTATACTGCAAATGAATATCCAATTTGCTGTTTACCTATTTTTTATAGTTTTTTTTAATTTTTAAAGGTTTTTTTTTTTATAGTTTTGACTAAAAGATAGTTTACATTTGAAGCCTATTGCATATTTGCTCATTCAACTTCATTCTCAGGCTTTGTTTGTTCTGTGGGGGGTGGCATCTTGCTTTAGAATCTGATCCATAATATGAAATGTCAATGCTTCCACTGGCTATTTGTAGAGAACAGCATCTAAAAGGGAGTAGGCAGCTTCTTTCTCAGCAGCCCACAGTTAGCACATCATTGGATTTTCAAAGTTAAGGCCAGTATTTGGTTTGAGATAATTATCTGCTTTGAATGTGATCGCTACTTGGTAAATTGTGAATAGTTGTCGACCTCGATAGAAGCCTTTTCAGTAGAGCAGTGACAGAAGCCCATCTGAGTGGGAAACAGTGAAAAGCAGCAAGCTCCGGTCACCTGACCTTCCACATAGGGTATGGTTTCCATACAGAGTAGGGCTTCCATGCCAGCCCGTAAAGACATAGGAAGAAAATATAGCTCTTGAGGAGCTTTCCTGTGAAGAGGAGCTAAGAAATAGCTAGAAGCTGGAGAAGGATGTGTGAACAAGGAAGAGTCTAGATTTGGTCCATGCAGACTCTCAAACCTACACTGTTACGTGGTAGTCTTCCCCAGTTATTTTTAAAAACATGGATTATTAAGATCTGTCTAAATTAAAATATAGTATAAATTTTGTTCTACCATTAACTACAGGTTAACTTAATGATTTTCAGCATATACTCAATTGTATCCCAAGTATCTTAAAGCCAAGCATTTTTAAGTTCTTCCATAATCCATTTTTTTTTTCAATGTCTCCCCAAAGAATAGTTGACAACAATGTTAATGATTAACAGGAAGGTTTTTTTTTTTTCATTGTTGTTTGTTTGCTTGTTTTTAATTTTTGCTATAAACCAGTCTTAAAAATTCTAATGCAATGTAAAAGGTGTGATAGTCATTTGTTAGAAATGTTGGGTGAAGTATGATTCCTGGCTTCAGGAACTTTTCTTATAGGAGGAAGAATATATCAACTACTGACATGAAAACAACATGGCTAATAATATCTCCTCATCTCTCTGACAATAATATTTGGCGTACAATAAATATTTGTTAAATGAATGCAACTGGATCTTCTAAAATGATGCATTTAGACCTTTTCACCTCTTTTTGCAATTGCATTTCCCTGACTTGATCTTACACTATCCAGGTCACTTTGCTTTATTATTGGCTCAGGATTTGGAAATCTCTTCCAGATGACCAGCTTGCTACACTAAAGCAAATCTGCTGTGTACTGTAGTAGATATCGCAGACAGAGAGGTAACATCCTGGGCACACATTCTAACTGAAGTATCAGATGAATGAGAAAAGAGAAAGAGAAAGAGAGAAATAGATATTGAGATTATTACCATGGGAGGGGAATATTTAAAGTTTGTGGGAAGAGTATAGGTGAGAGAGCTTCAGGAAATGTGTTGATATTGAACCATATGTCTTTAGTATGTTTTGTTTTTATGTTTGTGTTTTTGGGGAATCCTGGAGCCATTCTGATCTTCTATCCAGATAGATTCCACAAAGCTCCATACAAGCAGAAACTGGTAAAAACAACCTCACTTTTGGCCATGTCAAAATATCCTACACCCAGTCCATTCCTGCTTTAGTGCCTCACCTTCATTTTTGACCACTTGACTTACTTTTCCTGGATTTACATGAGCTCCTTTCACCTAAGGAAGATTCTGACCTAGCAGTTTGGTCCTTGGTATGTTCTGAAGTGTAAAACAATTGGTCCTCTATTTCTCTTTGCTTCTGACCATTCTGAGTTCTTTCTACCAAGATACCCTCTGAGCTCCCAAGCATAAGTCTGGCTTTCATCCATTTGATTGATTCTCCAAATGTACTCTGATGCCCAAACTGAGAAGAGTGAACAGTTAGTTATTTGATCTTCTCTTGATAGTATTTAAAAATAATGAGACAAAAGTCAGATGAGATTTAATGAGTAGATGCAAGTAAAAGGCCTATTTCAAAATCTTACATAATGCTCAGAGAGAGGTGTGCGTGTGCGGGAGGGTGCAGTGAACCAGGTGTGGGTAGCACGGAAAGGAGATGGGCTGCCAAGAATCCAGGAATCAACCTTCTGCTCAGAGAGCCTGGAACTCAGGATCAGACAGGATCAGACACTAAGCTCATCGATTGCCTGAGCTGAGAGATTTAACATTTGCAAGGAGTTGTGTTGCTTGAACTCTCTTTAACTACCAGGATAACAAGTTCTCTTGCTTCATCTTCACCAGAATGCAATGAGGGAATTGAGCCATTTGATGAGTTCAAATACTCCATGATCCTTTGGTGTGAAAGATATTGCAGAAACATGATCTTGATAAGGCAATGTGCAAAATAAGTATATACTTCCTCAACACTGCTTCCCAGTGGAATTGAAAGAATATAATGAAAATGGAATTTTTTTTTTATTTTCAAAAAGGAAAAGATTGTTTTCAGTGAAAGACTGAGTCACATTTGTGAATGAAGTTTCATTCCTGTTGGAGGTCTCCAAATCTAAAATAAAATATATGTTTCCTCAGAAAATCATAGGCAACTACTCTTTAGTAACTCTACTCATTGCTAATAAAGGTTCATTTCTAGAGTATATTCTACAAAATGAGACAAATCAATTTCCTTTCTAACATGTGCATGCACACATATATTGGTCTTGTTTGTTTGTTTGTTTGTTTGGACTAAGCCCCCCTTGACTCAGGCTTAATGAATCAACAAGGAGAGAATCTGGGTTCCCAGAGTTCTGTGATAAATCCAGCACACACCTTGTAGTCATGAAAAAAAAAAGGGGTTCTCTCTCCACTTTAGCTTATGTGGTGTTCTCCACACCACTTATGTGGTGTTCCTCAATTCTAAAAGGAATTGTGAATTTTGAAAGACCCTCTGTGATAAGGTAACAACTTACAGTGTAACAGACTAAAACATATCTTAAGCCTTTGCATTTAACAAGCTGGCTGTTTAAGAAAAAAGAGAAAGAAAGGAAGAAAGGATGAAAGGAAGAAAGGAAGGAAGGAAGGAAGGAAGGAAGGAGGAAGGAAGGAGGGAAGAAGGAGGAAGGAAGGAAGGAAGGAAAAAAGAAAGAAAGAAAGAAAGAAAGAAAGAAAGAAAGAAAGAAAGAAAGAAAGAAAGAAAGAAAGAAAGAAAGAAAGAAAAACTAAGTAACTTTCACTGTGGTAAAGTGAATGAAAAATGAATTTTCCAAATAGATAAGGCAAATCCTTTTAAAGCGGAAATTAACTAATTAGCATCTTAGGTGCCAAGCTGGGTATGAGGCACATTTGTAATTATTATCTTATTTACAACCTACCACACCCCCCCACCAGGTGGGTATAATCAGATGGTTGTTATAGTTAAGGAAATCTAGTTCCCATGTATTAAGG
Organism: Lutra lutra; assembly: GCF_902655055.1. NCBI lineage: Eukaryota > Metazoa > Chordata > Mammalia > Carnivora > Mustelidae > Lutra > Lutra lutra. Next base: position 123,008,251 of record NC_062284.1, read on the forward strand.
GACCCACTATCAGGCAGTTATTAAACACTAAGTTTTCATGAGAAATATTATTTTAATGGCATCTTTCAACAATGTATTTTACACTTTAATTTCATTAAAACAGAACGTAAACATAGTTTAACTTGTTTTTGATGACTCAACCCATAACTTCAAGGAGCAGTTTCTATGGCGGCATGATGTGCAGATAGGCAGAGGAAGGGGGTCTGAAAAATACCTGGTTTCATTTTGAAATTCTAATACTTGACCTTAATATATTTTTCCTTTCTTCCTCTTCTGTCAGATGACTAGCTGCTACTTTGCTTTGCTCTCAAAACATTGGCCACTATCAATAAAATCTATCTTGCCTGAAAATTTTATTTCTAATCTCCCAAGTAGTAGCACAGTAGGTGAATAAATGCATTGAATTGTTTATCAGCAACAAGAGCAAAACGATCCTGAGTCAGCAAGAGGGCAGAAGTTTTCTTTGCCACAAATGCATGAAGGTTTTGCATTGCTATGCATACCCTCAGACATCCCTTTCTTTACTTCTTAGTTCAATTTTGCCAAATGTGGCCCCTGGATAAATAGGTTTCATAGATCAGCTCAAATCATACCTCTTTCATTTAGCCTCCCAATCTCTTTCTCTCCTTCTCTCTCTCTCTCTTTCTTTCCTCTTTCTCTTTTTCTTTCTCTCCTTCCTTCTCTTCCTCCCTCCTTCTATCTTTTTCCCCTTTGTCTTTTATTTTTTGCACATACATTTCAGTAACCATCACACTTGCTTTGTCTTTGAGCTTTGAGACTAGTAGATTGTTTTGTTCATCTTATATCTGCCATATAACTAACACTCAATAAATGTGAATTCTATTATATTTCCAGGGTCCTTATATTTCTGAACTTTAGTGAGGACATCGTTCAAGTCAGAGAAGGCAATTGTATCTCCCTCAATAAAATAATAATACCTACAATCTATTAGGTTTCTATGTACACCAGCAAACTACAGACATCTCATTTAATCTGCACAATGAAATAGCAAGGTGGGCACTGTTACTACCATTTTAGAGGTGAGGAGGATAAGCTCAAAGAGGTTAATTAAGTTGTTGTTTATTTTGTTTTTCCAGAGATCATAGGGGCCAGGCAGGGCTATTGACTATAGACCTTAAGATTGTTTTCCTGTGCCAGAATATACACACACACACTCCCCCCCCACACAAATGTGCATGCACATGCATACATATGATGAAATATTATGTAAGTATGTAATACATACTATGTTTTTATAATATGTCTATTTTGGAATAGACATATATATGTTTATGATTTTTGGTAGAAAAGAAGAAAGGAGATGAGAGGAGAGGAGAAGGGAGGAGGGGGGTTGAGGGAAGGGGAGGGGAGGGGAGGAGAGGGGAAAAGAAAGGAAAGGAAAGGAAAGGAAAGGAAAGGAAAGGAAAGGAAAGGAAAGGAAAGGAAAAAGGAAAGAAACTGATTATAGCCCTGCACATAGTCTTGAAGAACAGGTTAGAGACATAACTTCCCTTATAGAAGATTCAGTTTCCAGGAAGGCAGGGGACAGACTACTGGGCATGTATGTGTCTCGAAAGAATAATGAATCTCTTTGGAGCATACCCTCTCTGAAGAGAGCAAGTCAGCCCAGCTCCAAAAGGTGTTCTGCACTTCATTCTTGCAAAATAAATGACTGATGATGAGGTGAGAGGAAATGAGGAGGAAAATGACATTTCAAATTGGACTTTGACATTATTAGTGGAGATGCTCTTTTAGATGACAGTCTTTTTCCTCTTCCCTTTCCCCTCCTAGTCCTTCATCTCCTTTCCTACTGCTCCTTCTCCCTCTTCATTCCTGGTTAATTTTATCTGTGTCTTCTAGTGCAGTGACCACTGTGGAGTTATTGAGGGAGATGAAAAGACCTCATGTTTGCTATAACCTTGTAGAAAAATGGGTTGTCCCAACCAAAATCTCAAGTTAGACAAAACTCAGAGACAACAAAGTCCTCCGAGACTTTTCTGAACACACAGAATCATGTCTGCTAGGTGCAGGCAACAAATTAGATGCAAGTCAGTGTCTGGTGGGGAGAAAGTACACCTGCTGAATATCAACCGAGTCAGCCTCTTCTCTCCACTCCCTTTGCTCCTGCCTTGGTGGAAACCTTCTTTGCCATCCTTCATCTGAATGAATGTACCTGTGTGTCACTTAAGTTCTTCCTATCCTTATGCCTCCTTTCAAACCATTCTCACACTAAATGGCTTTCAAATCTACTTTGAACACTCAATTAACTGTGAAAAACTTCATGTACCTTCACATATGCATATTCATTTAAAATTAAGTATGTGTTACTGTATTTATTATAGAATATTTGAAAAATAGACATTTTAAAAGGAACACTATAAATAAATATAAATTGAAGTTGTAAAATTTTCTTCCCATACCCCAAGCACACACCCACTTTGAGACACTTGGTATCTGTCAGGCCTCATCTTGGTTTATTTTCTCCTCTACTTGATGTTTTACTACCCCACATTTATGCTTTTTTTGAACAAGTCATGAAATTAATTACATGTACCCATATATTTAACACATTTTTCCCGTGCACTGAATGCTCTTCCTTCCTATTCTTCATTACAAATATAATAACAAATGCAACATTTAATCTTAGATAATGAGTCACACTTTGCAGGAAGTCTTCCCTTAGCAGTCCCACATCTCTGTATTAACTACATCCTTTATGCCATTGATTCCCAAAATGAGGAAGATACTCACCAGGTGAGAAAAGTAATCAATTTGGATGTGGAAAAAAATAGAACTTTATGTTGATTGTTATCTCATCTTTTTAATTGTATAACATATTTCAACATAGAAATAAATATGTGCATATTCACATATCTGTTATATGTGAACTTCGTGTATAAATATATATATCTCCATGACATCATCATTTTTATCTCCATTAAGAATACACTCAGCTTATAGATTTTATTGTTGTTCCTATCACACAGAAGAATAACTTATTGATTTACAGGCACACATTTTCCAGTTTTTATTTTTAAATTTTTGTGGCCCCAGAAGCTCGAGCACTTTTCGGCAGGAGACATTTAATATATATGTTGAGTTGAATAAAGAAGGCATAATTTAATATTTCATGTCTCCTCATTGTTCCCTGTTACATATTTATTGTGCCAACAACTTTAGGCCAAAAATGTAGTATCTTTGAAGGTCTGTTGCCATAGAATATAACCAATATATGACTTTTTTGCCCTAGAATCACTACAGAATTGGAAATACACATAAGTTAATGATACTAAGGAATGTCTCAGGTGAGAGGGTAAATATGACTTAATCTCAAAAATATTATTTACATTTTTTTGTGTTCTCTTAGCCATCTCATTTTTTTTTAAAAATTCCTGTTAAAGAATCAGATAAATGTTAGGAATGCATTTATACCAAAGGACCCATCTGGCCTGTTGGAAATGAAAGTTTAAAAGGAGCTTTTTCTGGAACTTCAATTTGCTTAAAAGAATCAATATGATAATACAAGATACTTGGGCTTTAGGAACTGAGTTTTTAGAACTTTATCATCTCTCACATTTCTTCTCATTCTCAAATTTATTAGTGGAGGTAGGTTTGTGATTGAATTTCACCTGCAAGGATTATAATGGAATATGTGAAAATTTGTAAAAGTTTAGTTTTTAACATCTTATGAAACAAAGCAAAATATTGTTTTTATTCTTGCTAATGCTAGAGGGAATCCATTGTGGTATAATGCAATTTAGAATTTGGGTAGCAAGTATCCCTAAACAACGATCACCTTTGTTGCTTTGACCTTGAATTTAGGTATTCTGTACTCTTTTCATTTGACACTGCTAAAAATAAAAATCTAGTCAAGTGAGGAATAAAATGAGCAAGTTAAAGAAATCTAGTATTATGGACTGATTATGTTCCTTTTCAAAAATTTTTGCATAAAAAAGTGCAGAACACAAATCTTTTAAAAATATATACTGACCCTTCTCCAATGTTGTAAAAATATAGTTTTCAAACTTCCAATGTTCTTGTTGTGATGAGAATTAAATGCCCTATTTCTAATTCTAGTACGTTTGTTCACCTGCATAAAGATTTGTTTCCTCCTTTCTACATACCATGAGTATAAGCATTAAGTGTTATTTTTTCTAACAGGCTGACAACACATTTTGCAAGCCCAGGTTGTAAGACAGCCATTTTTCTCTTCACTGGGGAAAGATGATAGCTTACTAATTATCTTCTTTGGATTCCATTTTGGTCTTCCACATAGAAAAAAATGTATGATTTGAACAATTAATTCATTGATTTAAATAATAATTTCCTCTTCCTTATGCTGGTGTTTTCTAGTGCAGGAAAAAAAAATAAAGCATTTATAATATATTCTTGAATAGTATTTAATTTCCTCAGGTAAATTATAGAAAGTCATCAAACACTTAGTTAAAATATAAAAAGTTGATTAGTAAAGCATGGTAAAGCATAGTTTGGCTGGCCTTCTTTCAGGGAACTCATTGTATCACTAAGACAACTTGATACATCATTATAGTGGAAATTTATGCTAGGTATTTATGAGATATGAAGTATGGACATCTGGATTTTATCTGAAAAGATTTATTTACTGAGGTTCCATCAGGATTCTAGATTAGAGTAGCCAAATTTAGGGGAAAAAAGGAAATGCAGGACTCCTACTTAAATTTGAATGTCAGATAAACAACAAATACTTTTTTTAGTTTAAGTATGTCTTATGCAATATTTGGAAAATACTTACATTTAAAAATATTTAGTATTTTTTGCTCCTTCAAATATTCCCATTTTTTAGGCCCCATATCTTCATTTGTTACTGTTTTCCTCCTTCATTTTGCTAAAAAGCCCACTGGATGTTTTCTACAAAAAGGAGTATTGAAAATTAAATATTTTTACTTTTCCTATGTCTGAACATGAGACCCCTTTACTTTCTTGTATTACCCGTCCTTCCCTTTCCTAATCATTTTGTGGATAACAGAGCAAATAAACTGAGTCAAACAGATTGTTTTGCAACAGAACCATATTTAGAACCCAGGGGTCTCATCCAGGCTAGTTATACGTGCTTTTTGCTATATGACATGAAGTGTTTCTTACACAACATATCGATATACCTTCAGAGCAAATTCATCAAAGTTTTTGCCAAAGCCTAAATCTGCATCCATTGATTCTCAAAGTGTTGCTCATGGTTTCATGAAACCAGGAAAAACTTTCAATAAAGTGACACGAACTTCCAAAGCCCTGTCTTCTGGGTTTATAGTGAAATGATGAGCAAGATTGACAGAGTGCTTAACTGAAAGGTACAGTTTGTCTCAAGCTTCTCAGTTTTCATTTACTCTTCCTCCTTTTTAATTAGAAATTGCTAGATTAATTTTAGCATTATCAGTTGAGTTCACTGTGGCTTTGTTAACCTCAGAGAACACAATGATGCATACTCTTCAACCAAAATATTTCTGCCTATAATCTTCCAATATTTAAATATTAAGATGTGTATACATTGTGGTTCAAATGTGAATCCTACATAGGGTTATTGCAAAAGCAGATAGAAAGCATGTTGACCTTTAATTTTCTTTTTAGATACTAGAGTAAACAACCATTTTTATCACCAAGTTGCATTCCACCATATTCTACTCTGAATATTTTTTGGATGAGGCAAAACAAAAATCAAAATGTTTCATTCTTTATGGCACATAGAACTGCTAGGAATTCAGGTGGTCATAGCTTTACTATGTCAGTCTATACAAAAACATGTGGGAGAATAAAATGTCAAACAATGAGTTGCCATTGTACTTTAGATGGAAGACTGTCTTATTTTTTGTTTTTGTCTGTTTGTTTGTTTAAGACAAAAATACACAACAGTTTACCTATATGGCAAAAGGATGGAACAATGCCTTTAGAACTTTTACTTACATTTAGAACTTTTACTACAATGAGCAACTTATTATCCATACCCCATCCCAATTTCCAAAATAAAAAATAAATCATAGAGACCTTCTAGTCTTAATAAAATCTTACTTTGTAGGCTGATATATTATATCATAAGAGTTTATGGGGAAGAATGAGAGTTTTTCAATTTTCTGTTACCAGATATTTGGCTTACTTTATTCCATTAAGCAGACTGTGCGCTAAATGTTCATTGGTCATCAACCATGACATTGACCTCTAGATCAGAGAGAAAATCAGCATGCAGAGAAGTTCCAAATCTTATATATATCATCTTACATATTGAGCAAATAAGGAGCTCATTCATCTTCTCAGAAGTCCATAGTTACAATGCTTCTCCAAATCTTTCCTGGGTTCACCTGAAATAAAAAGGCTTTTGTATTTAATATATTTTTGTTTTATTTTGTTTTAATTGATCAGGCTCTTTGTGTGGAGCTCCAAAATTGTGGTATTTCATTTCTTTGTTTACATCCAAGAACATGATGAATGCATTGATTTCCAAATTCTTTGGTTCCTGAAAAAAGAACACTTATACATAATAAAAAAATGTAATTGAATAAATAAGTAAATTGCATAAGTCATAAAGTTATTCCTTCTGATCATTTTTCTGGCTTCATTTGAACACATCCCACATCTTTATTTAAAATAATTAGTGGGATTGTGTTAGATGTCTGTGATCGATTGTTATTAGCAGTGATGTTTCATCACATAAGAGTTTCAACTAAGAATATTTATTATAAACTGCCATTCAGTTTCAAAACTCTAAAATAACTCACATGCTTCTATTGATCAAATGAGGTATATGTAGCATATTTCAACATCAGTAATGCCTTCTATTTTGTGAGAGTTTTACAGTTTATAAAGCATTTTTATGTGCATTAACTCATCAGATCGATGCTGACATATCTCACATCTTTAGCAGATATGGAATTCCTTTTAACACAGAAGTTGAAAATAGGGTGTGAAGTTGAATTCAGAAACCAAGAAGGGAAAAGCTGGCAAGAGATTTTTCTAGAATAAATGCAGAGTCAGCTATAGCTGAAGGGCAGACAAAGTGGGAAGGACCTAGTCCAAGAACTAATACGAGAACCAGAATCTAAGGTGTCATCTGAGGGCAAAACTGACAATTTTCAAAGATGAGGCAAGGCTGATATCCCACGCATCCCTCAGTGTCCTCATCTGTGAAATGCCAGTGATAACGATCACGTTTATCTCATAGAATTGGTCTCAGTGTGCTTGAGGAAAGAGTAATTAAAAAAAAAATAATAACCATTGGCATTAAAGTTTCTCTGGAAAGACTGACCAAACTATAGAGAAAGTCCTTTAGCAGCTACTTTCATGCTAGCTGATGGAGTCCTCAGAGAATGATCTGGAATCAGATAGCCAAACAAGTGAGAGCTCCCTGGCTTTGAAAATGACTGTCTTTGGGGATAAAGGTTAGAGATAAGAGAGATGAGCAGAGGTTAAAGTGAAAAGAGGAAGGATAAGGACCACAGGAAGGCTGAGCCTGAAAATCAAGACAGCCCCGAGGTACTCGGGTGGTGCCGAAGGATTTCTAGAAAATGATGTAAAATATTAGATTTTAAACTCTTTATGGTCCAGCAATTTAAAGCTCTTATGTTGTCCTACTCTCAGGAATCTGATATACACATTTCTGTTTATAGAGGTGTTCTATTTGGGACATAAAGAAGTCAGAAGGATTTTCAATATGGGTTTATGCATGCAAACACTGGAATAATATATGAGCAAAGTAATTTTCCCTGCTAGTCATGAGTTTGAGGGAGAAAAGCTCCTCTAAGAATTTTGTAGTTGTTCCCAAAGATGCTGTGTCATCTACTGGAAGTAGGATGAGTTTTAACATAACACAAATTTTGACTCAGAGTTACCTCAGTGAGCATCTTGGTTAATTGACATCAATGATATGAAGTTTTTTAACTACCTCTGGCACATAGAACAATGATAGTGATCGTCATAATAATTTTACAATCAAGAAGTGATTTATCTCTACTGAAAGCAATTTGTTTTGCAGAAAATTAAGATTGTAACCATTCTGAAAAGTCAGGTCCCCAAAACCAACATTTGATATTCATGACATCTCTGTAAAATAGATATTTTGTGCCTATGTTTTATAAAACAAAGTGATTCTTTGGAATCCCAGATCTTAGATAGCAGAACCAACTAGACTGAGGTCTCCTACTTCTTAGTTTTTCTTGTATGTTAGGTATATCCTCAAAAATTTTTATAATAAATAGGTTATCATATTTATCTTTAGAAGCTAAACAATATAATAGTGTAGGAATTTAGCTATCTAACCAATGTAAAGGCAATATGCTGTAGTTTTATTTGTACTTATACAGAAATATAAAGTAAAACCAAATGCTTAACAATCAGACAAAAACTTTCATATTACTAGTTAACCGCAGGTTAATTAAAAAAAAAAAATGAAGCCAGTGAGGTGGTAGCCAAAATCTATATTGGCAGTGATGTTTATATTGGTGAGAGGTTCTGAGAATATTTGCTTGTGTAATCCCATGTCTTAGGGAAAGAAGTATTCTCTGTGGCTTTTATTGGACTTCCCTTTTTAAAAAAACATTAAATTTCCTCAAATTGATTAAGATTGCCTCATTAAAGTACTGGAACCGCAGATTTTCTAAGGGTCATTCAGTCCTAACAATGTATCATTATTTTACTAAACTAATACCTAAGAGAATGTTGGATAGCTTTTGAGTTATTTACTTCTTATAAAAAGGAAAACATGAAATGCAAACATGAATTCAAGTGTTTATTTTAAAAAAATTAGCTTAAAAATTATGTATTGTTTGAAGATCAGTAAAAACAGAAAACTTAATAAGAAGCATGGAATGCTACTCAAGTGGCTCTCATTTATGTAGTTATACTGTATAAAATTGCTTTTCACTTCAGCATCATTTTGTTCATCTAAATTTATTATTATTCTTTGTTTGTAGAATTCATGAATTCGATCTTTCTTCCAACTGTGAGTTAGGACCTTTCTGTTAAACTCATTGTCTCAGTTCAAAATCGGAATGATATTCCCATGTTATTTTGCATTCAAGACTTGCAGGAACCAGACTGCATTAAAAAGGACATAGTGGTGTAAAACTAAGACATAATTATGCTGCTAATAATGGTGCATGCAATAATACTATTAATGATATATGCAGGGTAGCATTTGGAAGCAACATTCCAGATGCAGAAAAGCAGATAGCATGACTCTTTAACCTTGTGATGATTAGCAAGTCCGAGGACAAAATCTTTCACAAGCTGCCAGCTCTGATCTTTAAATGGAGAGTCATTTATGTGGCATCAACAAGTGATGACTGTGGTTTTGCTTTCTACTGGGAAGGATGAAAGGGTTGTGCTTAGCTTGTTGATTAAATCAACAAAGAAACCTGCCTCTTAGAATTCAAAACACTCAAATACAAGCAATCTCACACGCATCCCTAAGTATCCAGAGTCACTTCTTCATGGAGGAAAAAAAAAGTATATGGTGTTTTGTTTGTTTGTTTTTTTTTTTAAACATAAAGTAATGATTAAGTGGACTAGGGAAGCATTATTTCGACAAATAATAGACTAGATGCTTAATTTTGGTGCTTTTTGCAATAAGCCACATTCACATTATAATTTTTGTTTCCATGTTCTCTGTTAAGTTGGATTCTAGAGTGTTTAAATGAGGCTGATGTAGACTAATTTCCCTGCAGGGGTCTGTGGCTTTGGCTTAATTTCCAATGGGACATACTTTATCTGATTACATGTATTTCTTTTGCATTTAAAGAAAACATGGAATCTTTCACTTCCTGTTTTGTTGTATTGCAAATCTCTGAACAGCCATAGAAGGCCTACTTAGAGCTGGCTGGTTGTGATGCATGTGAGTTAATACCTGTAATCATAGGCATTCTGAGACCTTTCAGCGTAAGATGCAATTATTAAGGTTGATTTGAAATGAAAATCATGAGAAATATTTTAAGCACACTGCATGATTTCTCAGAATTGAGAATAAAGTGAGTTTGTAAGTTCCAAAACCTATTGGAAAAAAAAAAAATAAAGGAGAATATACCTTTTAACTATTACCCTAAAATAATTATAATGATAATTACAAAAATTACAAAACCCCAACTCTCTGTATTCTTTGCATATAAGACATAAAAGAGGATGAATTTCTGGTGAGGTTGGAGCTTACCTACTCTGTAGACAAAAATATATATATATATATCTATATATAGATATATATATATATGGAAAAGGAAAAATAAATTACATATTTGAGATTTTCTAAAATGTATTATGTACTATTCTTATTTCTTAATTTATATTTATTAACACTGTGTTCTGCTGTAATATTATTAAGACTTGTATGCTGTATTTATTCATAGGCTCTGTCATTCAAAAACCACATTAGTTAAATGCATTGCTCTCAGCACTGGGGATATAATGGTGACCCAGGTAACATGGATTCATCCTCCTGATCCTGTACTCTAGTAGGAGGTTGGATATTAATTATATAAATTTAGTAATCATATATCTTTAGTAATCACATATATGATTAATAACAAAGAAACAAAAAAGTTTGATTTCTCTGTTTTTGAAATAGCTTGTCCATTATTCACGTTTTTTTTCTTTCCTGCCTATAGTGTGTCTTTTTCCTCTGAATTTTAAGATGGGATTCTTCTGTGCTTAGACAGATAGAAAGCAAAGGTTCTAGGCAGGTTTTGCTAGGCAATGAAAGTAAAACATAAACCCAATTGTGTTACTGTCATATATAAGAACACTCACGAGTTTTCCATTATTCTCAGTATATATTCAAAATTCTTAATGTAGATCATAAGGGCTTCACGATGTGGACCCAGCTTCTTTTTCCAGATTCAGTTTTCAACAATTCTTGTATTCTGTGCTTCCAATTTACTGACTTGCTTTCATCTATTGGTGTGCTTTGCTCTCTTGTCATTTAATGATCTTTGACCATAATCTTCTTTTGCTGAAATTCTTCCACTATTCCACATCCCTACCCTCTCCTCACCTTACAAGTTCCCTCTTTTCCTTCCTGGCTTTCTGTTTCCTTTATCCTTCATATCCTCAGATCACGATCTTAATGTCACATTTTTCATAAAGCCTTTGACTCAGCCCCTGTTGTTCATGTCCAGTTAGTGGGTTCTCCTGTGGGTTTCCTTGCACCTGATTACTAAGCTTTCATGGTCTCTTCAACTTACACAGCACTATTACCACTACTAGATTGAAAGTTATATGGATAGAAGTACCAAATCTTGTTCAAAGTCCTACCTCCATCCTTTGTCATGTGCTTAGCAATAATGGCACTCAATAAACTGCTTATAGGATTGAAATGTCAGACAATCTCAGATGATACTCTCTTATTTATAGTTTCCAATGCCAAGCAGAGGTAGATATTAAATTAATATTTATTGAATGTAGGAATAGACAAGTCTATTGGGAGTAAGGATCTTTGGGAGTTCTCTTAGAATAATTTATAAGAAATCTGGTGCCTATTCTTCTGTGGTGGTCAGAAACTTGGGTACATTTTTTATATATCTCTGCATTCCAGGCTATGTTATATTATAGATGGGGAAGAAAGGGGATATAGGAAGAAAACTTGATTTTTTTCATACTTATTAATGACACATATTTGATGTATGATTTTGCAAATGTTAAGCTCATGTAATCTTCAGAATAGCCCTGTGAGGTAGGAGCTCAGTTTTATAGGTGAAGACATTAAGGTCCAGTTAGATTAAATGGCATAGCTGGGATTCTTATCCATATTCTCTCACTAAAAATGCAGAACCTCTTTCTGCTGTGTCAAACTGCTGGCTAACTGTGTTTCTTAAAGACAAAGCCATTGTAGAACATTGGCAACAGTGAGGATATTTTCCATTAAGAAAGTTGGTGATCACAATATTTATTCTTCCAATCCAGGAGCATGGAACATTTTTCCATTTCTTTGTGTCTTCCTCGATTTCTTTCATGAGTACTTTATAGTTTTCTGAGTATAGATTCTTAGTCTCTTTGGTTAGGTTTATTCCTATGTATCTTATAGTTTTGGGTGCAATTGTAAATGGGATGGACTCCTTAATTTCTCTTTCTTCTGTCTTGTTGTTGGTGTAGAGAAATGCAACTGATTTCTGTGCATTGATTTTATATCCTGACACTTTACTGAATTCCTGTACAAGTTCTAGCAGTTTTGGAGTGGAGTCTTTTGGGTTTTCCACAAATAGTATCATATCATCTGCGAAGAGTGATAGTTTGACTTCTTCTTTGCCAATTTGGATGCCTTTAATTTCCTTTTGTTGTCTGATTGCTGAGGCTAGGACTTCTAGTACTATGTTGAATAGCAGTGGTGATAACGGACATCCCTGCCGTGTTCCTGACCTTAGCGGAAAAGCTTTCAGTTTTTCTCCATTGAGAATGATATTTGCGGTGGGTTTTTCATAGATGGCTTTGATAATATTGAGGTATGTGCCGTCTATCCCTACACTTTGAAGAGTTTTGATCAGGAAGGGATGCTGTACTTTGTCAAATGCTTTTTCAGCATCTATGGAGAGTATCATATGGTTCTTGTTCTTTCTTTTATTAATGTGTTGTATCACATTGATTGATTTGCGGATGTTGAACCAGCCTTGCAGCCCTGGAATAAATCCCACTTGGTCGTGGTGAATAATCCTTTTAATGTACTGTTGAATCCTATTGGCTAGTATTTTGGCGAGAATTTTTGCATCTGTGTTCATCAAGGATATGGGTCTGTAGTTCTCTTTTTTGTTGGGATCCTTGTCTGGTTTTGGGATCAAGGTGATGCTGGCCTCATAAAATGAGTTTGGAAGTTTTCCTTCTATTGCTATTTTTTGGAACAGTTTCAGGAGAATAGGAATTAGTTCTTCTTTAAATGTTTGGTAGAATTCCCCCAGGAAGCCGTCTGGCCCTGGGCTTTTGTTTGTTTGGAGATTTTTGATGACTGTTTCAATCTCCTTACTGGTTATGGGTCTGTTCAGGCTTTCCATTTCTTCCTGGTTCAGTTGTGGTAGTTTATATGTCTCTAGGAATGCATCCATTTCTTCCAGATTGTCAAATTTGTTGGCGTAGAGTTGCTCATAGTATGTTCTTATAATTGTCTGTATTTCTTTGGTGTTTGTTGTGATCTCTCCTCTTTCAGCAATCTACACATTTAGTGCAATTCCTATCAAAGTAACATCCATTTTTTTCAAAGAAATGGAACAAATAATCCTAAAATTTATATGGAACCAGAAAAGACCTCGAATAGCCAAAGGAATATTGAAAAAGAAAGCCAAAGTTGGTGGCATCACAATTCCGGACTTCAAGCTCTATTACAAAGCTGTCATCATCAAGACAGCATGGTACTGGCACAAAAACAGACACATAGATCAATGGAACAGAATAGAGAGCCCAGAAATGGACCCTCAACTCTATGGTCAACTCATCTTCGACAAAGCAGGAAAAAATGTCCAATGGAACAAAGACAGCCTCTTCAATAAATGGTGTTGGGAAAATTGGACAGCCACATGCAGAAAAATGAAATTGGATCATTTCCTTACACCACACACGAAAATAGACTCAAAATGGATGAAGGAACTCAATGTGAGAAAGGAATCCATCAAAATCCTCGAGGAGAACACAGGCAGCAACCTCTTCGACCTCAGCCGCAGCAACATCTTCCTAGGAACATCACCAAAGGCAAGGGAAGCAAGGGCAAAAATGAACTTTTGGGATTTCATCAAGATCAAAACCTTTTGCACAGCAAAGGAAACAGTGAACAAAACCAAAAGACAACTGACAGAATGGGAGAAGATATTTGCAAATGACATATCAGATAAAGGGCTAGTGTCCAAAATCTATAAAGAACTTAGCAAACTCAACACCCAAAGAACAAAGAATCCAATCAAGAAATGGGCAGAGGACATGAACAGACATTTCTGCAAAGAAGACATCCAGATGGCCAACAGACACATGAAAAAGTGCTCCATATCACTCGGCATCAGGGAAATACAAATCAAAACCACAATGAGATATCACCTCACACCAGTCAGAATGGCTAAAATTAACAAGTCAGGAAATGACAGATGCTGGCGAGGATGCGGAGAAAGGGGAACCCTCCTACACTGTTGGTGGGAATGCAAGCTGGTGCAACCACTCTGGAAAACAGCATGGAGGTTCCTCAAAATGTTGAAAATAGAACTACCCTATGACCCTGCAATTGCACTGCTGGGTATTTACCCTAAAGATACAAACATAGTGATCCGAAGGGGCACATGCACCCAAATGTTTATAGCAGCAATGTCTACAATAGCCAAACTATGGAAAGAACCTAGATGTCCATCTACAGACGAATGGATAAAGAAGATGTGGTATATATACACAATGGAATACTATGCAGCCATCAAAAGAAATGAAATCTTGCCATTTGCGACGACGTGGATGGAACTAGAGGGTATCATGCTTAGCGAAATCAGTCAATCGGAGAAAGACAACTATCATATGATCTCCCTGATATGAGGGAGAGGAGATGCAACATGGGGGGTTGAGGGGGTAGGAGAAGAGTAATTGAAACAAGATGGGATTGGGAGGGAGACAAACCATAAGTGACTCTTAATCTCACAAAACAAACTGAGGGTTGATGGGGGGAGGGGGTTGGGAGAGGGGGTGGAGTTATGGATATTGGGGAGGGTATGTGCTATGGTGAGTGTTGTGAAGTGTGTAAACCTGGCGATTCGCAGACCTGTACCCCTGGGGATAAAAATATATGTTTATAAAGCTGTAAAAAAAAAAAAAAAAGAAAGTTGGTGATCAGAGAATAGTCTTAAGAATAAAATTTAATGATGTATTTTAGTGTACCGTGGTTGTCTTAGTCCGTTCAGACGGTTATAACAAAATACCATGGACTGGATGGCTTATAAACAAAAATATGTCTCACAGTTCTGATGACTGGGTAGTTCAGGATCCGTGTGCCAGAAGATTTGGTATCTGGAGAGGGGTTGTTTCCTGACTCACCCATGATGGTCTTCTCATTGTAACTTCACATGACAGAAGGGAGAAAGAACTCTCTGTGGTCTCCTTTATGAAGATAATAATCCTATTCATTAGGGCCCTGCTCTCATGACTTAATCACCTCCCCACTGCCTCACTCCCAAATATCATCTTAATAGGAGTCAGTATTCAACACACGGATTCTGAGGAGACCCGAACACTGAGTCTATGCCCGTGGTCATTTGAGATTCTGTGATGGAGAAGGTTAAGGAGCTCTCCCAAACTATCACAACATGAAAAGAGCAATGGGTTCAGAGTTGGAAAACCAAAGTTCCAGTCTCAGTTGTACATGTTCTAGTAACTTCCATGAGCTCTTTTCTGTAGTTTCTCAATGATAATTATTAATGGACTTGTGTGTGTGTGTGTGTCCCAAGTAAATTCCTGGTACGTAGGAGCTGAAGGGAACTCGTGTGAGTATTATCTGACCCCTGCATCATGCCTAATTTCTGTTGAACGAAGTAAAATTCTGAAAAGTCCAATTCTTACAGAAGCTATTCTCCATGTCCCAATTACATAGGCAGGTGTTCAGATCCCAGGTTACTACTTGGAGAAGCACAGAAACTGAGTTAAGTGACTTTGTTAAAGCCCAGAGCTTTCACCAGGGCAGGATGAATTCCCGAAAAATTTTGCATACTTTCCCAAGATTTCCCCACTGTGCTTTAAAAAAAAATAAATAAATAAAACAAAAAATGGTTTCTAGTCTGAAACATTAAGAAAGTAAATGCATTTTATTTGGGACAGAAATATTAAAAGTGTAGTTGATCTATATCACATCACTTGGGGGTATGGATGTTTTAAAGACTTTGCCAGCTAAGGAAGGAAGGAAGAGAGAGGAAGGAAGGAAGGAAGGAAGGAAGGAAGAAGGAAAGGAAGGAAGGAAGAAAGAAAAGAAAGAAAGGAAGGAAGCACTGCATTCAAACAATCAGCTACAGGTTCTTCCTTCCCAAAGGCCATTTTAGAGATAGAACTGTCTTTCATAGGCATCCTGAAAATTACTAGCCCCATAATCTAACAAGTACTCTTAGTAAATGCAGAGTTTTCTTTGGACACTGTAGGAGCTTTAGATATCAATAAAACTGATATGTCAGAATGAAAGTTACCTTTCTAGATAAAAGGACCCCACAGTCCCGTATCTCAATCTTTTGGATGCAAAGCAGAGTAAGGAAAGTCATGCTATATTTGAACATCTTCAAAACTACTAAGGAATTCCAGCATCCTTTAATGGCTGCTGGATATGAAGGCTAAAAAAGAAAAAAAAATAATAATAACCACTAACCTGAAAACTCAGAAGGCCTTTTTTACTAGATTTTGAAAAATTTTTCAATAGATTTTCTATGAATGCCAGGCCTGAGTAAGCAGAGGGCAACATGTTTCACTCCTTCTGTACAACATGCTTGGTTTTATTTCATTCAGTGTAAGAAATGAAATGACAGAAGCTAGAGCAATATGGGTTTCCCAATACCTTGTTTCATCAGAGAGGAATACGTTCAGTTAACAATAAGAAAGACGTGGATACTTTGCACGCTAGAAATGCTGTGGCCCAAGGCTGCTGTGCTGGACGTCGCATTGCCAGAGTTTGCAGGCTTAGAGTACACTGGGAGGAGAAAAGGGTAGCAAAGGAGTCTTGTAGCAGAACAGGAGTCTCTTATCGGTGGCCTCTTTGTTTCTTATCTAATTTTACTGCTACTTGATACCAAATAATAAAGACTTTAAAACTTTTAAAGCTACTGGGGTATCGATACTTAGACTTTCCTGTCATTCTCAAGACCTTTCCGTGTCTAAGCTTGCGAAACATGGCATTGGGGATTTGGGAAGCTTTTTTCCCTAGCCTTCTGCCATCCTTTTGTGAAGGTTTTCAGTCTGATCCAAAGTGAGCGGTTATTTTTGGTATCAACCCTCTCTTTCCAAAGTAACTTTCTAAAGATTTTAAATGTAAATGAATCACATGGGCTGACATAAGCATATAGATTACATTTTTGTCCAAAATAAATAACACAAATGAGATTAAAGGATAAAAGTGTTTGGTTTACATTTAATGTGGATGACATCTGGTCCAAAATGCTTAAAACTAATCCCAGCCACCAGCCATCTGACAAATTCTCACAAGTTCTTCTCTCTTAATTCAAAATTTCCCTTTATTGGCACGAACTTTGGAAACAACTCTTTGGAATGAATTTCTATGAACGGTTTGGCGTGTTTGTGAATGGTGTCTAGTGAATGGGGAAACTATATGAGTATAATACACTGCACCTGTTATGAACAGGCTTAAAAATATCACCAAGAACAGCATGTGATATAAAAAGGCAATTTTACTGAATAGGACTGAATCTGGATAAGAGATATTAATATTTACAATAAGGAAAACTTGAATCAAGCAGGTGTTAGTATATTAAATGGAGCTAATTCATCCACATGTAGCAATAGATCATCTTGGAATGTATCAATTCAGATAAAATGGAGTCTTTTCCTAAGGCCAGAAGCCAATTAATGCCCTATGGTTGGATTTTAGATCTAATATTGCCAAATAATTCTGGTAGCGTTTGTAAATAAATGAGAATAGTTAACTTTTATTTTCTTTCTTTTTTTAAAAAGATTTTATTTATTTATTTGACAGAGATCACAAGTAGGCAGAGAGGCAGGCAGAGAGAGAGGAGGAAGCAGGCTCCCCACTGAGCAGAGAGCCTGATGCAGGGCTCAATCCCAGGACCCTGAGATCATGACCTGAGAAGAAGGCAGAGGCTTAACCCACTGAGCCACCCAGGCATCCCCTAACTTTTATTTTCAATTAAGGATAGGTGATTGATATATTCCACAGGAAATGAATACATCAGCAGGATTCTGCCCCATGGCTATGTTACATGGTGTCTTCTATGTTGTTCTAAAGTAAAGACGTGATGAAGATGCATTCTGTTGAAAGCTTAAAACCCTTTTATATGATACAGCATTTATCACTTATAGATATTGAGGTGCAGCTCCAAAGGAAAATGATTTACTTGTGGACAATTTCACTGTGTCCTAGTTGACCCTGATTTCTAAATGTTCTTCAGATCACTGCCCTTCTCTCTATCACTTCCACTGTATGAACTCAGTCTTTGAATCATTTCAAAAAAATTACACCAATAGCTTTCCTTTTCAAGCCTACCAAAATACTCTTTCTGAAATCAAATTGTGTCCCTGCCTGTATTACATCCTTCAATGGCTCCTCCAGTGTCTCTGGGGTAATATCTGGACTTTTTACCCTTTGATTTTTGGACAATAATGTACCCTTAAAGACTCTGTATTCTAATCCCAACAACCTGTGAAGAACCTGTGAATATGTAATTAGACCAAAAAAAAAAAAAAAAAGTGACAATGAGACATGAGACCAGGGTTTGGAGTGATGCACTTTAAAGATGGAGGAGGAAAGAAACAGACTCCAAGGAATGCAGGAGGCAAGGAAATAAATTTTCTTCTGACACCTTCAGAAAAAATGAAGCCTAGCTTACATCTTGATTTTAGACTTCTGACCTCCAGAACTGTAAAATCATAAATTCATGTAGTTTTAAGCCACTAATTTGGGAGTAATTTGTTGCAGCATCAATAGGAAACTAATACAATGCCTAACGGCTGGTGCATAATAAGTGTTTGATAATTAATATAGAAAATAATATTCATAAAGTCTTGTTTCTTTATGTGTTTTGCATCCATCATTGTGTATTGGATGGTAATCTTGTGACCAGGATTACAATGATATAGATTTCCATCATTGGGAAAATATGCTTCCGAATTGCAATGTGAATATTTGATATGGAAAAGTCTAGATTTTTTATTCTCCACCGAGGTGTACAAATCTAATCAGTGCCATGCTGTGGTTAAGGACACACCCTCTGGAGTCGGTCTTCAATTCAAATCCTGGCTCCACTGCTAACTGACTATATGACACAACACGAAATTTTTAACCAAATTATATCTCAGTTTCCTTATCTACTTAATTCCTACTTAAGGATTTTGTAAAGAGTAAGTGAAATAAAATATATAAAGAACATGGACATGTGTCTGGCCTATGTTAAGTACTTAATAAATTTTAACCGTTATCATTAGTGTTGTTATTATTATATGTTAGGATTTGTTCTATAAGACTCTCATTACATATATAAATATATTGAAACCTTTTGTTTGTTAAAAGTGTTAAGAGCTCACTTGGACTTGCTCAGCAAACACTTCAACTGGGTTTGCTCTCATGTAATGTCTTGGCAGTTGCTTGTATGTAAGTCATATTCTGATACATTTTTTCAGAAATAAAAGGTATATCAGTTTAACTTTTACAATTTACCAGTTGCATGCAGCAAAACAGAAATATTTTCTCAGTAATTTATTTATAGTTTTTGTGGTTTGAATTATTCAAAGAAGAAAAATTTCGGTAAATACTCAACCTAGCATTTGTATCTAGCCTTATTATCTCTGACCAAACATATTGACAATGCAGGATTTTTAAATAAGTAACAGACTCTTTAAATGGAAAATGAAAACCTTGATAATCACAATGATTTCCAGCAAGGAATTTTCTATAGACAGCTTTTCTTTTTATGAATACTGTGAGACAATATTTTTATTATTGTTTTGACCTAGTGTTTATGAGTTTGGAGCTTGGCAGGTTTCCTGACTATTGTTCTGATTCTGACTGAAAACCTGAAATTCATCTGCCTTACACAAATTGTTCTATTCAAATACAATGGGCTCTAAAATGTTTGATTTTACTAGCTTAGGTCATTCACAGTGCTGCTGGTGGTGCTGTGTATGGCAACATAAAATGAACACACGATTAACTTTCACAAAGTTATAGATATTGAGAATGAAATGGAAACCATCATATATATTACTCAGGTTCAGTTGGTTAAAGAAGACCTCATAAAAAGAGCTTGAGGTTGTCTGTTCTGTTTTATTTTATTTATCTCTCATAAAATACTTTTAAGAAATATATCGGAAGATCTGTTACATATGGATATTTTATGTGTGCATATTGATGTTCTTGTTAAAAAGTGACTATTCCCCCACCACCTTGTCAAGTAAGAAGTAGCTCTTTCTAAAGTTTCCGTATTTTTCTAGAACAAAATACATTTTTAAACTTCGTGCATGGAAGACTTAGGTAGGTCTGATATTTGATACAATATCATATTTGCAATGGTTACTATATCTTTATATGTATCTGTTTATTAGTAGTTTATTATTCCCAAATATTTTTTATCAACACATTTACTTATTTCTCATTCATTCATTCATTCAATCAGACATTCAGTTGTTGATTGAACAATTTGGAGGCACTATTTTTTCCAGGTTCACACCAGATGTTAGTTATATACTGACATGATATACAACCCTGAACTCAGAGATTAGGATGCAATATATAGTTTCCTTTTTACTTCATTACCAAAAATAACAAATTGTCGTTGCCATGTCAAATCTACCTTTGCTGTCCTGAGACTGTGTGGGTCCAAGAAAACCATTTAGGAAAAATTTGGATTAGAGTAATTTTAGGTTTTGTGATCTATTGGAGATCAAACTACAAACAACATTTAACTACTTTCTTACATATTGTGAGAAAATATTTATATTAAAAAAGGCAAGATGCTTAAAGAAGCAAATATTATTCCAGTTATCACATTAATTAGCTTGAAATATATTTTGTTCATACTTTTCTCAGCATAAAAATATTCAATTTCCTATTATTTCATAGAAGATAAAATCAATTAAATTCAGTAAGCATTTATGTATGTAATATGTGTATAATATGTGCTAAGTGTCATATGCCAAAACACATTAAGTCATAGCAGAACTTACAATGCATACATAAAGATTTGATAGGAGTAGCATAAAAATCCTTTGTGTTTTCAAATTATTTTTGACTGGGAGAATCTGGAAAATCATCTTAGTAACATGGGCCACTCTGAGTATTAGCATTTTGATATTGGAGATAGAGAAGTGTTGTAGATGGTATTATAGTAGAACGATTCACTGCCTCTCCCTGATGGGACCATTTGTAGAGAATAATACTTCTAAGCCCATTGGTCAAATTTCATCAAATAACTTTTTCTGGTTAATAAAGTGTGCACCATTTTCAAGGGAAGGTTTTTTTTTTTTTTTAAATAAAGATTTATTTATTTATTTGAGAGAGAAAATAAACATGCATGGGGCAGGAGCCAGGGAGGTGGTAGAAAGACATTCTCAAGCAGACTCTCGACTGAGTGTGCAGCCCAGTGTGGGGCTTGATCCCAGGACCCCCAGCTCATGACCTGAGCCAGAATCAAGAGTCAGTTGCTCAGCTGACTGAATCACCCAGGCACCCCTCCAAGGAGAAGCTTTAAGAGTCAACACATGATCCCACTATCTTTCTTTTCCTTCTGCCTAGAGACTGTTTACCCTACATAGCAGTTGATCCCTTATCTTTCTTCTGAGGATGAAGAGAACATGAAGCAAAACCACAGGCAAAACTTTATTAGCAAGAATGTGAATGGGAAATAAACCTTTATTGTTTTAAGGCACTAGAATTTGGAGCTTTTTGTTTCTAGAGTGGAAATGTAGTTAAACCAACTGATATAGAGACAAGACATTCTGGATAATAGCACCAAACACACACACGACACAAAGGCAGAAAATTAGGCAGGGGTTGTAACTGGTTACAGAAATAATATATTTGCTTTGAAGACAAAGTGGATAAGGGAAGATATGGACAGAAATGCAATTTGTATCAATATTATAGAGGACCTTATTATCCTCTAGAATTTTTAAGAAGAAGGTAAGATTAGGTGCCAGTTTTTGTGAACTTAGAATGCAAATATGATGGAGAGGCAGAAATGTCCAATGGACATGTGGAAATCCAGGTCTGGAACTGAGGAGAGGTCCTGCTTCTAAAAATAGTGACTTGAAAGTTGAAATATTAGGTAATATCAAATTTCTGAGGTAGATATTTGAGGTAAAAGTTTGCAGGTAAAAGTTTGGTGGATTAGGATCATATGGGGAAGAAGTCTATCTAAAAGGTTGTCAGAGAAGCAAAAAGAAAAACCTAGACAATTGAAAAAAGGCTCATTTCTGTTCTCCTGTCATTTGGGAAGCCAAGTAATAGAGCTTAAAGAGCATGGCTTGCTATCATGTGGGTTCTGACATTCACCACCTCGTGATCTCAGTGAGATATTTTACTTTTTATTCAGTTTCATCATCTGTAAAATGGAGAAAATAAATTGCACCTTGGTTGAGATTGGGGAGAATTAAATGGCATGATTTATCGAAGCATATCTCACTGTGCTTGGCACATAGAAGGGATCCACTGCTAGTTCCCATATCTGGCATTATTACCCAGGACTGACCTATGTCAACCTATTGTCCCAACAGCAATCTAGTGATCTTACATATATATCTGAATCTGGTTGAAATGCCCCCCCTTTTTAAAGAATGTTTATTTATTTATTTGACAGAGGGAGAGAGAGAGAGAGAGCACAAGCAGGTGGAGCAGCAGGTAGAGGGAGAGGGAGAAGCGGGCTCCCTGCTGAGCAAGGAGCCCTTCTCGGGGGCTCGATCCCAGGACCCTGGGGTCATGACCTGAGCCAAAGGCAGACACTAAACTGACTGAGCCACCCAGGTGCTCCTGAGATCCCTTTATAAGACCCGGTTCAAATCTCATCTGCCCTACAAGATATTTCCAGTCATCCTAACCTTTTTGAAATGCTGCATCATATATTGTCTTAGTCATAAGGCTCAGAATTTATCCTTAATGTCCTGATTTCTTTCCAGACTACAGGTTACTTGAGAACAGATATTGTATCATATATTTTGATTTCCAGTACATTTCACAGTGTTCCACTTACAGAAGGAACTTGAAAAATAAATATCTATATTGACATTTTAATACACTGGAAGTTCTCTCATCTGACCCAAAGGGGATCTGTAGTTAAAGAATTAAAACAAAAACAAAAACAAAAACAAAAACAAAACAAAAAAACCTGTTACAGATGAAACTTCTATAAAATGTAACACATAGGGGGCACCCAGGTATCCCAGTTGGTTAAGCAGCTGAATCTTGATTTTGGATCAGGTCATGATCTTGGGGTCTGGGATCAAGCCCCACATGGGGCTCTGTGCTGAGCAGAGGATCTGCTTCAGGATTCTGTCTTCCTTTGCCCCTCACCCCATTTGCTTACTTTCTCTAAACTAAAAAAAAAAATAAATAAATAAATAAAAGTTTTTTTTTTTAAATGTAACATATAGATCTTACAATTTATCTCAACTTTAAAGAACACATACAGAGAGTATCAAAAAAGTAGCCCTGAGCAAATAAACCCTAGCATGGGTGGTATTAATCTCCCCAGCGTGGTGCCTAATAGTGCCCGGCTGAGTTTAAGCAGCTAGGACTGAAGTATATGGAGATGACATCTTCCATGTCACTTGGGCTCCAAACTTCAGCATGCTATTGACTCCTCACTTTTTCCCAAGCCCTGCCACATACACAATCCTCACACGCTTCTTTATTTTCCAAGTTAGCTTTCATTATCCTAATATAGAAACTTGTTGCCTAACTCTAAGACCATCACCACTGCAAAGTGACTGGTCTCCCCAATTCCAGTATCCCCTTTTTCATTGTCAACATTGAGGCTTTTTTAAACTTTTCAGTATTAGAGTTGATGTATCTTCCTAGCTCTTCATCATCTTTTCTGCTTTGAGAATTGGCCCTGATACACTGACATGCACCTACTGTCTAATTGTGAAGTTAGAACCGGAGATGGTAGATTGTTCAAGTGTGGACTCCTGACCCAAGCTAGGGCTACCAAGTAACCTCCCCAACATATTCAAAATTAGACAAAGACCTCAAAATAGTGAGTCAATGGTGGTTGTCATTTTTAATAACTCCTTTCTTGATGAGAAGTTTCACCAATGCAGACCTTCACCAGAGATGACCAAACCTATCTAGTTCTTATTCATTCCCAGCTTAGTTATTCAAATCTTCTTTTTTTCCCTTAAGGTAGCTAGAGCCAGTGTCTGTTATTTGCAACCAAAAGAATATTAAGCATTTATTATACTGAATTATATTAACATAATTTAGTTATGTTATTCTCAACAAGAGTGTTAAATGATTTATTGTCATCTAGTTTTAAGATTTCAGATTCTTGGCCTGAATAGTGAGCACTTCCATCCTCTTTTTAAAGTATATTGTGACCTTATTCCCTTCACTCTCCTTCACATATTTCCTATAATTATTACCATGTGTTAGTTCAATACTACCACATAGAAATGTTGCTAAGAGCGTGGGTTTTGGCGTCACACTGCTTAAATCCAAAACTTGGTTTTCCAACTTACTGAGTGACATTTATAAGCCACTTAAATTTCCTGTTCCACTTTCTTAACTTGTAAATTAGGGATAATAATGATGCTACATATTCATCGTGTCATTATAAGGATCAAGTAGTTGATATTCACAGATAATTCAGATTAATCCTAGTACAACATTCAAGATTAAATAAATGTTACTAGGATTATTATTTGTTGTTCCTGAATTATACTTGGTATGTTACCAATCTCTGAATTACCTCCCATTACTCCTTATTTTCACAAAACTTAGTAATATCTATTGATTAAACCCAGCTCAAATGACACATTCTCCTAAGAATCTCTCCAAGGCCCTGAAGCTAAGTGAACTTCCTTCCTAGTTATTCCCATCATATACCGTTTTAGTGCACTCTCATCGCCTGCCCCAGAACCATGCCCACATTCTACCTTGTTTCATCGGTATAAATGTATATGCCTTATTTTTTGCTAATATAAACTCAGAGGAAACCATCTGTATGAGTGAAATGTCTTATGTTCTCCATGATTAGCATAATGCACAAACTTAGTCTCAGAATAAATGTTTGCTAAGAAAAATAACAAGAACTATTTCATATTTTACCCTCATTTTCACCATGTAAGAAGAAAAAGTATATAAATAGCATCCACTTTTGACAAAGGAAGGAAATGGTTTGCTCAAATATATCCAGTGATTTGGTATAGACTAGGGGTTGGAGATACGATGCTGATGCCATCTCCCAGTCCCTTTTGCTCTGACTCATTCCATTTCTGAGCTTGGCCTTCTGGCCAGCCAGCAGCAGATATACTTAGACAGTGAGGAATTGAGAAAGCAGTAGTTAATTGTGATTGGTATTCACTCTTGAGTATAAATTTGCAATTTTAAGTGTGAATTAGAATATACTCTTCAGAAGACTTGGAGACTGAGGTGTTCTAGAAAGAGGAAGTGAAAAAAAGTTTGATTTTTTTTTTTTTTTTTTTTCATGGAGAAAGCTCAAGTAGTTGTTCAAGTTGTTCAAGTTGTTCCTCCTTAGCCCTGCTTGCTACTGTGTCTCAAGTTTGGACATGTGGTGAAGGGCATGGTCACATCAATGGGAGATCAACAGAAGCTGTGCCGACTGGTATAGCTGTGTCCCTTAGTACAGTGGCTTAGTAACTCAGATGCAAAGAGATTCACAGGGCAAAACTGAAACTCAGGAACAGGATAATAACGGGGATGCATAGTTGGTACCCACTCTACATTCAAATTGCTGAAATACTTTCTTTGGTTTAGTACTAAAATCAGTCCAATTTAATAAGAAAATCACTAAATTTACAATCTCGTTGTCTCCCCAGCTGATGTTTCTTCTAATAAATCTTCTCAGTGTTTGTTTTGGGCAAAACAAAAGTCTGAAAGGAGTACTCCATTCTCTTCTTTTGCATTTGATTTAAATATTGCTGAGGATATGTTTTGAAATAATGGGAAACATGATATATACATATCTTACTGCTCCCAGAATGAAGGCATGGTTTAAACAAAGAGGAAATTAAAACAATTAAGTGAGGGGCTGAATTAAATTTTATAATCTCATTAAATATTAATAGACTATCACATTGAACTTTGCCCTTCATTGACCCACTTCAATAGGAAGATGACTTGTTTCTTCAGGGTTTATTATTATTATTAATCGAGTGGCCAGAAATTTTTCCTTTTAGAGTTCCACTAACTTTATGTAAGATAAGATTTTAAAATCTTTCTCTTTCCTTTCTTTTTCATAATCCCCAATTTATTATGACCAAAACATCATCATACCAGGGCATCTCTATGCTGATGGCATTTTATAGGTCACTCTGTTATGAAGGCAAGAATATTAGCTGGACAACTCTGTACGCAATGAGAAGGTTGAGTTATTTGTTGTGACAGAGCCCTGACTTGCTTCTTAAATTATGATTGAACACTTTCATATTCCATGTTACTGGATAGTAATGCGATAGTCATTTCTAATTGATACAGATTAGAACTGGAACTCCCCAATTCTTGGGTAGAGGGGCTCCCGATGAGAGGAAACAGGGAAATCCAACTAGAGCAGATACAGACCAGGGAAACTATGAAGGATATAAACCTTCTACCTCTTGTTCACTCACTGCTGTACCTCCTTAGGGTTCTGTTTCCTAGTTCACCATAAGTTAGAATCAATCACCTCCATTTTTTCTAGTCTTGGAATGAATAAGAATCCAATTTCCTCCTTTCCACCTTGCAACAGTACTTTATAAGGATAACTATTTGCATTCTCACTGAATAAACAGTTTTATGATTACCAGCTTTAACTGTCACCCTAAAGTCAAGAGACAATATATAGACATAGAGAAAATGCAACACAAAGGTCCTAAGCCTAAGAAGTGTCAAACAGAAACGATGTATTTAATTCACTGTATTTCATCAAGAAGATGTATGTGTCAATGTGCATGCCACGATCACAGTCATGTCCGTGTTCCTTGACAGATAACAATTTGGCATGTGGTCTATGGCAAGATAAAGAGTAACATGGAATGACATGGGTAAATATAGACAAAGCCAACGCAGGTTTCTCAGGCTAGATGACATATTTATTGGCAAAATTCATTTGGAAAACTATTTGTCAGGCAAGATCTATAAGATTTTAAATTTTTGGATCTCTAAGCTAGGAGATCATTTCAGAAGACTCTGAAACCAGCAACATATGTTTTTTAATTCTGTCTTTAAAAAAGACCACTCTATCTATGCTTCTCAGAAACACACACCCACACACTCAACAAATAGGTCTTGGATTTGTTCTGTTAATACTGACAGAAGAATGAAATTGCATAAATAAACCAAAGCATCCCGATCTCAGGCAACATAAACTAACCATGGTCGCTGCTAGATCCAGTATACAAATAAATAAAAGCCAATGGGACAGCAAGCTAATGTTCAGGGAGAAATAATCAACCTTGGAATTAAGGTTTAAGAAGAAATTGCATTGCCCTTAGGCAGATTTATAAGAAAAAAATAGATTTCCTTCAGGCAAATTTATAAAGGGGAAAAAAAAGAAGAATCCTTTTAGAACTGCATGGTGGGAGTCACCACATTTAGGAATTTGCTGCAACCATGGTTCCTAAACCACGGGGACTTTTTAAAAATCCAGATTTCTTGTGCACTCTCAAGACTAAGTAGCTCAGTCCCGAACTCCACATTCCTCTCTAAATAGCCTATTTGACAGCTCTGTGTGCAACTCCCATAAACATCTCAGCCTTAGCACCTCCAGGAGAGAATTCTCTCTCACACTCCAGTCCCTGTTACCAAATACACCTCCCAAAACTGTCTCTTACTCAGGGTGTCTGTCTCAGTTAAAACGCACAAGCATTGACCTTGTTGCATATTCTGATAAGTTGCAAATTACCTCCTGTATGTTTTCCTAACCTCACATACGATGCACCACCTTAATTTGTACCTCTACCTTCAAAACATATTCAAGCATAATCATTTTTCACCATCTCCATTGCCACCACCCTCGTTGAAGCCACCATTTTATCTTTCCTGGAATGCCAAAATCCTAACTGGTCTCTCTCCTTCCACAGTCTAGCACAGAAGGCCCCAAAGGATCTATCTGTCCATCCCTCCAATCTCACTTCCTAAAAAACTCCTCTTCACTCTTGAGATTCCAGGAAAAAAAAGGACCACCTTGCCCATCCCCAACCAGGCCAAGAAAAAGCCTTTTCAGTGGCTGCTCTCTCTTCTTGGAATGTCTTTCCTGAGATGTGTACATGGCTTGGTCCTTCCTTCATTCAGTTCTCTGCTCAAAGATCAGTCAAAGTTGCTTTATCTTCTTGTCTCTTCCCCATTTTCTACTTCTTGGTCTGATTTATTAACACTATACTAGTTATTACTACTTGAAATGTTTTTATGTGTTGTTTTTTTTCCCCCCTTTTGGCTTGTTGTTTTGATCTCTCTCAAAATTTAAGCATGATGAGGTCTAGCCCTTTGTCTCATGAAGTGTTGTAATCACAGAATCCAGAATGGTGCTTCAGTTATAGCAGAAGCAAATACCTACTTTATTTTATAAAAATCCTCCAAGTGATCTGCTTTTCATAAGATTACAAAGCACTGATGTATAGTCACTAAATCATTATTTTGTGTCTTCAAGAGTCATCTGGAAAACATAGGATACTGTTTTGTATGATATACTTAATGCATATATTGCTTGAGATTGTCTTAGAAGAGGATGCTAGTTTTTATTTCATCTCTATGATCCAAAGGCTTCCTCTCATCTAGAGCATAACATAAATATTTTATTTTCTCTTACTGTAATATTAATTGCTGGGAAGGAGAGACACAGACCTTAATTGAGTTACTGTTGGCCAAACATCTCTTTTTTTCAGCTAATCGACAAAATAACTCACTCGAGTGTTTTTGAGATATTGTGGGTAGAGGGATAAGGTGGACTCAGACCACTAGGGGTTTACATGTTAATTCTATTCTTTGGTCTCTGTCATGTGGTCTTGTTTTTACAATCCTCAGTTTATTAATCTATACAGTGGGACTATTAAACTGAGCTCTCAGGGTTATTCTGATGGTTAAAAAATATGTAAACATTCATTTATTTATTTTAAGTGGAAGATTCCTGGTCAACATTCCTGACCCCACTTACATGCAGAAACAGACAGATACACTCACACACACACACACACACACACACACACGAACTTCAAGTAACACCAGAAAAGCATGCCACATTTGGGTTCCTCTAGTCCTTCCCCTCATTTCTCCTCTAAAAACACCATTTTGAAAGTAATTTACTAATGAACAGGGTAGGATAAAGTCCTTTTACTTCTTCTGCCTTGCTTTCTTTCACTTTCTTGTTTTGTAGAGCTTCTGGTTTCCCAGGGCTTTTCAGAGACCTTGGCTAGGAAAGTGGTGGTTATTTTCCAAAAGTCAAAATATTTAAATATGAAAGTTAACTTGGAGAGGCGCATGATGGATTTCTTGGCAAGGCAAGTCTGTAATACTGCCTTTGTTTTGGGAGGTGTTACTGGCTTTTTCCTCAGATTTGCCTGGTACCATTTGATAAAGTGAAACCTCCAATGGGCAGTTGGAATGCAGACTGAGACCTGGCATTACACGACTTTTCACAGGTTGCTGGTGCTGAGGTGTTTCCCTGTGGGCACCCAGGGAGGGATAGAGAGTTGTTGATGTCACCTTCAGAGTGAAGGATAGCACTCAGTTTTGTTGTTAACAGGAGTCATTTATAATAGCTTCATACCTCAGTTGGAACAGTGAGACCCTCATAATTGTGGGGTATTTTAGCTAAGCAGATGTGCCTCTTCAGCATAGAGATCAGTCGATTTGAAAGCTCAAGAGAAGAAACAACTTTCTCATAACACTAGACTTGGGAAATCAAGGTGGTCCATCAGCATTTCTGTCCTGAAAACTTGATGCCTGCTTGTTCGTCTGCATTGGGAGAATTATTCAGAACTCATGGTAGCACGTTATTCACAGAGAAGAAAATGGTCTGGAAAATGGGAAGGATGACAGGGGAGGGCTGGCTCTGTCTGGGGTGTCTTCCAGAGGGGTAGCATTTGAACTACCTACTTACAAGGGGCACCATAGCCTGTAATTCCAAAGCATGGGTTCTGGGGAGACAACCATTTCTGCAAATATGCTAGAGCACTGGGAGAGTTTTGTTTCTATAAGAATGGTGCTAGAGTCTAATGCACTTTCTGGGATGCAAGATTTCCACTGGAGTTTGATACTAAAACTTTGCTAAGACCTTAGAGGTGACCTAGTATCTACCGTTTCTTTTGTGTATGACAAAAGAAAGACTGTGGCTTTCCCAGTCTTTTTTTTTTTTTTTTAAAGATTTTATTTATTTGACAGACAAAGATCACAAGTAGGCAGAGAGGCAGGCAGGGAGAGAGGAGGAAGCAGGCTCCCCGCTGAGCAGAGAGCCCGATGTGGGGCTCGATCCCAGGACTCCGAGATCATGACCTGAGCCGAAGGCAGAGGCTTTAACCCACTGAGCCACCCAGGCACCCCGCTTTCCCAGTCTTTAACAATTAGCACCAAAGGCCTGTGCTTCCCATCTGTCTCCATATACAGAAAAAAGCCCATTGGCTGATAGATTTCTCTCCTGAAGTCCATGGACCACAGAACGCAGGCCCTACTTGATGAGCTTTTGTTTTGAAACCAGAATACACAATTTCCAACTTAATTTATGCTTAGGCTCACAGTGCTCTCTCTGCATTTCATGTAGATATGATTCACGCTCTGAGTTGATAATTATTATTAGGAATTAGGAATTGTGGGCTCCTACTTAAAAACTAATGGTTTTCTCATGAGGAAGGAGAAATGTTTTCAAACTAATTTTGTTCCTTCATCATCATTGTTCAGTGGAAATGTGTCTGAAGCACTTAGTCTGTTAGTTTAGAATAAATTAAGAATATGTTTGCCTCCAAAGCTTGGCAAAAATTTTGCTCCTAAAGCAGAATTATTTGAGATAAGATAATAAATTCCCAGGCATTACTCTCTATTTTCATCTTCAGTAACCCTTCTCTTTAACTGGATGTCTATGAATTTTAGCAACTACTGTGATAGTCAAACTTGGGGAAGAGTCCATGAATCAATAGTCACAACAGAGAGATCTGTTTGTACACAGATGTATTTATACATGTATAAATTCATTCATTCAAAAATAAACAAATTTATCAGTGGCTCCTATATACTGGGCACTGTTCTAGGCATCAGGGAAACAATGGATAAAATATAAAATTTCACATTCTGATAGGATTTACATCTTAACAGATCTGTTCGAGAAGAGTCTGCACCTATGTTCATTGGTTCTCCAATGTTTAGTTTTTCCAACAGAAATGTTGAGCTAGGGACAGATTTTATTTTCTTTTTGTTGAAGATACAGACTCCTTGAAACTGAGAACAGGAAGGGATGTTGTTGATTATTTATTTGAAGCTCTTCAAATCACTTTTGAGGTGAATGCAAGAAGGCTCCAGAAAATGGCAGAACTTTCCCAAGGTCCCAGTGTTACTCAGTAGCAGATACCTTAATAGAGGCTAGGGTTTTCTACTGTTCGCTGCCTAGGGCTTCCATAACAAAATACCACAGATGGAGTGGGTTAAAAGAGCAGAAATGTATTCTCTCACACTTCTGGCAATTAGAAGTCCACAATCAGGGAGTGAGCAGTGTTGGTTCCTTCTAGACGTTCCAAGAGAGAATCTCTTCCTTGCCTCTCTCCTAGCTTCTGAAGATGGCCATCATTCCTTGGCATTCCTTGGCTTGAAGATGCCTCATTTCAATCTCTACCTCTGTCATCCCTATCACTCTCCCTTTTCAGAGACACAATCCATCCACAACATATACTTAGTCCTGTGTTCTTTATATAGCGCCAAGCTGCTTCCATCTTTGAGGAAGTGTCTACTGTCATTGTTACAAGGATTTTGTTGTTGATATTAGAAAGGACTTAGAGTTGGAGGAAATAATATAGATTTTAAAAATCACCTATTATCTCAGTTTTCAAAAAAACATACATAAAGCTAATTATGATTTTGAGCACAGCATGCGCAATGTGTTTTAAAAAAGTAGACAAGTGAAATAAAAGCATCATTCCGCCATACTGCATTTTGCTTGCTTACATACCTAACTCTAGTTTCTTAAATGACTAACCTCTGCAAACTAAAAAAAAGAAAGGAAGAAAAAAAACCCATAAGGCTAATTGAGATGTGGTGTTCACTTCCAGACCCCAAAGGGAAATGTGTCTTGGTTGCCAATTCCCAAGTACTTCCTCACTTTTATAAATTTTAGGACAACTAACTTCCTGTCCTGGGAAGATAGACCTCACTCTTGAGGTCCTAGCTCATTTGTAAGGTATTTCCAGAATGGAGTAAAAGTTGTGCCAAGTGTTGCAAATCTTATATGATCTGTGCCAAGAGACCCTCAAATGATTTCATTTACAAGCACATAAAACCTACTGTAATTTGAACTGCAGTTCTGGAAGGAAGGGATCAGGGTGCCGTTCACTCTGCTAGGGATGCTGATCTGGCATGTCTTCCTTAAATTTTGCTGGCTGCATTTGCTAAGACGTTTTACTTTCTTCTCTTTTTACTTGAAAAAGAGTCATTTGCAATGTTTAATCAAGATGACACAACTGACTATCATATTAACCTTCAATTGCCATGGAAAATAAGCTTTAACTGTCTCTATTGTAGTTTGATTTACCATAAATTAGGCAAAAAAAAAAAAAGAAAAAAAAGGTTCATGTCAATTGAAGAAGGGCATAAAGAAATTATTAATATATTATGGATTAAGAATCTGATTGTTCTGGGGGGAATAAAACAAGAAAGGTAGATTTTCATAAAATAAGATGTATTAAAATCAGACTATATTATTCAATGGTTGAATCAATTTTC
Source organism: Lutra lutra (assembly GCF_902655055.1). Classification (NCBI taxonomy): domain Eukaryota; kingdom Metazoa; phylum Chordata; class Mammalia; order Carnivora; family Mustelidae; genus Lutra; species Lutra lutra. Next base: position 123,041,003 of record NC_062284.1, read on the forward strand.
TGAGAGAAACTAAAATACCATTTTAGACATCTTTTATGTGTTATTTTATAGCTTCTTAGCCTTGCAGTCTTTGTTCTAGCTGCCAGTGAGATGACTAGATCTCCGATTAACTACACACAAACACAACCTGATAATGTCTCTATTCAAATACCTCTCCTCTCGCACCTGGGTGGAGTGACCAACTTGTCTTGGTTTGCCCTGGACTTTCTTCCTCTTGGCACTTCCTCAAATTCTCTCATCCTGGGAAAACCTTCAGTGCTGGACACACCAGATCAGTCTGTCACCTAACTGGACCCCACAAAGCTTGGGTCACCATGGAAGGCCAGACAATTCAGTGTTCATGTATATGCAACCTGCAAGTGTGGGGGATTAAGATTCCTTGGGGTTAACTTTTGTCCAGCAGAAGTTGGGAGCTGATGGATAGATCCTTCCTTTTCTCCCTGGGGCTGATTGCTCTAACATCACGTGTATATGGCTTCACAGAGGACTATCCCGTGGGATTAAGCAATTACTTGCATGTATTAGCAGCTACCTGGCATTGACTTTCCCTTTTTCCCCACTTGACTATCTTGCTTCTTACTTCCATTCTCTGGATTTTCACAACAGGATAAAGTAATAACACAGGAGACTGTTGCCTCAGGCTTCTCTTTTAGTGAACACAGGCTTCAAAAGGCACACAGAAGTGATTCCAGAAGGTAAACCTTCATCATCAGATTTGGGGGCTGGATTACTCACAGCAGTAACCATTTCACTGCTGTGGGGAATAGGATATCTGTAACCCCCAACATGCATGGCAGTTACTTAGGTTTTCGTCTATGGTGAGTTGGGAAAAGGTTCAGGAGGAAAGTGAGACACTGGATAAGTGCGGCAGTGGTGCTTAGAATACAGGAGGACAATGATAATGGGAAGGATCACAGAGTGATCTGGTCTCTATTAACTGCATTAGCAATAATTATAGGTTCAGAGAAGTCAGTTGTCAGCTCATGCTCTGCTGTGAAAGCCAATATTCCTCTAAGGCAGCTTTTAAAAACATTTTTATCTCCTGCAGTTGCTGGGTACACTATGTTAAAAATCAAGATCTGGATATAATTTTAAGAGAGGCAGAGTTGCAAAAGAAACAGAATGCCCATACTTGACAAATCTTCTGTGCCAAAGTCAGGAACCAGAGGAGTGGTTGAGATGGAAAATCTTGAAACCTAGATGCTCCTAAGTCCTCTGGGCTGACAATCAGTTCCTTTTCCTTGGCAGAGGAAAGCAGCCTGCCCTTACTTTGAAGCTTGCCCTCCCTTGAAGCTGTTGATTTGCAGGATTAAGCTTATCCATCTCAAGACCTAACCTTGTTGTTCTGTCCCTCTTTGACATCAGTCTGCTAACCAGTGTTAGGTCTGTCTACCACACCATCCCTTTGTTATCTCTTGGTGTTTCTGTGCCCAGTGACAAGGATAAAGGGTCAAACATAGCAACGATCCCATGACAAAAGCAAGGCATTGGAAGAATCATAACCCTTAGGGATGAATCACTGGATCACACTATCAGGTAAGCAACTCAGTCAAGGCAAAGTGCTGGCTGAGGGTGAGATAAATCTAGAATGGACGGCACAGAAAGAAGAAATAAAAACTGGGGCGCCTGGGTGGCTCAGTGGGTTAAGCCGCTGCCTTCGGCTCAGGTCATGATCCCAGGTCCTGGGTTCGAGCCCCACATCGGGCTTTCTGCTCAGCAGGGAGCCTGCTTCCTCCTCTCTCTCTGCCTGCCTCTCTGCTTACTTGTGATTTCTCTCTGTCAAATAAATAAATAAAATCTTTAAAAAAAAAAAAAAAGAAGAAGAAATAAAAACTGCTAATTAATGCCTGTGAACCAGGATCAGGGGTGGAGATTTTGGACAGTTACCTCACTTCACTCAGTTTTTTCAGAGATTGCTACTGCCTTAAAGAAGATACTGTGGTAGATTGGGTTTGTAGGTTACCCCTTAGAAAAGAAGGGAAGACATCCTTTTTTCACACACACACACAAAATAGAGAGCCATGTCTTATTATGGGAGGGCAATATACTCTGACCAACACGAATGGCTAGAAGGACTCGAAAGAGAATGCTGGGGTTCTAGAACTCCTACCAAGCTAGCAGAGCATAATTCTCTCTGGGTCAGGGGTCACAATGTGGAGCAGACACTGTTGATGTCTCACAGCCATATCCTCTGAGCCCACCTCAATTCATCTGCCTCTGTGGATAGTTCTAGCATGTTGGCAGATTTCCAATCCCAGGCTGACTGCTCTCTTTTCTGTCAAATGCCCTTCTCCAGTGCTGACGGAGTTGGGCACAGATATAACCCAGAAGGTCAGGGTACTTTGCACCTAGAGGCCATCTCCACTAATGAAGAATGAAATTTGGTGGATGAAATACTCAGTCCCTCATCCTCTGCCCGGGTCTGTTCCACACAGCTTCTCCAAGCATGCTCAAGTACAATGATGCCCAGGTGCCCACAGTGGTAAGTTATTCACAAAGACATAGCTGACCTGCCTCTCTCCCTCCTCTGATTCATACTACTTCATTACTTAGTTTTGTTTCTGGAACAACCCAAATTAAGACGTGTGTGGTTTGCCTACACTCTAATCCACAATAGTAAGTACTCTGTTCCTGATGATAATAATGGTCATTAAATTTATTTAGCAATTTGATCTGCGTCAGAAACTGCAAGATGTTTTATATGCATTATTCTAGAAAATTCCCATGACAACTCTGTGAGCTAGATTCCATTAAGATCCTAGTTTCAGGGGCGCATGGGTGGCTCAGTGGGTTCAGCCTCTGCCTTCGGCTCAGGTCATGGTCTCAGGGTCCTGGGTTCGAGCCCCCCATCGGGCTCTCTGCTCAGCACGGAGCCTGCTTCCTCCTCTCTCTGCCTGCCTCTCTGCTTACTTGTGATCTCTGTCTGTCAAATAAATAAAATCTTAAAAAAAAAAAAATCCTAGTTTCAGAAATGAATAAGCTAAGCTTAGAGAATCTGTAGCTGTACTAAAAAATTAGATGAGTGAAAGAGTGTGATATCTTACACTAACACTCATTTTCAATAAGGAGTAGTTTGACTTGCCTTCAGGGTCTAAAGGAAATAGGCATTTTTCATCATATGCATATTGCAGGAGAGGAAACAAGTTCAGAGAGTCTTAGTAAATTACCAAGGCACATGCACTGGAGGGCATATTGAAGGCTCCAGGACCTGATCATGCCACCGCCCATGTTGCAGTCTCTGCCATTCTATTTACTCAAAAAGCCAGCCTTGCTACCACATTTTTACTGCTTTTCTTTCTTGATATATGTACATGGTAGGGAAAAAAAAGTTAAATATAAAAGGATATGAGGGCATCCAGGTGGCTCAGTCCATTAAGCATTGGACTCTTGGTTTCAACTCAGGTGATGATCTCAGGGGCATGGGATCAAGCCCCACATCAGCCTTTGCGCTCAGCACAGAGTCTGCTTCAGATTCTCTCTCCCTTTCCCTCCCACTGTCTCTTTCTCAAATATGTAAATAAAAACTTAAAAAAAAACCTATAAAAGGGTATGAAATTTTTTAAAAAATGTAAATTCTCATTTTAATGTTATCCTCGTCGTAGAGGCCACAATTTTTTTTAAAATATTTTATTTATTTTTTTGACAGAGAGGACACAAGCAGGGGGAGTGAGCAAGGGAGAAGCAGGCTTCCTGCCAAGTAGGAAGCCCAATGCAGGGCTCAATCTCTGAACCCTGGGATCATCACCTGAGCTGAAGGCAGACACTTAACCACTGAGCCACCCAGGCACCCCTAGAGGCCACAATAATTAACTTATGTTTGGTCCTTCCAGAAAATTTCCATGTACATATATATGTATAGCCTTATATATTATGCATACTTTTTTTTAAACTTATGCTCTTCAAGATTATTCTTTTAGCAGCAGCTGTGGCACTTCTGTTGCCTGTTTAATGGCTTCATAATACTCCACTCTACACGAGGTACTATATTTTAATTAAGCCTCCTGCTGATGGTCCTTTTTTGCTTTTCAGTCTTTTGCTATTGCAAACAATGTTGCAATAAACATCCTGAACATATTTTTTGAGCATGTGTATGAGCATATCAGTTGGATCATTTCCTGGGAAGTAATATCTGATGATCAAAGGGTATTCCATTTTTTTCAAATAATTATCAGTTGATGTATTAAACACACTAATTCCCAGGGAACATTTCTGTGACTAATAGGTTGTGACAGTATTTCCTTCTTCAAAAAGGACAGGGGGACATTTTCAGGTGGCAATGGTTTGTAGGGTGTTTGCAGATAAGCACTGCTTCTGGGGATGATGGCTCCTTGACCCTGGCTCAGAACCTGTTGGTCCCCTGCTCATTGTTCCTTTTTGAGCTCTGCCTGAGCTGCCCCAGGTACAGGAGGCCGTCACGTAAACAGACATTCCAAATACCACAGCATCTCCATAGTGTGCAGAGGACCACTGCCAAGGACGAGATCAATCCAGGAACTGGGCACATTCTTGCTGGAGGAACGTTTGACCTTAAATCCACAGCTTAGCATGGGGTTAAAAATTCAAATATCCGATTTGTGTTGAGAGAGGGACTCTGAAAGCAGGCTGGGAGAATTTCTTCTTCCCAGACACCCTCTAATTAAAGCAAACAAAAACAAAATTTGGCAAGTTTCAATAGATTTCTTGGAATGTTCAGAATGGAGTGCTAAAAACAAACAAACATTCAATGAGTTTTGACACTTAAAAATGCAGTGGTATAGGTTTTTAACTTTGAATTTATGTACAGGACAAAAATTAGTGCACTTGGCAATCTCAGTTTCTCCTGTCGGTCTATCTCTGTCACTAACTCTGTCTCAGCATCTGTCTCTCTCTCTCATCTCTCTTAAATTCAGTGCCCTCATGCCCAAATAGTTTTGAAATCCCAAGGCTTGTTTATGTGCTCCTTTCCTCTCTGACCCTTCTCCACAGTCTGTAGGTGAAACCATTTTCAGGAACATCCCACTCCTTCCCTCCCCTGGGGGCATTTTTGTGAGTTCTTCAAAAAATCCAAAATGAAGTCTTTCAGGAATTATAAAACTCTCCCTTGACCTTCTCTTTTTCAGTTACTAGCTCCTATTCCACAACTGTTCCAGAGGATGCCGGACAGCCCACTCCTAAGTCCACTAATGAATTAGCCATTTATTCTGGTGAATTATTCTCTCAATGTAAGTGGAGTTTTCTAAAATTGCCTTTACTGGGTTGGAGTCTCTTTTGTCGTTGTTGCTGTTCCTTCCTTTCCTTGAAACACACACTCATTTGATCTCTGGCTACTGATGAATACCTACCTTTCTGCAGGGATCAAGTGTGAACTGGGCAGAAGGACAGGTACCAAGCAAGTGTCCCCCACACCCGCTGCCAGTGCACCTCCGACACTCTTCCTTCCACAGCTGCCACCACAATTCTGCCAAAGTGTCTCTGGGCTGAAATACGTCTCCAGCTTAACCATGCCAGTTCTGAGGGGGCTTAGGAATTCAGAGGACCATCAAAGACATAGGTGTAGACAAAGCTGTATTTCTTTCAAGGGATCTGGACAACTCGAACTTGGCAAAAACATCTGGGCTGACGTGCCTCTTAGGATTCCAACCCTGGGGTGACAGTCTTAAATGTTTAAATTAAAATAGAATACTATAGGTATGCAATTATAACACCAAAGCATGCTCTTATAGAGGTTTACCACCTAGATACATTCCTTGTCTATTAATTTAGATATTCATCAAACGTTTCTTATAATCTGCAAGTCATGTGTTAGGTGCTCAGGATACAGAGAGGCTTCTGCTCTTCAGCACTTAGAGGGCCTAACCTGGAACCGAAAATTAAATCTGGTACTTGAAGTTCATTGCAAGGAAATTTGGGTATTAACTTTGAAAAGAGATAAGCCACAGTAAGAATGCCTATAAATACCAAATTATATTTGGCATATGCCATCTTAGTCTTAAACAGGTTTTGTAAACGAGTCATTGAGAAAACGCTATTCATGCATCCATTCACGTAGCTTGCATGTCTTAAAATTATTCCAGATTGATGTCACATCATGGTGCTACACAAGTCACCTCAAATCTCTGGAGATGTTGCTGTAATTGATCAACTTGTCAAGGTGGAAAATGAAATAACTCACAGTTGCTGAAAGGAAGATACTCTTAAAATACTTCTCAAGCTTGTGATGGGGCCATCCAGTGACTTGATGAGTACCAGGCTGGTGGGACTGTGCAGACAGGAGCTATGTCAGCACCGTTGGCTTTGGGCTTCTTTTTCTAAAAACTCAGAGGTTCAGAAGTCATTAATAACTTCAACTTTCAAGTGTATCATTCCAGTTCTTCACAAATAGGGATCACTGCTGCTAACCAAAATAAAACAATGTGGAAACAAAATAAAGCAAAGACAGGAAATTTCCTTGTCCGTGCCCTCAAGGAAAATTAGCTCAGGAAAAGAAAAGAGACATGTTTAGCTGTAGCACTCATCTAAAAACATTGCTCAACCTCTTTTCCTCCCTCAGCTTCAAAAGAATCCTGGGGCACTCTACAATCCTTGATATGAAAGGGAGAGGGGATGCAGTGTCCAAAAATAACATAAAATAAATTACCAAGAAGAGTTGAGAAAAAATATGGAACTCTAAAATGTAAATGAACAAAAACTAGATAATTGCCTTTCCCTCACTCCCCAAATTTACAAGCCCTTGGGTGATACTTCAGCGCTTGGGGGCCCGCTAATTTCTTTGTGTGGAATTGGGCAGGCATTTGCCATTGGAGACCTGCTGTCAGCCAATCAGGGTGAGCGATCCAGGCTGCTTTGATGTAACATAAGTTACAGAGTAGCAGGTGGCCTTCCCTGCTGTTTATAGTGCAGTTTGGGGAGTTGTGTCAGATGTAGCAGCTCCTCTTTATCTGCATGGAATCTGTGTAAATCACAAAAGAACAGATGGAAAAATAGTCACATAGCCCTGTTCACCTCTTAGAAGCAGCTCATAAACCTTCGTACACCACCCGACCTGTTTCAAAAAACAACCATGGATGGGTTGGTCACCCAACTGCTACAGGGTAATCATTTTGTTTACGAAAACATCTAAATACATGAATTAGGCAGAGAAAACAAAAACAGCGAATGGTTTAAATGATCACAGCTGCTATCTATATGTATTTTACCATTATATTCCAAATTTAGGTTAAGTAAGCACAGAGAAATTAGAAATTATCTTTCACCTACCAGTTCTAAACATCTGTAGAACCTCTTAGTAATGTCAAACGATGCCAGTGGTTTACCATGTATGTTTTTTTGTTGTTGTTTCAGTAAAATTATGAAATTACCTTTCAATTTTTCCCCCTGAAAACTCTAAATAATTTTCTAGGAATCAACAGCATGTAATTTCACATTGGAAACCATCAAAGAAAAAAGGTTGAAAAGCTGATTGAGAAAGCATGACACTTGAATTTTACATAATTGAAGGGACTATTTTACTACTTGCTTTTGTGTTGTTTGCTTAAGGCAGTATGTTTTCATATATATATAAATGGGATATATATATCCCATTTATATATATATATATATATATATATATATATATATATATATATATAGAGAGAGAGAGAGAGAGAGAGAGAGGGAATGAATTTAGCCAGGGAATAGAAAAAGGACAAAAATATTGGTTCTAAAAGAGAAAATGGCAGGAACAAAGGCACCAAGGTATGAGGAAGAATAGTGCATGATGTGAATGACACTGCACTGTTTTAGGATGTGATTTGTAAGACAAGGCATTGAAAGAGATGAAGCTATAGGTTAGCTAGGTCTGGACCATAATAGAATTGAAAGGTCTAATGACAAAACATGGGCTTTGACATCGATGTGATCAAAGTTGATTACTAAATGTTGACTTTATTCTATTTATAACTTTAAAATCAGTAGAAATGATACATTAAAAAATATTAATTGTTCAAAGACTCAGAGGTCAGAAGTTACCTATTATCTGCATTGTTATTCAGAAAAGAAACAATTTCTATTTTCTTACAAATCACTATGAAGTGCAGGAAAGTTGTTACAGAAAATTCTCATTGTGCTGTGATGAACTTACAAAACTTGTACTACAAAGGCTTGAAAATAATGTAATAATGAAGTTCAATTTGGGTAGAAGTCAACGACCTAACAAGTGTGTTCCAAGAGTCTTCTTTTCCGAGAATTCCAAGAGGTGAGAAAGCACATAGGAATTGTTTCTAGCTCTCCTTAAATGACTTCTCTATAAATTCGTGTCTGGGGAAACATAAACATATTAGACTGGTAGTTCTCAATCTTGGGTAATTTTTCCTTCAAGGGGACACTCGGTAATGTCTAGAGACATTTCTTTTGGCACAGTTGGTGGGAGATAGTGTTATTAACATCTACTGGGTAGAGGCCAAGGATGTTGCTAAGCAGGACATCCACCAACAACAAATAATATCTGGCCAAAAATGTTAATAGCTTTAAAATTGAGACCCCTATTTTTGATATCTCAAGCATTTGACCTTATTCCCTATTCTTAAGAGAATGAGACTCAAAATATTTTTCATGTCTCATATGTAAACTTGGACATATGAGAGAGAAGTTAAGAGGTTGTTCTTAAGGTCACTAAATATATGAGGGGCTCATGAAATGAATTCTTCAAACAGAATCTACAGAATTCTAATGTTTGTGGTTTTGATTTTTAGGATTTATTTCTTTTAGAAAGTTGTTAATGTAAAATAACTGCTGTATTAAGCTAAATTAAGCTTGAAATAAAAGTGCTATTTTCCATAAAATTCCAAAAAAGAGCTCTCCCCTTTTAAATCTTTGTTTTGAGTTCAAGATTGGTCAAATCATTTCATTGGAGTTAGTCTGAAGCAATTAAACATTGTATTTCCAGATAGTCATATTAAAATACCTTTTATATCAAAATGGCAATGAGGATGGACAGTCTGGGCTGTCGTTATTTGAGATTAAGAGTCTCTAAATAATTGATGTTTTTTTGTTTTGTTTTGTTTTGTTTGTTTTGTTGTTGTTTTGGTAGTCAGTTGTGTTTCCCTGAGGCAACATTAGGGATACTTATTTTGTTAGTTCCTTGCAATGCAAAGTTAAAAGGAAATTTTTAAAATGAAAATTTCTTTCCCTTTAGGCATTTGTTCACTTTAGATAATGTCTGTTGATTAAAACTCTCTTTTGTCACAGAGAAGATTACTACAGAGAAACCTAGTTATTCCCTATTTCTATTGCAACATTTTACTCAAGATAGCTTTTACTTTTTGTTCATTATGCCAAAAAGTAAAAATAAAAAAAGACAGGAATCTATATTTTCTGTTCATCTAAAATGCTGTCCGATAACTTGGGAAGGACCAAATCAACTATTAAAATTTATCATCGGGGGATGCCTGGGTGGCTCAGTTGGTTAAGCAGCTGCCTTCCGCTCAGGTCATGATCCCAGCGTCCTGGGATCGAGTCCCACATCTGGCTCCTTGCTTGGTGGGGAGCCTGCTTCTCCCTCTGCCTCTGCCTGCCATTCTGTCTGCCTGTGCTCGCTCACTCTCCTCTCTCTCTGACAAATAAATAAAATCTTTAAAAAAAAAAAAAATAAAAAAAAAATAAAATTTATCATCGGGTGCCTGGGTGGCTCAGTGGGTTAAGCCGCTGCCTTCGGCTCAGGTCATGATCTCAGGGTCCTGGGATCGAGTCCCGCATCGGGCTCTCTGCTCAGTAGGGAGCCTGCTTCCCTTCCTCTCTCTCTGCCTGCCTCTCTGCCTACTTGTGATCTCTGTCTGTCAAATAAATAAATAAAAATCTTAAAAAAAATTTATCATCAAAGATCATATGAGCTAAAATAATGTAGCAATGGCATTTTGGATTATCTTTTTTTACTTTTATTATTAGTAAATGGGATTGGTGAATTTCTGATGTCCACTCTACCTCCCCACTCGGACTTCTAACTGCATCTCTCAGATTTAATTCTGAATTTTGATCTTCTAAAAATGCCTCCTTGAAACAATATTGAATAACTAAAAAGTGAAGAACTTTTCTTAATATTGGTCTCTTAGGGTTTTACAAATATGGGTGTCTTTAAAACATAGCTATGTGGAAATAAGATGACTACCCTAGAATCCTTGAAAGTTGATTATCCTTAAAACTTGGTTATCCTTTCTATCCTTAAAACTTGGCTTATTAGTTTTGCAAGATGAGCCCAGTATGGGGCGCGGGGGGCGGTGGCGGTGGAGAGATTCTCCGGACATATAATATTTGGGAAATGAACCCAGTTTATCACTCTTTTGCAGGGTCCCAATGCACTTTGGAAAAATAAACCAACAAAGACCAGCTTGGTTTTATTTATCCCACCACATCTCAAAGCTATTAAGATATAATGAATCTTAATGTTCCAAGTAGCAAATTTTAGGAAAAAAAAAATAGTATAGAGCCTCTGCTCTTATACTTTTACTTGATTTTTGTTTTGGTCTAATTGTATCTCAAGTCTCTTTCCCTAACTAGTATCTACTTTATTTCTTTTTAGCACTTCTCTTGGTGGTGTGAATAGGTCAGGAGAGTAAAGAAAGATATTTCTCTAGTATTTTCTATAAATGGCTGAGTGAGAATAGGTCCCTGTTGAGTTTTTGTTGTTGTTGTTGTTGTTTGTTTGTTTGTTTTAACTACCCCAGAACCCATATCCTGAAGCAAAAATAATTAAGAATAATAAAAAAATGAGGAATAAGCACATATAGAAACGTCATCCAACACAACATTTCTTCTACTTTTGTTTAAAAAAAAACACAAAACACCACATTTAAGATGTGAGTTCCATGTCTCTTTTGAGAACTTAGCACACCTTCCACCAAATATAGGGAACATTTGTTGAACACACGTTTGTGACCAAACTAAACGTTCACTTATAGTCACATCATTGTCCTTGGTGAATGATGATGATGTTGTTTCATTTTGTTCAAACTTGATTGTCAAACTTAGTCCTTCCTCAGCTGTCTTTCCTAAACATTCTTCTGAAGACCACATTTTAGGGCTCTGCCTCTTTGTCTAAAGAAGCATTGTGGGGAATTGAGTTTCTTAGGGCAAAGTCAGGAATAGGAATTTTTCTAAATCCAAACCCTATAACCCTGCTATCTACGTTGCTTCCATTGGAAATGGATGAACATGTTCAGATCTGAGTGTAAATTGGCATGAACCTTCATCTGAAATGCAATAAAGTTAGAGGAGACTGGATGATTTTTAAAAATGTATCATTATTCATATTCAATGCTTCCTCTGCACTTCTGTGTACCATCTGGTCCTGATGGTTGAAGTGCCAAAATACCATAAGGAAAGTTGTTTTTTGTGGTATTTCCAGTCCAACCAGAATCAGAAAGTACCAGAAATCTCTTGAGAAAAGCTGTTGTCATAGGACACAAAGCCCAGTTTGTCAAACCAAAGAGTTTAAGAAGAAAAGTAGCTAAAATAAATCTACCATCCAAATTTAAAAATACTGAACGAAAGGAGGATGTTTTGGGGTTAGGGTTTACCGGATATCTTGTACAATAATAATAAAAAATAACCCTACCAACTTGTATCCTATTTCTTTATAAACTACAATTCCCTTTTTACCCCTTAATTTGTTCATCTTTATTCTGTTTATACATTGATTTTTAAAGAGAATATTTGTGGACAACTGAAGTCATGAAATTCTCAGGGAAAAATGAGGGAAGGAAGCATTGAATGAATGACACCAAACGTAAAGGTCTTTATAGATTACATGTAATATGTACAAAAATACCTGATTTGATTTTATTTATGAGCCCTTTGACGTCCAAAGAATTCTTTTACATGACTTTCTACTTCTATATAGGACATCACAGCTTGTCAAATACAGGGAATCTTGAATCTTAAAAGACTCAATCTGTGCTGTAAACTTACTGTCCAGAAGGTTTAGAGTGGGCTGTTAAACTTGGCAAGATTTCTACTTCCATTCAATCCCCAAACCTTCTGAGATTTATTTGACACTGAGTTTTATTCAGCTTAATTTAGTTCAATTAAAAAAAATTCTAAGAGAATAGTTTAAATGATGTTACTATCGTATGACAATTAGTATGTTAAGGAGAGAAAATTAGCATATATATATATGTATATATATATTTTTTAAGTAGGTTCCACACCCAGAATATAGGGCAACTCGGGGCTTAAACTCATGACCCTGAGATCAAGACCTGAGCTGAGATCAAGAGTCAGACACAACTGACTGGCCACATATTTTCTACTGAAGCAGTGTCTCATAATGCATAGAACATAACCTTTTGGGTCAGATAAGAGATTCCAATCTTGGTTCAACACCTGTCAGTTGTGATCTAGGGATACTAACTACTCTGATCTTAAGTTTCCTTACCTAAAAATAGAAAATCAATTATTTTACCAGGTTGAGAAGATCCATGAGCTATTGAATATAAGGTCTTATAGCATAGCAGGTGCTCAGTTTGCTCACCAATGCTAGCTGTATGTGGGGATCATAAAATGATAGACAGCTGCAGGGCAGATGCTCAAAAGTCTGGCTATTACAAGAGCATATTGCGATTTCTACTGAAGTTCTTGTTTACACACTAAAAGAGAAAAGGATAACTCTGGGCTTGTTACTCATATAAGCTTGGGAGGTAATGGTGATATTTTTCCATTAGGGATATTACATACTTAGTTCCCATAGGCAATGTTCTGAAATTATTTTATTGCATGAAATAGCAGTGCTTCCAGAGAGGCATGGTCTGACCTGTGATATTCTGAATCCATGGAAAACTACATCTCTTATACAGGTATTACTGAATCACTAGCTATACTCTTGACCACATCCCAAAGAGAATCTTCTCCCAAAGACAACTAAGGGAAGTCAAAATGATTCCAGCCAATTTTTAACTGAAAATAAAATCTCTGTCTTTGAATTTTAGGTCTATGTTATCTGTTTCTGGTACATACCATATAACACAGTTTGCTAGAAAATGATGTCTAATACAAGTAGATCAACTATTTTTTCTTGGGTCATTCACTCTGTTTTTAAATTCTAGTCCCCGGGCGCCTGGGTGGCTCAGTGGGTTAAAGCCTCTGCCTTCGGCTCAGGTCATGATCTCAGGGTCCTGGGATCGAGTCCCGCATCGGGCTCTCTGCTCAGCAGGGAGCCTGCTTCCTCCTCTCTCTCTCTCTGCCTGCCTCTCTGTCTACTTGTGATCTCTGTCTGTCAAATAAATAAATAAAATCTTTAAAAAAAAAAATTCTAGTCCCAACTGAAACATAATACAAGCATGAGTGTATTGACATACCTGGGGGCTGGTCCTTAAGCCTAAAGCCTTTGGATTCCAAAGCAGTAGGATCTAACCTCCAGGTTCTTCCTATCTTGGTTCTGACTCCTTTAGTTTGTGTAATTTAACTTATCTGCTTTCTTACTCCCTTAAATCACTTGAATTGAACTGAATCACTTAAATCACTCACATTCCCTTGAAACCATTTTTTCTTTATATCATTCCCACATAACCCACTTAGAAGAGTAATTAAGGTGTCATTCTATGAAGCTCCAAAGGAGTTCCAAAAGCTGCCTTTTGGAGAACTTTGCCTGAACTTTTCCCCTTCAGCATTGTGCACTGCAGCAGCTGGCACTTGGTTTCTTAACTCCTGTCACCCAGCACTGGGGTTCATTGCTCAAGCAAAACTAATATGAGTGTGTGTTTTTTTTTTTTTTTTTTTTTGAATGATAAAACATGTATACTGTTTCTGCCTTGAGCATTGAGATGCTGTCCTATTAGGAATGCAATCTGTCAAGAAAAGCAAAGTGCATCCAAAGAGAACTCCATTGTCTCTGTGTTATGTTACAATACTTTTATTAGATGGTGACATTCCCGAGACAGCACCTGCTGCGTGGCTTTGGGCGGCTGGCCAGAAATGAAAGGGAAAAGCAATGTGTGGTTTAAATCCAAACAGGGCAGGCTTGCATTGGTGTAACAAATAACAGGGACTGAACAGTTGGGAGGGTTGAGGGAAACTCAGTCTGTAGACACTTAAGTTCAGAGTGTGTATGAATGGCCCATCATTGTCAGAAATGTATAGACAAGCAGATAGAAGAAATGTTTTTGTTGGTGGTGGATTTTTTTTTTTTACTGAGTACATATATTTGACATAACTGTGTAAAATGTTTTCTCTTCTATGCTTTTGGGGAGATGGGGTTTTAGAAATTTGGAGAAGCACCTATACTTAGTGGTTTCAAGTATAGACTCTTACTAGTGTAAAACAAGTACTAAAATGTTGGTATTTCTGAAACTTTGCAATGAATAAACACAATTAAAGGCAAAAATTTTTAAATATATATGTAATTCTAATTGATGGGCCAACATGGATCTTTTTCCATAGAGAAATATCTTGATTTTTTTTAATGCTCCCCTTTGTCAGGTTTTGTTGCAAACATTGTAGAATATACAGAAGTTAATATTTCTTGAATTTAGAGTTGTTTTTGAGATGACCAGATGGTCAAATTCCATAAATTTAACTCACTGTTCTCTTTAGACTCCTTAATGCTACATGGTGGAGAAACAGAAAAAAAAAAAAAAAAAGGTGAGCTGAAAAACTAATCCAGTGATGATGGTAGTAGGTAAAATTGTAAACTGTTATTTCTTGATAATTAATTAAAGTTCAGAGAAATAATACCTGCTTGGGAAAATCAATGGCATCTATTAAAAGAAAAAAAGAACTATAAATCCAATTAAGCAATGCTCTCTTTTCATTAAAGCAAGGCTTAATTCAGTGGAAACCATTGTTCAGAAATTAGACACTAAAGTCATTCTTTTTTTTTTTTTTTCCTTCTCTTAATTGATGGTGTGTTACTATTGACTTTCTGGTTAAAGGCTTCAGTCAAAAGGCTTCTTGGCCTTTCCTCCATATATCTGATGACCTTAGAAAGTGATGACTTTATAGGATGTGACCACAGGGCTCACACTACTGTGAGGTAAGTGCAGAGTTCCCAAAAGTCCCAGTGGGGGAGCAGAAAGCACCATCATTCAGAAAGAGTTATTGGGTCCCCTTGAACACTATCCCGTAACATTTCTTTTCAGACTCAAATGAAAATTTAACTTGTTTTAGGCAAATTATTGAATATGTTTCAGTCCCTACACATTTGTTTCTTGTTTTGTGTGTGTGCATGTGTGTTTGTGATTTTTATGGAAGAACAGAGACTTTATGCAATTTGAACATGCAAACTTCATTATATTCTGTTCTGCATAATTTACCCTTTGTCCTCAATAGGTCAGGACCAAGGTTACAAAAAAAGCAGGATGTCATCATGAATGTAGAATTCTGAGCACATTAATGCTGTGTTTCATTTCTTCTGGGAATTCTTATCAATCTGATGGGTTTGTTTATGGAGCTGAGTTAGAGTCTTAAAAGCCTCTATATGCTTTACTGAAATGTGGAGTGCTTCTGAACTTTAAAATCAATTGTGTCGATTCAATTATAGAACATAAGTAAAGACTAATGGTTTTCATGTTCATTAACTGCTAATTTACATAAGATAGAAGATGTTAATATGGTCTCAGAGTCTTTGTGAGAAACCATTTTAGTTGAGCTAGAGAAAATGGGACTTCCATTTTCATTTGCAATGAATCGATATTCCAAAAATTAAAATATATCATTTTCAGCTTAAATTCCATGATTTTCTCATCTTCTCAGTTGCCTAAAAGAATTTGTGGACTCTGGGTCAAATCAGTTTAACCTCTGTATTAGCTACTCAGTTATATATACACACATATAGGTTTTTCTTAAGTTTTACCAGAAATTAAAAATAATTGGCATCAAGTTGTGATTTTTCTGAAGTGCAGAAAAGTCAAACAACCAAAATCAGACTTATGATAAGACAAATCTTGAAATATTTCCAATTTGAATTGCATTCAAATAAATCCTGAATATTTCTGTTCTTTTTCTATGAATTAATGGTTGCTTTGTTTCTGACTTTTTTTAAACCTTTATTGAATTCCAGCAATGATATTAATGTGATCTATAAATAGAAATAATGCACTTTGAGGAAGGACCATATAAGCCTTATGGACAGTTTGGCCTGGGAATTAGAAAAATCTTGAATGATTTCTTAAGTCCTAGATGTGATTTTTCTTCCAATGTGTTTGTATACTTTGGAAAACAAGATAGGAATTATCCCCATTCTCTAAGTCAGTGTTTATTTGAAAAGTGCTATATAGTTGCTTTGTAGATCATATTCCTTTTTTTATTCAACATTTCTATTACTCTTATTGTTGTTGATGGTAGTATCTGATAGTATCTTTTCCAAGTAAAATTTTGTTTATGGAATAGTTTCATATATGCTTCAAAATGGTTCCTAAACTAGTTTGGATTCAAAGTAAAACTCCCACAGTTTTGGTGCCTGAAGGCTCTTTAAACATTCTGAGATTCAAAATTCACACCTATAAAATGAGAACAATATTTCTACATCTTGTTTTATTTGGGGGAGGCTTATATAAGATAATATTTGTAAATAAGCTAGTTCAATAACTGATATATAAAGGTATTTAATAAATAATGGGATCTCATTTTTTACCTTGCTTGTACCTACTTTTGCCCTGAACTCTGGTGTTCTCTACCTCAGACATTTTCCCCTCCATGGGAAGACAAGTGCTTTCTCTTATTTTCTATTTTGGTTCCATTCTATCTTCTGCAATACTTAGGATTAGATTTGCATCCGTAAGATACAATACTATTCAATGGAATTATAACATATAGTGAGGCATAAAATAATGAGCTAGAAATGAATCAGTCTATAAAATGGAGGTTAGGAGTGAAATAAACATTCTCTAAAAGGTTTCAGTTATAGGAAGGGAAAAAAAAGGAACAAACAAAATTCACTGTTTAAGTCACATGTATCATATTTGACTTTAAAGGGGGAATTGAAATTTTAAATATCCCATGATAAATAGAGTAACCCAGTTCTTTACTTGTTCAAAAGCTATCTCATCCATCACAGAAAGTGATATACTTTCATATTTTTGAATGTTTATGTAATTTTTCTTTGCCAACTCTCACACAATTGCTTTGATAGATTATAATCAAGCTGCTTAAAAGCATTTGAGCTCATTACTTACAGACACAAGGTTGCTGTCTGAAAATAAACCTTAATGTCAAATAATAAAGAAATATTAACTTTGTTCACTTTGCTTTTGATATGCATGATCAGAGTCAAGCTGAGAAAGGTCACATTTTCCAGTCTCCAATACATTTGCTCATAAGAATATTCTGATTAGAGAGGTTTCTGGGGAATGGAGAGATATCCTTAGGACAAAGGAAATTAAGAAAAAAGATTCAAGAAAGGATTATGGGCTTGGGTACATAAGATGGTATGGGAGACTTCCAAAACTGACAAAGAAAGGGAAGAAAACAAACAAACAAACAAGAACAGAGAAAATTAAATTAGGTGAAAGTATGTATTTGGCATATTTATTATGTGTATATCTAGGTAAGGGGATTGCTGAATTGCATGACTATAAATTTTGTAGTTGAAGAAAGAAGTTCCCCTATTAATATGGCTAACCTGTGACCATGTTTCCTATTTCTACTAGCTGCTGTTACATCAGCTAATCCCAATTACCAGCACTTCATGCATTTTATCTTTGACATCTCTGAAAAAGACTGAGGTAGGTATTATCACCTTAATTTATTGATGAAGAAATGGAGACTTAGAGAAATAAAGCAGGGGTGCCTGGGTGACTCATTTGGTTGAACATCTGCCTTCAGCTCAGGTCATGATCTTGGGGTCCTAGGATCAAACCCTTCCTGGGGCTCCCTGCTCAGTGGGAGAGTCTGTTTCTCCCTCTCTCTGCCTCTTCTTCCCTCCCCCAGTTCATGCTCTCTCTTTCTCCCTCTCAAATAAATAAATAAAATCTTAAAACAAAGAAAATAAATAAAAAAACAGTTATCATAGATAATGCAATCATGGGGTTATTTTCATACAGGTTCCTTTGAGCTCAGAAGGTCATGTTCTTATAGGAAAGAAGAGAGAGAGAGAGAGAGAGAGGGAGAATACAATTAGGGGAAAAGTACAGATTGGGATTTTAGGCTTAGGTTCAATGGCACATAGTAGATAATCCAAAATAACAGTGCTTAAGAGTAGAAGGGATTATTCTTTTATGTAAAAGAACTATAACAATAGATAATCAATTGTCAACAAGCACCCTCATTCTGTAGTTTTATTTATCTTTTACATATGGGACTTTTATCCTTCAAGATTGACGCTTGGTACAAGCAGAAGAAAATAAAACAAAAGGGATCTCCAGGGAAAACAGAAATTTATATAAAAAATAAATAAAGTTAGAGTATATTATTTGGCTCTGCAGTGGACAATATTTACATAATTAGAATAGGACAGACACCAAATATTGATTTAACCAACAACTGTGATTTAAATATTAGGAGGCTGGTGTGTGTGTGCTCACGTAGGAGGCATGCACACACACACACACACACACACACACACACATTTAGGTGTTTATTTATTTATTTATTTTTAAAGATTTTATTTATTTACTTGAGAGAGTGAGAGAAAGAGAGCATGAACGAGTGGAGTGGCAGAGGAAGAGAGAAGCAGACTTCCCACTGAGCATGGAACCCCAAACAGGGCTGGATCCCAGGACCCTGAGATCATGACCTGGGTTGAAGTTAGTCACTTAACTGATGGGGCCACCCAGGCACCCCTATGGTATTTTAAAAATAGCTATATCTTCTAATATTTTGAGAGATAAATCAAGAAACATCAGTGTAACAGTGTAATAAATATAGCATTGAGGAATATGGAAATAAATACCAGAAGAAACAACTATCAGAGTTGAAAGTAGATGGACAGCAGGGCCATAATAGGAGTTGAAGTAGAGAAATGGATTAGTTTTTCAGCATAAGCCTTTCTTGTTTGTTTTTTTAAGCAATAAAAGTAATATTTTAATAGAAGCATGTGCATTATCTTAATATGATAAAATATTTTTTAAGTACCAAATGGGCATAAATTCACAGTCCAGAAATGAACATTATTTATTTTTTTAGTGTATTATCTTCCAAATTTGCACTATGAATTCTTTTCACATAGTCCATTCATTCATTTACGTATTATTACAAAGCATCAACTGCATGCCAAACACTGGGATGGACATTGCAGACAAAGATGATTAATCACTTGGGGCGCCTGGGTGGCTCAGTGGGTTAAGCCGCTGCCTTCGGCTCAGGTCATGATCTCAGGGTCTTGGGATCGAGCCCCGCATCGGGCTCTCTGCTCAGCAGGGAGCCTGATTCCTCCTCTCTCTCTGCTTGCCTCTCTGCCTGCTTGTGATCTCTCTCTCTGTCAAATAAATAAATAAAATCTTAAAAAAAAAAGTAAATAAAAAAAAAAGATGATTAATCACTCTCTAACCTCGAGTGGATCATATTCTGTGATGGGAGTTGGGAACCAAAGTAGATCACACAACAAGGGAAGAAATGCATCAAAAAGATACAAAAAGGACAAGAGAAGAGCTCAAACTGGAAAACCCCAAAGCATGTGGGGATTAAAGAATACACTTCTAAACAACACATGGACCAAAGAAGAAATGTCAAGAGAAATTAAAAAATATATATATTTTGAACTAAACCAAAACACAACCTATCAAAATGTCTAGGACACAGTGAAAGCAGTTCTCAGAAGGAAATTTATAGCATTGGATGCATATATAAGAAGAAAGAGGGACAGTTGGGTGGCTCAGTCAGTTAAGCATCTGCTTTTGGCTCAGGTCATGATCCCAGAGTCCTGAAATCAAGTCCCAGTCTGGCTTCTTGCTCAGAGGGGAGGCTGCTTCTTCCTCTGCCAGTCGCGCCCCTGCCTATGCTCTCTCTCTCTAACAAATAAATAAATAAAATCTTAAAAAAAAGAAAGATCTAAAATCAATAATGTAAGTTTCCACCTTATAAAACTAAAAAAGAAAGAGCCATGTAAATCCAAAGGAAGCAGAAAAAAAGACATAATAAGAATTAGAGCCAAATCAATGAAACTGAAAACAGGAAATCAATAGGAGAAATCAATAAAACCAAATGCTGATTTCTTGAAAAGATCAATAAAATTGATAAGCCTCCTGTCAGTGTAATTAAAAAGAGAGAGAGAATGTACACAATTTAATCATAAATTTATCTAAATTAATTTTTATTAATGGCTGTGTTTAATGGCTGGCTCAAAAAATTCCTGAAAATTTAATAATCATTACTCATGAGCTCATAAGAGCTGGCGCTAGCACAGACCTGGTTTTCTTATGAGGCACTAACACTTCCTGGAGAAGGTGAAACCTCAGGTGAGTCTTAACAGGTAAGTAGGAATCAGTGCCAAGTGGACTTGCATAGGGAAAGGAAGATAACACGTTAAGGCATGAGGGTCATATAATAATGAGGGGAGTGTGATGTGTGGATGGAAATATAAGCAGTTCTGTGTTTGAGGTTGAGATGAAATTCTCAGAAAGCAAGTGCCATGATAGGAAACATCCTGCAAACTACATTAAGGGACTTGGAATTTATTCTGCAGGCCACAGGGGACCACTGAAGGATTTAAAGGCGGCAAATGAATTACTCAGATTTATGGCTGTGGCATGATCTTCTGACGAATCCTTATAGAAAGAATTTGAGAAGGAACAAGACTAAAGACACGTAAACCAATTAGGAGGCTGTTACCACGGTTCAGGGAAGTGATGATATGAGCTGATTCAAGACAGTCATACTTAAGAAGAAGAGGTGACAGATTCCAGAAATATTTAGGAAGTAAAATCAGCAGAACGGGTGATTGATTAAAAGTGGGCAGGGGTGAAAGAGAGGGATATCAGGGATGGCTTCTAGGTTTCTACCTCAGCTTATGAATTTTGGGGCCACGGCCAAGAAATGGAGTCAAGGAGGAAGATTAGAATTCTGAGGTATGCTGACTAACTCTGAGTTGATAAGTGGGATGTCTCTGTGGAATATCTTGCAGGTCTAGCTGAAGATAAAATTTAGAATATCAATAATACATGGGTGGTAGTTACAAACTTAGCAGTGGCTCAACTCTAGAAAGAAAAGTGTGGGGCAGTCAGGGATACAGAGCGAAGCAAACCCTCAATATATATCTGTATCTAAAGGAATGGCAGAGGACCTAGGGCCAGCTCTGGAAACAGGACTGAGCAGAGAGGTAGGAAGCAAATAGGAGAACGTGAAGCATGTGGTCCAGGAAGAGAGACCATTAAAAAAGCAAGGATTGGGAAATAAAGTCAATAATGTCACATGAAATGCAATTGCTATTTTTTTTGCTTAAAATTAAAATATTTTTCTCATGTTATAAAATATGTTATAAATAGCATCTTAACAGGTGTTCTTACTTTTAGAAAATTTTAGTGCACAAATCATACAGACCTCCTTTGGAATGGTGAAAAAAAAAGAGAAATAAAAAAGAAAGAAACATAATACTTTCATCCCACTTCCCAGGGTTAGTAACTGTCAACATTATAGTTTTATTGATACAGGACTTTTCTGTATGCGTGTGTATGTATATACACATATAAATTAACATACATTTCATTGATAAGGAAATGCACTGGACTACTTGTAAAATAGCATAAATAGTGACCATAATATTCAGCATGTAGCTATATTATAGTCTGTATAATCAATATCTATTATTGGAAACTTTTATTACTATCATTATTCTCATCTATTTTAACAATTGCTATGCTAAACATATTTGTACTTAAAACTTTTGTGGTTTGTCTTTTTTTTTTTTCCCTTTTAGGAACATACTCCAAATGTAAAATTAACTGAGTTACTGGCTATGAACACTTTAAAGGATTGTGACACATTTTGTCCACATGCTTTCCAGAAATTAGGTCTGATGAGATTTCCACCAGTACCCTAAAAGACGCCCACGTCCCAACACCTCCGTAGTCTGCAGGTTTCCCCAATTTTATCTGTATTTTAAGATGGCTTCCGTAGATCGTTCACTTAGAATGAGAAACACATTTTAAAACCAAACATTTTCATATCGAGTTATAAACTAGATGTAAAACCAGAATGAACCAAGAAGAGCAGGTGACCCCTTATTTTGACAGGGTAGATTTTTACAGCTCTGCACGTTTAGCCTCTGTGGTTGGGTCCTGGTCTTGTGCCTTGCTCCGACTGTGCTTACATTCAAACAGCTGTGTGTACCATTGTTCACACAGTCTTCTTCCCTCTCTGCCCCTTGTCCAAACTGTAAATTTCTTAGCTATTTCTGAAAGCTTCAGGACCTGTTATGCAATACACAAGTTAACATTTAGTTATATACTTTCTTGGACTCGGTGTTCATTTACTTTCTTACTTGGGCTGCAATATCTTGAAACTTGAAACTTTGTGGACTACATACATTTTCCATTTTTTACCATTTCTCTTATGGTAAGTTACTTCTCTATATAAATATTGATCTTGTTTTTTCTTTGTGTATTTTCTCTTTCATAAGTACCTTCTTTGAAAAATGTGACTCATTTAAATACCTAGGTAATGTGGCTTTGGGTTATCATTAATAACTATTAAAGCACATGTTTTTCTTTTGAGACAATATATTGCATTTGCTATGGTGTTTCCACAGTGTCTCTTTGTGTAAATAAAACCACAATGATCAGAAAATCTGTTTAAAAAGGAATGTCCACGGCTTCTCTGAGTACAGCCTAATATATCTACGTATGTGTGATGTTTGTGTTTATACCTGTAAACGCTTATGTAGTAGATTATAGAATTAAAAAAAAATTTTAAGATTTTCTTTATTTATTTGACAGACAGAGATCACAAGCAGGCAGAGAGGCAGGCAGAGAGAAGGCGGGGGAAGCAGGATCCCTGCTGAGCAGAGAGCCCTATGCGGGGCTCAATCCCTAAGATCATGACCTGAGCCGAAGGCAGAGCCTTAACCCACTGATCCACACAGACAGCCCAGAATTAAAACTGTTTTAGTGATACTTTGGTGATTAGTGATGTAACTCATTGATCTATTGATTATGATATACGGTCTTGGGTAACTCTATTAAACGTTGGCGCATCTGTATCTTCATGCTTATATGTACCTGTGCATATCAGTATGTGTTTGTATAAGGAACTATGCACACACACACACACACAAATACACACCATGAATCTGTGGATGTATATATGATGCAATTGACAGGAAAACTTTGGAAATTTCTATCCCTTTACTTACCATCAAGTGATACGATCTGCCATCTTTTAAAACCACATTGAGAAATATTTGAATTCTAAGTTTGCCATACAGAGGTATGTTTTTCCATGTTTAATTTTCTCAGCAATTAGACCTCCAGGAGAGTTGCAACAAGTGTATTCAGCTCTGTGGCTGGTGTTTCCCATCCTTAGGAGCTCCGTTCCATCCCTTGGCTTTCTGAGCAGTGTGCACACATGCCCATGGGTGTCCTCGCAGAGATTAGTGTGGGGTGTACATAATAGAGTAAAATCTGGATGTCAAGGGTTTTTCAGGCTGACCTCCAACCCCAGCTCTTTCAGCAGAGAAACACACAACTCCCATCTCCACCTGCCTGCTTGGATACCGTTTCTTTAATGAAGGAGCCCTTGTAATTGCAAGGACTCCTGTTTCAAGCTGTGTTCTGTTTCTTTCTTTATATCCCCAGGATGTAATTATCTCATGATAAGCACCTTTGTGTCTAATGACTTAATTAGGTAATCACATAAGTGCTGTAAGTGATGTTTTGTGTGATGAAAATGTGTAGTATAGAGTAAGTCATCAAAGTTCCCCAATGCTGGACAGGAAAGCATAAATACCCCAGTCTAGGAGTTTAATTTCTCTCCCTGCCACCAGACTTCTTTTTTTTTCCCTTTTGAGGGAAGCGGGAGGTAGGGGGAGAAAACCTTCTTTATACTAAACAGATGGGGGAGGGCATAATAGTGTTTTCCTGAGCTCTGACACTTTTTAATCTGCCCTACACACGTACACACAGAGTTTAATGCAGGATTGCTGCTTTTTCTCAAAATAAGGCCCATTAGCCAGAAAGCAGCAACAGCTATTTGAGTACTGTGGATTCTTTTTTTCTTTTGCTTTCCCTTTTCCTGACTTTATTCCTGTATGTTATGGGTGTGGTTAGCAGGTAAAAATTGGCATTTTGGGAACCATAACATTTCAGTTTTGTTCTGGCATTCAGAAGCACACATTCAGTGAAAGTGACTCAAGATGTTGTTTTGCCAAAGGTCATTAAGCAATTTGATGTGACTTTCTCTACAAGTGTTGTACAATTTTTAGTGAAACAATAGACCCATAACTGTCTTTTTGTCTCCCTCAATTGGTTTATGTATGAAGGGTCTTGTTGTGACCTTTGACAAATGACATTTTTAAAATGCTTACTCTGCCCCAGTGTGTTAACGCAAAAACAAAATTAAGAAAAGAAAACGTAGGTTGAAAAACATTTCCTTGCAATTTTCTAACTCTGCTCAGATCTCCTTATATTCAAATATTGAATGGTTATCTCCCATTTAATGAGAAATTACTTCAAGAAACTGGCCAAACCTTAACCAGCCTCACCATAAATTTGGATAGTTGTATAAGATTTCAAACTATTCTTTCCAAATATTTTACATTTTTTTCCCATTTCAGTTTTGCCTTTTCCAAACACAGTAGTCTAAAATAATATTTTCTTACCCTAAAATTCTGTAGCATTATCCATACCATTGATATACCAATTTACCTCCAATTATTCGTACATTCATGCCTTTACTTATTTTCACTTCTAGACTTATAAAACGCCTATTATATTTCTTATTCTAGTACTTTGTTGGATTGACTGATTTTTTTAATAAAAAATGTGATTTAATTTTTTGTTTACAGATTTATTTCATCACACAGGCTTCTAAACTTCTTGAGGGTCAAGACCTTTAAGGGTCAAGTACTATGCACAATCATCATCGGATTTTTTTGAAAACTTGATTTTGCCAGAGACCAAATATCTGATAGAAATGTTTGTTTACTGTAATGTTACTACAAATAACAAATTTTACACTGAATATGTGTATATTTTGGAAGAAGTCTCACAGTGGGTCCAAATGAAAAGCAGCAAAACATATGGGTCAGAGACAGAGACGTGTTTCTAGTCCAAGAGTTTGCAGACAAGGACTGAGGGTCTCATAACACAGAGAGATGAGAGCACGATGTAAACAGGGATTTACAGGGTGGGATGCAGGAGTGATGAACTCTTCTGTATGCCCAACTGAGTCAGAAGAGCAGTAATTTCCGACATAAGATGCTATAATAAAACATCTATAATAAAACACTATAATAAAACTTTCCAATTTAGTTTTTATTGAGTTGTGGCTAAGAGGGCTCATGATCTATGACAAGTTCCTTAGCATCAGTTTCTTGAATTGTGGTGAACATCAGAATCGCCTACACTTGTTAAGCCTTTGAGCACACCAAATTTCCAGGAGCATGCCTGCAATTGTTGGTTTGTTCTAATGGATTGCCAGAATTAGGAGAGACCTGAGACAATGCAATCCAGGGATTTTTAAGAGGTACTGGGTATTGTCTTACAACTGAAAACTCTACACACGGAACCATCCTCATAGATTTGTCTAAGTTCTCAGGAATGAATGGATGGTGTTAAGACTCAGAAGAGAGGCATCTTTTAGCTATGGTGGCAAAAGGGAAAAAAGAAACCGGACTCTGAACAAGGCGATTAGAGGAGGGGTGGCTTTCAGGGTATAAAGAAGATGGCCCCCTCAAAGCCCCTAATGAGTTATACTTGTGATCATGCCTGGCAACTGTTAGATGGGCACACATTAGACAATCCCCAGTCAAGTTCTAAACTATTTGAACAAATAACCCTTCCTTACAGACACAAACATGTAGAACACAGAACCAAAAGGGATACAGAAAATACTTTTTGATAATGATAGAATCAGATTTTTGTAAAAAAACAAAGCAGGACTTTTGATAGAGGTGAGCAAAGCCTCTCTATATGGTAATGAACTATTCACCACTCTGGCTTGCCTCAGTGAGAGGGACCATTATCTACCTTAGGAATGCTAGAAAAGAATATTAGCATAACAGCCCCATCTACCTCATGGGTGATACTCCTTCAGGTTACTTAAGAAAATAGGTTTTACTGATTTCTGAAAGTTGACTTGATGTAATCTTTATGGATAATTTTGAAGAAGAAATGGACATATATCCAGACTAGTTCTCAGATACCATAGGTGAGAGATATTAGATCACCATATACTCATAAAAAGATTTTCTGAATACACATGAACTGGAGAAAAGCCCTAAAATGAGAGCAGAAAACTAGGTGAGTTGGGGAGTCAGAGAATGTTTCTCTGCAGAGGTTGGGGTTCTACCCAAAAAAGAACTAAGCCCCAAATAAATTCTTATAAATTTATACAGGATACAATTAAGGTGATTAAGGAATGGTACCATGACTTAATACAATTTTATTAGCACTGACAGCACGGTGCTTAACTCCATATGTTTTGCATGGGGATTTTTTGTTTGTTTGTTTTTTTAGTTTTAAGTGAATAAATAGAGTAAAGGATATCTTTCAAATAAATGAATGAAGGATGTGTGACAGCACAATGCTTTCCTTTTAAATGGCTATTTTGTGATATGATACACTTGAACATAAGTCCCATGTTAACTGGCACCAAGAGCAGATACTTTGTCTTGCTTGGCTCTCATAGCCTTAGTGCAAAATTAGTACTAGAAGCAGAAAAAGAAAACAATACTTTGGGGGAGGTATGATAAGATGATGGAGAAATGGGAGGAGCTAAAGGTGAAAGTTGAGAGTGTCCCTGTCAGCTTCAGTCTTCATTCTTATCACCTGGAGAACACATGACCTTTAATACTGTGGCTATGATGAGCCAGTTGAAAACCTGAGTCAAGTGTTCAATATTCCAATTCACCCAAAGAAAATCAAGAGTATGAGATTGAATTCATTTTATCTCATATGTTCTGTTTGTAAGCAAACTGCTGTAAGCTAATTCATCAGGATATTCTTCTTTAATGCCTAACTCTGATCTCTTGTGTTGTAATTGACACTCATACCCACGATTTCTGTCCCCAGTAGAGAGTAAAGATAGCTGGTTGCAATTTGCAGCACTAAGATGCTAACACAACCTTTGGCATAATTGGAGACCATTATTAGGCTGTCTTTCAGGTTTCACTTTCCCAGGCTAGATAATTTGTGTTCTTTAGGCTTTCTTTACATGCCTGTTTTTTAATCTGTGAACTATCTCCATGATTCTCTGAATGTATTCACACAAGGTATGCTATAAGGCAGGACAGGAGCAGGGCTATGTCCATGTGAAGCCTCTGAGTCAAGCTCCCATTTCAGCCAAAAGAGCAAAGCAGTCTCAACCATAAACCTAGGAGTCTTAAGAAAGAGGAGCTGGTATGGGGAACAGAACAAACAATCGGAGTAGTTTATGGCCAGAGGAAATCAATTAGAGTGGTCTAGGTCAGAGAGAACCAATCAGAATGGTCTACACTCAGAAGGAACCAATCAGATTGGTGTAAGGTCAGAGAACCAATTAGAGTGGTCTAAGGCCAGAGAGAACCAATCAAATTAGTCTAAGGCCAGAGGGACCCAATCAAAGTGGTGTAAGGTTGCGGGAACCAATCTCAGTGGCCTCAGTTCAGAAACATTCTGTGGGGAACTTCTGTGGTTTGAGCATGGTGAAGTCTGTACAGCCAACTACAGAGCTCCTGAGGGTAGGAACATGTCACACAACAGTCCATGTACACTTGTTCAGGGCCAAAGAGCACAGCCGTGTAGTCTGAATATCAAAGGATCTGGATGTCCAGCTCAGCTAGCCAAACTTGATTAACAAAATGGCCAGAAAACAAGAGAGACATTCTGAACCCTGAGAACACCCACAGAAGGTGGAAATGCTAATACTGTGTTTCTCTTTGGGAGGTTCTTACCGCTTCCGTTGCAGGAGCCAGTTTTTACGACATTATGCACACTGGCCTTCCCTCTTACAATATAAGGTAAATAAGTTTGCACAAGTAGCGAGGGTAAGAAGTATGAAGAACAGTTGTCAACAGCCATTAAAAAGTACACTAAGCTATTAGCAGTCATTACTGAGTATGTTTTGCACAAATACCTACTGCATGTCTACCATGTACCAGATGCTAAATCATTGTTTGAGTTCCAGACTAACCCCTCAAACTAAGTCCTCCATTCATTTTTTCTGATGAGAGCTGTAAGTAGATATTTTCATGGCAGAATATGAAGGAAATCAAAGGGAAATATAGGTGACTTCACTAACAGAATAGTTTTTCATTTATTTCTCAAATATTGTTGATTACTTTTACAGTTTATTACTAAATAAAACTTGGTAACTGAAATCAAGGAGCTTGCAATTAAAAGGAGCTAGTAAAATTCCACAATGCACAGAGGAATAAAATACAAGTCTTAAATAAAAGTTAATTAATTGAGTTCTCAACCCCTTTTAGGCTAAATATAGACATGGAGATCTTACATAGCCAAACTGAGGACATTTTTGAAAACTTTTTGCTTAACCTTGTACCACTTGAAATGTTCTTTTACATTATTTCTCAGAAAACCTTCAGAGGCTTAGGTTTAGATAAGATAAAAGGAATGAGTTCCTTGAGTGAGAGACATGAGGTAAAGCTGGGTTTTCATAGTTCACATGTAGCCTTCTTATTTTAAACTTTGTTTTAATTTTTAAATTAAGCTATTTCTCAGAATAGCAGTGAAATCAGACAATTTTTGTAGTTTTAAAAACAATTAATCAAGTATATTACCAGAATTTTATAGGATAAAATATGGTTTACTTGCATCTTCTTTTCAACAATGTTCACGAGACTATTATGTTAATAGTGACCTTTTAAAATAAAAGTGTTTAAAATAGCACAGATAAAGAAGACGAGGAACAGTAGGGAGGGAAAAAATTGAAATAAAAACATAGAATATGAACAACAGGCTAAATAGCTTGAAATTTTAAATGCTAGTTGTAAGACCAGACTAAAATTTTTGGTTTAATTTTAGTTGGTTCGGGACCCTTTTCAAATAAATAATAAAAAATAAGTTAATAATATATGAATTTTAAATTGTCAAAGGTAACCATTCTTCCTAGAAAAACATGAAATTCAGAGTAATAGTGTCTGCATTTCACCCAATCCAGGAAAGTTCAGGAATATTGATGCCAAGGGAAAATTTCCTATTTTCCTTTGAGTGACAGAATCAGATATCAACATTGTCATACAAACAGCCAGGTCTGGGATTAATTCCTTAGCAGACATGAACAGACACAAAAGACTTTCAGAAAAGCTGTGCTTTACTCCTCTCCCCATGGTGCTGGTCTTTAAAACAAACAAACCAACCAAAAAGAGGAAGAAGAAAGCATTTTCAAACAAATGAAAACTAAACCAATAAAAGCCTACAAAGATTCATTTTAAAAAGGAAATGGGTAAGCTATTCAGTAATAACATCTGTCTTCTCCATGGCTAAGATTTTCTTTAGTCCATAGGTACTCAGTGCTAATTCATTTGCTTAAATGTAAGCAATTCAAACTTATTAAAGAGCACTGTTTTATATCAAAGAAAGGTATTAGGCTTAGGTCTAATGGTCCAGTGTCCTCTATGAATTGTGGATATAATAATTGACCTGTATTAATTTTTTTAGACAGCCGGTTTCCAGTGTCAACATACAAAGTTATGCATTTTTTGAACAAAATTTAATCTATGGACTGAAAAGCTCCACTTCTCCATATACTCCCATATCCACTGAGACTCTCCCCACTCTTTACACCCTCACCCCCCCGCCCCCAGCCAGTCCAGACCCCATCCTGGCACAGGATGTTTGCTGCTTTGAAACACTTCATTCTCTTTAACTTAATTATTCTACTCTTCAAATTGTTTGTGTGTGTGCATGAATTTAGTTGCCACTTTTTTCCTTGAGAAATATGTATAAACATTTATGTGTGTGTACACATATACACATATGCACACGTATATATGCATGAATCATTTTACTATACAAGTATGTATTTAGAGAATGCCTGTCTTGACTAATATCCTTTCAGAAAAGGCATTTGGACCTTGACAGTTGCTACTCTAATTTCATAATTTAATGTGAAAATCTGTTCCCAAGTTCTATTCAGGTCCCCCCCAAAAAAATAAAAATCAAACATTAAATAATCAAGGGTATACTTGATGTTTTAAACACCGTTAAAATCTTATAGACTTCATTGAAATGCCAAGCTGAGGGAACACCTTCTCCCCCGCCCCCTCAAAAATTAACATGTGCCAGTGAATAAACTATGACCTAATGTTTGGTTATATTTGAATTTTCGGATAGATGACATGTCCAAAATGATACAGATACATTTAGGAGAGACCTACTAATAAATGAAGGCTTTGATGTAGGATAATTTGATTGAATTTTAAGGCTTCCCTTTGTGATAACGTGATTACCATTTCACTTATTAGACTCCCACACGGGCCAAATTCTATAATTAAGAGAAATGATTATGAAGTCAAAGTCATCTGGACTTAAATCCTGGTTCATCAGCTTAGTAGCTCTGTGACTGAGGCCAATTAATTAACCTCTCTGTTCCTTTTCACACGTTCAATGCAGATAACTGTGGTACCCACCATTATAAGTTTGTTATAAAAATTAAATAAACCAGTATGTGTGAAATGCTTAGAAATGTGTCTTTTGCACAGTGTTGTATAAATGTCTGCTGTTATTATTTTTATATTATTGACATATAAGATTATAAATCTAAATATATAAATATTAAAATATGTTTCTAAATACTAGTTCAGAATTTTAACTTAGAATGGAGACAGAGAAATAGACCTTAACAAATAGAAAAACAAAGGTAAAGGATGCAAAATTATATCAAATATTTTTTATTATTTATAATTAATTATATCAAGTAATTATATCAATTTATAATTATATCAAATATATCAAATAATTTATTTATAATTATAAATTATATCAAATAATAAATGGCCATTGCAATCATACAACAAAAGTCCCATTTTATTAAAGTAATAAATATCTTGGAATAATTTTGTAGCAGGAAGACCAATCTTATCTGTGAGTGATTTGAAATAATGATAACAGTATTTGTAATATTTGCCTACCTCTCTTTTTGCCAGGTGTTGGTGATGAGATTCCTTTCTCAGGTGTTTGTGTCTCCTTGATCTTTGAAAAGATCCTTGTTTTGGAAGGAAGGAAGGAGAGAAGGGAAGAAAAAAAAAAAAAAAAAGAAAAGACTTTTATTTTTTCCAGATCTTAATGACCACATTAACAAAGAATCAAGTTTGTGCCAAGGCATTGTGGTTTTGGACGATAATTATATGATGACTCTGTGTAACAGTGAGTAGCCATAACATGTGTGCACATAAGTGATGAAGATCTATGGGCATTCTCAGGCAGTCATCAACTTATATACCCATGGTGCCCTGAGGTACTGATCATTCTCAGTCATCACCTCTTCCAGTCATCACAAACCTCAGCAATACCAGGAAGCTTATTTCAACCACCGTTTTTGTTTTTTTTTTTTTTAAGACTTATTTATTTTAGAGAGAGAGAGAGAGAACAAGTGCCAGTGGCAGGGGGCAGGGGGAGTGGGAAAGAATCCTTACACGAATTCCCTGTGGAACATAAAGCCCAACCTGGGGCTCAATCCCAGGACCCCAGATTCACAACCCAAACCGACATCAAGAGTTGGACACTCAATGGACAGAACCACCCAGGGACCTTTCAACCACCGTGTTTGTTAATGTGCTTTAGTGTTTATGTGTTTATTGGAGAAGTCAATATGTCAAAAAAAAAAAAACATGAACATACATGACTTTCATTTTACATATAAGATAGTTCTTCGACTTTTTTATTTCTGAGTTTCTTATATAAAGTAAAATTTCTCAATTATTATCATAATTTCATTGATACTACTCTCACCAGAGCTTAGTGATATTGTAGCATCATCTAGGGATAAAGTGCACAATACATATGGTTGGGGCTACTTGTTTTTATTTTAATTCAATCCAACTTTACTAAAGTGAGCTTACATTTATTTAGACAAAAACATCTTTCCATAAACAAACCTGATTATGTTATTCTCCTGCTTATAATCCTGGACTAGATTATGCTCAATAACAAATTCCTAAATCTCTGTGACTAGACAAGCAAAATACAGATTTATTAATCACGAATATCACAGTCTAGCATGGTCCAAGAGTTGTCCTCTGTAGCTCGCCTGCTCCAAGCAGTGACTCAGGGTCCTAGATTGTTTCCATTGAGCAATTCCACCTCTGGAGCCCTGTGCTTCCAGTTATATGGCTGGAGGAGGCACACTTGCTCTTAATTGCTTCCGACTTGAATGATGCTACTTGGCATGAATTAGTGGCATGATTCTACCTATGTAGAATATGGAAAATTGCAAGCATATGTTGATAATCTCCAATGGTTTCTGCCATCTTCTCAATATGAAAAGGTAAAATTCAAGTTCTTTTGTTGGGCATATGAAACCATTTGTGACCTAGCACTGATGATTTCTTTCTGATTCAACTGCTCATTGTCCCCAATTCATGCTATGCTGCAGACAGATGGAATTGTTCCATGTTCTTAATACTGTGATGCAGGTGGTTTTGTGTTTCCTTTATTCATTTTCTGTGATAAGGGATATGTTTTAGAGGAGGAATACATTGGAGAGGACTGTGGGTGCCCATAACTTGTACAAGTGCCAACTGAGCCATGGGGAGAAGGTACATTTGGAGTTGATTTCCAATTCAGTTGAGCAATTGGACTAGGTAGCTGTTCTCATTCTGTTCTAGTTATCAAATTATTAACCCCGAGACCAAAATCAATCCTTTCCTTTCCTGCTCTGTGATAGTGGGATGGGTGCTTTACATGTACAGTCTTTGCAAGGAGCACAAGGTAAAACTTACAGTAAAGGCAATGATACAACACTATGGATTCCCGTCCGGGTTCTGGTCCACTCCTCTTTGGTTTTATTCTTGCTTCTGCTTCTGCTGTACTCTTGCCAGATGTCCTCCACTCCAGATCGTGCAATCCCTCAAATAGCTTGTAGCTGGGGCTCCAGCCTGGTGATTGCCTCAGTGGTCCTCCCAGGTCACACACAGTCACACCAGGCCTGGCAACATCCTGCTGGTGAACAGAATTCCAGCACCCCCAGTCCTCCTGTATGCATACCTGTGGGTCTCAGTCTGCTTGTACCCTAGAATTATGTTTTCTACTTGCCTGTTGATTTGACTAGTTCTGGGCTCCAGAACTTCTTCACCATCCAGTGCAACTACAAACCTGCCTTCTGCAATAAATCTCAGCCTTGGGGTTTCCCTCCACCTCCCTTTCTGCCTTCCAAGTTGTTCCTCGTTTGGGTATTCTCCCTGAGCCTTCACATATACTTCCGAGTTTTTTTTTTTCCTTTATAATTTTATGCCACTGTTACAGTTGATAGTTCTTTATATTCAGCTCTTCTTGTTTAAATTGCTGTGTGGTTTCTCTTTTTTGATTGGATCATGACTAATAAAATAACTGCACCCAGTTAAATTGGACCTGAAATTTGGATCCCTTGTTGAATAGAGCCCCTCTGCAAGATTATACAGCATTGAAATAAAATGTTATTTGGTATCTAGAGGTATGTCTTATCACATGCCAAACCATGTAATTAAATGAATGATTATTTTAAATCAGCATTTTCACAGCTGAGAAAGATTGGCATGATCAAGTCATACACTGAAATGGACCATCACTCAGGTATGGAATAGCCATTTGTCTAAAGCTTCTACCTGATTTTCAAGAGAAGCCCTTGAACTTTAACAGATGCATTATTGAATTAAAGAAACAAATATAAGTACACATTTTAACAAACAGGAAAAGAAAGAAAAAAAAAGAACTGACATTCTTCTAAGTGCCTTAAAATCATGCACTGAATCTTGAAAGTGTTAAAGGTGTTATTATCACAAGCAAAAGATTGGGAAGTGGGGCATGATCATTAGGATGTAGATGACTGGAGCTGCCCAAAGTAGGTTTTGGTTTATGAATATGGTGAGAGAGAACACTCTAATGTCGACTGTGATCCTGAATAAGAAGTGAACAATGACTGGATGGACAAATGTATCTGTAGTCCGATATTAAAAAATGAAAAGCAAAAACATACATTTAATGATATCTACTCAGCAGATTATGAATTTACTGTACTTTGTTGTTATTATTGGTAACTTAAAGGTAAAGAAATATGACTTTTGTTTTTCGGGGGTTATTTTTTTGAAATGATTTTTGAAATGCATCACACTCTTTTTTATCTGTGGGTTTTAACATATGTTTGTTCCACCCAGAGATGTTGTTTCCCCTCCCCCACTGGAAGCTTCCGCTGCTAAAAATTAAAAACAAAACATAACAAAAAGCACCACTGAGCGCTCTTTCCTCTTCCTGCTAATCTTTAATGATTCAACTCAGCTGCTACCTCCTTTGCAAAATCTGTGCCAGACCCACCTCTTTCTGACCTCTCCATTCCCCTCCTCTTTCCCCCACCCTCCACAGGCTTAGCTACAAACACACACCAATCAAGTAGAGTAGCTTTTTAGCCTGTTGTTCCCACAGTGCCATGTTCATTTTCATTTAACATTCGTCACCTCCCATTATTTTAATCCATTTTACTTTTGTCTCATCCATTCATTGTGAACTTTACAAGGGCACATATTTTGCATCAGTTTTCTTTGCATTGAAGAACCTGGAACAGAGCTGGCATGTAAGAACTCAATGAATGTTTGTTGCATTGAATGAATGATGCAGTGTTCGACACCAAACAAGAGGTTAAAGGTAAAATAGGGGAAATCCTTCGTTAAATAATCCTCCTAGAGGTTACAGTCTAAATGTGGGATCTGTCTGGTAATTATCTGTTCATGCATCTGTGAGAAAATTGTTCAGAATGCTTCAGGAATTATGGTTAATCCATATAGCATTTATTGCGTGTCATGTATTACTTGGTACATTTTTGCTCTATTAATTCCTTTAATATTTACAGTGATTTGACCTGAACCAAGGTAGCCTAACCCTGGGCTCAATGTGCTTCATGATCACACTGCACAATCTGATATGATGAGGGAAATGAGTAAGAAGAGAGATCACATTCTTGAGGTGGCTTTTCAGCTGAGGCACCGTGTCACATTTGGGGAACAAAAAAGAGAGCAATAAATATACCATTGTTTAATGTGTTTAACTTTGTAAACATTTTCTTAATTGTTTTTTCTATGTGAGGCAAGTTCTTATGCTGAACCAGAATCTCGGAAGAATTATTATTATTTTTTTAATTGGGATAGTTCTTTTCAGGGACTATTTATGTGTGCTCTGAATATTTGCCAAACATTGTACTTTGCATCAAAGAATCACAAACTAATCAACATCAGTCTTGTTCTCTAAGGGCCCAACATCAAATAGGATATTCAGATTCATTTATTGAGTACATATTTTTTTGAGTGCTTTTATGTGTTAGGCACTGGAGGGATTCAGAGCTGAGACATTCTTTTGGGTTCGTGGACCCAGTTCCAATGTGTGTGTGTGTGTGTGTGTGTGTGTAGGCTTCCTCCTCCCAATAAATAATTCTCAGATACCAGCAGGATGTCAATTTTTGACACTATCTACCTGGAGATGGCAGCACATCCTATCAGTGAATGGCTCAGACCCACCAGATCGTTTCCCCCCTTCACTTTAGATGCCAATCACTAGTCCAAGTCATTACTTTTACTCTTGACTGAATGGCTATAAATCAGAGATTCCTGTGACACCCTCTATGCGTTCAATTAATTTGCTAGAATGGACCACAGAACTCAGGAAATGGTTTACTCAGTGGATTACTGAATTTATTACAAGGGATATTAAAGGCCACAATTCAACAACCAGCGAAGAGATACATAGGGCAAAGTCCAGAACTAAGAAGCTTCTGTCTTCCTGGATCTTGGGGCCTGGCATAGTGGCACATGGAAGTATTCTGGTTTCCCAATCTGGAAGTTCTCTGAGCCCCCTTCTTTTGTTTTTGTTTTTTTTTATGGCAACTTCATCACACATTAAATCATTGGCCATTGATGATTGATTCAAACTCTAGCCTCTCTCCCTTTCCCGGAAATTAGGTGGGACTTGAAGTTCCAACCCTGTATTCATGGTTGTTCCCTTGGCAACCAGCCTCCAATCTTTAGGTGCTGACCAAAAAGTCACCTCATTAATATAAACTCAGTTGTGGAGAAAAGAGGCTGGTTATGAATAATAAGACTCATATTTCACCTTTATGGCTCTGAAGCATTTTTAGGAATAGAGGACAAGAGACCAAATATTATAACAAAAAGATGCTCCCATTGCTCTCATCACTCAGGAAATCCCAAGGATTTTGGGAGCTGTGAGCCAGGAACTATGGATGAAGACCAAATGTATATAAGAAATATAATTTGGTCATCTGAATGACAAAATATATTTTTCTGGTAAATCATGGTATCACAGGTATATAATCAGATGTTAATATGTTGTGATAAATAAAACAACCATGTATATATGTATATGTGTATATATGTGTGTGTATGTATATATATATATATATATACACACATGTATATATATGATAAGTCACAAAGTCTCTAGTCAAAATAACCCTTGATACATTTCATAGCAATGTATCCTTATTTTGGTAAGGGCCTCTGACCAATTCTAACACAGTAATTCTTCGATGTATTTGAACATTAGTAAAGTTTTAGAACATAATAAAATTCATGTAAGAGAAAGCATTTAATCCATCTTTAAAGATAACAGGTCAATAAGGATATACACTTTTAACTATGTTTGGACTGTAAATAGATAGATTGTAAATCAATACATACCACAAACTTCTCTGGTTTTGCCAAGTCTAAGATTTTTGGGTCAAGATCCACAATATCAGTGCTTGTGCGTTTCCTGGAATTATTGTGATAGGGAACAGCTTTAGTTCATTATATACTGAGGCAGAATTAATTAAATTATATAAAGCTTTACAAAAAGAAAAGGTCTTAGGAAATTTGAAAACCATAGGAATGCTGGTTTTCCAAAAATTTAGTAACTTCTGCAGAAAACTGCTTACAAATAATTAAGGACAGGTCACTTATTGGGAAAGAGATTAAATAAGTAGACTTATGAGGAGTATGTGTTATAGGTGAAGAATCAATATGTTTGTATAAAGGCTGATCAAAATAAGGCTCAAGTGCAGGTTGTTTACATTCTTTTAAGTAAAAAGCCTGGAGATATTCAGGAATCACTCTCAGAAAAGAAGAGAAAATTCATTCTGCTCTTCTTTCCTTAATTTGTCAAATTGAATTGCATGTGGGGTAATGACAAATAATTTTCCCTCTACCCTTCTAGGATCTTAGTGGATCCTCCTCACGATAAAAGACAGATTAACAGGAGAAAAAAAAACAAAATTAATAACATGTGCACCTACTGTATACATGGGAGAGAACCCAGAAGAACCAAGTAACACCCAGAAATGGCTCAAGCCATCACCCTAAATACCATCTCCAGCTAAAGATAAAAGAAAGATATTGCAGGTGGGATGGGGAAAGCCAGTTGTGGCTTTTGGCAGGTTACCCAAAGGCACAGTACCCAAGGGTCTGTCTGGTTGTTATGTGGCTTTAAGTCATTGCCTTCTTCATCGATAAGAATTTCTAGAGATTTGTTCCTCCTCCTCTTCCTGGAATGAGGGAGACACCCTTAACAAATGGAGATTCCCTTTACATGTGTAAATATTTCTGACAAGAGTCACTTAGTTTTCTGAGCTTCTTCTGTCTGGTATTTCTTAAAAATAATTAGCTTAGAATAATCCTATGCCAAAGAGACAATTTTTTTTTTTTAAGATTTTATTTATTTATTTGACAGAGATCACAACTAGGCAGAGGGGCAGGCAGAGAGAAGTGAACCGGCTCCCCGCTGAGCAGAGAGCCAGATGTGGGGCTGGATCCCAGGACACTGAGATTATGACCTGAGCCTAAGGCAGAGGCTTTAACCCACTGAGCCACCCAGGCGCCCCAAAGAAACAAATTTTGAGGTGAAAATTTTGCTTTCCTTCACCTGGAAGGTGCCTGACTCTAGAAAGGCCCAAATGAAGGAAATCGATGTTGTTCCTGCCTCTTCAGGAGGCTTTTACCTTCATATGATTTTAAGATAATGGAAAGAACAAGGTCACCAAAACCCAGGAAATCCAGATCAGGGGCTAAAATTTTCTGAAACTTCTCACAGTATAATTTTGTAGAGCCGCAACTAACCCAATAAGTAATTCTCATAGTTTTGGGGGCTCCATGCTGGCCAAGTAAGAACGGGTTTGCAGGTTCACATGATGGGGACTGTTGGTCTATTTACCTTCCTTGCACAGAAAGCCAAAAAAGTAGAGATAAAGAAAGAGTAATACTGTGCTTTATGAGAGTTTCCTTAGGAAAAAACCTAGATAATTGACTGAGTATCAATACTCCATACTCCTATAGTCTTGAGAAGGTGAGATTGTTTTTCAATTGACTTTTCTTCCATTTGGGATCAGTTTGTTGTATATATTTTATATGTATCACTGGCTCCAGGCCTGTACCTTAGCCCAATGACCCTTTCTGTGTTCACCATCATGAGATGTTCATGAGAAGCCATCAAGGGCATGTTGAATAACTGCTTCCTTAATTTTTTAAAATGTTTTTAAAAGGCAGGCAAATGTACCAGTTTTAGAGATGCTTAACCAACTGAGAGAACACAACAGAATTCATTCCTTTTGAAAAATATTGAGTGTTATAAGAGAAAATATGAACCAGCCTCAAGAAATAACAAAGCAAAATAGTAGTTCCAAGTATAATATAAAAGAGCACTGGAAAGGGAGGCAAGATAATGTGGGAAACAAAGGCAGAAGAAACGTTATTAAATTTCCTTACTACTTACAGTCCATTGATAAATCCTTAAAACAGGCAGAGTGATGTTTTTTTAGGAATTCAGATGCCTTGATGTTAATACTTTGCTAAAGGTGAAAGGCAATCTTAGTCTGACCCCCAGGATCTTATAAGTCTACTTTAACATATAAAAATTCTTCGGAGACTTCCTTTATCTCTAACCCACCCCCAAGGTATATATTGGCAATCATCCCCCAAGCATATGACCCACCGATATACATCTAAAGAGTCTTATGACTAAGGTTTTATTGGATAATGATAAATTGCCTCTTCCTAGCAATAGCTAACCTCCTCAAGGTCCTGGAAACCTTGCTTCCAAAACTCCTTAGAGACCTATGCTTTCTCTGACCCTCTCCTAATTTGAAAGTTGTAGGTTGCTACTCTTCATGACCCCAGTGGAGCTCTTTCTGCCCACAGGTCCTGTCCACATGCTTTAATAAAAACATCTTTTTGCACCAAAAACATCTCAAGAATTCTTTTTTGGCCATCGGCTTTGAACCCTTGCATCTTTCCTACATCAAAGAGACCAATACTTGGGGCACCTGGTGGCTCAGTGGGTTAAAGCCTCTGCCTTCGGGTCAGGTCATGATCCCAGCATCCTGGGATCAAGCCCCACATCATGTTCTCTGCTCAGCAGGGAGCCTACTCCCCCCACCCCCAAGGCCTGCCTCTCTGCCTACTTGTGATCTCTGTCAAATAAATAAAATCTTTAAACAAAACAAAACAACAACAACAACAAAAAGACAAGGAGACCAGTACTTAAGATTGGGCTCAATGTCAGGGAGCACAACTTAACCCCAATGAGCCTCCGTGCTCTCCTGTATTAAGCGAAATCATTCAGAAGGGTGTCTCAATCTAGGTACTATTGTCAACTGGGGGAAATTCTTTGTTGCAGGGGGCTGTCCTGTGCATTATAGGGTGTTTAACAACATTCCTGGTCTCTACCCAATTGATGTTACGATAATTCCCATTCAGTGGTGACTCCCCTCACATTTGTCAAATGTTCTGTGAGAGACAAAAATCACCACCTCTGGTTGAGAACCACTAAGGCTAACAGTCTCTAAGCCTCCTTGTAGCTCAGAGTTTCTATAATTCTAAATAACTGAACCCCAGCCTGAGAGCACCTGAAAACACTCATTCATATTTTTTTTTTCCTCTTGGGCAAAATGACAAGAAAGTTAGCAGCATATTCCCAGGCTGAATGTTACTGAGGCTGAAGAAAACTGAAGGAAATAGGGATTTTCTACAATAATCTGTAAAGAGAAAGAAAAAAAAATGCCTTTCCAGTTGAGGTGATTTTCGTTTCTGCAGAATTGGAAATGTGGGCATAAATGACAAGCACCTCTGTATCTATTGACCTTCTCTTTAGGTCATCAACCCTAGCAAATGCCTGAGAACTGAGAATGTCTTTTCCCTTGGCTCCCTGGAATCCCGCAAGGATTCATTAAGACCCCAGCCACCAGCTTCGATTCAGAATCTCTTTGGAAGTTCTTTACATTCAGCACCCAATCACATTTGCATACTTTTGACTTCCTCTTAGATAATGTCCCTGCTGTGTCTGGGGAGAAAATCATCCTATTCTAGTTTTTCTCTCTTGTTTTTACAGCCAGGAGCTACCTTTGCATTTTTCTCTGGCTGTGAATATTGTTCCATTTTTTTCTTTCCCTTATTACCCTGATTACTTGATGTATTCATGATGTTAGCTCTTGAATTTTTTTTTTTTTTTTTTTTTTTTTAATAAAACAGAAAGGAGTGAAATCACTAGATAGGGCCTTGGTAGAATAGGGACCATGATTCCTGGTTCCAGACTAGTCAATGAGCCGCTTTTGATTCATGGCCATTTTCTCCTTTAAAGAGGTGATGTGTTTGAACTAAAAGATCTTAGTCTGAGATCATAACACCTCTAGAATTTTCTTGCATAGCCCTATGTTTTCATATTCTGATTGTGAACTTGTAGTTAACAAACCATATATCTTAATTTTGAGTTAGTAAAGAATGGTCACTATGTCACCAATTTATCTTTCCAGCCAACCTTCAGGACATGAGATTCTTCGGAGGCCAGATGTTGGACATTATTTTTGTCTCATTTGAAAACAAAGAGAAGGCATTCTCTTCTTTGGGGAACAGTGCTGGATTTTTGCTTTTGTTTTTGTTTTGTTTGTTTGACCATTACTTTCAGTGCATAGCAGTGCTGGCATTCATGAAAATGTTTTAGGATCTGTCAAGAGGACTTGGGATAGCATTACTCTAGTGCCTCTAAAATTAACGGGATCATAGTCATTACTAGCCAATACTTGTGTGCAAATCCTACTAGATTCAAACATGGAGTTGAGGTCTGGAAAAATTCCATGCACCGTCCATGTTGAGGAAACTCCCTTCTTTTGGATAAAGACTCATTCTGTTAGTTTTAATGGTGAAATCCATATAGTTAATCTACCTGTCTTCTATTCCAGGTAAGGGGATTAATCTGTTTCATAGTAAATGGATGTATTTCTGGGAACCAACAAGGTTAGCCAATAGGTTCATTTTCCAGTTTTAATCATGAAATATGGGCACAGCGATGGAGACCATCTAGTAACATTTGGGGAGCCAAAATGATTTTTCTTTTTAGAAAAAAACAAAAACCAATGCTATTGTTACTCTACCCACCCCCCTCCACTGTTGAAGTTTTAGTCATTTATCATTCTAGTAAACATATCTGTTTATGCTGTAGATGAAAGTAGAAATATCAATCTGTTGAGTTAATCCTTATTTTCTTCCCAGTGTGGGAAAACATATATATGTATATATTTTTTTCTCTGTTTTATCAGCAATAGAACAACCCTAACTTTCAACAATTCCTTCCCAGCACTTATTTCTCTCTACCTCCCTCTTTAATAAATAAATTCAGTGTTGAACACATGGCTTTTGCACCTCTGTTAATCTTGGCAGACTGTGGGACGCTAAAACATGTTGGTGAGTAGGAAGAAGATGCCTTTTCATGTGGCCTTGCAATGCAAACATTTTGGGAGTGTTCAATTTCTCTGCCACATTGGCCTTAAACTCCTTTTATTGGAGCTCCAATGACTTTGTTTCCATGGGGAAATTGGTGCTCTACTGAAAAACTTTGGTAAATGGTAAGAACATATTTTAGGACTTTCTGTGGGTGAAGAGAAATATATATTTTTTCCCCCTTGTCCAGGAAATAGAAAACAAAACCACTTTATTTATTTATTTACTTACTTATTTATTTTTAAAGATTTTATTTATTCATTTGACAGACAGAGATCACAAGTAGGCAGAGAGGCAGGCAGAGAGAGAGGGGAGGAAGCAGGCTCCCTGCTGAGCAGAGAGCCCAATGCTGGGCTCCATCCCAGGATCCTGGGATCATGACCTGAGCCAAAGGCAGAGGCTTTAACCCACTGAGCCACCCAGGTGCCCCAAAACCACTTTAAAAAGGAATTAAAATAACTTGTTAATCCTTTCCATTGAGAGCTAATTATTATTTAGAAAACAGTTTAATGTAGTCACTCAAACCAGAAATGTTCATCATCTGATAGAATTTTAAGGTTGAGAGAAGGAATGAATTTGCTGGAAAAGTGTGAGTATTTTTTAACAAAAATTATGCGAATTTTTCTTAATTAAGGTAATTATAAAAGTTTTCACCCAAACTGGGATTCTTTTGAGCATGTTAGAAGAACCAGAAATAAATATGCTGAAACAACAGGTATAATTCCAGAGGGTCCTTGGGAAACCTGGAGATATGGCAGCTCTGGAACAAGTCACCTGAGGATTGGGCAGAGAGAAAGTCACTATTTACTGCAGTCAGCTGAAAGGCAATCTCAAAGCATGAGAGAATACTTCAGGGTGAAGATAACATATATAATTTGTTCAGTGTATTTTTGTGTT
Organism: Lutra lutra; assembly: GCF_902655055.1. Lineage (NCBI taxonomy): Eukaryota > Metazoa > Chordata > Mammalia > Carnivora > Mustelidae > Lutra > Lutra lutra. The sequence goes on from NC_062284.1 coordinate 123,083,874, forward strand.
TTGTCATATTCTTTCTTTGAATAGTATCAAACACACAATAAAATAAATCTCTAAAACATAACAACCTCTTACATGTGCACAACACTTTTCAACAGAAAGAATCACAAGGGGTGTGACAAACTTAATAAACTAAAATAACTTTTTTAAAAAAAGATTAAATGCTGTCAAAATCTCTTTAAGCAACATCTGCTTTTATAGAATAACATCTACTTTCCTATATGTCATGTTTTTCTGTGTCAAAATGTAGCTGTAGTTAATGGTTACAGAAAGTTTTAAGAAGAAAGGTTAAGAATGTAATCAGAGATAGAAGTTAGATGATGATATATAGAACCTAGTAAGAAACCTGGTTTCATGTTTAAACATCTCTTTAAACTATAAAGTATATTATCCTCCTACTTTATGAAAGAAAAACTATCCATTCACTCAGTCACACATTCAAGTAGTCAACCATTCATTCAACCCCCCAATTATTTCCATAAGTATTTAGTGAGTACCTATAAGACTCCTAAACCCTAGGAATTTAGGTACAGAATCCCTCTCTTGCAATTCCAAAATCCAAAAAGTTCTGAACACCAAAAACTTTTATAACCTACATGAGGGCAAAAGCTGATATGGCTTGAACTACTTCACGGAAAATCCATCCAGAATTCACATGAGAGTACTGTCAATTTTTATCTATCCTCCTTAGAACAAATGCCCACATATTTTACTGCAGAATTATTAATGTGTTTTATTATATAATTCTGCCCAGAACAATCCCAATTATTATACAACATGCAGTATTTTCAATCTGAGAAATTCTGAATTCTGAATTGCCTTTGACCTCAGAAGTTTTGTGTCAGGGACTATGGATCTTTAGTGTTCATAATGTTAGGAAACTGAGCTCTTAGAACTCACAAGAAGTAATATGTTACCATTCTTTAGTAGGAGAAAATAGCAGAAAACATGCTTCATTCAAAAGTTCTCACTCAGACATGCATCCCTGTGAGGTGTTGTCTGAGTGTGTGTGGCTAACATTGTTTTTTGAGACTCAAAAGAATCCAGTTCTCTCTCTTTGAAGGGCAGTGGACCCCTACCAAGAAGACACAGCAACATCCTGTCAAACAGTGGTGAGCACTCTCTGCCCATGTGGTCTAAAATAAAAATAATTGAAACATGGTGTTCCTGAAGTTTTCGGCTTCCCTTCACAATCACAAAAAGGAAAAGGACAGTGAACTGGGTGGAGTTTCACATTTCAGCCTTCCTGTTCCTTAGACATAAGCTAACTAAGGAATCTAAAATCAGAATAGAAAAAAAAAAAAAAAAAACACACACACACAAAAAAAGCACAAACAGACTCAAGTATGATCAAGTAGAGAAAAATGTGACAGTTGATGGCAGTAAACAAATCATAAATGGTGCTTCATTCATACCTTATTTTCTTTCTAGAATTCTCCAACAGCTCACACATACTAAAGGGCCTCAAGTGGCTGTGGTTGGTAATTTAATACACTAAAAGTGATCATTAGAATCAAAAATGAACTGTTCTTAAGGACATCCATTATGGCTGCATATGTATTTGGCGTTCACAAGTTACAAAAACACCCCTCCCCCCACCTCATCTCAAACCATTACACTACATATGAATCATCTTGTGTAATCTTGTCCAACCTTTGCTTGGTTAGTTTCTACTTCAACTGGCAGAACAAAGAAAGGCAATTGGCATATATAGAACCACATGAAAGCCCAAATGACATATGTGGTGGTACTATTCCAAATAAAAGACCAAAGCTGATTCACTGGGACAACCTCTTGGGTTACAAAGGTAATAGCTATGTACAGATTTATAGAACTACATCAGGGTGAAGTAAATGACTCTAAAGTTGTCTTTCTTGTGAATACTGCAGTAAAAACACACAGTAGTTTAAGTGGTTTTGGAAAAGAAACTTCCTTACAAATGAACTACTATAATCCTTTTTTGGATGTATATTAAAGTAGCTAAAATTAAAAACAAGCCTTCTAGTTTAGGAAATAAAATGACAAAGTAGCCCAATCCTGCATATGGATTACAATAAAGGTACATAAAGTTGAAATAAAGCAAGAAATTGTTTTCCATGTTTTCTTTTTCTTTTTTTTTAAAGATTTTATTTATTTACTTGACAAAGATCACAAGTAGGCAGAGAGAGAGAAGGGAGGAAGCAGGCTCCCTGCTGAGCAGAGAGCCCGATGTGGAGCTTGATCCCTGGACCCTGAGATCATGACCTGAGCCCAAGGCAGAGGCTTAACCCACTGAGCCACCCAGGTACCCCCCATGTTTTCTTATTTAATCATTCTCTTTAATAATTTGAGAAAAAAAAGTGCAGCATAAAAGATCAGTTGAGATGGAAGAAAAACAAAAGACCAAAGACTTTGACAAGACAATCCTTCATCACAGGTATTTTGATAGGATAGTTTAGATATTTTGTGTACCTATAGAAAGCAATCCAAAGAATAATATGAAGCAAACATAGCTGAGCCTGTGTTTGACATTCATGTGGATTTCAACTGACAATGCGAGACTTCATACCCATAATATGGCATAATTCTCCTAAATGATGGTGTTATTGGTGGCACAATAGAGAATCTCATATACCATACTGTGGACCACTACTTTAAGTATTATGCCCAAATCATAAGAGTTCATTCTGTTTGGGGATTGCTCATCCTGCCCATAAAGTTGGGTCTATAGCAGCCATGTATATAAATGTGATTGGGTCACTCTGAGTACAGTAGACAAGTATGGATATAAAACTTAAATTGTCCTCCCTTGGTCTTTCCCCTGGAAAACTGGCATTCAGACTTATACACAGTCCATTTCTTGAGCAGAGGAGATAGCAGCCCAGGGACTATGGGATGGCAGTCTTAACCAGCCAAGAGAAGAAAAATTGACTAACCCAGGGCAGAGAAGGATGAATAAAACAGGTGGACAGAAAGGACAGGACACAGTAGGTGTCATCTGGGATTTTACTGACTTTCTATCTCCAAGTTTAGCTACTGACCTGCCTTCAATTTCTGTAAAAGATTTATGTATACTTAAAATAATTTTTCTTTTTTTTGAAAAATACCTTTCAAGCAAGAGCTTCTCCTTTGATTATGAGTCCAAATGAAATACATTTCATATCCTTGGAACTGACTCTACAGCCTATGCTAATGATTCTTTCCTAGGATGTCATAAGAAAATATTTAGTGTATGTACTTTGTTGTTTCGTCCTCTAATTTTTGGAGTTATCCACCGGGCACACCTTTACTGATGGTAAATGGCATCATAGCTTTCCTAGAGTTCATCTTGCAAATTATAACAAAATATCTGAACCAAGCAAAAAGTCCCCTTATATCTACCATAGTCAAGGAGTGGGTGAGGTGGAGGCCATAAGGTAAAGGAACTCAATTAGTTTCATTGGTCACTTTCATACCTTCATGATTTCTTCACTTACTGCCTGGTGTCTCAACTCTCTCCATTCCTTCTCATGAAAATTCAGTTCTTACTACTATAACTAAATTTATGATCAATTTATTGATACATTCCACCCCTTACATCTGGACACTTGCCTCTTTTTTCCTACCTCAGCCCTTTCTGCATCCCTACAGCGAAATCTACTACTAACTTCCATTTTCAATTCTTCATTCATTCCTTGTAGAATTTACTTTCTTGGTCTGTGGCACTCATCATTATGTTCTCACACCTTGGATTCTTGTATTTTTCATTTGTACTTATCTGTATATGCTTTATTTGATTTAGGATCTAAAGTCTTCTAGGCTAATTAACTGAAAAGAATATACATGTATCCCACAATTAAATGCTTTTCTCCCACAAGGTTGGGCCAAATAGAATTATATTACCAAATTATTTTTACTAGTTCTCTGGTGTCCTCAGTGAGATCTAATGTCCTATCTTTGAGTCCTAGCTCTTGCTGGTTTACTTACCTTATATTCCAACTTTCTGTTACTGCATTTAAAATAGCCCCCAGGCCCCTGGGTGGCACAGTTGGTTAAATGTCTGACTCTTGGTTTCAGCTCAGGTCTGATCTCAGGGTTATGAGATCGCCCTATGTCAGGTTCTGTGCTCAGTCCATTTCTGCTTGAGTTTTCCTCTGCCTCTCCCTCTGTCCCTACCTCCCATTCTCTCTTTTCTCTCTCTTTCTTAACTAACAACGAACTAAATAAATCTTTGAAAAAGCACCAAATCACCAAATCTTAATGGCTTAAAACAACAACTATTTTATGACAGTTCATGATTTTGTGGGTCAGGCATTTGGGTGGGACTTTGATGGGACAATTCTGCTTCACAGGTTTTGATTTGGTATTCAGTTTATAGCTGAGCTGGCCCAGATGGTCCAAGATGATGTCATTCATTTGCCTGGCACATTAATGGGAATGGCTACCTGGAAGGGCTGGAAGGCTGGCCTGGGCTCCTCTCCTTTCATATGACATTTTGGACATCCCCACAAGGTCTCTTTAGTGGACTAGTTAGCTTTCCTCTTTCAGAGAATGAGCCTTCTAAGAGTTCAGTAGTGAAAGTTTCTTAAGGGTGAGGACTGGAAATACAAGGCATAATTTGTGTTATATTCCACCAGTTAAAGCAGTCAAAATGCCTGTCCAAATTCAAGAGGAAGAAATATAGACCCTTCCTCTTAAAAGGAAGTGCTTCAGTAATTTGTGACCCTCTTTAATCCACAATACCTGAGGAAGATTCTATTCTTTGTCACCAGGTTTTTATGCATAGTCACAATTTCAATAACCATGGCTACTGCCAGCCTGTCTTCTTCATATTTCTTGACTGCCTATATTAGTATGCTGCACAGAACTGATTAGACACCTTAATACAGTGTCTTATATGAACAGCCACAGTAGCTCAGTCTTATCCCTTAGCCTCTATTTTCCATGATGAAACCTCTAGATTTGCCATTTAAACCAGCTTTGATTGTGACACCATATATTGCATATGGGCAAAATGCTTAAATCAGCTAGGGGACGTAGTTCAGAAATAGCAGTGGCTTAATTGAGATAGATCCTTCCTTCCTTCCTTCCTTCCTTCCTTCCTTCTCTCTCTCTCTCTCAAAAAGAAAGAGAGAGAGAAAAAAAGAAGGAAGGAAGGAAGGACCTATTTCAATTAAGAGATCTATCTCTTTCTTTCTTTTTGAGAGAGAGAGAGAGAACACAAGTGGGGGTAGGGGAGGCAGAAGGAGACTTCATGCCCAACACAGAGTCTGATGTGGGGCTCGAACTCACACTCTCAGGTCATGACCTGAGTGGAAATCAAGAGTTGGACACTTAACACACTGAGCCACCCAGATACCCCTAGACATTTATTTCCGAATCACATGAAATGAATTAAAAAAAAAAAATTAGTCAAGGACAGGAATAGTGGGCCCATATCTAGGCAATTTATTATAATTTTAACATTTTTAATACATGGTTTTAGCCTTAAAATCATGTTACAGCTGTTGTTGCTCCAGCTGTCACAATGGAGTTCTAGGCAGAAAAGCAGGAAGAGAGTGGTAAGGAGGGCAAAAAGTCACATCCATTCTTCTCTTGAGGAGCCTTCCTGCATAGTTTCACCTAACAGCTTTCGCTTACTACTTGTCCTCCTGTTACTACAAGAGAAGTGGGAAAGGTAGGTTTTGTTTGGACACATAGAAAACTAACATAAAATCAGGATTCTGTTACTAAAGACAGAAGCAGAATGGATTTTTAAATTCATTTTAAAATACATTTTAAAGGTAGTAAAAGTTACCACTTTCTCAAGGGTGAGGTCTAGAACTACAAGGCATAATTTCTGTTGTATTCTGTCAGTTAAAGTAGTCAAAGTAGCTGTCCAAATTCAAGAGGAAGAGATATATACTACATGCATTATTCAATCTCATCTTTTACCCCCTTCTTCTCCTTTAGGATTCCACAGGGTTAGACAAGAGTAGCTAGAGATGAGGGAGGGAGCAGAAAAAGTCATGCGTGTTTTAGCACTGATGGTGTAAGCATACTGGATGGTGGACACTGTTGTGGGTTGCTGATACATCTCCAGAGGATTCCTCTTATTGGTGTTGTTTTGACACAGAAAATCATTTTCTGGCTAGTCCATTTTAAGTGTCCTCTTCTAGAAGCCCTGCACTTTCAGTGACTGCCTATCTTCTGTTAGAGCTGGACGTCAACTGCCTCGATCTGTCTTCTCTCTGGTTCATGGAAAACATGTCCTTTAGCCTTGCTCTTTGTGGATTACAGTTTGCTCCTATGTAGCTCTTTCTCTGGATTTTCCATCTCTAGGCACCTTTTATAAGATTTTCAATATGGAAGATGAGCAAAGGGTGGCAAAGCCAGGTTTTAATGATCACAAAGTACGGTGACCATATACCCTGGTTAAATTCAAGCTTCACAATAATAACAATGGTAATACAATAGCAACAAAAATAATTCAGTCTTGTGCCTAAATGAGCTAATGCCATACTTTGGAATGGGTGGGTACTGGGTATTTATTTTTCAATCCAAACAACGAGACAGTAGGAAAAGTCACATTGAGCATCCTTTCACAGTAAGAGTTATGTCAAAACTACTACTGAACTAGGGCTTTCTTCTATCCTCAAGTACCACAAATATCACATTTAGTCATGGAGATCATAATAATCACTTTCACATTAATCACTATAGAGAGAATAAAGATGATACAACTAGGGGAGTAGACTTTTAAGAAAAAAAAAAAAAGATTAAGAAACAAGAGAACTTCTTTTTCCTTTGTCTCTAAATCTCAGAGGTTCATCCAGATGAAATTTTTTAGTACTATACCAGATAAACATGAACAACTTCTTTCAAGAAGTTTGCTTACATTCCATTGAATAAATTGGTTTAATCTGATGCCTCATTCCTGGAAGTGTCCTTTGATCATCAAGTAACCTTAACATCATTCTTAAGATTCTAACGAAAAGAAGTTCCAAAATTCTACGTTTTTTCAAGTTACTGAATAGGATATATATATATATATATATATATATATAGAGAGAGAGAGAGAGAGAGAGAGAGAGAGAGGGAAAGAGAGAGAGAAAGATAATTCAAACTTTTGATGATTTGAAGTTTCACTAGTTTATACTATAATATTAATATATGAAGACAATAGCACTATATTTTAGATACTCAAGTCTTTGCTTTTATTTTTGCTTTATTTTTAAAGTTTTGTATTTTGAAATAATTATAGACTCATAGGAAGTTGCAAAAAAATACATAAACTTCTATAGATTCTTGCATTTTGTTGTGAACCTGATCATTGGAAAAACAATGTACTCATTTTATCTGGTGGTTAAATAGATTGAATATTATACTTTCAAAGTCATCAAAATGTTAAAAAATATGTAGAACACTCAGGTTTATGTAATTTCTGCAGTAAGATCAATTTCAATTATTTAGTTATCATTAAAGAGCAAGCTTTTTTGCCTCATTTACCACAAACTCAGCAAGAACATCAGGGATATCTGATGCTTAAGTAGGGAAAATCCTTAGGATAGAGAAGTACAATTGCAAGGAAAATTCATGTATGTAAGAAATTTCTTAATGTAAAAATTTACAAAGTGTGTATTTTTGTGGGTGATCAAATTCTCCAGTTTATAGTTTTATGTAAAAGCATATTAGTAAATTATCTGAGACTTGTGTTAGTATAGTTCTATAAACCTTGCCCAATATGTCAAATGCTCTATTACACCAATTTCTCAAAATAAGTCAATGAACTTAGAATAGCTATTATTCCCAATTTTGAAATGAAGTTTTAGTGCTTAGAGAACCTGGATGATTCATCTTTGTTTATGTAGCTGGTTCCTGGCCCAGCTCAGACTCTACTATGCTGCATGAACCTTTTTTTCTTGATGTGGTGCATTATAAATAAGAATTTGCTAAATAAGGGGAATTACATTGATGACTTTTATACCTTATTATCACTGGATTTGGAGGTCATATTTGATACCCAACTTCAACTGATAGAAATCTTATCGAATATGACAACTAGTGTTTCAGAATTAGCCTTGGTGAGTACTTCTATTTACATCTGTTAATCCTTTCTTAAAAGACTAATTCGATAAGCATTGAAACATATCTGGGTAGGAAAAGAGTTGATTCTCCAATAAATTATACTTAAATCTAAATGGAATTAGGCAGGTCTTTGAACCCTCACATTTTGGCTGATTATTGTTGCAATATTGCCTGGATTTGGTTAGTGCAAGCGGTACATCAAGATCACCATGCTATTGTTGTGGCTTTCTTTAGGGTGCAGCAAAACTCTAATTGTATTATGTTTATTTTTTCCCACTGTGTATCTTAAGCCCTTCATCCCATGGCCAATCGTTTCCTAAAGAATGGAATTTTTATGTTTCAAATCTGCTCATTTGAAGAGGAAATATAGTGATTATTCTCAATTCCTAAACATGCATGAAAGGTAATTGCTTCAGCCAGTTCACCATTAGCCAATTCAAAGCAAAGCACTGAAGGATGGACCATGAGACCGTAACATTTTGATGGCATGGGAGAAAAGATATGGTCAAAGTTTTGTTCCCCAACTTCTCAGTGATAACATGTTTTGTGTGGTCTTGCAGCTAACCTCTTCTCTTCCCTATACCGCACTACCAATGTGTACAAAGATATCTCCCTTGACTATTCAGATCAATCAACAAGGATACATGGACTCACAGTCACAGAAAAGCACAGGGGGGAATACAAAGAAACAGTACATGCTTTCCAGTGTCCAAACATTTAGGTCAGTGTTTATACAAAATTGGTGGCCCTCTTTAACCCTGTTCTGATGTAACATAATAAACAAATAGGCATGCCTCACAGGAGAGAAGCAATGCACATGAACATAATTCATAAGTTAATTAGCACAGTCTACTGTGGCCAAGTAGTGACAGATGTGACACCTGCTTTCAGGGAAAAAATGAGAAAGAAAGAAGAACAGCAGAGGTCAGTTCCTTCTCTAGGGAGATTTGTGGTCACACACAGGGCACATTAGCTGGCATAGATAACAGCATTTTAAGTAGACCGAAGTATCTTTAAAAGGCAAATTATAAATATGAGTGTGATTAAAAACACAAACTAAATTCTCCAACCAAATGAATGATCAAATGTATGTCCTAGGGGGAGGGATCTACACAGCAACAGTTGTTTAGAATATTAAAATATTTTTCATATTTAAAACAATCAATTTATTTGCCTATTACATCATCTAAAAGTTTTCCGTAAGCTTTCTTCCTTTTCTTTTTCTTTTTTTTAAGACATTGAGATTTGTCCTTTTTGTTCCCTTAATTTGGAGTCATATTAATTTGATAAACCTGGGAGTGTCTTGGAAGAGAGGGAGTTTTTTTTTTTTTTTAAAGATTTTATTTATTTGTCAGAGAGAGAGGGAGAGAGAGCAAGCACAGACAGACAGAATGGCAGGCAGAGGCAGAGGGAGAAGCAGGCTCCCTGCTGAGCAAGGAGCCCGATGCGGGACTCGATCCCAGGACGCTGGGATCATGACCTGAGCCGAAGGCAGCTGCTTAACCAACTGAGCCACCCAGGCGTCCCCCCCTTTTTTTTTTTTAAATTAAAGAGATCTATTATTAAACTGGCCAGATCTTTATACACAGTAAAGTCAGTGGTGGAGGGAAGTGGTTTGTAGTAATATGTGAAATGTATTGTGTTTTGCCATGATATATAATACGAGTGAAAATAATACCACCATCTAAGAATTCTGACTTAGCCTGTTTTAAGTCAAACTGGGATGATCTATGCCCATGAATTTATGTAGCATTTGATTGAAAACAATTGCTTCTTGTCAAGGTTGCAAGAATTCAGTGCCTGTTTGTGCAACTTGAAACACCAAGCAACGAACACACATAATACTGTCACCACCCACCCGTTCAAGTGTTGGTGTGTTTTCATTCCAAGGCTGAGGCAGACGTTTATGCAGAAAGTGTATCGGGGAGAACTCTGCAGACCCACATGTTTGGAGAAGTGAAGATAAGCAGGAGGGGGTGTGGAGACAGAAGTTGAACTGCAAAGCAGTTGCAACTGGAGAGAAGGAAAAACCTTTGCTCAGACCTCTTAGGGTTCTGGGACAGATCTGAAATTTAAAATGACAAATACAGACTTGCAGAAAAAAATCATGCAAATTTATTTCAGTTTTTCAAGACATAGGAGTCTTCATTAGGAAATAAAGAATCAAGAAAAAAAAACTGATGTACTTTTATGTTAAATTTGTTGAATGGTGCACAGTCATGGGGGGGATTAGACAGATGGGAGTATGACAGCAAACTGGGGGAAACTGAGCAAGGCCTGTTTGTTTGGGATTCTTCTTGGTGTCCTTTTGTTTTTAGAGGGAGGGCATCTCTCACAGGAGGGTTTTATAACCTGTTTCAGGGAAAAAGGATGAAAGGGGAAGAAGTCATAGGGACCATTCTGCTTCTGCCATCTTCTTGATCTTCTGTTTAAAATATTCGCTATGCTAAGGGGCCGTCTTTGGGGGTAGTATGTCCTGAGCCTCATCCCAACCTAGGCCCTAGCTAAACCCACAGTGAACTCAGACACTAGGTTGGCCATAAGAGTTGTCCCAAATTGAGAGTGATCTTTTGACTTTATACCACCTGTATTTCCAAACATCATCCGATCATATATCTCTTTTTGTTTTTATTTTTTAAAGATTTATTTAATTATTTATTTTAGATAGATAGAGAGAAAGCATGGACAAGAGGAGCAGAAGAAGAGAGAATCTCAAGCAGACTCTGTGCTGAACATAGATCTCCATACAAGACTCCGTCCCACCACCCTGAGATCACCACCCGAACCAAAACCAAGAATTAACGCTCAACTGACTATGCCACACAGGCAGCCCCACGTCTATCTTTTAAAAGACAACAACCTGTGAAATCTTAAACTCATTAAAATACCAAAGCCAGAATTTTCTTTTCTTGCTTTCTTTCTTTCTTTCTTTCTTTCTTTTTTTTTTAATAAAAAGACTGAGAATTCAATGATTTATCTAGGGTAATGGTTACCCAAAAGTAATCCTTTTAATAGGCACTATCAACATCACCTGGGACTTACCAGAAATCCAAATTCTTGGTCCCCATGCCAGAGCTTCTGATTCAATGACCGGGGTGTGGAATAGCAACCTCTGCTTTAAACAGACCCTCCAGGAAATTCCAATACTCTAGAGTTTGAGAACCATTAATTTGGTAGTTCTAAAACATATTTCAGTAGTTGGAGGAAAATGCTATACAGAATTTTAAAAATTTTTGGTATGGATTGGAACGAATGAACACATGGAAGCACATAGATGAATTAGATTTTGGTTTATGTGAGTTTTACTTGGGTTTTGGTGGCTGTTTTCCTTGTTTCACCAGGTTTTGGCTATGCACGCAGGTGATATCTGGGTGCCTCGTCTGAGGGATGTTCCTGCGGCAAAGACCGCATTTGTGGTTTGTCCAACTATGTCCTGAGTGAGTGCTGAGCAGAAGGTACATACTATTTTACATGAACTGATGGGAAGAAATAAAGAAGAATTCAGAAAGACAAGGACTTCCACTTCAGCAAACCTCAACAAGATCAGGAAATAGCTTGTCTAGGACTTGATGGTGATCGTACAGTCAAATGTTTATCTTCTACAAATTTAAGATCATCCAAAGTGTAATTCAGGATGGGAATTTTGTTCTAGAAGTTTACACCCAAGCCTTTTCTTGTTGAACTGTTCTTGCCTGTTTACCATTGGAATGAGGTTTCTTCCTAGTCTTATCTTGTTAGAAGAAGTGAGCTGAAATTAGTCACTTAATTCCATAGAATCAAATACTGACAAGGGGAAAATAGCACTTTTACACAGTAGAAACCTGACAAATACTACTTTAACCAAGTGGTCAATGTTTACATCAGCTGTGATAAGGCATGTTGAATGCTTATAATAAATATCTTCTTCCACATGGCTGTGTCCTTCTGGTCATTCAGGATTTGTTCGAATGTGACCTTCTTAGAGAATACTCTGGGCCATCTAATCCAAAGTTATCTCCTACCTAGTTCTAGTCCATCCATCCATCATCCATCCTTCCTTCCTTCCTTTCTTCCCTTTTTTTTTTTTTTTTTTTTTTTTTTTTTTAGGGTTACTTATTTGAGAGAGGGAGAAAAAAAAGAACATGTGAATTGGGGTAGGAGCAGAGGGAGAGGGACAGGCAGATTCCAGGCTGAGCAAAGCCCAGTGTGGGACTTGATCTCATAAACCTGATTATCATGACCTGAGATGAAACTAAGAGCCAGGCACTTAAATGAGTGAACCACACAGGTGCCTCAGGTCTAGTAATTTCAATTCAAATATCTTCGTTATTTTTTCTACAGATTTTTCAAGATCTAAAATTATTCTGTTATGTTTGTGCATATCTGTGTGTGTTTTGTTATACTTGTTTCCCCTGCTAGATAGGAAGCGCCATGAGAGTAAGCAACTTCTTTATCTCATTCATCAATATGTGCCAAGGCTTTAGAATCTTACCTGCCATACGTTAGGTCTCAGTCAATATTCTTTTAGATAGACTCTTTTCCACCAGGACTTGTCCTGGTCTCTTGCAAGCCACCTGTATAAAAGGTGGAATTTGAATTCAGTTTATTCTAATAATCCATCATTTCTTCACATAGCTACCACATCTGTAAACATATTATCATCACAGTAAATAATAGTAACTAACACTTATTGAATTGCTCTGTTTGAGTGGCTTATGTATGTTTGAATCCCACATTTATAATTGGAATTCAGGTATTATTATCCCGATTTTATAGACAAGGAAACAGGTCCTGAGAGAGTGATTTTCCTAAATGCACAAAATCAGGAAACTGTAGACCATCTGAATTGGATACTCAGACACTTAGCCATTTTGTCAGTGGTATTCAGAATTTGCATCAGGATCACCTGAGGGGTCCTTCCAAACTCCAACCTTTCTGTTCCTATCTCCAGGGACTCAGAAACAGTGGGCTCAGCTGGGGCTCAATTATCAGCATTTTAACTCACCCCAGGTTTTCAGACACAAGTACCAAACACTGAATTTTGTTAGATTCCTGTAGCACAGACTACTGTGCCATATGGTGACAGTGGAGAGGAGATTAAAGGATATAGGTTTGGGGAAAAATCCCTGCTGAAGTCTTGACTGCATAGAAGGAAAGCCATGGTTCAGGGGATGAGCCATAGCAACAATCACTCCTCCCAGCGGCCTTCTGGTCAAGTTTGAATCAAGTCTGGTTCTGATTAGCCTGTGGGGACAGATGAGATCAGAGCTAGAGTGTGTCTGGCTTCGGGGGCATTAATACACCTTTCTGATAGAATGAATGGCTCTACGCTCGGAAAGATGACAAGAAAGTGAATTTCTTGATGGGTGACTCTGGGCTGTAGGAAGAGAGGCCGAGTTTTAATCTTAGTGGAGGAGGACTTGCCTTTGACATGCTTGACTTTTGACATGAATGTTTTAGCTGCTTGTGCTCAGGCCTTAAATTGGAGTAAGGGAAAGGCAGGGTCTGTCATTGGCTGATGAAGGATTTTCATCAGCTCATAACAAAACTGAATAGCTCAGACAGCCTGTTGAAATAAATTTAATACTATTTTGAAAGAAAAAAAAAAAGAAAGAGTAGATTCATTTTTGGCAGCTAAATTCAATTCTGTGTGAAAGTAAAGATAACATAATTTGAAATGCCGTAAGAACCTTAAATCTCCCCCAGGATTTCTTTGCTTGCCCCATCCTCTATCTCTTTTCCTTCAAGGAGATTAGTTCCCTGTTTCCTGTGGCCTCGACCCTGTCCTGGAATGTTTCCATTTTCTCTGGACATTAATGCAAGCTACTCACGGTCAGGACGCACTCGGTTATGAAAGTCTGTCCAAAGTCTTCCCTTGGGATTTCATCATGCTGCCTGGATGGAAGGTCAGTTAAACTCAAGGGTTCCATGTTATATCAGGTCTTTCTGTACCCCTAAAGTGGCAAAGAACACAGCTATATAGCTCCTCATTTGGGGCAAAATTTGATCAACCCAATGCCTTTTCCATTTCCTGCTGGGTTAGTGATGATGATGTTAGATGTTTATCTTTTTTATCAACACAAATTCATACCCTACATCAGTATTAAAGATAGCTGTGTGAGCTGAAGATGACTTGTATTTATTGACATACTAAGAAAATACATATGAAATCAAAAGAAGATAAATATAATTCATAAATTCCTCCACTCAGAGAGGACCGCCACTGCTAACATTTTGGGACATCTTTCTAGTCTTTTGTTCATATATCTATATATGTACATGTATATAAGCAGAGACAGATTTTTATTCAAAAGAACCATGGTTTCTCTCCTAGTTTATAATCTATCATTTTCTCCTTCTTTAAATATCATTGTACATTATTTTTGATGATTATATATTACCCAGTTATAGCTATGTTATGCTATTAATTTAGCCTCTATTTTTGGATTTTATGTGATGTCATTATTTGCTCTCCTATTAAAAAGTCTGTAAAGAATATCCTTCTAACACATGTCTATATTTTTGCTGAAGTATATGATTTTTTTCTTTCTTTTTTTAATATATACCTCCCCATTTTTCAAAATTTTGTGAATGAGTGGTTCTCAAGGTGCGGTCTCTAGACTACCAGCATTACCATCATCAGGATATTTGCTAATAAGACAAATTCCTAGCCCCTACTCCAGACCTACTGAAACAGAAATTCTGTGAGTGTGGTCAGGATATACCAACTCCTCCATGAGACTCTAATACATGGTAGTGTGTGAGCACTGTTGGTCTAAGGTATTCAGTGGTTGGAGACAACTCTCAGGCTAGGGGGTCCATCTGACAGCACGAGCCTGTGCAATGTCAGTCCCACCACAATGTTGAGATGGGAAGATGAGAATGTAGATTTTCCGGGAAAATTCAGCTGTTTGCCTCAGAATTTAAATTCAGCTAATTCTGTGGATAGCAAGTCTTCTGGAAGGACGTTTGTGGCCTTTATATGACCCAAATCCAGGATGGCTGGTCTTCATTCTCTCTCATCTGAAGAGCCTCACTCAGCTACTGAATTTTCTCCTTGTGTTATTTCCCTTTCCTACAAGTCAGTCTTCATTTAATACCCAAAGTTTTATTTTTGCTCTGACAAATGATACATAACCACTACTTGAAAACTCATCAGCTATCTCTCCTTGTCTAGTGAACAAAATTTAAATTCATTGATGTGGTATTTAGGACACTTTCTAGCCTGGTCACTACTTAATGTTTGACTTTCATCTGCCACTACGCACCCACGTGTTTTGAGCCACAGTGGCCACTTTTCATCCCTGTACAAGCCTTTCTGTTTTAGGAATCCATGTCTTAACCCTCAACTTGAAATATCCTTCTAAACATTTATCATATAGAAAAATTATATTCTTTCTTTAGAATCCACTCAAATATTACCTCATTTGTGATGGCTTCTCTGTCATTTCAGTTCATTATAATTATTTGAATGTTCCTTTATAAACACCTCAACATGAGTTTCTCTCACTGTCTTGTAAGTTGTGTAGTGTCTTTTTCTTGCCACTTGAGTGTAGAAATCAGATATTATCTTTGTTAATCTCAATACATTACCAAGCACTTAACAGGTGTTTGGTGACAGTTAAAGCTTGAATAAATTTTGAAAATTCAACGTTTCCAGTATGTACAGAAGATTGTATTACCATCAAACATTTAGGTGCCATACAAATTTAGTATTACTGAAAATACAAAAGAGAAAGGATTATTAGTCTGATGAGAAGTAGAATGAATAAACACTTTGGGGCACCTGGGTGGCTTAGTGGGTTAAAACTCTTCCTTCAGCTCAGGCCATGCTCTCAGGGTCCTGGGATTAAGCCCTGTATCCTGCTCTCTGCTCAGCAGGGAGCCTGCCTACACCTCTCTCTCTCTGCCTGCCTCTCTGCCGACTTGTGATCTCTGTCTGTCAAATACATAAATAAAATCTTAAAAAAAAAAAAAGAATGAGTAAACACTTTACCATAATAGGGCAATTTACTTAAAGTAATTTTATGTTAAAGTTAAACTGAAAATGATTTGACAACCAAATGTTGATTTGGTGAATTTTATATTTATACTATATTTATCTTGTTTTATATATAAATATATATATTTTTATATATATATTTTATATATATATATTATATATATATATTTTTTTTATATATATAAATATAGTATAAATTTATCTTGTTTTATTGTTCTTTTATTCAGAGAAACACAACAAAGTGAAATTATTTTGCTTTTATTGGTTGGAATGTGAAGTTGAAGATACATAGTCTTTTTTTTTTTTAAGATTTTATTTATTTATTTATTTATTTGACAGAGAGAGTGAGAGCGAGAGAGGGAACACAAGCAGGAGAGTGGAAGAGGTAGAAGCAGGCCTCCCATTGAGCAAGGAGCCCAATGTGGGACTCACTCCAAGATAGTAGGATCATGACCCGAGCCAAAGACAGACACTTAAGGACTGAGCCACGCAAGTGCCCCAAAGATACATAGTTCTATTATAAAATGGAGATGATTTTAATGGAATATTGTATGGTTGAAATTGGTATTTATAAATGTTATCTGCAACACTCCATGTTCTAAAGAAGACCAGACTAGTTGGATAATGCTTAACAGACAGATGATTTCAGCACCCTCCCTAAACTAATGGTCCACTCCCTTCTCTTTATTGTTGTTTATCAAGCTCTTTGACCGGCAACAGAGAGATCAATTATACCAAGCCATCAAGAAATGGTTATGTGGGGGCGTCTGGGTGGCTCAGTGGGTTAAGCCCCTGCCTTCGGCTCAGGTCATGATCTCAGGGTCCTGGGATCGAGCCCCGCATCGGGCTCTCTGCTCAGCAGGGGGTCTGCTTCCCTCTCTCTCTCTGCCTGCCTCTCTGCCTACTTGTGATCTCTCTCTGTCAAATAAATAAATAAAATCCTTAAAAAAAAAAAAAAGAAATGGTTATGTGAGGACACCTGGATGGCTCAGTTGATAGAGCATGGGACTCTTTATCTTGGGTTGTGAGTTTAATCCCCACACTGGGAGTAGAACACACTTGGGGGGAGGGAAGGAAGGAAGAAAGAAATGGTTATTCCATCACTTTCCTTGGTGACCTGGGGGAAATGGTCAATCCTTTAAGATCCATTCAATCTCTTCCTTGAAGGCCACACATTCTACCTCTCATATTACCCAGTGATTTGGGGCAATAGGCAGATGCACAGTAGGACATGAAGCAGTTAACTCTGATGGAATTTTTTTCCACATTGAATCATCCTTCTAATACCTCAGGACAAAGTCTTCACATGAAATGCCCATGCCCAGCATAAGAAGGAGGGATTTCATCAGAGTTGGAATGCCTGATAGACTTTAATAGTATGCCAATAATTACTGTGCAAAAAGAATCAATTTAATAATCAATATTTTAATGTTAAACAAGACTCTCCTATATCAGATCAAAATATAAGCATTTAGTAGGGCCATTGGAGGAAATGAACTACTGCTCATTTTATTTTAGAAAAAGTCAACTATATAAATCTTATTCCTCCCTACCTGAATTTTGTTTGAAGATGAAATCCAAGGCTTTGTAAGGAATACAAGAATACAAGCATGGAGGTATATCGTACATTTATTCATTCAATGCTTGCTGGGAGAGAGGAAGTGGGGGATGGGCAAAATGGGTGAAGAGAAGTGGAAATACAGGTTTCCAATTATGGAATAAATGTTCTGGGGATAAAAGGTACAGCACAGGAAATATAGGCAATTTTATTACCATAGCGTTATGTGATAGCTACGTGTGTGGTGAGCATAGCATGGACATAAACTCGTTGAATCACTATATACCTAAAACTAATAGAACATTGTTTCGCAACTGAACTTCAATAATATGTAAATGCTTGTTATTTATTCATTAAATTGTTTGCTGAGGGCCTACTATGTGCCTGGGACACTTGCAAGTGCTGGGAAAACACTGGTGTGTGAATAATTTCTATAGGGAGGAATAGATAATAAAGACACAAGCAAACCCTGGACACCTAGCCGGTCAGTCGGTAGAACATGTGACTCTTGATGGTGGGACTCTTTTGGGGATTGTTAGACATGTATGTTACTGGGAATGAAGCTGCAATAATTTAGTTACCCTGGGACTTCTGTGACACCATCTAATACGGAAGCTTGCCTGGTCCTGGTGGCCTGTTTACAGAAGATTCATTACTGTTCAAACTGATTGCGTGCTACAATCCAGCAATTCTGCCCTGAAGTACATGCCCAACAGAGAGGTGTACAGATGCTCACCAAAAAAATGTATGGGGAGCACAAAATCCCCAAACGTTCATCAACAGTAGAATGTGATATGTGTATTTTTGTATATTTTCATAAAATGGCATAACGTACAGCACAAAGAATGAACTAACATTTACATACAATAATATGAACAACATGCACCAATATAATGTTGAATGAAATAGGTTAGAGTGAAAAAATTAGATACTATAAAACTCTGTGTGTGTCTGTATTTACCCTAAGAAACTAGAAAGACTTTCAAGGTGCTGTAAATACTCTGTTTACTAATCTGAATTCAGTATGCTATACAAACTACAAAAAAAATTCAGGTGCATTTAAGTTGCATATTAGTATTAAGGATATTTTTTCAGCTTTTCAAGAATTTCCAGTAAAGGGTAACTTTATGCCTCCTTATAATGGTAGAGAATATCAAAACTCTTGACATCAAATGGAATATATAAAACAACAACAACAACATAGATTTTCCTGTCATGATCATCCATCCACAAATATCATACCTATGGTTATACACAGTCTGTGTGCCCAAGCTAAGGTCAGCTATAGGTCAGATGGTCTGGCATGAGCCAATTGGTACTCCTGAACCCTCCATATTTCAGAGGACATGAGTCAAGCTTTTCTTCACATGCATGTCAGTAGAGTGAAATCCTAGAATCACTGAAACTATGTTTTGCAGCTTTGGTATAAAGTATATTCCGAATTAAAACAAAAACAAAAAAAATCTCTAGAGACTTACGAGTTACCCTGCAATAGAAGGGCCAAGCTTTGTGTAACCCAGGTCACATCAGTAAAAACATCAAGAGACAAACCATGTATAATGTTTTGTGTAAGGCCTTCTCTTGGAAGCATTACGAAGTCATTTTTAGTGGCTCACCTCTACGAGAAAGTGGAGCACTGACACCCCTGTGGTAATCTCATCGTACCTGATGGATACTGACTCTTTCACTTGGAAAAAATAGAATTTTGCAAAAATATTGCTTATATAGACAGAATCCTAGATGATTTTTTTGCACCTTCTATAATAACAATCCAAAAAATTTCCACCAAAATTACAGTTGCATCTTGCAATTTCTACTTTTCTTTAAGGTTAAAATACTAATTGTTGGATTTTTTTTTTTTAGTTAAACAAATAAATAATGATGCTTATTTCCATGGGCATTATACTTATTCCATTCTACTCCATCCAGCCCCCACTTCAACAAACCCAGAAATATAAAAATGTTAGTAAAGAGCAAAAAAAAAAAAAAAAAACAAAACAAAACTAAGAGGGTTTATGTATTTAATTATTGCCAAGTAAAAGATAGTATTTTAATGGGTAACAGTTTCTTATACTAGGACACTGATCCAAAAGCAGTAAACAAATTATGTTTCTTGTGTAACTGGCTTTCTATATTCACAAAAATTTCTGTGTTTTGCTGACATTATCATCAACCATTAGAAATAAAGAAACCCACCCCCGTTCCATATGGCTAATATTTCCTGGATACCTTTGAAACTATTAACAGATTTGATAGCTCTCTTGTATTCCTTAAATACAACCGTTGGCACATTTCAACAAATGCTAATAGAAACTTTATTAAAAAGCCTGCCTTTAACAGTCCGCTAAAAAAAATCAAAATTTAAAAAAAAACAAACCAAAAAACAAAAAACAACTCATCCATCAAGAACTGCCATGCTGGATACTTCTCACAGTTTTCTTTGTAGTTTTCTCAACCACTTTGCCCTTTTCTCAACCTGGCCACTTACCAGAAACCCTGGGACCTACAAGTCAAGATTTCTCACACTGTAACATGTCCAATTTTCAATCCAGTAAATGTTAGCCAAATCCTACACTCTCACACATATTGTTTTGTCTTGATTAATCATTCGTTAATTTGAAAGCAAAGTGCTATATTTCCTAGTGAAGAAAAACAAAATAATCAGATGGCCTACATATTGTTTTCCCCATTTTGGTCCAGAGCTGGTAGCAGCAAACAAAGCAGAAAATCCTAGTTTTGAGGAAAAGCTCCCACTTTTAGGCCTACAACCAGCATGTGCATGGCACACAGGAGTAAAAAGTTGAAACATTTTTAAAAGAAGTTTAGATAAAACAAAGATAAGAATTCATTCTCAGACCTGAAATGTTTAGGGTAAATTTATAATAATTTGAAATCAGATGCTAATAGTGCTCTTGAATTATTATGACCATCCCAGGAATGATTGAGTATTTGACAGTGCTTAAGGAGACATTATTTTTAATGGCAATCTTTCAGATCTGCGTGGAAGTATTATTATTCTGCTCTCTCTGTTTTAGTCTATGGTGTTTTCATCTGTGTGGCGTTCTCCTTCCATGAACTATGCCTCTGGGAGCCTCTTAATCATGACCTCACCCCTCCTCCCCAGTGACAGGTATGGACCAGTCCCAACCAACATTACTATCCTATTCACCAACCATATCAGTTGGTTCAAGAAGTGAGCTCAAGAACAAAGCAGAGCCTGAGGCCTTTACCTGAAAGGAAATAGGGAGACTGGGGACAAAAGAAACACTCCATCCCTAGGACTATCATGCCTGGGCATACAGCTGCCGTATTCTCTACCACATGGAGAGATCCGATCTGCAGTTAAAGAGTATGAGAGAGAAGCAGAAACAAGCAGAAGTAAGATCTGGGCAGAAGCAGTGTTCAGGCTCATCTGTTCCTTAAATTAAAGGATCTCTGAAAAGCAGGCTTTGCAAGTGGGCTGAAAACGTCAGTGATGACAAACAGTATTTCCAGAGGCAGCACATGGCATTTTTTTATAGTTCCTATTGTTCTTCCATGTTACCAAACAAAAATTTCCTCCCTGTAAGTTATATTCTGATCAACTTTCCAGAATCATGGAATGAACCATCTATCTATGGTATGACAGCCTTTTACGTATTTAAAGATATCCTGCATTTCCTGAGCCTTGTTTCCCTCAAGATAAACTTCATCACTCAGCTCCACTAAGAGAGACAAAGGTTTTTGTGACTGAGCATGGATCTGGTCCAGCAGGACAGATTCTTTGCTCCCATGAGGATTCTTTGCCAGGTCAAGGATAACAAAAAATGTAGACAGAATCTTTGGTGCTGTTGGAGTGTAGAAGGGAAGTATAGAAAAGATAGCACACCACAACACAGAAGAAGAACATCCTATGCTAGAGATAAGATGTTGTGAAGTGTCTCATGAGCAGTATTATTTGCATTTTTTTTTTAAAATAAAGAGTAGGTGGAATAAAATTGCTGAGCAAAGATTTAAAATTTGAACAAAGTTCTGCCCTTTGCTTAGGAAGTGCTAGAGGGAGTTAGTGGGAAAAATTATTCAGTAGCAAAATAAAATGGTAAGATGAAACTAATTTGAAAAATAGTGGTATTTCAGAACCCTTAAGTTAATCAATTTACCAACAGACAATCCAATTTGTTCTGAAAACAGGTTATAGGAAAGAAAAGAGATTAAATTGAGAATACAAAAATATGAAGATCAGAATTTAAACCAAAACCAAAAGTGTGATTGGTTAGGGGGACAAGTTTCCTTTGTATGACAATCCCAAACTCCAATATTATGTCAATGCTGAAATCTTCAGGACAATTTTGTGATCTCTCACAGTTAGAGTAGTGGTTTTACAAGGTCTAATAAGTATTTCTAGTGTACATGTAAAAAGACAATAACATTAAATTTATTTCAATAATCATGCATTTTATATAAGGTTAAAAGATAGGGGCACCTGGGTGGCTCAGTCAGTTAAGCATCTGACTTTGGCTCTGATCATGATCTCCAGTCTTGGGATCAAGGCCCACATCAGGCTCCTTGCTCAGTGGGAAGTGTCCTTGTCCTTCTGCCTCTGCCCTTTCCCCCAATCACGTTCTCTCTTTTTTTTTCTCAAATAAATAAATAAAATCCTTTTTAAAAAAAGGCGAAAAGATAAATTTTAAAAATAGAAGTTATTTTGAATTATCTGTGCCAGTAGTTTAGCCTTATAAATGAGTCTTTGTGTAAATAAATATCAAATGAACCCAACTTAATGTTATTTCTGCTTTTTGCTTGAAGTCCAGTAAATGACAATTTTTATACAATTTCAAAGGATATCTGTAACATGATTTTTTTTCCCCCTGATTATACAGACTTGTATAATCTCAGATTCCAATGACTGAAGAGGTGTTCTCTAGACTTCACTCTGGGGTGATATCTCTGTCCTAGTTTATAGCATGAACCCCAAAGAGTTATTTCCTTGGTAATAAAATTTGCCTAACTACAGTGGAAGAATGTACACCAAAGTGGAGAACGGTTCTACAACCATCCTTGAAGTCAGAAAAAAACTTGGCTTCAACTCCAGGTTTCCTAATATACAAATACCTTCTGAGCCCTGTTTCAATATCTATAAAACCAAAATCATAATGTTTTTCAACAACAAAACAATCTGATTAAAAATTTAGCAAAAGATCTGAATAGATTTCTTTTTTTTACCAAAGAAGACATGCAGAGACCAACAGGTACATGAAAAGATGATTCGCATCACTAATCATCACAGAAATGCCACATCAAAACCGCCATAAGAGATCACCTGTCAGGTTGGCTGTTATCAAAAAGACAAGAAATGGCAAGTGTTGGTAAAGATGTGGGGAAAAGGGAACTCTTATTCACTGTTGGTAGGAATGTAAATTGTTGCAGCCATTATGGAAAATAGTAAGAAGCTCCTCAAAGAATTAAAAACTGAACTTTTGTATGATCCAGTAATTCCACTTCT